>NC_134550.1:54719202-55367486 GCF_025594145.1 Primulina tabacum
GAGCAACTATCGGCAGTCCTGCAGATTTAGCCCTCATACGTATGCAGGCTGACGCAACATTAGCTGTTGCACAGCGGCGAAACTACACAAATGCATTCCATGCCCTTTATCGTATTACTGCCGATGAAGGAGTGTTAGCTCTCTGGAAAGGCGCTGGACCTACTGTGGTAAGGGCTATGGCACTTAACATGGGTATGCTTGCTTCTTATGATCAAAGTGTGGAGTTCTTCAAGGACTCCCTTGGTTTGGGTGAGGCTGCAACCGTGTTAGGTGAGATACTTTCTTGAATCATTACCTGCTTGCAGTAGTTTTATCTTCACTCCCTGGCTTTACATTATATTTCAGTGTAAAATCTTGTCTATTTTTTCTTCGTGGGTTAAAATTTGAAACTTTCCCACTCTTTTCAGGGGCAAGTACTGTATCGGGATTCTTTGCCGCAGCCTGTAGTCTCCCCTTTGATTATGTTAAAACCCAAATACAGAAAATGCAGCCAGATGCGGCCGGGAAATATCCATACGCTGGTTCTTTAGATTGTGCCCTGAAAACGCTAAAGTCGGGAGGACCCTTAAAATTCTACACTGGATTTCCAGTCTACTGTGTTAGAATTGCCCCGCATGTCATGGTATCCTCGTGCATATCCTTCCCTGTCCCCGTGTGTGTGTGTGTTTTTTTTTTCCAATATGTTTTGATTTTTGATTATCTCTTCACGCAGATGACATGGATATTCCTGAACCAAATCCAGAAATTCCAAAAATCTGCAGGATTGTAATTCAAAGCCGATACACAATATCGGAGTGATGTTTTGATCAAGATAATGTCTTGACATGTATTGGTTTATGGTTTTGATCACCGAACTCACGCCCCAAAGAGACATGGCCGAATATTTACAGCGATGTTTTAAATTTTGTACGGAGTTGAACTGAATCAGTTTGGGCTAGGAATTGGAGTCATTCAAATTTCTGTCAAGTGATTTAACTACACTTAATTTTGAAATTCTGGAAAATTTTGTTTCAGCAAAATAATCAGTGTACTCTGGCTTTGTTGCTTTTTTTTATTGGCTGTACTGCTGGTGGTTGATAATTATGATTTTTAAATATGAGGATAAATATATTATTTATATTTAAATAAAAAAAAATCTAACAAAAAATTATGACGATAATTATTTATTTATTTTTGTCTCACACAAATATTAACCATAATGTATTCAAATTTAGCCAGAGGTTTAATTTAATAAAATTAGATTGATTCGAATATTACAAAAAATCTTTTGCAAATTATTATTATTTTATATTATATATAGATCGAATGGACTTATTTCCGAAAATAATCATGTTCAAATTTAATTATAAGATTTATTAATTAATATTATAAAAAATAATTGAAAATATTACACGTGAGAGTAAGAGTGCAGCACTTGTGTGCCGAGGTTCTAGAGTGTTCCTTTCCATCCCAAAGTGAGATCGACGGCTGAGATTGATTGGAAACTTCTTAATCTATCCGCTTCGGCCACCACTCTACATAAACCCTCTTCGTGTTTGCCAACCACCTATCTCCTACACTCTCCAGTCCAGCTACTTGCGTAAACCTAACCTCTAATTCTTCATTCATTTTCCGGTGAGCAATTTAATCAGTAAATTATTTTATGGGTTTTGAATTCTACGGGTGATAATGTTTTTAATCGTGGGTTTTACTATCTTGTGAAGATTGAGACTGTGATAATGATACGTATGTTTTATTTTTAGATGGATTAGATTCTGCTTTGGTTGATGAAAATTGAGCTAATCTGATCTGGTATTTATTAATTTCTTGATTAATGGAGTCTTGTGTCGTGTGACTGGAGCTTTTGAGTAGAGCTGCGATTGTCGATAGATTGAACACTTCGTTTCTGTAATATCAGTTGTTTTAAGGACCTTTCAGCCATCTGCGTTTCATTTTTTCACTGTGAAGTTAAATTCTCGAATAGCATGTGGGAACCTTCTTACCTTGACATTCTCTGCCTTGTCAAAACTTACTAGTGTTATTACTGCAATTTTCTTGTGAACCATTAGAATTTGAGGCATACATTTGGAAATAACCTATATTCTACCCCTTACCCGTGTCAGGTTTAAGGAGTAAATGGCTTCAACATTTGCTTCTATCGGTTCCTTAGCTGTTCCGGGCAACCGGGTGATGGATGAAAAGCTTACAGGTTCATCTACTAGGTTGTCCTCACTTGCTTCCATATCTTATGGTTCATTTCGGAGGCAGAAGAGCCTTCTACGGAGATCACGGTCTTTTCAAGTGACAGCTGCTGCTAAGGAATTGCATTTCAACAAGGATGGCTCAGCTATAAAGAAATTGCAGGTGAGTAGGTGAAGTTTTTACTTACCTAATTGAAGATGTCTTTACCTGAATGGTTATTGATTGGTGGTTCTCTTGTTGTTAGAGTGGTGTTAACAAACTTGCAGATCTAGTTGGTGTTACCCTTGGACCTAAAGGAAGGAATGTAGTCCTTGAAAGCAAGTATGGTGCCCCAAAAATTGTTAATGATGGAGTTACAGTGGCCAGAGAGGTACATGAATCATGCACGTTGTTTCTGGTTTCGGTATATCTGATATTATGGGATAGTAAATGAGTGTGCTAATTGGCCACGTTCTTCTTGATTTCTTTGTGGATATCGTGTTGGTAATTGATCAAGTTCCCGAGGTTCCATTTTTTCCCATTGACATCTTTTCGATTTTGCAAATGACTACTGCAACGCCAATAATGAACTTATTAGTGCAATGGTTCTTTTGGAGTCCACATTACTGGCATGGGGATGTATACCAATTGTTTTTTCCAGGATGTAACTGAGTTTAGTTTATGTGAAAGCATCGCTTGGATTCTCATGCAGGTTGAGTTAGAGGATCCTTTGGAGAACATTGGTGCTAAATTGGTGAGGCAAGCGGCTTCAAAAACTAATGACTTAGCGGGGGATGGAACAACAACATCTGTTGTTCTTGCTCAGGGTCTGATTGCTGAAGGTGTTAAGGTATGTCTGAGCATTTTATGCTTCTAGGCCTACTTGACTATTTGAAGATAGACTTGATAAATTATTTCTGCACTATCCATGATTTCAGGTGGTAGCAGCTGGTGCAAATCCTGTCCTTATCACTAGAGGAATCGAAAAGACCGTCAAGGCCTTGGTGTCTGAACTGAAGTCAATATCAAAAGAGGTAATCTATGTTTGTGTTCTGACAGTCTAAAGCGATGCGTGGGGAAAATTTTCTTTGGTATAATTGCTGACAAGTCAATAAATGGCTTAGTAATGAATGCTTTGAACAGTGAAACAAGTGATCCATTACAGGTGGAAGATAGTGAGCTTGCAGACGTTGCTGCTGTGAGTGCTGGAAATAACTATGAAGTAGGGAATATGATAGCTGAAGCATTGAGTAAAGTTGGTAGGAAAGGTGTTGTGACTCTTGAAGAGGGAAAAAGTGCAGAAAATAGTCTGTATGTTGTTGAAGGAATGCAGTTTGATCGTGGTTACATTTCTCCATATTTTGTCACGGACAGTGAGAAAATGGCTGTTGAATTTGAGAATTGCAAGGTAGGAATATATTTAACTTTTTTGCTGGAAAGTTATTTGATGTACAAGAAGCCACCTAAGCATTTTTCTTGCCTGACAAATGGATTTGCTATTGTAGTTATTACTGGTCGACAAGAAAATAACCAATGCAAGAGATCTCATAAATGTCCTGGAAGAAGCCATCAGAGGTGGATATCCTGTTGTAATTGTTGCTGAAGATATAGAACAAGAAGCTCTGGGAACTCTGGTTGTGAACAAACTAAGGGGAGCGCTGAAGGTTGCTGCTCTTAAGGCTCCTGGGTTTGGTGAAAGAAAGAGTCAGTATCTTGATGACATTGCAATTTTGACTGGAGGTAACTTTAATTGATTTTCTTCTTTCCTTACCTGATTTGTAAATGCACATCTTCTGAGCTACGTGTGTTCTTTATTAACTAAGTCAAGTCTATTCTTGATTCAGCAACTGTGATCAGGGATGAGGTTGGTCTAACCTTAGACAAGGCGGACAAGGAAGTTTTGGGCAATGCTGCCAAGGTGGTATTGACAAAGGACTACACAACGATAATTGGTGATGGGAGCACTCAGGAAGCTGTTAATAAACGCGTAGCTCAGATTAAAAATCTTATCGAGGTTTGTCTATTTGCCTTTCACGTGCTCTACTTATGGACTTTGCTGAATGGTTGTCTGAATGACTTGTGTGTGTATTGTGTTTTGAGCAGGCGGCAGATCAAGATTATGAAAAGGAAAAGCTGAATGAAAGAATTGCAAAGCTTTCCGGTGGTGTTGCTGTGATCCAGGTATTTTTTGATAAAGGAAGTTTGTGCTAATTTATTTAGGTCAGAAAGGTTGAATCATACCCTGGTAACATCATCTTCATATTGCTACTTGAACTTTTAGGTTGGAGCACAGACAGAAACTGAACTGAAGGAGAAGAAGCTCAGAGTAGAAGATGCTCTCAATGCTACGAAGGTAAGCAAAACGGATCAAGTTTAATTCCTATTCTTTGCGTTGCTTGTGGGGGTGAGTGTGCTTTTATCATTATTAATTTAATTGATGTACAGGCAGCTGTTGAGGAAGGAATTGTTGTTGGTGGTGGATGTACATTGTTAAGACTTGCATCAAAAGTAGATGCTTTTAAGGAAACACTTGCAAATGATGAGGAGAAGGTAAAAATTCTATAATTCTACTATTTGAGAACTATCGTGCAGACACGTTGTCAAAATATCTCGATGTTGGACTGATGTAGTACGTTTATTCTTAGACACTTGTTGGCTACGAGTCTGATATGTCACGTGTCTGGTCTCAAAATTAAATTTAAATGAAGAACAAATGATGCTGAATTTATAAAAAATTTCTGGGTTTTTTCTCTGAAGTAAACTTCGTTAAAAACTGAAGGAGTGAAAGTAATATGTGCGCGTGCATACGCACATATATATCATACCTCTTATATATATATATATATATAAACGTATTTTATATATTTTTAGCAGCTTGGGACCTTTTTTTTTTATTTTTTATTTTTTATGATTAAACATCTTGTGCTATGATTTCTAAAAAATCTGTTTCTGTTATGCCCTTTTCTGTCTTTAATGTCTGTGTCCTATTTTGAGAAATGATGTTGGATGATACTGGATTTCGTAGAAGGGTGCCAATTATAATTATATCACCGCTAGGATATGCAACATCCTCAAAGTTTTACCTTATAAGTTATTCTATTTTTTCTGGTTAATGATGAGTTCCTTTAATTTGGCAGGTTGGAGCAGACATTGTCAAGAGAGCTTTGAGTTACCCATTGAAGTTGATAGCAAAGAATGCTGGTGTTAATGGAAGTGTTGTTAGTGAGAAGGTAGATAAAAATTGATTTACTATGGTCTGATCAATGGATTTAAAAAAGGATTGTTTGATTGGATTTTCCATTCCCACTTGCACACGTGGACACACGTGAACAGTCTTGTGTATCGTATACCACAGCCAAACTCAGATTTGGATCTTGGCATGTGTTTCAGGTGCTATCCAGTGACAATCCTAAGTATGGGTACAATGCTGCTACTGGACAATATGAAGATTTAATGGCTGCTGGGATAATAGATCCAACTAAAGTAAGATGTTTTACTCGATTGCTTCCACCAATCCAATCTTGTATTTAGCAGCTACGATCAACTGATTGATCCTTTATGAAAAGACGAAAGGAATTTAAAATTCTTTGAAGATATAAACACTTACTCCAGAGTTAGAGGCCTAACCGTTTTTTAAAAAAGTCCAATATGTTGAATGATGTGATCCATGTAATGATTGGTCTGTCTTCCTGACAAGGAAGATACAAGATATTGCTGTCCTTGATCTTGTGACTTGTTCTCTTGAGTTTTGTAAAGCTTTATTGGATATGTAAATCATTATGGATGCACTTAACAGTGGTTATCAATTCTCATTGAGGCTCCATGAATTTAGCTGTCTTAACTTTATAGTTCGTATCTCTTTCAATGAGCTGTTTTGTGTAGCCTTTTGGAAGGAGTTGTTATGTTGAACCAGAGTCCTTCAAACTTATGTGGATCCCTCCCATGCCTCGGTTGTCCTGATTGCTTATGTTTTGCAACTTGATGAATTTCGATCATTATTTGATTTAGGTGGTCAGATGTTGCTTAGAACATGCATCATCCGTGGCGAAGACATTTTTGATGTCAGATTGTGTAGTCGTTGAGATCAAGGAGCCTGAGTCAGTTGCTGCTGGGAACCCGATGGACAATTCAGGTATATATTTTTAGTTGTACAACTTCAGCAAACATTCATTCTTTACTGAAAAAAATGCGAGGTCACTGAACTTTGTACCTACCCTGTTCGTTCAGGATATGGTTACTAAGCGAAAGGAGGTTTGAGAAGAGTTGATGGATCTGTTTCCATGATCTTTACAAGTTGCAGCTCCATATAAACTGGAATTTTTGTAGGCCGGCTCAGAATTTAGCCAACTCAGAATTTTGAGTCTCTTTTATATGTAACAGCTAGATAAACTCAGCTGGGATCGGCAAATGGGCACCTGCATTCTAATTATGATTTTCCCTTCCGCTTCAAAAGAGGCTGTGTTAGTTAATAAAAACTGGACCTTGCTATGTTTCTTTTCATCCAAGTAGAATTTTCTTCTCCTGCTATCAAAAGTAGACTTGATATCTCATTTCATCGCTTCATAGACATTTTAGGACAAAATAGCGCGGACCCTCGTTATGTCTCGCAATCTAAAAAGTTCTGAACAAGCAACTCTCGTCTCTGATAACCAAATCAGTCAGCGCCTGTAGAGAAACTCTCCAATCTCCGGGCTTCCCAAGTAGGAAAACTCAACTTGTTCATCTTAGAATCACATCTCACTTCTTATGAATTCCGTATTTTAATGTTTATGATTTATTTGATTTGTCGTTTGGCTTCAAATAGGTGGAAGACACGATTAAAAATGTGGGAATCATATTTTTGTGGAGAAAAGAGAACCTGAGTGTGTTAGCTGAAAACTATGAATCCACATTTAAAGAGCCTGAAAATTCTGCAATTAACAATTAAAAATACCTTTTTCGTACCTAAATTCCCACCAAGTGAAGTTAAAAGTTTCGATAATTAATGCTTGTCCCGATACTAAGTGATTTTTAGCACCTTAGTTAGTTGTGCCTTGTGGGTATGTGTGGTGTTAGTTAGCAGTGCAATTATTCCAGTGTTTCCTTTTCTGAAAAACGTCGTGCAGTGCAACTTTTAGAAAAAAGGAAAATCGTTTTTCTCAACTTTATATGTTCACTTCTATGTGATTTTGGTTTATTGTCAAAAATAAATTTTAATCACCCTAAAAACACAAATTTTAGCTCTTTATATTTCAGTTTTTGGTTAATTTTGGTCCGTCTCTTGTAGCAAGACGGAGCCAAAGAGCCCCTCAACTCCTCGCAACCTCTTCTTCTTATCCTTATGTCATTAAGAAATATTTATTTTTTAAAATAAACTTAGCACCATGCTCCTCTTTTAAATTTAGTCAAACCCTCCACAAACCCACTAATTATTCTTAAATACGTGTTTCTTTAATGTAATAATTCAATTTTCTTTTGAAAAAAAAAACAATCTATTTTAATAGTTTTTGAAAAGTGACGATAAAGAAATTGTCACTCATGATGGTATTTTCTGGCTAATTCACTGCCTTGTAGTGTAATTTTTTTGATGACATATGAACTCACCGCTTCGCTCCGTCCATGCGCATTAGGTAAATTTATGAACTAACACAATTTCTGCAAATCATGCTAGCCTACTAAACAACGCTAGACAAGTGTTATGTGATAAGTTCACATGAAAATATGTTAGTAAAAAAAATCAAACTTTTGATCATTGGTCAAAGACTGACGTGAAGAATGGCCAAACCTTGTAGTGTATGATATTTTTCCATCAGAGGACGGATAACACTACAGGTTGGCATAGTTGTAATAAGATCTTATATATCACAAGCATAGTCAGGCTTATACATGTTTAAGTCCATATCGTGACAATTTCTGCCCTCAAACTTGTCTCATTGCTATTAAAATTTTTTAAATCAACAAAGATTTGAATCTCATTCTTATAGAAGCCGCCAACTGCGATTAGTGCCCAATATATACATGCTCAAATGCACTTCAATTGCACTTATTGTTAAGTACGATATTCTTTTAATTTCATCCATGCATCCAGGACGTGTCTTATGGTTTAGCTTGTAGAAACCCTAATTTTGAACATAGTAAGTATGCATTTACTGAAGATATATAGTGTGGGTGAGATGAGCGCTTTTTTTTAATGATGTTAGAACATCCGCTATTCTTTAGGATGTTCACTGGGTAAACCCTCATTCTAACGCAGTAGTATACAAATCACGTTAGTTAGGTAAACCTTATGTGCCACTTGTTAGAGTAAATGTCCTGTAAGCCAACTGTTGGCTAGGGAATTTATTGACTTAGTTGTAATAAACAATATTTATTTTAATATAATTCATTATTTCATGGTTTGTAATTTCTTTATCTGTATACCTATGTGATCAACATAGATAAAGACATTGATTATACATTAATACAACTGAATCGTAATTCGATGTTGAAACTCATTTGTAAACACTGTATAATCTATGGCTAGAGTATGAGATGTACATTAGGGAAGGAATTCTCCAATTGTACATGCGATGCCACTATTTATTCTCAAATATGTGTCGCACAGTTATCGAATTTTTATCCAACCATCGATGAACCAATGACTGCATATTCGATCGGGATATATGAGATGAAGGAACCGTGCTGTACGTTAATCATAACCAACTGGTTCTTGCAAGCACTATCTGTGATACCTAGGGAATCATGGGGCGATGCTTATAGACGCTCTTACTATGATTCGATTGGTTTAATCAGAAATATGATTTCTGACATTCTAATGATCAATTGTTGATACATATAATGTGGCAAATTAGGGTAAGCCCGGATAAAGGATTATGTCCTGATTTATAATGAGTTGTGAACCCACGACTAGCTGTATCCCTGAATCGTTGAGGGTCACACAAGCACTGGATCATTTTGTTCCCGTTGAGAGAATAAATTCAAGTAATTGAATTTATATAAAATTATTGTATAGTAAATTCAAGGAGTTGAATTTATGATAATTAAATTTTGAGAAAATAAATTCAAAGAGTTGATTTTATGAGATAGTAAATTCAAGAAGTTGAATTTATAAGATTTGAGAATTTAAATTATTAAACTCAATAGTTGAGTTTATTAAATATTAAATTAAATATATTGAGAAGTATGTTTAATGGGCTTGTAGAAGTACAAGTCCAACTTATTAAATAATTAAAGTTCTTAATGGACTTTGATTAATTAATTAAACCAGTTGGGCTAGTCCAATTAATTAATCAAACACATGAGTGTTAATTAAGATGCCCAAATATTATATTATAGTAATTACGTCATGAAGGTTTTATTTAAGTAGGAGATTTGAACCCTAGCCATATATGACACCATATTTTCGAAAAAGGCCTTCCCTTCTCCTCTCCAATCTTCGGCCTCCACTCCTAGAATTTTAGGGGTTTTTGTGCCGCCTCTAGCTTTTGATCTCAACGTAGATTTTTTTCTAATTTTCTAGTGCAAGTTAGAAGATGAACTAATCTTCTAGTCGTTCATCTGATTCGAAGAATAAAGAAAGAGTTCTTGAAGGAAGTTCGTAGGGAAATTCAACAAGAGCTATATCCGTCAAAACCCGAATAGTTGGAGCCGAGTGAATTAATTCACTAAAGGTATAAATTTTAACACCTTATGAGTGTTTATTCAATCCAAACCATATGAGTGTCCAAATATTTTGATTGTTAAAATGAAATAAAATTTTAAAACTTCCGCTGCGTTTGGGCACGAAAGAACACGAATCACAACAACACTGTCGCTTGAAAAAGTGTGGTAGCGAGAATATTCAAACTTCTAAGTATTGGTCATATATATGTTCACCTTATCCACCAATTCAAACATTATATGAGCAGAGAAGTCTAATATTTTACATTAGGCCTCGTCTTTCTTGATAAAACGATAAAACATTTATATAACAAAGCCTATAATTTATTGTTTCAACTACAAACTCTATTGTAATTAGGAGAATTTTAAAAACGTACATGAAGTGGGCTCGTCAACCTTTTCCTTCCATATTAGACTAAAAATGCTAAGTTTACTTGCCACTTTATGGCAAAAACGCAGTACATATATCATAAGGGTAAGTAGTTCTATTTCTTTGAAAGGTGGATGAAGGTGTAGATTCATATCTACCACCCGTTTTTATTTGCACGTTGAATGATAGCTGAAGAATTGAAGAACATGAAACATCTCCCACATGCACTGCTAAGTTTATTATATATATATAGAGATTAATGTGCCTTGGTTCTAGTCTAGTAATTATAAGAAAAATTGTATGGTATTTGCACATGCAATGTTCCTTTCAGTCACGGAAATCATTGCATTGATCTCACTATGCATTCTCATTAACTTTCTCGTTCAGATAATTCTGTCGAAACGAAGACCATTGCCGCCTGGCCCTAGAGGTTTTCCTGTGGTCGGAGCGCTTCCGCTATTAGGTAGAATGCCACACGTTGCTCTAGCCAAAATGGCCAAGACTTATGGCCCTATCATGTACCTGAAAGTAGGCAGCCGTGATATGGTGGTGGCTTCGACACCGGACGCTGCGAAGTTGTTCCTTAAAACCTTCGAGTCGAATTTCTTGAACCGGCCGATTCATGCTGGCCCCACCATCCTCGCCTACAATTCGCAAGACATGGTTTTTGCGCCCTACGGACCCAGGTGGAGGTTGCTCAGAAAATTGAGTAATCTCCATATGTTGGGAGGTAAAGCCCTGGATGATTGGGCCGATTTTCGTGCTGCAGAACTTGGCCACATGCTCGAGGCGATGCATCAGTCAAGTGTACGTGGGGAAGCAGTGGTGTTAGGTGAGATTTTGGTCTACGCCATGGCTAATATGATCGGCAGAATTATACTGAGCAGACGGGTTTTCGCAACGAGAGGACGGGAATTGAACGAGTTCAAGGACATGGTGGTGGAGCTTATGACAACAGCAGGCTATTTCAACATTGGCGATTTCATTCACTGGATGGGTTGGATGGATTTACAAGGGATTGAAAAAGGGATGAGAAAATTGCATAAGAAGTTCGATGATTTGATCAGCAGAATGCTGGACGAGCACTTGGAATCGCGCCACAAACGCAAGAACCGACCTGATTTTCTTGATGTCATGTTGGCAAATCGAGATGATATTAATTCCTCTGAGGAGGAGAAGCTTACCACAACCAATATTAAAGCTCTATTACTGGTTACCAATAATTAATTTTTCAACTTCCAATATATAATATTTATGCATGTATGCATGGTATATTCAAGTATATGTTTTGCATGCAGAACCTGTTTACGGCTGGGACCGATACATCATCAAGCGCAGTAGAATGGGCTCTTGCGGAGATGCTGAAGAACCCGGATATTATGCACAAGGCACACGATGAAATGGATCGAGTTATCGGCCGTAACCGACGTCTGGCGGAGTCCGACATATCCAAATTGTCTTATCTGCAAGCGACATGCAAAGAGACATTTCGAAAGCACCCATCGACACCATTAAACCTACCTCGCGTTTCAGCCGAAGCATGCACCGTAGATGGCTACTACATACCAAAGAACACAAGACTCAGCGTAAACATATGGGCAATTGGAAGGGATCCTCAAGTTTGGGAAAATCCATCAGATTTCAACCCTGAGAGATTCTTGTCTGAAAAGTATGCGAATATCGATCCGAAAGGAAACAATTTCGAGCTGATCCCATTCGGTGCCGGGAGGAGGATTTGTGCCGGAACAAGAATGGGACTAGTGATGGTGGAATATATATTGGGGACCTTGGTTCACTCGTTTGATTGGAAATTTGATGGCGAAGAGATGGATATGGAGGAGACTTTTGGGCTAGCTTTGCAGAAAGCTGTGCCTCTTGCAGCCATGGTTACTCCTAGATTGCCTCCAACTTGTTATTTGGCTTCTAATTAGCACATCACTCGATTTATTTTTCAATTTCGGTTTCCGCATTGAGAACCTGTCACTTATATATATAATATCTATTTCTATATCCATGAGTGATGTTTTCTTCTCCATCAAAAATGTTATGTTTGGACCAAAAATTTGATTTTTTTGCTATTATTCTCAAATCGTTCATTCTCTTTCTTATGCAAACAGAACTACAATATTAACATAGTACAAAAAGCCACTAAGTTTTGTTTGTATGTATCTTTATATCATGTCATGTCTAATAGTATAATGAACTTTATTACATGTCATATATAGCCGTGGTAGAATAAATGCAATGTATCAACTAGGTACATTTCATCTTGTATCGTAGAATTAGAATATTATGTCATGTCTGGCTTTTTGTAATAGTGTTATTTAAGGGGGTGAACAACGATTTTCGAGGATTCTATCCCAACAACGAGCACAGAAATCCCCATTCGGGTCTTAGCATCCAATCGACTTTCAGACAATTCTGCCTTTGCAAACAATCCCCGATGGATTTTTCTGAGATTTTCAGTAAATATACGTTCCCTAGCAAATCAATGATACAGTGCTTTCGGAGAAATTTTTTTCCAATTGCTAAAGTCACCAAAAGCAAAATCCGATAATTTGACAGCTTTATGGAACTTTTGCCAATCTACGTGCATGATGTACAAATTACAATTGAGTGCATATGTATGTGTGAACCAAAATTTCCTAGGCTGCCAGACTGGAGCTTAGTAGAGGTGAAATGAAACCAAATTACAGTGGTTCTTTGCTTGCCGCTTAATGATACAACGAAGTTCTACAGCTAATTTGTTTCAGAGCAAGTAGACGACTGGCATGCATACAAGGTACTCAAAAGGTAGGAAACTTAGGCCAGTGATAATGCCCAGACTCGAGCATTTCTAGCTCCTTTATGGAAGTTCCTGATTTTGAACAGATTAAACTTGCTCCAAACTCTCTTGATATCGATTGGGTGTAAAACATGCCCCAAAAGATGCCTGGAATCTCCAAAAATACTGAGAGTTAAATGACAAACACATGCCACCCACAGTGCCTTTATACAAGATGCAAATCCTGGAAGAGATCTAAAGAAGCCCTTGTTAAGACAAAGACTATAGAAAGTAGTAGATACGGTTCCCTCGAAATTTTTCCTCCATTGACGTTCCATTCCATTGCTGAAATAAGTTCGGATCATTCTTCATTTCATCTTCGACCAAATCCACTAGTAATGGGTCCACTAGTAAGGATTCTTCCTTCAAGGACAAACAAGGCCAATGGAAAATGAAAAGTTACTAATTTCTATGCAAGACCCCCTACATATATACTCAACAGCCGTTCAAAGCACATAAAACCCAGCAGCATTTTCATCTTATGAGTTCATCCATCACATGTCTCAAACAAAAGAAACAAGAATATGAGACGAATTAACAAACTGGAAAAAGTCGACTTCCAAACTCATAAATTCAGATGAATAAAGTTGCAAAATGTTGAGCATCACACAAAAGCTCAAAGTTCAGGATGACAACACATTTAGTTAGCTTCCCAGATATTTTCCTTCACTCAACATAGGTTGCGACAGATAGAATAAGCATACCATGAATTCAACTCAACAGCAAGGAAAACGCAGATATTACACTACTGGTGCTACCTGTAGCTCTTTTATAAAAACTTATGACTGACTGGAGATCTTTTGGACCATGATATCTCATTCGATTTAATTTGTTGGATGTACAATCAGTAGTGAGGGAACACTATGAATCCCATATCTAGAGAAAACATTGAAAAAGAGAACAAGTTAAATTCAGTTATTTCTAAAACTTAAATGCAGAAATTATGTCTCCTCAACAGAGAATAGAAAAACTCATAGCACATGAAAAAGGAGATCCATCATTCGATGACACAAGACATGTTAGAGTAGATGCCCTTCAAGCCAACGGTTGGCTAGGGAATTTATTGACTCAAGTGAAATAAACAATCTTTATTTTAATATAATTTAACTTTTTTATGGTCTTATTATACTTTATCTGTATACCCATGCAAACAGTATATATAAAGTCCTTGATTATGCTTTAATACAAATGAATCGTAATTCGATGTTGAAACTCATTTGTAAACACTGCAAATTCTAAATTCGTTCCTAGTCGATTCAGCCGCCTAAAACAGGGATAAAGGCCGCTTGAGCTCGAGACTGACATCTATGATGTTGTGTACTGCGTTTCTTGGTAAGGGCATAGAGATGTCCAAACATACAGATGGGTAGTCATATGATGATTATACCGAACAACCCTCCCCCGGACTTTCCAAGTGGTTATCATTCATCGAGAGGATAAGTCCGTGGTTATGATTGTACACCATTAGTCCTTACGACCCGGGACAACACTGAGGCTCTATATGCTAGGGCTGTGCTTTGACTCGTTTACCGGCTCCATGAGAGTCATCAGGTGGCGAGGTTGGGTATAGTTGCGACACATATAGGAGCCAGTGCATTGTAGTCGGGGATTCACCGCTCACCTGCGGGTGTGGATATCCTATGTGATCTAATGAAATAATAGTGCATGGAATCTCTGGCCAGAGTATGAGATGTACGTTGGAGAAGGAGTTCTCCAATAGTACACGCGATGCCACTATTATAGTTATCACATAGTTATCGAATTAATATGCAACCCTCGATGAACCAATGGTTGCAGATTCGATCGGGATATTTGAGATGAAGGGACCGTATTGTACGTTAATCATAATCGACTGGTTCTTGCAGGCACTATCAGTGATACCTAGGGGATCATGGGGCGATGCTACTAGACGTTCTTACCATAATCCGATGGGTGCAATCAAAAATGAGTTCTGACATTCTTGATCAAGGTGTTGATGAAAAGAATGGGGCTAACTAGGGTAAGCCCGAATAAAGGATTATGTCCTGAATCACAAAGAGTTGTGAATCCACGGCTAGCTGTATCCCTGAACCATTGAGGGTCACACAAGCACTGGATTATTTGTTCCCGTTGAGAGAATAAATTCAAGAAGTTGAATTTATATTATACAGTAAATTCAAGGAGTTGAATTTATGATAATTTAATTTTGAGAGAATAAATTCAAGGAGTTGAATTTATAAAATTTGAGAATTTAATTTATTAAACTCAAATATTGGGTTTATTAAATATTAAATTTTGGAGGTGATAAAAATTCAAGGAGTTGAATTTATAATTTAAATAATAAATTCAAATGTTGAATTTATAATGTATTTAATTTATTAAGCTCAAAAGTTGAGTTGATTAATTAATAAATTAAATATGGTGGATAATATGTTTAATGGGCTTGTAGGGGTACAAGTTCAACATATTAAATAATTAAAGTTTTAATGGGCTTTGATTAAATTAATTAAACTAGTTAGACTAGCCCAATTAATTAAATCAAACTCATTAATGTTAATTATGCAATTAGGGTATGGATTTACTATAAATAATGTATCCAAGTCAAAAACCTAGCCCCACCACCAAAAAGGTTTCGAGACACCCACCTCCAAAAGAAAAAAATTCAGCCACTTCCTCTTGAAAGAAAAATTTTGAGCCGTCTCTCTTAATTTTCTCTCCTACGCAAAATCTCTTTCATATTCTCTAGTGCAATTTGAAAGATGAACATATTATTCAGTCGTGGACCTGATTAGACGTAACAAAAGGAGTCTTTTGAAGAAAGTTCGTAGAGATTCATCAAGAGCTAATCCGTTTATATCGGATTAGTTGGAGCCAAGTGATTTAATTCACAAAGGTATAATTTCTAAACATCCTATGAATGTTTATTGTTAAAATCATACGAGCGCCCAAACAAATCATATTTTGATTGTCAAAATAAATAAAATTTTAAAACTTCCGCTGCGTTTGGGCGTGTAGAAAACCGAGATCCAACAAGACATTCCCACAAAAATATATTTGCCTCACATTAAAATACTCACAAAACTATTAGTGTTGAGGATATATATTATGGTCCGAATAAAATACAAGAATAATTAAACATAGTAAGGTCCCAGCAAAGAACAGTCGTCCATTATTGTAATTGTATAACCTCAATGTACTGCATAAATTTTGGTCAATGTTCACAACATTTGTTCACAAGCTTTGTAGAAATATAGTGGACCAGGAGTCAATAACTAAATACATGTTGAATGAACCAATACAAAAGGGAAGGCTGGTTGGAAGTTTGTTACAGATATTTGCTCCTGGTAAAGTGGATTGAGAAGGCAATTTTGTTCAACCACCAGGAAACCAACATATAGAAGGACTGCCGAAGGGTTTGGATTTACAGCTCTCTAATGAAGCCATCAGTGAAAAACAAAAAGAAAGAATCAACATTACCTGGAGGGAGATAATTCAAGAGTGCTTCCTGTGATACAAAAGAAAGCAAGAGCGAATACTGAGATTCCTTCTTTTTCGAGTGTATTGTTGTGATATCTTGAATTTGTAAACTTCAACGAGAGTATTCAAGTCTCCGGTGGATGTAGGCTATCTTTTTTGGGGCCGAACCACCTAAAATTCTTGTGTGCATATACGATTCTTTTTCTATTTCTCATTCTTGCGATTTGCTTGTGATCGCTGGTTTGTTGGCATTTGGAGTCACGAGAACACATTGATTTCTCGGACATTCTGATTGCTTCGAGACTGATATGAGCGAGTAACTTTTGCAACAACTGTCACCAGAGACAAGTTTCTTTACTGGCTCAAATATCAAATACACGGCTCACAGAATAGAAGTCGATAGGTTTGATGGGAAGGGAGATTTTGGATTATGGGGGCGCCGCATGTATGCCATACTTGTTCAACAAAAGGTCGCAAAGACTCTAGGAGGAATGAATTGTGTACCAGAAACAAAATCTGATGAAGCGAAATATGAGACAATGGAATTGGCCTTTAGCACCCTCACTTTGCATCTGGATGACAAGGTGCTGCGTGAAGTCTCATCCAAAACTACAACAGCTGGTTTATGGAAAAAACAGTTACACATGACTAAATCCCTCCAAGACAGGATATATCTGAAAAGGAAATTGTTTGGATTCAAAATGGCAGAAACTACATCCATATGGGAAAATCTTGATGAGTTCAATAAATTGATATTTGATCTTGAGAATATAGAGGTTAAGATTCACGATGAAGGCAAGGCGATCATCATATTGAATTCTCTCCCTAAGTCCTATTCACCTTCGTGGAAACCTTGAAATATGGCAATGAATCTCCCTCTTTGTAGACCGTTCAACATGCACTAAAGTCAAAAGAATTTGATACTCAAAAGGAAACTGATCATGCACCAAATTCTAGGAGATAGTTTAGTTGCAAGAGGTAGGATTGAAAAGAGGGATTCTAAAGAAAAGTCAAGAAGCAGATCACGATCTAAAGGCAATAAAGGCAAATGTTTTCATTGTCGTAAGCCTGGGCATTTTCACAGAGATTACCCAGAAAGAAAGAAAACAGGTGACAACAATAAGAATTTGGCAGAAGTAGATGTTGCAGAAGGGGGATATGAGAGTGCACCACAATCACTTAAGATGATCAGAGTTGGATTCTTGACTAGTGGTTGCTCCTTTCATATGACCCCCAATAGGAGTTGGTTTGAATCACTCGAAGAACTAGATGGTGGTCATGTACTCCTTGGAAATAACAAGGCATGCATGATACTTGGCAAAGGGACTATAAGGTTCAAAATGTTCAATGAAGTAGAAAGAGTCCTTCAGGAGGTGAGATATGTACCTATACTATAGATAAACCTCATCTCTTTAGGTGAACTCGATCACTCTGGATCCTCATTCAAAGCAGAAAATGGGAAATTTGTTCTGCTTAAAGGATCTTTAATCATCATGAAAGGATTAAGATCAAGTGGTCTGTATTTTCTGAATGGAAGAACAATGGTTTGCTCGGTGGCCTTGATCAAAAAAGATAGCACAAGGTTGTGGGACCTTGGACTTGCCTACTTAAGTGAACGGGGCCTTGCAGAACTGCATAAATAAGGTGCATTTGGAAACAAGCCACTTAATAGCCTAGAATTCTGTGAAGATTGCATTGGAGGAAAGGCCACCAGAGTAAAGTTTGCAAAGGCATCGCATGCTACAAAGGCACCCTTGATTCTTCAATATAAATACACTCTGATCTTTGGAGACCTCCAAGGACTATCTCCAATGGTAGTGCAATGTACTTTATGAGCATTATTGATGACCATACAAGGAGAGTTTTGGTGTTTACTCTAAAACACAAGGCTGATATTCTAGACACCTTTAGAGATTGGCACATTCTGATCCAAGTTGGGATAGCTAGACATCTTACTGTGGTAGCAACTTGTCAAAAAAAAGGACTCGTTGAAAGAATGAATAGGACTCTAGTTGATAGAGTGCGATGTATGCAATCATATCTGGTTTGTCGAAGTCCTTTTGGGCAGAGGCTGTCACTACAAAAACATACTTGATTGATAGATTACCATCTGTACCAATTGGCTTTAAGACACCAATGAAAATGTGGACATGTAGAATTCCGGACTTTGGATGTGTTGTATTTGCTAATACAAATCAGGGCAAGTTAGACTCAAGAGCAATCAATGAGTGTTCCTTGGGTACCCAGAGGGAGTCAAGGGATACAAATTGTGGAGTATAGAGGCTGGCGTGAAAAATCATAATTAGCAGAGATGTCTCCTTTAATGAAGATGAATTTCCCTTGAAGAAAAATGTTATTTCAACATCACCAAACACAAAATCAAATCCAACAAATGATACTTTAATTGAGGTGGATTTTCATATTGTCTCTACTCATCCTCAAGAACAACCAACTGATGATGTTGAACAAGCACCAGATTCATCTCAAGAACATCACAACATTAAAACTATCAATTGGCAAGAGACATACAAAATAGATATATTAAACCTCATCTGAAATATGGTTATGCAGATCTTGATTCTTATGCCTACCCAGTAGCTACAAAGATAAACGAGGAAGAACCCGTAAGGTGCAAAGAAGTCATGATTTCCAGAGATAAAGACCACTGGATCTTGGCAATGAAAAAAGAAATAAGTTCACATAAAAAGAACAACACCTGGGAGTTGGTCCCTATACCACGAGGACAGAAAGTTATAGGCTCTAAATGGATCTTCCAGAAAAAAGGAAGAAATCCCTAATGTAGAGAAACCAAGATTCAACCAAATGTTAGTTGCAAGAGGATTCTCTCAAGTAGAAGGGATAGATGACAATGGGATCTTTTCACCTGTGGTTAAACACGTGTCCATTAGATCAATACTCTCGATTAGCCTAAGAAGATCTTGAACTAGAACAGTTAGATCTTAAGACATCCATTCTTCATAGAGAATTTGAAGAAACAATATACATGCAATAACTCGAAGACTTTGAAGTTAGAACTAAAAAAAGAATGTTATAAAAAATATCTTTAACAACACTAGTGTTGTGTTAATCAGTCCTTTGATTTGAGAACACTGGTTTATTTTTAAATATCTTGAATTTTTTCGATCAAACACACAAGTATTGGTTGGGTAACATATGTGTTCAAATTTAAATCGATCGCATGGTTACATATCCTTCAAAGTTTTAATAGACCGAGACATGAGACCCGACCCTAATTTGACCCACTTTTATCCTTATTATTAATTATTAATTTTTCTAGATGTATCCATGTATTACTGGAGTGTCTTTTAATGACACGAAATTCTCATGTGGTTTTGGTGCTTCAAATCGTATTACATTTTATACAAACAAGTCTTTTTTATACAACTTATTAAAAATTAAACGTACTAAACATCATTTATGAATAAAATAAAATTGATCATTAATAAAATATCCGATTTATCTATTTTTTTAAAAAAATCGACAATAAATTGTATATTAAACACGATAAATGATTAAAATAATATATTGATGATTTTTTAATTTAAAAAATAAAATGAATGTTTTGTTTGTGATATGTTTTTCATATATATTTTTAATAATATTTGCAAAAGAAACTGTGAGCGAAGTATAACAAGGTTTTGAAATGATTTCGTCTCCCATTTAATTACCCATCTAAATAATTACTACCTACTGGAATGCTATCCGTTTGTGTAAATTAAATTTATATTTTAATATTAATATAATATCTAATTAAATTTTTGTACAAAATATAATTATATTTGGAATATTTTCTCCGTCAAAATCACTTTTGATTTATTTTGAAACTAAAAACGACCGATATAAAATTAATTACTTTACTATTCCATATTTATGTGATTGAAAATTGATTGCAATTAATATAGTTACAATAAATTGTAAATGAAAAATAAGATATTTCCAATCTTGTAAAAACAGTAAAATATTTATGTAATTGAAATTTGATTTTAATTAATATCTATATCTATACTATTCTATGCTATATTATTAAGTATGAGTGAGTTAGAAAAACTGATTGGAGAGGACACCGAAATTTCTTCCCTTTTTACCCTTATCTTCAACACCACATATAAATTATAATAATTTCAACAACGTGAATCCTACGTCTGAAATCTTCCCCAAAAATGGAAGCCCTAACCGTACCAACACATTTGTAAATATCTCAATTTTAAAAAAATCTTACGGTTGGTATTTTTAACGCAAAAATAATATTTCTTTTTTCTACCGTAATATTGTTATATTTTTTTATTGAAATTAAGTTTAATAGAGAAATAGATTTTTTGTCATACACAACAATGTGTACAAACACAATAATTATAATATTCATATCAAATTACAAATGTCAAATATTCGTTTTATAAATTGATTAAACAATATTTCAAATATCTAATATTATGTTACACGCAATGTGTGTGCCTCAGCCGCTAATATAAATGAATAATAAGATATTCCAATCGGGTAAAAATCGAATGACTATATATATATATATATTCATTATAATTATTGTTGTTTACTAAATAGACATATTTTTGAGGTATTTTTAAAAATAGTTTACAGTTAATATTCTTTCTATTTTTGAGAAAACTATTATTTTACATTTATTTTTTGATTGTCCCAACAAATATTATGATACAGCAGTGACGTAACTAAGCCATTGAGAAAAGGCCACGTTTCAGCTGTCCGGAGTGACGGGGAGATCTGCAAATACACGGAAATGAAGGGATGAGAAGGAAATAAAGTATTTGAAAAATCACTAAATTTAAGACGGAAACAAACCCGTAAAATTTCCTTTGGCTTCCTCAATCCCAAACCCTACTAGAGTTTGCTTTGTGGCGGCTCCGACGTATACTCCTCTTTTCGCTGTCGTTTTAGGGTTCCGCTTACTTTCTCAACTGATTACTCCTTACAAAGAAGGATCCTATCCATAGGTCATGTCTGCCGTTGCTCCTACCGCAGATCGTATCCTTCAGCTGATTTTTTTGTGTGGTTTTTCTTATAATTTCAGTTTTTGGCTAGGTTTTGTGGATTTTTTTTATACTTTTAGTTTATTTTGTTTATGTGCTTATTTATTTTTAGATTCGGTTTCGTTTTATTTAATTTTTTGTAGATCTGAGCTGAGTTTTAAGATGTTAGCTCTTAGGTGGGGTAAAAAAAATTAAAATATATTTTTTCTGATATTTTGGGTCAGGATCACAAGGAATTTGATTTTTATTTTGGTATCATATACGTGCAGATTTACCTGCTGCTGGCCGAATACTCCCCTCTTGTTAAGTGCTGTTAAAACCATTTTTGGCTAGACGGAAGTTTTTATCTAATAATTTGTTCTTTAAAGCTTCATTTTACTGTAAAATATGCTATTGATTCATACGGAAAAGGAGTTTGAATGCTTGCTGTTTTTATCCCGTTCTAACTCAGGATAATGGATTTTTTTTTTGCTGAGATTGATTTTGAATCATGACATCAACTTGGGATTTCTTTCTGTTTTAAAGCAATAGCTGGTTAGTGCATGCATTATTTATGTTTTTTTGCCATTGTTTCATCGAAGTTTTGGAACAGAGGATCCGTTCTGGGCTAAAAAAATGCGATCCTTTACTGTTATCTGCTATAGAAGGTGCAGATTTGTTGCAGAATTTGACTTTGGATTCACAAGCAAAAACGTTTGAAGTTTCGGATGCCACCAAAAAGGTATTTGAGCTTTATTGCGCTTAAATTATATTTCTGACATTGTTTAAATCTTTTGGAGCATTAACATATCTCAAACTTTTTCTATGATTTTTGGATTGTGAACTCGCAGCCTTCAGTTGATTCTGCTAATGCGGCGAATAGGATTCAGGCAGATCGATCAATCTCACCTCTAATACCGGATTTCATGGATCCAACAATGTGTTACCTCCCAAGTGGTTATCCTTCCCCTGCATACTATTATAGCGGTAAGTTGCTCCTGTAAATCTTGATGTTTTCTATTGCTTATGCACCTGATTGTGAAGGTTATTGAATTTGCTCTGGATTCATATTGTTTGTATCGTATTCCTGATATTAACCCGCCTCTTTGCATTTAGGTTATGATGGGAGTGCTAATGACTGGGACGAATACAACCGATTTGTGAATCCTGATGGGTCAGAGATTTCTGCAGTAAGATCTCTTTCTCCCGATTATATATTTAGGTGCAGGCATGTCTATTGGCTACTAATATGTGGCATTTTTGTGATTAATTGTTGCGTAAATTCTTGATATGTTAGCTGTGAGCCTGATTGAATTTAAACTCTTAATGTTTAATATCATGCCTTCATTTGGAAAATTTCCAGGGTGTTTATGGGGACAACGCATCACTTTTATACCACCATGGATATAGTTACGCTCCTTACGCTCCTTACTCTCCCGCTGTTTCTCCTGTTCCAACGGTTGGACATGATGGTCAGACATATGGAGCTCAGCACTATCAATACCCAACTCCCTATTTCCAGTCACTGACACCAACAGGTGGTCAGTTCCCCACTATGGCTGCACCCCCAAAAGGAGATATAGCAATTGCTGCAGCAGCCGACCAAGGATCATTGCCTATTGATTCTGCTAATTCAAAATCTAATGGCATTTCCAATGGCGGGACCACGAAGGGAAATAATGTTTCAGCACAAGCGCGAGCAACATACAACTCTTCATTTAATGTGAATGGGTCCTATGGAAGGAGTTCTTTGACTGGCGGAATTCCGACGTCTGGTTATCAGGATCCTAGGTTTGGATTCGATGGTATACAGGTACCAATCCCATGGATGGAGAGCCCGTACTTTTTGGATGGACAGCCGAGATCTATAGGTAGTTCTACCTTGACTTCGTCAAGTGCAAATGGAAATGATGCTCCTTCATCCCGGAGTCAGAATAACCAACATCACTTCATGGTATGCCTAATATGACCACCACCATTGATGAACTTTTGCAGTTCTGTAAAGTATTTTTGTCCTGTTGATCTATTTTCTTATCTGCGAATTCTTCGCATCCCGACGGAAGCAGTTCGCATCTTGATTGAAGCATTTACATGTTGGTCTCTTTATCCTATTGTTTTGCACAAGGGATTGACGCTCACACTTTAAGCTCTTACTAACTCTTTATTATTCTCTTGAACATATACATAATAGGATACTACTTTTTTCATCCTCAGGGATTGCACCACCCAAGGCCAATGTCTGCCATGAACACATCCAATGGATACATGAATAGATTGTTTCCGAACAAATTTTATGGTCAATACGGAAAAGCTTATAAGTCGGGTCTGGGCTATGGATCTAATGGATATGATTCACGAACAAATGGACGTGAGTGGATGACTCTTGATGGTAAGTATAGGCCCAGGGGAAGAGGAAATGGTATCTATGGTTATGGCAATGAGAGCATGGATGGCCTGAATGAACTGAACAGAGGACCAAGAGCTAAAATCTCCAAGAGTCAGAGGGGCTTTACTCCAACCGTTCTTGCTGTCAAAGGGCAAAACATTACCTTAACCGGGGCTGCTGATTATGATAAAGAGAAGTCAAGTGTGTGCCCCGACCGGGAACAGTACAACCGACCAGATTTCCCTGAAACCTACGCCGATGCAAGGTTCTTTATCATCAAGTCATACAGTGAGGATGATGTTCATAAGAGCATCAAGTACAATGTCTGGACCAGCACACCCAATGGTAACAAGAAGCTGGATAGTGCATACCAGGATTCTCAAACAAAGCTTGGAGGCTGCCCTGTTTTCCTGTTCTTCTCCGTAAAAGCATATCTATAACTCAGTGTGGTTACTTATTTGGGTTGATGGCATTTTCCTTTGTAATTGTTCTGACATGTTCTCCTTTGCCTAGGTTAACACCAGTGGTCAATTTGTTGGTGTTGGGGAGATGGGTGGGCCTGTTGATTTTAACAAGAATGTTGAGTATTGGCAGCAGGACAAGTGGATTGGTTGTTTCCCTGTTAAGTGGCACATTGTGAAGGACGTACCAAACAGTCTGTTGAAACACATCATTCTTGAAGATAATGAAAACAAACCAGTTACTAATAGTAGGGACACACAGGAGGTATTATATTTGCTTATCTTATGTGACTCACTGTCAACAATGTTGGTGGTATTAGTTTAATTGGTTCTTGGTTATTTTGGAGGGAATATTAAAAATAAATCTTTTAATCCTGTATACAGGTTAGACTGGAGTTGGGGCTTCAGATGCTCAAAATATTTAAAGATCATGCTATTAAACAATGTATCCTGGATGATTTTGATTTTTACGAGGACCGCCAGAAGAGAATTCAGGAGAAGAAAGCAAAGCAACAGCAATTCCAGAAGCAAGTGAGTGAATGATGTACTTATTTCTAATTTTATATTCTTGTACTGGTCTGTGAACCTTCAATTGTCATGCATGTATATTTCTCATTTTTCTGGTCTTCGTCGTTTAGGCTCAAGTATGGGAAGGAAAACCCTCTGAAGAGAAGAACAAGGAAAACATAAATGGGGATCCGAAGCTTCTCAAATCATCAGAGGTGACCTCTGATTCGAACAAACAATCGACAACAGTTGTGCAGACCATTGGGGATTTTACCACCTTAAAAAATGACCCCCCTCCAAAATCTGGAGATAATCTCAAATCAGCCGCAGTTCCGGAGAAGATTGTAGCTAATGGGGTTGCGAATGGTTGCTAGTTTCCACCATGCTGGAAGGGCAAAACCCATTGAAATATACTTGAAGCTTTTAAGTTAAGCATTGGTGGTGCCCTTTGACGTCTTGGTTGCTGGAAATGTTTCAAGTCCCAGAGCTATATATTGGAAGACTTTCGTAGCATGGAGAGGGTTTGGGTTTTAGGAGTCTTGTTTTTCCTTTTTTAGTTTTATGTTACCTTTTTATTAATGCTCAGTTTTCTGTGTTTTACCTTTCTTTTGTGGGAGTCGGCTTTCTGATCTTGTAAAGCTAGCCTAGCCTATTTTTGTATCGTGAAAGAGAAAGCTAGATTCAAGGTTGGATAAAGCACACTACAAAACTCTAGTTGATTTAAGAATCTTCCAGTCTGTGTTATCTTCAAAATTGTCTCGTTGCTGTGATTTAACTCACAATCAAAACGTCTACTTGAATTCGAATCATCATGAAACATGTTTAATGTAAAATACCACATATGATACATACCATTATAATTATGAGATTCAAAACCTATAAATCATTAGGTTACGGCAATGTTACATTGACCTGGTTAGTGGATAACTAATGCTATGGCTAACATCCCTGACAACACTCCACGGACCATGAAACATCAAAGTGAGACTGACCGCAAAAAAGCCTACGAAATATCCAATCCCAAATGGGATATCAGGCGAACTCTCCTCTTCCTCTGATGGCGTTTCAACTAAAGACTTTACCTGACACTTTCTATGCAGTACAAGGCCACAGAGTCTTGGATTCCCCTCGAATGAAGAAGCGGGGAACGTATCAAACTGGCCCCCCCTTGGAATTTCTCCTTGAAGATCGTTGTTGGCGACGCTGAATGCAGACAAGAAATGGAGCCCTTCCAGTGATCTTGGGATCTCACCCTGAAGATGATTCCCCGACATGTCCAATCTTTCCAAATTAACGAGACTGGACAATTCGGTAGGGATGCTACCGCTGAAGAAGTTGTTGGCGAGTTCCAGTGTGTGCAGAAGCTTCAACTGCCCTATCTCTTTTGGGATACTGCCAGTGAGCCTGTTGTTCCCGACTTTCAGTCCCCTCGGCAAGTTAAACAGGCGATTGTATTGAAGACTGTCGAATAAGAAAGGCAGTGCTAAGTGACTCAAATCTGAACTTGAGTTATCCGATATCAAAGCTGGTAACCGGCCTAGTTTGGGTGGAAGACCTCCAGACAGGAAATTTTGTGTAAGGTTTAGGACAAATAGGCTCGGCATATCCCCTAACCAAGTCGGAATCGGGCCATAGATTTGATTGTAGGAGAGATTTAACAATTTGAGCGTCCTCAGTTTAGCAATCCAGAGAGGGATTCGACCCTTGAGCTGGCACCCTCCCAGAGTGAGTATTTGCAGATTTTGGAAACCATTTAGATGCAGGAGGTCCGGAATCGGTTCGTTGTTGAAGCACCTGGATAGAAAGAGAACCTCAAGATTGTCACAGTGTCTAAGAATCTCCAAAGCACCAGCAACGTTAGACAGGTAATTGTCTGAAATCGAGAGGTGGGCTAGAGATTTTAATGAAGCCATGCAAGGTGGAATTTCACCCACTAGCTTGTTGTAGGCCAGCCGAATCGCAGTCAGGGAGCGGCACAAACAGAGGCTTCCAGGTATCTCTCCGGCGAAGCTGTTGTTGCCAAAATCAATGGCTTGAAGACGCTGTAGTTTAGAGAAATCAAGGGTCGAAATTTCACCTCCAAACAGATTGTTTCGCAGCAGGAGGGTTTTCAGATTGGAGCAATCTGTTAAAGAAGGTGGCACGGAGCCATTCAAGCTGTTGGTGTGAAGCTGGAGCTGTTCCAAATTCGTAAGCAACCCAATATCTGGAGGGATCCCACCACTCAATTCATTGACATGGAGCTCTAAAATCCTGAGATTGGAAAGCATAGAAATACTGTTGTCGATTGGCCCCGAAAGTTGGTTGTTTGTGAGGGAAATTTCTTCCAAGGTCTTCAGATTGTACATATCCAACGGAATCAATCCCGACAGAGCGTTGAAACCTGCCCGGAACACTTGCAATCTAGAACACCCACTGATCCCCGGAGCGACAACGCCACTGAACTTATTCATGGAGAAATCCAAGGTCTCAAGAAGCTGGGAGCCGCTGCAGATAGACGAAGGGATTGGCCCCGTAAAGCTATTGTTGCTGACATTGAACTGGATCAAATTCGACCCTAGACGAAGAGACAAAGGATCAATAGACCCATTAAACAGATTGCTAGACAGATCCAAGTTTCGAATGGAAATGGGCAATGTCAGATTGGCTTGAAAGATTGAACCAGAGAGACGATTGTAACTCAAGTCCAGTGTTTGTAGTCGACCAAAAACGCTGTCAGGAACAGGGCCGGAGAGCTGGTTTCTCGAAAGATTGAGGTGAGAAAGAAAAGTAAGGTTGAGAACAAAGTTGGGAAAAATGGTTCCACGGAGACCTCTGCTGGGCAACGATAAATGGCTGACTCGAGCATCGGAGCTTCTGCAAGTCACGCCTTCCCATTCGCAACAATCAGCGGAAGAAGACCAATTCAGAGGGGTGTCGGCGGAGATGTATCGATCGAAACTCAGGAGAGAATGACGCTCGATTTGATGGCAACAGAGAACATTCGGGGAAGAAGAGAAAACGAGGAGAAGAAAGATGAGCAATCTTGACATTGATGGTTGAATATTTGGATGAAGTTTTGCCGTGTGTTTGTTATGTATGTACATTTTACGCTTCCCCCTCTTTATATTGTTATATTATATTATATTTCAAAAAAAATTAATTTTCAAAAAACACATTTTCTATATTACCCGTTGGAAAATAATTTCTAAAGTGTATATTTCTAAGTGAGTCAAAAACTTATATGAGACGGTCTCACGGGTCGTATTTTGTGAGATCGATATCGTATTTGAGTCATCAATGAAAAAGTATTACTTTTATGTTAAGAGTATTACTTTTTATTGTGAATACCGGTAGAATTGACCCGTCTCACAGATAAAGATTCGTGAGATCATCTCACAAGAGACCTAATCTTCAAATGAATGGTCACCGAATCGAATCAAATTAATCGAAACCGATCTCATACGTCAATAATAAATCGAAAAATTGTTCGTTTTCAATATTAAAATTAAAAATGATCAGGGATATAAGTAAAAGATGCTTGGACGAAATAGGAAAACAGAGAGAGACATGAGTCGTAGTCCTAAGGGCATTGAGATTCGAAAGACAAGCAAGGACTCCGAATAAGAACAATAGTGTACCAACTTATGGATACATCCCATTTGGCAGTGTAAATTGTTGACTCAGTTTCCTCGTCTCTTCTTGATTTTAAAGTCATTAGTTTGACTTTTACATCCCCACTTGAAGTTTCACCTCAATTTAAATAAAAAAAAAATTGAATTTAAAAACAAATAAAATATGTAAAAAAAATATCTAAGTTTATTATTTTAACAATTTAATTCATTAGATCGAGTATCTGTTCTATTCTATTAAGTTTGAGTGCATGATAGTAACCACCTAAGAAGGACACCAACATTTTTTTCCAATTTTACTTTTATATGATATTAATATTAAACTTTTTTTTATTTTTTAAAAAAAAAATTTCAACACACTTTTATTTTTTTTATTTAAAAATTTCAAATATCAATTTAGTCTCTCCATAATTTGTCAGATTTCACTTTAGTTCATCGATAATGATAAAAAAGACTGTACACACGCGATACACACGCATCGCGTGTGCACAATAACTACTATTGATTATGAACTCTCATGTCATAGAAAAAAAATACTGCGCAGCTGAGTACGCGGGGAGTGGGATGCACGGCACACACAGCCGGAGAAGGTTGAATATTGTGCTTGATTAGTGTGTGGTCTACAGCTAGTTTTGACTTGTGAGTCTAGTTTTAGTTCAAGTGTTCTTACTTTACTATATAATAATAATAATACTGGGATGCATATTTTCGTGTATGTTACGATTGGTTTTTTTGTCAATAAAATAAAAATAAATAAATGGTAAATTTTTTTTAAAAAAAATAGACACAAATGCCTTAATGTAGAGTCATAAAAAATTAATAGATGTACGTCAATTTTATAATTTTGTGAGACAAATATCTTATTTGGATCATCCATGAAAAAATGTTACTTTTTATGTCAAAAATATTAATTTTTATTATAAATATGAGTAGAATGGACTCTTATTATGAATGAAAATTTGTGAGATCATCTCACTAAAGACCTACTCTTTATATATATGATTGTATGACTGACTTTCACATAATATTTTTATACATCTATCGAATGATGTTCGAAATATAACATTAGATCTCCACTGTATCTAATTGGTGAATTCAGTGTGCACTTGGGAAGTTGGATTTGAAATTCATGGATTTCAATTTTAGTTTTATTGCTTATAATAAAACAATATATCAAAGATTAAATACACATTATAATACCAATTAAATTGAATTTTAAATGACATTATTATCTGGTGAATTTGAAATTCATCGTAATTAACATGAAACAATATACAAGCATGTGAACTTATCTAAACAACAAAAATACATTTGAAACTCATGGATTTGAATCCATCTATCCAAACACGATCTCAAATTATGTTGGTGCAATAATTGTCCTTATTGGGTAGAACAATCGAAACATGCTTCTTGAGATGTTATACTATTTAAAAAGATATAAGTTCCAATATTATCACCACTAGCCATAAATTTGATAAAACGGTAAACAATCGATACTAAAATAGGTATCAGAGTCATGGTCACGAGTTTGATTCTCATTTATTGCAAAAAGTGTAATTATTGCGAGAGAGATTTATGGATATAATAATTGTCTCTGCTATGCAGAGCGATTGAAATAACGCTTGAGTTGCTTTAAAGCTTAAAAATATTTGAGTTGTATTATTACCATCAACTTTAAGATTTATTGTTTTCTTTATCCAAATACTTTAACAACTTATTTTAAAAATAAGACATACATTTTATAAATTTCTAAAGCATATTATAATATAGAAGAACTTATAAAATGTTTTAAATAAGTTCAGTTAAACACTCTATAAATATATATATATAAAAAACTAACTTTAAAGTTAGTTTTAACTTATCACAAAAGATATCATCTTTAAAGTTTTCTTACAACCGCGAGTAGTAAATAAATTATATTGTTTAACAAATTCTTCAAATAAATTTGATTGATTGTTCGTTTATCTATATACCCATCGTTGATATAATACTCATCTAGTTGATGTATAATTTTGATATGTTTCATTATATTGTCGTCTCAGTGATGGACACATAGATAAATATAGTTGGACAATATATCAAAATTATCTCTTCAATTGATCTATTAATTGTAGGGGTGGGCATAAAACCCGAAAAACCGAAAAAACCGACCGAACCGAATAATTCGGTTTAAATGGTTTGGTTTTATCGGTTTTTCGATCGGTTATGATTTTAAAATTTATGAAGTTCGGTTTTTCGGTTCGATTTTCGGTTTTAATCCCAAAAAAACCGAAAAACCGAACCAACCATATTATTGTTAAATATAAAGTTTTTATGTGTAATGGGCATATTATTGTTAAGTATAAAATTTTTTATGTATAATGGGCCTATTAAGATTTAGGAACTTAGTATCATTAACCCTCAATTTTTCAATCCGATCGTTTTCTCTTCTTTTTCACCACTCATCAGTCGACGGTTTCTCTTTTTTCTGTATATATTTCTTTAATATTTTCGTAAGATTATTTGTGTTCCATTCGAGCTGGTTGACACCTTGTTATCATTCTTATTACTGAATATTCTGTTGGATCATGCATTTTCCGTGTTTACATGGTTAATTAGTTATATATTGTTATTTATTCGTATGAAATGTTTGTACACAACACAGGTTATATATATATATATATATATACAGTTTTGATATCTTGCACACCTACCGTGCACACCTTTATGAGCACCGATGAGGTGTCACTCGCCCATTGGATGCGCAATTTTTCTATATTTCATCACATCCAATGGGTGAAATTAAATATTTGAAAAATACTATGATTTAGATTTTAAAGGCATAAAGTGACATATAATTTTATTTCTCAACAAATTTTAGCCAACCGTATATAACCGGCCGTAAAAACCGAACCGTATTACAAAAAAATCGAACCGAACCGTAATAAAATGGTTTGGTTTTGGACTAGAGATATTCAAAACCGAAAACCGAAAAACCAAACCGTTGTAGAGTAAACCGGACCAAACCGACCGTTGCCCACCCCTAATTAATTGTCATTGTTACACAAAAACGAAGTTATATTTTAAATCAGGCAAATAACTAATGTTCTAAAACTATCCGCACACTTTTTGTGTGTGTAATGTTATCCTTTTTACGAAACCAGTCTAACCATCCCCATACCTACCTGTGGGCTTAGCACAAAATGTTTTAAAAAAATTTAGTCTTACTTGTCCATTGCATAATTGCTAATTGTTCTTATTATGTTATGGGATTAGCTCAAATATTCTTTTAATATTTTAACCCGAATCAAATTCTATCATTAAATTTCATAATTTTAGAATTTGTTATCCTTTTTCATAATACTATATACTATATATATATTATTATTATTATTTAAATTTCATATTCTATTTTATATAGTATTTAAATTTCATATATTATTTTTTGGACTTACTTATTTATGAATTTAATTGAAGTATTCCCCATCATGATATTATGGATCTCGATATATCGATTTTTTACTTAATTTTTTTGTATTCGTATTTAATTTAACCTATCCTACTACAAAAGTTTGATTTCGTCTCTGGGGGGGAATTCCTATCTGATTATAGGACTCACACAAGTGGGATTTGAACCCTTTTCTGATTTATAATCAATATTTTATGAAAAATCTAAATATTTATAATCCATTTGCTATGTATCTTTTTTAAAATTCATGCTTGAAATATATATGAAAAAATAACACCAAAACTACAAAATTCTTTAATGTTGATAAAGATTGGTCAATTACGCATGGATGAATAAATCAAGGTATAGCGAAGAGAGTTCCATAAGCATTAACCAAATCAATTGTAAAATTACAATGTATAAAGTAAAATTGTGCATAAATGTAAATAATGTTAAAAGGTATAAGAGAGAACAAATTTGGGAGGAAAAATTCCCTGATCTGATAACCTTCTGTTATTGAAAGAAAACAAAATCACCTGTTTACAACTAAAAAAACTAAAGCCTATTTATACTAAGGAAAGAAGAAAGGTACACGTAAATGTAAAACCCGTTTCTCTTAATTTACAATCACGACTTTAATACTCCCCCTCAAGCTTGGAACAAATCCAGCATTCCAAGCTTGGACACGAGATAATGATGTTGGCCTTTTCCCAGCGCTTTAGTTAACAAATCCGCCGGCTGCTCTTCTGTCGAAACATGGGATGTTTTGATCGATTTATCACAGATCTTTTCTCGTACGAGGTGACAATCTATCTCGATGTGTTTAGTCCTCTCGTGATACATTGGATTGGCTGCAATGTGTAGTGCGGCAGTACTATCACAGTAGATAATTACTGGAAGTGCTAAATGTATTCCCATGTCTTTGAGAATTCCAACCACCCAAATTACTTCACATGTTGCATTTGCCATTGCTCTATATTCTGCTTCAGCCGAAGATCTCGAGACTGTCGCTTGCTTCTTGGTTTTCCATGACAGCAACGAATCTCCAAGTTTCACGCAATAACCAGTAACTGACCTCCTTGTCATGGGACAAGTTCCCCAGTCTGAATCACAATAAGCTGTTAGAGATGAAGAGTTTTGTGCAGAGAGCAAAACTCCCTTACCAGGTGAAGATTTTAAATATCGCAGCACTCTCAAAGCTGCCTCCAAGTGTGATGTTTTCGGGTTGTTCATGAATTGGCTTAGTGTTTGCACAACATAGCATATATCAGGCCTTGTAACGGTAAGATATATAAGCCGACCAATCAACCTTCTGTATTCACCCGCATTACTCAATAGCTGATCATCAATAGCATGTTTTCCTACAGTTTCGTCAAATTCCTTCGAAGTAAGCCTACTGTTTTGATCCATAGGAGTGTCAGAAACCTTTGCACCTGCCAAACCTGCGTCTGATATAAGTTCCAAAGCATACTTCCTTTGATTCAAACATATCCCATCTTTCGATCGAGCAACTTCTATGCCAAGAAAATATTTCAACATCCCCAAGTCCTTAATTCTGATATGCTTGTGCAGATGTTTCTTCAATGATTCGATCGAAGGTTGATGATTACCAGTGATCACTATGTCGTCAACATAAACCAGCAATATGGTTATAAAATCATATTCTTTCTTGACAAACATTGAGTGGTCATGCGTGGATTGACAAAAATCAGCCCTTTTCATGATGGACGCAAATTTAATATTCCATTGTCGCGATGCTTGTTTGAGCCCATATAATGATTTCATTAGTTTGCACACCTTGGTCCCTTTATTCTCCCCCTGGCTTCGAAGTCCCTCATGATCCTCCCCCTGGCTTCGAAGCCCTTGAGGTAATACCATATAAATCTCCTCATCAAGGTCCCCTTGAAGGAAGGCATTAGTAACATCCATTTGAAACAAAGGCCAATGAAACATGGCAGCAACAGTAAGAAGGCATCGTACAGTGGTGATCTTGGCTACGGGGGAAAAGGTGTCATGAAAGTCAACTCCATGAAGTTGGGTATATCCCTTGGCTACAAGTCGCGCTTTATATCGATCCACACTACCATCAAAATTGTATTTGATCTTGTAGACCCATTTATTGCCAATAGGAACCTTTCCCAATGACAAATCAACTATTTCCCATGTATGGTTACTTGCCAACGCCTGCAGCTCAATATCCATAGCAGACTGCCAACGGGGATCAAGTACTGCCTCATGATAGGAGGTAGGTTCTTTGCTGATAGAAAGGTTCGAAAGGAAGACTTTATAGGAGAGAGACAACTTATGGTAAGTGAGGTAATTAGAAATGGGGGGTGTAAAGAAGAAGACGTGGACAAACACATGTAGTCTTGAGACCAAATTGGTGGTTTGGAAATACGAGTAGAACGTCGAGGAGGACAAGTTTCAAGATTAGGAATTTGGGGCTGTGAAAACGGTGGCAATGTATCAGCAATAATAGTGTCATGTGGGATGTTTACGGGAGAAAGAGGAAAAATCGATGTATTCTGTTCAGTATGCGATAAAGGAAAAACACTTTCATGGAACAGAATATCCCGAGAGACAAATATTTTCTTTGTGGTTATGTCCTGAACTTTATATCCTTTTTGGGAGTTGGAGTAGCCAAGGAAAAGACAAGCACTAGCACGGGGAGCAAATTTATCCCCTCGAGGTAGTGTTGAAGCATAGCATAAGCAACCGAAAACTCGTAAATGAGAATAAGAAGGAACGACACCAAATAAGGCTTCAAAAGGTGTCTTGTTAGATAAAAGTGGTGTTGGGGTGCGATTGATGAGATAGACCGAAGTGAGAACACAATCACCCCAGTATGTATCAGGTAGGGATGCTTGAAATTTTAATGAACGGGCAACATTGAGAATGTGACGGTGTTTGCGCTCAACAAGACCATTTTGTTGAGGGGTATAAGGGCAAGAACTTTGGTGGATAATACCTAATGTATGAAACAAATCAGTACAATCGCGTTGGAAAAATTTCATCGCATTATCTGTTCGAATCATTTTAACAGCAGTGGAAAATTGAGTTTTGGAAAGAGAGAGAAATCTTTTAATCATTGGAAGAACATCAAGCTTCGAGTGCAACAAGTAGACCCAAGTTGCACGTGTATAGTCATCCACTATGGTTAGAAAATACCTTTCCCCATTGTATGTGGGTGTATGGAAGGGTCCCCAAACATCCATATGGATTAATTGAAAAGCAAAGGATGAATCAACTGATCTTTCTTGGGAAAACAAATGCGAGTTTGCTTTGATAAAGGACAAATGTTACAATGGGACAAATGAAAATTATTCGATAAAAAAGGCAACATTTGCATCCTAGTCAAAGATATGTGTCCTAGGCGTTGATGCCACAAGAATTCCTTGTTAGTATCAAGTTTCTGTGTACGAGTTACAGCTGAAAGTAATGATCTATACATAGGTATTCTAGAATCAGGTAATGAGGAAGTAGGTGATACATCCAGAAGCTTCAGACTTGAATTGTTTAGGTAGTAAAGGCCATGTCTCTCTTTACCAATCCCCACTATCTTCCCATTTGAGAGGCCCTGAAACACACAAAACCGAGGAAAGAATGTGACAAAGCAATGATGATCTTTAGTGAATTTCGAAATGGAAAGAAGATTATGACGGAAGTCTGGGACAACAAGAACATTTGATAATGTACTGGTGTGATTTATGGGAATGGCACCTAGGCTGCTAATTTTGGTGGCACTACCATTTGGCAATTGGATTGAACCCGTGGCATCTACATGTGATCTAGTAACGTGTGGCAATCCATCAAGGCCAACCATAAGATCATTAGCACCATAATCAATAATCCACTCAATATCATTACCTGCTATGTTCACAGTAGGAGGAATCTGTTTATCACTGATTTGTTCTTTTTCAAGAAGCTTCAAAATGGCCGCATATTGATCTGGTGAAAAAAATGATCCTGAGCTTGTTGCTGCACTGGACTGATCAACATGATCAACACCAGCAACAGTTGTATTAGCCTTGCCCATTGCTCTGCCTTTGTCATAGCCTTCTCTGTCAAATCTCTGGTTACCAGCTTTCCACGGTCCCTTATAGAATTTGTGTCCAGGGGGATAACCATGTAGTTTAAAACAGGTGTCTTTGTTATGACCCAACATATTGCAATGTTCACATCGAACATCAATCTTCCTCTTATTTTGGGCAGAATAAAATGCAGAAGGTTCCAGCCGTTGTGGAGGCACACTTAGCAAACTACGATGTGACTCCTCTTGAGAGATAATTGCGAAAGCACTGCTCACCGTAGGAAGGGGATCCATCATGAGGATGTGACTTCGGATGTGAGTGAAACTCTCATTAAGTCCCATGAGAAATTGAAGAAGTTTGTGTTGCTGGTCAAAGGCAATAAATTTTTTGGAAGATTCACAAGAGCAGATAGGCAACGTTACAAGAGATGCATATTCATCCCATAGTTGTCGAAGCTTAGAATAGTATGTTGAAATTGAGTTGCTACCTTGAACATGACAACCAATTTCTCTATGAATCGCAAAAATCCTTGAACCGTTCACTTTATCGAAGCGTTCACGGAGATCATTCCACACCACAGCCGCGTCAGATGAATACACGATTCCACCAAATATTTCCTTTGACACAGCGTTCATAATCCAGGATAACACGATCGCATTACACCTCTCCCATTGGAGCTCTTTGTCTGATCCTTGATCTGGTTTCGGATAGCTGCCATCAACAAACGCAAGCTTATTCTTGGCTCGAAGGCCAATTTTCATTGCGCGGCTCCAGATTCCGTAATTTTCAGTACCAATGAGCTGCTCATTAATCAAATTGAGCCCTGGTATGTCTCAAGAATTAACATGTAGTGGATCTAGAACATCAATGGAAGACGAAGCCATATTCTAAGAAACAACGATCAATCAATCTCAGAAAATATCCAGGAAGAGCATCTTAGGGCTCTGATACCATGTTAAAAGGTATAAGAGAGAACAAATTTGGGAGGAAAAATTCCCTGATCTGATAACCTTCTGTTATTGAAAGAAAACAAAATCACCTGTTTACAACTAAAAAAACTAAAGCCTATTTATACTAAGGAAAGAAGAAAGGTACACGTAAATGTAAAACCCGTTTCTCTTAATTTACAATCACGACTTTAATAAATAATATAACTATGCATTCCAATCGTGGATTAGCAAAGCGAAAAACAGAGGGCATAAAATAGAAGAACAATGCCTATAAAAGATTTACATTGCAATAGTCAAACTGTCTCATTCGTCGGAGGAATTTTCTCTGTATAAGGAAGCCATTTCATGTGTATCTTTTTTTGTATTTTTTTTAACGGGAACTTGCAGCGGCTATCGGTAGGTATACACTGGATAAACTTTCGGACTGAAGCAGAATATCATAAGTGAGTTTCTGTTTACCTTTTGTATCAGATGAGGTATCGATCCCCTACCCAGGGAAAATAATAAATAAAAGAACAAATTTACAAAGATAGTAGTGGTAGAAATTATGAAGTGGGAGCAGGATTTGAGGGTGGAGCCCGGAGAACTTGCTGTAATAAGCGTGCAGCGAATCGTTGAGTGATTCCACCAACCAAACGCCCTCCCAATCTCCGTGCTCCTGGTTCTTGCAGAACCTGGTTCGGTAAAAAAGCTTCTTGGGTCAGCTCATACATGCGTATACTTGCTTTTCTAAAGCAAAACAATAAAATACTATTTTCATCGACTATGGATTGAAATGGGTCTAACTCATAATATGATACACTACGGATCACAGTCCACCTTTTTCCTTTCACATCAATCAGTTCTGCATAAACAATTATTCAGAAGAGAAAGAATCCCAAACATCCAATATTATATTTTCACCTCCAATCTTACTTTAAACCAGAGTTCAAGAATCATTGGCATATTTCTGGAGGAATTGAAATCAAACCAAGTGTAAGATACTGTCAAATCTCAGTGAGTTCATACTGCTTATATATTGAGTGAAACATATAAGTTGGGTTCCACTTCAGGGGACAACCCCTATGGATATACACACAAAACTTGAATCCAATGAGGGGATTTATTTTGTAAGTATCGACAAAACCTTAGGCTGGTTAGGAAGTCGAGTTGATCGACAATAACTAGACCAGATATCTCTGTCCTAGGGATCGTGATTGTTTTTATTAGTTCCAAAATTCCCACGGTGATGGTCATTAGTCTGCTGTTCATCCTTAGGATTGTGGTTCATACTTCATACACAGAGACATTGTCAAATATATCAATCCTGTTTATGCTGAGTGAGAATATCATAGAGATCTATTATAGGTTACTGATTTTGTCATTTGATTACACAAAAAATAAGAACAAAAAATAGGTCTTGAACCAATTTAAAGTCTACATAGAACGTAGCAGGACGTATCAGTTGTGAGCTAATTACGGCATAGAGAACGGTGGGAGAACTAATATCTAAACATTCCCATCCCCTGGGGTTCATTTGCAATGTTAATGCACCTAATCATGTTGTTTTGGATTCAAAGCATAATTCACTATCATGGCATATAAAATTCCCACTTCGCAATGATGATTTGACCTTTTGGGAAAATCTGCTGATTACTTGGCTAATTTCTTTAGAGGGTATGGATTAGTTCCAGAAATCGTTATATTTGTGACAAGCTAATAATATAACACATACAAGCTCAAAGTTTTATAGTTTTTGATTATTCAAGTTATTCAGAGGCCCAGAGCATAACTATTTGAATTACCTCTCACGGTGGAGTAACAATCCATGACTGTTATTCCCGAACACTGTGATTTTAGATGTAATGTTACCCAGACTTCAGGGAGGTATTGCAGTTTGCGTGAAGTAAAAACTTAAAGAACGCGATAAATTCTAACCTGGAGTATGGGCAGCAAAATACTGGGATCAAAATTATTTGAGGATTGTAGAAGCGCCCATATTCTGAATACCTGTGCCCTAAGCTCCAGCATACTTTCCTGTTCAGCAATGTTAATTGCAAATGGACTGGTTGCATTAGCATTATAGATAAGAGACCGTACAAGATCAGGCATAGAGTTGTATGATTCAAGCACAGAACCCAGGACAATAGCTTCAGTAGCGCGAGCAGCTTCTTTAATTACCAAAACCCTCAGCTCTTCACCATCAGCACCCAACAATAGTTTGAGAACAGGTTGCAAAGCATCTTTGGCAGAGAAATCTCGGTCTTTCTTCCCTTGGACTAGCAAGTTTTCGAGTCTATTCCACCTGGGCAAACAATGAAAGTAAGCTTTTAATTCTACCAATGACTCGGGAGAATAGCATATACACTACACCAGAACTGAACAATTTAGACTATACATGCCTGAATCTCCCATCCTTGAAAAGCAACTCAATAAGTGCATCTCTCAGATATGGATTCGGGTCTGTAAGAAGCCTTTTAGCAAAATATGGATATGACGCAGCCAGCACCTTGAAATTAGGGTCAGCATACAGAGCTAAACCTTCTAGAACAGTGAGAGACCTCAAAATCAAGGCATAATAAGCTGGCACTGCAAAAATAAATCAAGTAGAAATAGCAATCAGAAATGGAGATGAAAGTATAATAGCTGTAGATAATATTTGAATTATGTGAATAAACAACCTAGCACCAGAACTCCTTAGCTAACATAAATTGCTACAGATTTCTAATTTACAACAACCGGTGAAATATGAACTGATTTCAATACAGCATTTAGAATAATTACCACCTGCTACAGATTATATATGTACTACAGACAAGTGGCAAGAATAAAAAGTATGGGTGAATTTGGCCTCCTTTACTATGATAGAAAGTGGCTAGATCTTTGCTACTCTGACTTTTTACTTCGAGTCAAGGATTTATCAGAAGATTATGCTTCAGGCTATCAAATGAATGCATACACATAAACACAAGCCACATTTAAGCATAAAAAAGAATTAAGCCTAATACTAAACCTTCATTCAACTCATCATCTCAGAATTATGAATTTTAAGATGCAACTGTATTCAGACATCAAATTGTCATTTGAGTTCTATCAGGAGTCTAAATGTAGTACATTAGACAGTTAATTTCAATGGCATCAGGGATTTTTCTTGCTGCAATGATGAACAATGCTTTTTCTTCAAGCCAGTTTTCACTAATATTAATCCATATTTAATATATAAACCAAACCAGCACTCACTTTCAGGAAACCACATTCTCAGGTATTGTTCATCAGCCAGGAAACAGTAGCTGAAGACAGCTTTCTACATCATTATGGCCCAAATACTCTTCTCTATTTTCCTATACTCAAGCCCATCTGGCAATCAACTTTTCAACAATGATATAGCCTAAATATTTCTTCCTCTGCGTGAAGTAGGAGTCACAATGTTCTCACATAGACTTGACCTATCAAATGCAGTCAATATAGATTGTTTCAAGGAAAGTAAATCCTTTCCGTTGAACGGATATTGATACAAGACAGCACCCAAACCATCCACAATTGTTTTGAAGTTGAGCTCACTCACGGTTGAATTTAGAGCATCATCAAAGAAGTTTCTTAGCGCTGGTACAATAGGAGATACATCTACATCAGGGGACAAGAAGTCTAAGACATAATAATCACGTGCCATAGCTTCATAGTCTCGATTAACCATGTGCACAACATGACCAATTATCGCAGATCTTGCTTGTTCAGGAGTCTCACTCATCATTCCAAAATCAAGAAAAGCAAGCTTCCCGTCAGGTGTCGCTAAGAGGTTCCCTGGATGAGGATCAGCATGAAAATAGCCATACTCAAGCAGCTGCCTAAGACTGCATTGAATCCCGGTGTTTACCAGATCCAGAACTTTGAGCCCCTGCCTCTCAATGGCATCTTGCTCATTTAGTTTGACCCCTTCAACCCACTCCATAGTTAGCACCTTTCCACTCGTGTAGTCCCAGAAAATATCTGGAACAAGAACATCTTCTTTGTCGGCATACAACTTTTTAAATCTCCTTGCATTTTGACCCTCCTGCATAGACCTGTCAAAATTAACATTCAAACCTACTAGCTTTCTAGATCATACAACTAAATGAAGGGCATAGGGTGTATCCTAATAGACACCATGTGCAATATTACTACAAACTTGGATGAGCTTCAAGGAAATAGAAATAATCTGAAAAACTAACCTGCACATAATTGAGTTCTTGGAAAACCCTTCTAGCGAATTCATCTATAAGAGCGACAACATCACTTGAAATTATATCAACGTACTTATTTATAAGAAATCCTAAGCCTCGTATCAGATAAAAATCTAGCCCTATCGCTGCTTCAATACCAGGTCTTTGCACCTTCACAGCAACAATCTGCCCGGAAAACTTCAGTCGTGCCTTGTAAACTTGGCCTAGACTGGCAGCAGCAATTGGAGATGCAGATATTGATGAGTAAATAGAATCAAGTGGACATCCCAACTCTTTCTCAATACATGAAAATGCTTCTTCATCTGGAAATGTCGGTAATGCATCCTACTCCAACAACAAAAAGAAAATCACCACGACATTTAATCAACTTAGTAACAATATCAGGTAACATCTAATTTATATCGTCCTGATTCTAGTACTTCCCTAGTGTCAACAACAGAAGGAAAAAATACTAAGTTAATAAGACTGCAATTCGAAAATGTGATGGCTCAAAGTTGCATTATTGATGCTTGAAGAAATAGACAGATTTTGGTTCAAAGCTGAAGACTTGCAAGACTTAAAAGCAAAAAAACAGTTTGTGAAAACTAATTTTGCATTGATTTATTTTAATGTTTTCCCCCTTAAAACCCACTTGATGATCTTGAACTTAATATCATCATTCCAAGGATTTTGTCTGACATTAAATAAAGTGAAGTGAATAATTGTTTAGAAAAATATAATTCGACTAGAATTTATATACTTATAAGACATTATAATGAATCTCTTTCAACATGAAGCAAGTTCACTTGTACCTTTGTCCTGTGGAGAAAACAGGAGACCTCATAAAACATTTCTTAACACAGAGGATCGATTAAAATGAATAAGTAAGGATACACGCTTTTGCAACAAAAAGTTACAATCATTGTGCCAAAAGCAGACGTAAAACTTTCTATGAACATTTCATACTAAAGTAACAAAAAATTTATGGCATCTTTCATCTCACTAATGAAAGACAATCCTGATCAATGCATCATCACACAAAATACATTTCCCCGTCATACCAGTGGTATGTTTTAATCTGATTTGTCAATACTCATATAAAAAAAATCGATAAACCAGGATTAATTGTAAATGAAATATACGGTACCTGCAACTGAGAAAGCTCCTCGATATATATTGGTGGGCACAAATCTGGCCTCGTGGACAAGCCCTGTCCAATTTTGACAAAAGTAGGTCCCAATCTGGTGAAAGTCTTTCTGAGCTCAACAGCCCGCAATCTCTGGTTCCTATCAAGCAGGCCGTTGACTCGGTCCAGCCACAGATTTAGAGCAAATGTACCCACTCCTGCGAAAATCTCCACCGCCCTGCCCACCACCTTGAATGGTCGGGAGCCATACATACGGATCAAATCTTCTGGGCTGTAGATAGAAGCATTAACGGCACGGGCCATCGCCCTGGCTTCTGCTTGCATATCGTCAGCTCGGTCTCTGGAAAGAGCTGCGGACGTGGATGAGTCATCTCTCACACGCAGGACAACAGAACCGGCATTCTCCCCACCTCCAGTCCCGCCTCCACCTCCGCCTCTGAGGGCAGGCACGGGTCTCGACTTCTCCACCAGCGCGGCTCTGGGCGGCCTATCTTTCCACGTTGGTGTCCTACGATTCAGGCTGGTGGCACCGGCACAGCAAGGCACAGTGATTGAGGTGGAATTCATGGGCGCACGAGCGCCGGGAATTCCAGCTAACTTCTTTAATTCTAGTCTTCAAAGGCAGGTTGATTGATGATTACCTTACAATAAATCTGGATCACAATTAATCTTGGTGTAATATTTGCAAAAGATAACACTTTGCTAGTGTAAAGATAATATGGGAAACCCAGTTTCAAGTGTTTTGGGACTTACATATACGCGGTCTTTCGCATATTCTTTATAAATTATTACACTTTCACCAACTAACATCCAAAACAGAAGGTAAGAATAACTTTACGACTTAAAGAAGACGAACGAAGAGAAACCCAAAACCCAATCGAAGCACTAATTAGCCTGGAAATCCAAGAAGAGGTGCAACTTTTGTAGAAGCAGCTCACGTGTTCCATACAGAGGCTTACTGCTTATGATCCATTCCTTCTCAAGAACTCCCGCTTTGCCACTATTCACTGTATAGTATTCAGGATCTCATCGTGAAAAAGCAGAAACGATTAGATAAATTGAACTTCTCAAAATATCAGCCAATGCATATCCTTTGGCATAAACATGGCTGCCTCATATTTTTCCCATGGTGCTACTCGTTTTCGTCTCCCTGTGTTCAAATTTTTCATTTATTCTTTTCCCCAAAGTCGCGTGATCTTTCTCAACTATTCATATTTTAATCTTTTGTCAAGAAATTAACGCAAAAATGTAATAGTTTTTTTATTTTTTCTTGTGACGATAAGATACCATTTATTTAATGATCTCATTTAGATCCAATGACTCAAGATGTAATTCTACATCGAGAGTCCATGATATATAATTTTTTCCCATGATGTCAAGCGTAAATAATTCGTGTTTTGTCAAATTTGGTATGATGGTACTATAAAAATAACAATGTATTTTATTTGTTAAGTTCTAAATCTATTAATATGACAATACAAAGTAACAGATAAATTATAAGTAAAACCATTCTTAAAACGCGAGACGGATATTATCCGATAAATATAAGACTAGTTAGTATAATAATCAAAATAATTATACAAAATAACCTTGAAATAACCATTTTCTTTTTTTTCGAAAATTTCAATGAAGAAAATTTTTAGAAGGAGAGTAAATTTGAAATGATTGAATGTGTTTGTAAAATCATATTTATAAGGTAAAAACTAATTGTTTATGACCGTTACAAAAGCTTAAAAAAATAAATGTATGTATATGTAAATTTTATGGTAATAATATGACGTAAATAATGTTACTTATGTTTAAATAATTATGTATATCACATCATATTATTATAATGAGGTGTCAGGGACTCCTTTTATATAATGCTGTGACATTATATATATATATATATTATACATAGAGACTTGATAGGTGCAGGGTATTTATGGACGAAAGAGGCCAGCTGTCTTTTTTCAATTTATTTTTTTAAAAAACAATAAATTAATCATGTTCACACCCATTGAGTACGCGCACAAACACGAAATCGAACCCTCGTTACTGATAGTACAGATGGAACCTGCAATAACTTTGTAGAAAAAAGTTAAATTTTGAATTGTTTCTGTATGAAGTTGAGGCGCTGTAGCTTTTGATTCCGCCTTTAAAAAAAATTGACTCTTTGGAGTAAAGGGACAATTTACCGGTCATTTTTTCAAGGGAGTCGAAAAATTCGAATCTTTACACGCGATTACCTGTTTCCGTTTCTATTCGCTACGAGATTGGGATTAGGAATTTTTTTTCATGTATGTGTACGTGTTATGGGAATTTATTGAGCGTGTGCGTATGCAAATAGTGATGCTTTTTAACTTTGATGGATTGAAACATGAGAATTTATTTGAATCTCATAGTGAAATTCGAAATTCGATTTAGGTCTATAAATATTTGATGCATTTGTTGTGTGAAATGTTTTGTTTCTCTTTCCTTCTACTTATGCAGCAAGCTTTGTTCATATTATTTTCTTAATTATCTGTTACTGTCTATGCTTAAATCCGCTAAAGCCGATACATTCATTACCAAAGGTGATTTATAAAATTCTTTGTACCATGCAATTCATTTTTCTTATAATGTTGTTGTTCCAACTCATTGATTAAAGCTCAGAACCTGCATCAGTGCTATACTTGTGTTGTTGAGTTTTAACAATGGTGAGTTGTTTCGCTTGTAATTGTTTGTAGTTTTAATCTTATTTTGTTGCACGTTGATAAAGTTTGTGATTTTTTGTACATTATAGGGGAAAACATATGTTGTCTACTGGACGTGAACCAGGTATTTATAACACATGGGGAGAAGCATCTTCTAAAGTTAATGGACATTGGAGTGCGATCCACCAGTCTTTCAAAAATAGAGAGGGAAGCAGAAAGAGCTTATGGTACATTTCTAGTGAAACACGCTGCAGGTACTTCCTCCAAATCAAGTGCAAACGAAAGTTCAAGTTCACCTACATCTTCAAGTTCAAATACAAGGGGAAAAGTTTCGCAGCCCGAACAAATAAACAAGTTGCAAGGAATAGAACATAACTTGGATGAGATAAAGAAGAATTTGGAAGAGATACAAGAGAATTTGAAATATCTACAAATTAGTGACCATGATTAAATATATGGCCCATGTCCATTCTAGATAGTTGAGTTCTCCTAGTGTGGATTTTGTTCATTTTGGGTTTGTTTTCTAAGTTTGTTTCATGTCCATTCTCCATTTTTTTTCTGCATTTAGACTTTTGCTAGCAACCACCACTTTTTATGGCATTTCTCATTTCCTTATTCTATGCATTATCGATTGGACAAAACATTCAAATTGTACTTAAAAACACCATATGTATACATATTTAAATTTGGACAGCACACACACGAGCGTTCTCGTTGTATTAAAAACGATTCAATCCATAAAGACAAAACAAGGGGGAGAAAATTACACAATAAATGGATGACACTATGTAGGCGACTATCTTCACTGTGGTGCATCATCAGGTTTGCTGGTTTCTTTGATGTCATCAACTCCGTCATCCTTCAGCAGAAAACAAAACATAATAAATTTTTTCGATTACTTGATCAAGATAACATACAGAGCTATAGAGTAATGAAAAACAAATATTTGAGTTATCATCTGTTAATCCAAAATCTTCTCCATCTGAGTTCTCGTCTTTGCTATGATTATTTAGTTTGACCTGATAAATGAAAGTTATCATCCTTACAAATATTAATGAAATTATTTAGTTTTTCAAAAATTTATCAGTACATACCCGTGTTTCAAATTTAAACAGTTGCGCTTGTCATGTGACACACCTCGATGCTCGCATCCTCGACACTGTCTGCCCCTTGAGGTTGACTTCTCCTTCCATGATTTTAATCTCTTCCTGCGTCCTTTTGTTTTTATTTCAGAAGGATCCATTATACCAATGCCTCCATCCATGGTTCTCCTACTTTGACTTCCATTGCTTAATGTTCTATTAATTTTCATTTCCTTCATTTTGCTATCAATACAATCAAACTGTTCAGCCAAGAAGTTTGTCCCCTCATCGCTGAAACATGCAACATCAATTAAAGCTCAAGTTTTATACTATAACCTCGTATGTCTAGACATCAAACACCTTTCGGGATTGTCGATCACATTTCGCTCAACTGTAGGATATAGTACTCCAACCTTTGCATCTTTTGTCCACCGTTTGAGTATATACTTATCAGGCAAGTGGAACACTTGGTTGATACGAAAAAACGCTAACATATGCATGTACGGAATACCATCAAATTGAAATTTCATACAACTACATTATATATCGTCTTTTTGTATGTCATGCGTAAGCAGTCTAGGTTTGGAAAAAGAAGATCCTTGAAAGTTGATGACATTGTAAACCCCAAACTCAATTGTCATAGATGTTTGTTGCACATAATAATCATGACTCTGACTAATTTCATTTTGAAACTCCAACCATTTGTTTTTCGTGTACACATTCACCATTTGCAATTCCATTGGTTAGTTCGATTTTAGCTTTGGCCGATCGTTCATATCAGTATGATCCGCAACTAACTCACAGTGTCTTTGGTGTCGAAATGCCTTATTGAAACGAATTATAAAATTCATCAATGAGTTATTGCTAGAGACGTAACTCTTGAAAAAAGCATGTGAACTTTCAGATCTCTGACTACTTGACATACTTGCAGAAAATACATGGCTGAAATAAGTCGGCACCCACTTCTTTCGCAACTCATACATCAATGACAGCCAATCATTCTGTACCAGGTTAGCACAATTCATAACATCTTCCCATGATCTTTCAAATTCAATAGATGTTGTTGAATGTACAATGATGTTCTTTATGCTTTGATAGTGGTCACGGAAAGTCACCAGGTTCAATTTATCTGGGAATTTGTTTAGAATGTGCCACAAACAATATCGATGTATTGTTTTAGGGAAAACTTGAGATATGGCTTTCGTCATTGCAGGATCCTGGTCAGTAGTGATCAAGTTTGGTGCACCTTTAGGCATGGCTTATAGAAACTTATTAAGCAACCAAACAAAAGAACCAGTTTTCTCATCACTCAAAAATCCACAGCCAAAAACAATGGTCTGATGATGATGATTAACTCCTACAAATGGTGCGAAAATCATCCCATATTTGTTGGTGTTATACGTCGTATCAAACACCACTACATCAACAAATACAGTGTACGCCCTCCTTGATACAGGATCCGCCCAAAAACACCGACTAAATCTATTGTCTGAATCAGTCTCGTAATCAAAGAAGAAAGTTGAACTCTTGTCTTTCTCAGACTGAAAGAAATCAATCAATGTTTCGGCATTGACACCCATGTTCAGGCCATCTAGACTCTATTTCAAACAATCGCATTTGTTGACAAGTTGGTACATTTGCTTCATCAAAATGTTGATTCAGTGCTTTCTCTGATGCAGAAACAATACGATGTGAGCGTAACAAATGCACCTTTGAAGGAGTGGACAATGAATGATTATGACTTTCCATGAAGGTACTAACAACCCAACCAAGATCATTTTGTTCCTTCACAACTGAAATCTTTGACTTACATCCACTTCTAATCTCACCACGAGCTCTCTCTTTTATTATTTCCTCACTTTTTGCTTGTTTACTCCGTCTAATTTCATCTGTATGTCCTTTTTTAAAGCATACAAATTTTTTCCATATAACTTCATTTGTTTTCTTACTTCTTTTGATATTACTTATTCTTGCACTGAAACCGGCTTCTCGTGCATATTGGTTATAGAATGAAAACGCGTCCTCTAAAGATTCGAATTTCATCCCTATATTTGGCTTCTGATTGTCTCTAACTTGGGGAATGTATGATTGTTTATCGCCGCTGTTTTCTTCCATTTCTATAAAATATGAAAATGAAAATTAATATAGATACATACACTACTTATTGCATAGATGCACAAACAAATGATTGAATTGAGTTACCCTTTGCATACACTACTATTTATATCAATCGATGAAGAATAACTTTTTTGTTTACCAACATCAAAATATGTTCTACCATAACTAACCATCGAATATCCAATATTAAATCATCCGAGAAAAGAATAATGCACAATTTGAACAAAAGTGGAAATTGGATAAAGATGTAACAAATAAAATATCAACAGAAGATGAATCAATATCACCATTGAAATTTAGAATTCACTGTCAAAACATACGATAGATTCAACAAATATGAGAACTAGTGAAGAAGTAGCTTAAGGTTTTTTACATCACTGTCTCCACCATTCATGGACAAAACAAACACTAATTAAATAGCCGCCTCCATCTCCTTTTCCACTATAATTCACTATAATCTCCTAAAACCATATACATATTCAAATTACAATATCATCACTATAAAATAAAAGGGAAAGAAATACAAATCTGTAGAAACGCTAATAAACAATATCGCGAAAGTCGTTCTTGTTGATATTACATACCAGTTTTGATTTAAGAACCGTGAAAGTCGGTGCTTGAATTGAGTTTTCGAGAGTTGCCCTACCCTTTACTGAAATTTGAGCGTGAATGAAGAAAGAAGCCTTCTGTTTAATTTATTGTTTTTCTTTAAAAAAAATATTGAAAAGAGACAGCTGGCCTTTGTCGCCCATAAATACCCAGCACCTTTGGGTGCAATTTTTGTAGAAGCAGCTCACGTGTTCCATACAGAGGCTTACTGCTTATGATCCATTCCTTCTCAAGAACTCCCGCTCTGCCAGTCTGCCACTATTCAGCATCTCATCGTGAAAAGCAGAAACGATTAGATAAATTGAACTTCTCAAAATATCAGCCAATGCATATGCTTCGGCATAAACATGGCTGCCTCATATTTTTCCCATGGTGCTACTCGTTTTCGTCTACATGTGTTCATCAATGAGATATTCACATTTTAATTCTTCATCAAGACATCGACGCAAAAATATAATAGTTTTTGATTTTTTCTTGTGATTATGAGATACCATTTTTTAATGGTCTCATTTAGATCCAATGACTCAATATGCATTTCTACATCGAGAGTCCATGTCATATAATTTTTTTCCGTGATGTCGAGCGTAACAAATTCGTGTTTTGCCAAATTTGATATGGTGGTACTATAAAATAACAATGTATATTATTGGTTAAGTTCTAAATATATTAATATGACAATACAAAATAACAGATAAATTATAAGTACAATCATTCTTAAAACGCGAGGCAGATATTCTCCGATAAATATAAGACTAGTGAGTATAATAATTAAAATAATTATACAAAATAACCTTGAAAGAATCATTTTCTTATTTTTCGAAAATTTAGATGAAGAAATTTTTTAGGAGGAGAGTAAGTTTGAAATGATTGAATGTGTTTGTAAAATCATATTTATAAGGTAAAAACTAGCTGTTTATGACCGTTACAAAAGCTTAAAAAAATAAATGTATGTATATGTAAATTTTATGATAATAATATGACGTAAATAATGTTACTCATGTTTAAATAATTATGTATATCACATCACATTATTATAATGAGGTGTCAGAGACTCATTTTATATAATACCGTGACATTATACAAATATATATATAATATAATTAATATATAACATGATAAAAATATATAAACAGTGAAATAATCACATCACGTTATTATAATGAGATGTTATAGCACTACAAGAAAAGTGGGTTTCCGCAGCGTGCAATATGCGCCGCGGAAAGGCACGCTGCGACGCACGCTGTAAAGTTGAAAGCCGTCTTAAGTTTGACACCATTGGCGGCGTGCGATTTACGCTGCGGTTTAGTCTAATAAAGGCGTGCAGAGTATGCTATTGATAGTTAAACTATTGGCAGCGTGCATATGTACGCTGTTAATACAACTTTCTGCAGCGTGCACAAGTACGCCGTTAATAGTCATAAAAAATAGCGTGCACAAGTATGCTCTTAATACATTTTTATAAAAATACAATACAACTATAATAATAATACTCATGATCTTAATTAACAATTAAAAAATACTCATAATCTTAATTAACAATTAAAAAATTAACCAAAAATTGAAACAAAAACAGGTATTTAAATCGAAACTAAAATCATGTAAGTAGAGAAAAATGTTAAGTGTTTTGAAAAAAAATGGAACGGAGATCGGGAATAAATAGAGAATTTTCGAATTTTTAGCGACGGTTTGTTACTAAACGGTCGCCGATGTAAGTCTATTAGCGACGGTTAATTATTAACCGTCGTCGATTTAAATTGGCGACGATTTATTCTAAACCGTCGCTAAATGTGGCCTTAAATAGGCAAGTTTCTTGTAAACCGTCGCTAAATGTGGCCTTAAAATCGTCACAACTTTAACTTTAGCGACGGTTTTACTAAAGCCGTTGCTACGTTAAAATTCAAACTCATTTTCCGCGTGCTTATAATATGCATGCCGTGAATAATACTAATGACGACGTACGATTAATGTGCGTCGTTAATGTCTGAACACGATTCTTTTTTTTAAAAATGATTTATTTTTTGCAGCACATATAAACTTGCACGCCGTTAATAGTATTATTAACGGCGTGCCTTTATTGTGCGCTGTCGTTTATATAATTTATTAACAACACACATAACTGGAAGCTGCAGATATTACTATCCGCAGCGTGCTTTTAATGCACGCCGTTCATAATAATATCCGCAGCGTGCTTTTAATGCACGCCGTTAATAGTATCAAGTTACTATCCGCAGCGTGCTTTTAATGCACGTCGTCAATAGTAATATCCGCAGCGTGCTTTTAATGCACGCCGTTAATAGTATCAAGTGCAACACTATTAACGGCGCACATATGGGTGCACGCCGTGAAAAGTAGTATTCGCAGCATGCGTTTAATGCACGCTGTTGATGACGTGCTGCGGAAAATCATTTTTCTTGTAGTGTAGACTCTATTTATATAATAACATGATATCATTCAAATATATATACACAATAAAAATATATAAGTAGTGTAATAATATAATCATATCACGTTATTAAAATGAGGTGTCATAGACTCTTTTTATATAATAACATGATATTATATATTAAATATATACACAATAAAAATAAATAAACAAATATATACACAATAAAAATAAATAAACAGTAAAATAAATATTATTGTTTTTGAATATTGTTACATTTTCCTTGTGTTTGGAGATTGGAAAAATATGAAGAACCGAACCTTCGAGTATCGTGCTGACGTGCTAAAAGTAAAAATTTACGATAAAAAATAAAATTTCAAACTTAGAAAATATATTAAACTACACATTTTATAAAATTTTGTCTACTCAATTGTGTGTTTTTTCCACAAATTGAGAAACATATTTATAGAATTTTTTTGAAAATAATCCAAAAAAAAAAATACATAATTACATAAATCATCTCACACTAATTTTTAATATTTACAACTTTTATTTTCAATATTAAATAATTTCAACGCTTATCAACAAATATCAATTAACCAACTATTAATAGTCTAATAATATCGCAAATCCTCTCGTTCCCGCCACAGGTATCTTTTTCGCGCCATTGTCTGCAAAATAAATACATAATTTCCGATTCTTTTTCCCTGATTTATTTGTCCCCATCGCTGAAAATATTCGGATCCGAGTGCAAGCTCATTCAACGATGTCAACTGTCTCCAGTCGCCGCTCATTTCCGGCGGAAGATCATTTGCCTGAGAAAGGACGAGGGGCCACGCCACGAAAACGCCGATCGAGATCCGATCCAGACAGCGTAACACCATCTAGAAGGAAGATTCCTAAGTCGCATGGCTTATGCGACGCGTACAACAGCCCTGACAGTCCTCTGAAAGAGAATGTGAGCTCGATCGGCTTACATTATGTTCATGATGTTCATTTTTTTTAATTATAGTTGCTTTAATTTTGGATTTTTCAATTTGATACGTTTGTTTGATTTACATTCTGACTCATTTTAGCTTCGAAATCGCAGTTACCAAGATTTCCCGTGAGAAATAGATTATTTGATAATGTTGTTGAAAGGCCGGTCCGGAATCCAGCAGGCAAGTAAAGTTGTTCACAAAAAAAATCTACATGCCATATTGAATATAGTTGCTATGTTATCTGCTTAATTAATTTGGTGTTACTTAATTTTTTTTAATGATGGTTGATATATTAGTAGATGTGGAGCAAGTGAGAGTGGTAAACGAGGCGCTGCACGTATCTACCGCTCCAAAGATTGCCGTGTGCCGTGAAAACGAGCAAAGCATGATTTTAGATTTTTGCAAGAAATGTGTAAAGCAGGAGAAGGCTGGGAGTATGTATATTTCTGGATGCCCTGGAACTGGAAAGTCTTTATCCGTAGAGATTGTTAAAAGAGACCCTTGTTAATTGGGCAAATGAGGTACCCATTTGGAGCACTTGTTAAATTGTTTGTAGTTAAGACTTCAGTCCGCGTGATGAATAAGTGTTAGATGATAATTACCTTACTGACTTTATGTTTTTCACTTTGCTATCAATGTGTTGACTGGCACCCCACTAGAACCTAACAATTACTAGAAAAATTTACGCAAGAACTGAATGTATTGCTTTTTGATAAAGCTTTAGAACTTAAGACATTATCATTGGTGTATTGTGGCTGCAAATTAGAACGATAGATTATGGGAGTGATATATTTTCTCAAATCTGTGCCTAAAATCGTCTGGTTTTAAATATAAATTGAAACTTCCAGTTGGTCTAATTCCATCTTACATAGTTTTTAAGCTGCTGTTCTTTTTTCCTAAAATGATTATATTCAGGATTTGATACATTCGAAAATGGGGTTTTTTTCTCCAGCCAGTTGTTCTTTTCAATTTTTGATGTAAGAAATAAACTGGAAATAAACTTCATGGATGTTTCATATGTCTAAACATTGTGTTTTACATGTTGGTTGTTAAATGGTCGACAATGTACTATCTTAAAGCGTTCTCCACCCTTTCTGTATATCTGAGGAAAATTCCTTTGTTTCTTCCTCAAATCAGGAACAAATACAGCCTCCAGATATTTTGTCAATGAATTGCATGTTTCATGCACAGACAACTGAAATTTTCAGCAAGGTACACCAATTTTTGAGATTATTTTATTTCTAGCTGATTAAGAATAAATTTTCTAACATTCTTTTATTGCCCTACAGGTTCTCAGAAAACATTGCCCGCAGAAGGAGGCAAATTTTTCTAAGTTACCTCTACAGCTTCTTCATGACTTGTATTCTCAAAAGATGGCACTGGATGTGAAAATGATGTAAGAATCAGATATTAGCATTCTCATGTCTAAGTTTTATGAGTTCTCATGTTTATCCAGAACATTGCTTGGTTGCCTGTAAATGTTTGGTGTCCAAGATTGGTGAAGGATTTCTAATTCTGAGTATTGTCTAAGCATTAATTTATCATAGTTTTTTCCTAATTAGCAATCATGGTCGACAGATTAGTGATTGTTGATGAATTGGATTATTTGATTACCCAAGACAGAATTATGCTTCAAGATCTTTTCATGCTAACAACATTGCCATTTTCCAGATGTATTTTGCTAGGTACGTATGGGATACTCAAAAATCTCATATGTTAAAATCTTCGTTTTTTAACTGCTTTGCCTTTTGTCTACAGGCATTGCGAATGCTATTGACTTAGCAAACAGGTTTATGCCAAAACTTCAATGTTTGAACTGTGAGAGTTTGTCTTTTTATCTGGTTATTTTCCAAAAGCTTAAGATTCATTCGTTATGCTGGAGGTTGCTACAGAAAATAGAAAAGTAGATAATTTGCTTGAATATGTCACCAATTTTTTATCTATAGGCTGTAAACACCCATTTTTTTATTTCCAAATTACTATTAATGAAATATTTTACTACTTGCATTTGATAGCTATATTGGTACTAATGGCTATAATTGTTCATCCAATTCCCCTGACTTGGGTTTTTCGTTGATTAATGGGTTCACGGATTAAAGTTTCTTGCAAGATGCTCCATCTTGCTTCCTCACTTTCAAGATTAAGCATCTATTAAAATTTGGTTACCTATGTCGTTATCAGAAGACAGAAGTTACTTAGTCCAACCGTCTAATGGCTCAACATAGTCGTCCTTTCTCTTTTATCTGAGTAGATGTTAGAAATTTTGACATAATTCAGTCAGCTTGTCTCCTGGTGGAAACATATTGACTCCTGGATCTTCTTCCTCTCTGCTAGGCAAACCCGCGGTAATAACATTTCGATCCTATTCCAAGGATCAGATCATTAAGATTCTTAAAGACAGACTGAGGGTAAGCCTTTTTAATTTATTAAACACCCAGAGAGAGTTTATTAGTTTCGTCGAATCTTTATATTAAGTGCTCAGTAGAAAGAATTTAATCCTGCCACTTGACTCCAGATTATATCACGTATAGAAGATGTAGTCACATGTTGTTTAGTGGATGGAAGCATATTTTGAGACGTAAGACCACCAAAACCCTGAAGTTGACTGAAGGACTTTCTGCACTTCCTATTTGGAAAATGCTATCTTAATTATGAAACAATTTCAGTTAGCTTATATCGAAGAGAAAGCAAAACATATGGAAATAAATTTCATTTTGCCAATTAGGGATGCATTTATATTTGAGATCATTCTAATCTGGCTGCAATTTCAACAGGCACTTCCTTGTACCGTTTTCCAGCCACAAGCCATTGAACTCTGTGCTGGGGTGTGTTTCATCTTTAAGCCTTTGGATAATAAAGAGTGCCGTACAGGCTATTTGCAATTCTAAGCATGCCGCTATTATTTTTCTTCTTCTTTATTTAAAACTTCCTGGAAGATTCACGTGTCCCTTAAGGGCCACGAGATTGCTAAATTTCCATGGCTTGTGTTGCTGCAGAGAGTTGCTGCAGCATCTGGAGATATGAGGAAGGCTCTTTCTATTTGCAGGTTGGCATCTGATTCCTACATTCACCAATTTTTAATCCCCCTTAATTTTTTCTTTATTTAGTTCTCAGTACCATGTAGTAACACAAATCTGCAACAGTATAAAATACTGCATTGGACAAGATGGATTATTTTGAAGTTGGTAACGCCTATGTCATTCATGAATTACGGTCTTATTTTCATGTTTCTATTACAGGAGTGCTATTGGAATGCTAGAAGATGAGATAAGAGAATCTATCCATAGCGAGAATTTGTCATCAACTGGAAAGAATGGCAATCAACAGAAATCTGCTGATTTTGATTGGTTGGCTAGTCAAGTAAATAATCTGGTAAACATCTTATAGCAAATGAATATTTTAAGTTTACTTTTGTTGTAGTTGCAAAACCCAATACAGCCATCATGAAGACAATTTCTCGATAGTTTTTCCTTTATATCATGTTCTAATGTTGATTCTTCCATAACCAGAACAAGTCGTTTTCTGGAATCACTTTCTTGTATTTGTACAAAGGAAAGTCATTTTCCTGTGAAAGACATGCTTTCATATCTATGATGATGGCTTCTTGTTGATATCCTGCCTCGTGGAAAGTTATCTCAAATTACGAAGTTAATAGATTATATCACTTAGGTGCCATCATGAAATCAACTATACAGCCTTATCAAAAAATTAGGTGTTGGTAGTTATGACTTGTAACCAACCTTATATTATTGCAGCACTTATAGCTTGCCCATTCTTTAACTGAGAAGGGCGAGTAGAGTAACCATGTGCTTCTTTCGAAGTCCACACAAATCCAATATTTAGTGTTGCATCTTAGTTAATTTCCTGTGCTTGTCTGCTTGTGCAAATATATCAAGAGAATAAATATATAAGTCAAGGGTGCTTGTAGTTAAGTAACTTCACTAAGGAGCATTGGTATGGGTTTGAATAAACTTTTGGAGTGAAATGAGAAATCAGTTTATATTCTCCGTTATACATTTAAGAAACCAGTGTTACTAATCCTTGGCAAATTTATACACTCATCAGCACTCCACTGCCAAGGAATCCCCTCCACCAGCTCCATTCAGTATTCTTGTAGCCTGCATGGTGCCCCGCTAGCTTTAATAAAATTTTATTTGCTGTCCTCACTTTTAACCACAGCCTACAGGCAATCCACTTTCTCTTATGGTTTTGATCTTGTTATAGGTGAGGATAGATCATGTTGCTGCTGCATGATCAAAAACATTTAAATCACCTACAGTAGACACTATTCAATCTCTACCACAACATCAACAGGTAAGCTTCTCTGAGATGACATCACTCAATAAAAATATTTTTTAGCTGTAAAATTATCATATGCCTAGATATGAAATATATGAAGTGGCCAGTGAATTTTTCGTTGCCTATGTTGATGTTTTCTACTGAATGTTGAATGACTACTTCTGCAGATCATACTTTGCTCCGCTGTGAAACTTTTCCGAGCAGGGAAGAAGGATACAACTGTTGGCGAGGTGTGGTTTCTAAAATTAGGAGAGTATAAGAAATTTCTATGGCATTATTTAATAAAAGTCTCTATAACTATGCTGCAGCTGAACAAATTTTACAGGGATGTGTGCAAAACAACCTCAATCCCACCAGTGAGCATTATGGAACTTTCAAGTATGTGTAGAGTGTTGGGTGATCAGGTAAAACTACTCGTACAAGATGAGAATATCTATAAACATATATAATGGAACATCAACGTTATTGTATTCTGTAGAAATTGGAAGACTGCATGAGCTTATGAGCACGAACCTATTTTCAGGGAATCATCGAACTAGGACAATCGCGAGAAGAAAACAAAAGACGAGTAGCATTAAAAGTAGATTCAGCAGACATTGCTTTTGCTTTGCGGGTTAGTTGTTCCTGATATCTCTGACTTGAAAGGATATTGCTATTGATCAGCTGTTATTTCAAGACACACGCTAATTGTTAATGACATAACAAAATCCATTGATTTCATTTTTGTAGCTTGTACTTAAAGCTTCAGTGTTTTTATTTTTTATTTTTTAAAAAGAAGACGCATCAGTATTTTTACTGTAATGAAACATTTTTTTCAGTTTATTTTCTTTCTAGATTCTATTGTACTTGACATATACTTAAAACCAAAGGAATTTGAAATGCACACAAAATCCTTCAAGCGAAACAGTTGCTTTTCATGACTTTCATGTGCCTTTGTCGAGGACAATAACATCTTTGCCATAATTGTGCTAATTATGGAACAGGGAGTTCGTTTCTTTCGCAATTGTCTGCAGTAAACCTTCAAGAAGCATGATTCTTTGGAGGTTATTGGGTGGCTCATTCTTTGCCTGAAGATAAAATATGAAGAGATAAAGTTAGTAAACTGAACTATCTACTTCTATATATTTATTTATGTAACATTTCTCAGGTTGGTCGCATTTAAACTTTTGCATAGCCTTAAATATGTTGGAAACTTGTTGAGAACAAATAGTACGGGAGAAAATTTCATTTGAAATAATAATGCAGCTTACTCCACTGCCAATAGGCTTAAGAGTCCCTTTGCTTTGGATGTTGTATTCTGCCTTTTCTTAAAAAAATTACATTTGTTTTTGTCGATAGTTTTTCATACCTTGGTTTTTACCCTATTAGTATTTTCACCTTTACTAGCTATGATACAATTTAGCTCATTCTTTCATGTGAACAGGTGTTCCAAGGACTAGGACTCCAAGTCCTACCGAGCTCAATATCTCATGAATTCAATAGTCCGGCATCTATTTTCGAACCATATACGAAAATGAAGGGAAAGCATTTTGCGCCAATCAAATCTTCAGAAATTGTTGTAGGCTGCGGCATTTGCTATGTTTTTATCAAAGATTTTCCAGATTTAAGAATATAGGATAATCCAAAATTTTGAGAACATCAGATGGAAAGTATAATGATTAATGTGACTTGTTTCATTGAAGAAGTATAGATTGCAAGGTAATAGTGATGTTTTCATTTCCGCAATGGAAGTTTGGCTAAATACAGTGTGTACATCCTTCTACAGATGTGACTTTAATCATTTGATTCGTGTAAAAACAGATCATGACATCAAAGTTAGTTACTCAAAGTATCTCAAACTTAATAAAATAGTATAGAAGTATAGATAATATGTATATATATATAACATGTATAATTTGATATTCGAGTCGAATATGAATATGATTTTTAAGATCTGTCTTCGTCTCTATACCTGAAAATTATCGTACTTATTTATTTAATTGGGTAAAAAATCTCTTTCTTACCTTCTTCCTTTCAAATCGAATAAAATTCTCTTTCGATTACAGAGGGATTGTCTTCCCTCCATATTATGTTAAATGGACTTTATTTTAATAATATATTGAAATGAAAAATGTAATTTCTTTTTTCAGAATTTGCTAATTACGGATATTATTATCAGTCGACAACTTTTTGCTTCGACGACTTTTGGGTTCCTTCGTCAGTTAGTTTTTCTTCGGGAAAAAGATAAGAAAATGGATTAAAAATAAAACAGAAAATGTTAATAAACATCCAAACAACCCCTCCATATTCTCACAATTTGTTGGCACACAGTCGAGTGGGATTGCGTGAAATCTCATTTGTCATTTGGGTTTACGGTGTGCTCTTATCTTTATATAAAGGGGTATACAATAATCAGCCCCCTTTCATTTCTAGGTCGGAAATTTCTTGAATTCGCGGCTTACTTGGAACGCAATTATAGACATGGAGGCTTCTTCTGTGGTGATCAAGGTGTTTTTCGAATGATCTATTGGCTTTTAGTGTAATTTTTTGTGTTTTTTTTCCTGGGATGTGATATGTATGGGTGCGTTGACTGTGTCGGCGAGGTATTAGCGAATTGTTCTTTATCGTGTTCTCTTTTTCCGCGATATGTTATGCGTTTATTGGAATGGGTTTTCGTTTTTCCGTATCGATTCTTCTTGGATGTTAGAATCAGCTGCTGATTTTGATACTTCGTCATGTCTTGAAAATCACAACCCTGTGGTTGCTTGGCCATCGTTCTTCGTTCATCTCTCTTACTTTTTTTACTGACGTTGATGGTTTTCAGTTCATACTCTCTTGTTCTTTGATTTCTGATACTGTTGAAATTTTCACTCTAGTTTGTGCCTTGGTAAGGCTGAGATAAAAATGTTCCAAAAAACGTGTTCCCTTTAGTTTGACCCTTTTAACGTACGAGCATACCCGTTGACAAAGTTTCTAGATTTGGAACTTTGCCTGTGATTGTTTGATTTCAGTACCTATTTAATGTGGCCTCAATTTACCCAGAGTCTCTCTCTTTGGTTTGGTATGGATGTGGCCGTTCTCAAATTTGATTGTTAGTAGTTCTTTTTTTCGGGCATTCATGATCATCAATTGTTTTATGATGCGTTGTCACTAGTGAAGCATTCTAGATTTGAATAATTTAATATTATTTATTTCAGTTCCTGAATAAGCAATGATGATTGTAAAGGTGATGTTAGCTGCTTTGCCTACTATCTAATCCCTTAGATGTTAACTTGCTATTCATTTGCCAGAAGTCATTTGGTTTTCAGCTTATGTTTGGTGTTTCATTCGATGTCTACAAATTATACGCTTCTAGTTGTATTTACACCTTGTATTGTCTAATTTTTCATGATCGCCATTCTTAACAATTTTTATAGGTCAAATATGGTGATATTCTCAGACGTTTCAATGCCAAGGTTGTTGATGGGGAACTGGATCTTAGTATAGGTGGACTGACTGAGAAGATCTTTTCCCTCTTTAACTTTGCTCCTGACACTGAAATCATGCTTACTTATGTTGATGAAGATGGAGATTCGGTGGCTCTTGTTGATGATGATGATCTCTGTGATGTGGTGAAGCAGTCCCTGAATCCATTGAGAATTACTGTTAAACTAAATGCTGAAAAGAACGGTACCCCATTTTCTCTGTCAACTGGAACTTCTACTCCCTTGAGGTCCCCTCGAGTTAAACAATCATTTCAAAATCCTATTTCTGGAGTGTCTGAAATTTTGAAAACTGTCCCGGAGCCCTTACATGAGACACTTGTGAATCTCTCAACTGATTTGGTATCAAAAGTGTCGTCTACTGCTCCAGGTATATCTCCAGGTGCTACAGAGCTTATTAATTACTTCTCCAAAGTGGGCTTGTCGTACTTAGACCAGCTTGCAGAATCCCAAACTAGAGTGCATCCTAGCGCACAGAGTGATGTCCCTGAAAACAGTCCCACTATACCTGAATCTAAAGACTCAGATTCCTCTCGGGTTGATCCTAAATTAACTGTGGTCCCATCAGTCGGGAAATCTAAAAAACAATCCTTCAAGAGTGACGAGATTCCTCCAAAGCTTCATCTCGAAGCGACTGCGAAGAATGACGAGGTTAAAGCTCAAAGTTCAATTGGAGGAACCATGTATGCATCATCTTCTAAGGCGCCTGGCACTAATGCTGTGGCTGGGCCACTCAACTCAAAGAGTACCGACATTGGGCAGTTTAAAAGTTCAGCACCTGAAAATCCTAATCCAAGGGTTGTACATCTTACTGTCGGTAAGAAAGAGAAGGCCAAGATGATAAATGACTGTAATCTTGATGAGAAGTCGCATTTAACCTTTTCTCATCAGCCACCTGTTGCAAACGCTGGGACTGTTGGTGTTTCTGATCCTTTGAAGGGAAACTCTCTAAATGGAAGAACCGGATGTGTATTCCCTATTGGTTTTGAGAATCCTCTGGATTCAGTTCTGTCCCCTACTCCTGGTAGTTCTAATAAATTTCCAGTCTCAAATTTCACTTACGAGTGCCCATTTTCCGGAATACCAGTGGAAAATGTCTCAGCTGCTCCACCACAACATGTTCCTCTGGCAGTCGCATTTAACAGGAGCAGAATTCAAAATGATGGTTGTGGGACTATCTTCCATCGGGGTGTTCGTTGTGATGGTTGTGGAGTGCATCCTATAACTGGGCCGAGGTTCAAGTCTAAAATGTAAGAACTAATATGGCGACTAATTTGTCTCTCACTAATATATCTCTTAGACAGGTTCTCCAGATGGTAATCACTAAACTTGTATTCTGCAGAAAGGTTGACTATGATTTGTGCAGCATATGTTTTGAAGCAATGGGAAACGACAATGACTATTTCAGATTAGATTACCCAGCAATTAATAGACACTGGTTGTCCTTCAAGGGATTTCATGATCATGTATGTTTATTATGCAATGATTTCGTCTCTTCATTTTTTTCTTAGCTAATTTGTTCTTTTCGTCCTTGTTCCGAGCTGTGTTTCCTTAAAAGTACCTTGTGTGTTGTACCAAATTAGCATGCCAGGGGACGGTGTATGGCTTCACCACAAATCAAAAGGGGTCATAAAGTTAAACCAGGTGGATCCAAGCTAGACAGTCGCTTCATCCAGGATGTCAATATACCAGATGGTACTGCTATAGCGCCTTTAATTCCATTTACAAAGATTTGGAGAATGAGGAACAACGGCACACTTGCATGGCCCCAGAAAACACAACTTGTTTGGATAGGTGGAGATAAATTGAGCAATTTATTGTCAGTTGAACTTGAGGTGAGTTATCTTTGTTTTGGTTTCATAGAATTTCTAAGGCTCTGGGTGGTCTTCTTTTTGGGTGTGTCGTACTTTTATTCCCAGGAGGTGTTTCTCAACATTCTCTTGTTGGATCACTGGTTAATTTTTAGTGTCCATTCGAAGGGTGAATGCTGCATGCATTGGAATGGATGATACAGACTGTGTACTGTTTACCGTTTTAATTATTATTATTTATTATGGCTGTTATTTATTCTTTTTCTTTTTGGTCTGGGAACGATGATGTAACTATTATATCAATGCATGTCTACTTTAATCTTTAAAGATCTTTTGATTTTCAAAATTAAATTCTTACCCATGTGTGGTTTTGTATTATGACAGATTCCTGCAACTGGTTTTGCTGTTGACCTCGAACTTGATGTTGCTATGGATTTTATTTCTCCTGATCTTCCAGGCCGTTATATCTCTTACTGGAGAATGGCTTCACCTTCTGGCCAAAAGTTTGGGCAACGTGTTTGGGTTCTTATCCAGGTTGGTCACTGGTGAAAGCCCAGTTTAGTTTCTGAAGTTGTGTCATGACTCGTTTTTTTTTTACCAGGATAGTGAGTTTGGTTCGTTTATGCATGAATATAGGTTGATGCTACTTTAAAAGAGACGCCACGTGTTGGTGTTCAGGGTTTGAACCTAAATTTACCCCCTGTGAACAGTGTCTTAAATGGTCCTGAAATTATTAATATGGACTTGACTAACCTGGTGGAAGATAGCCGCCAGGAGCCTGATAACTTCAACAAGATGGTGGAAATAGTTGATCCAGTATTTCATATGCCACTGCCGAACAATGAACAGGAGATGAAGTTTCCCATCACTGATAGCTTACTTGTTGGAAATGGTGCGTCAAGCTCTGCATTTCCTACCCCAACTTCTGATACATATCCTATCATCGATCTGTCTGAGATAGCACCACCAGCATTCTCTACTCCTACACCATCTGTCATTTATTCTTCGGCACCATCTGGTGGGAACACAGTGGCATATACAGAAGAGCTTCCAGGAAAGGAAGAAGTAGAGAATAAACTTCTGAGGGAACTTGAGGAGATGGGCTTCAAACAGATTGATTTAAACAAGGAGATCCTGAGAATGAACGAGTATGATCTGGAGCAAGCTGTGGACGATCTCTGTGAAGTTGCTGGGTGGGATCCTATGCTGGACGAACTCAAGGAGATGGTGAGTTACATCTAAATAACCCCCCCCCCCCCCCCCCCCCCAATCCACACCCACCCACCCACCCACCCTCCTGCTTGTTAATTTTATTAGGTTTCTTTTATAATTTTTTTTAACATAGAGTTTTTATGCAGGGTTTTCATGATATGGAAATGAACAAGAAACTGTTGAAGAAGAATAACGGAAGCATCAAACGTGTGGTTATGGATCTCATCGCTGGAGAAGAGCAGCAGTAAATACATTTGGTATATTATTATCTATGTGGCCCGTGTGGTGCATGAATTTATATATTATACATATGAATAAATTCCAAGAACTTCTGGAACCTGACATGCTGTTCTTGGTCTTTTGGAGTTTCAACTTGTTTATTTCCCTGTTAATATAACTGGTTTTGATAATTTCTGCTCTCTATCTGCGCCACCTGTTTTTTAAGCCTGTTAGTGTTATCCTGTTGGTAGAAACTTTATTAAATAATGCCATTGGAACAATCCCTTACTTAAATATAATATATTCCCATTGTTTGAGCAATTTTTAAAATTCAATGATTATAAATTTTTAGATTACTTTCTAATGTTAAATTATTTTTGGAATCAAGATGAGATATTTCAAATTGAACAAATGCGCAAGGAGCGAGTGATTGATAATTAGAGACAAATTTATGGCCCAAGGTTGCGCGATTAAGAAAAACTAAAGATGGTAATAACTAAATTGCTAAAATTGTTGATCTCTAAAAAAAATCATTTCAAATTTCAGTTTAGGGTTCTGAATGGATCAAAGTACAAGAGTGTCCGTACATAAACAAAATTTATTTCCCATTCACGATCAACAACAGGTGATTCAACCAAAGTGCGATCGAGTGAAGGCACCTCAAACAATGATAACCTCAGAACAAAATAACATGATCATACACATGCTCTTATAACATCTAAATCGGCATGTTTCTCATGTTGGCTCCACACTACACTCAACTTTGAATATGCTAAGACCAATCTTGACATTTCTTTGATTACTTCGAAGCACGTACCATGTTGAAAGACTGGTACTTTGTCCAGCCAAAGATCCTTCTAAGTCGGTTGGGACTTAACAGAGTAGTAGAATAAGCCATAAGCTCAAGATTATGTTTTCATCTGAGAAAAGAAAGCACCACGCACATGTTTTTGGCATGGTTAATGGCTACAGACGTCAATTTGTCAGACTGATCACCAGAAATCTTTGCAAGAACACAACCCTTCCTTGAAGTGGTGGAATCGGTTTCTATCCCTGATCACAATCTCTCTCCCAAAAATCTTTGATATAATCTTTGTCGCATTGTGACAGTCGCCACATATTCTGAGATTTTTCGATATTCTGATTGTAGTTCCAGGAGAAGTCTTGATAAGGCCATATGCAATGGCCAGCTTCTCACTGTGATGATACAAAGAAGCTTCCTTGTCTTCTTCTGCTGCGTCCAGTCTCCCCTCCACTATATCAGGTACATATCCAGCTGTCTTGATCTTCTCAATCATGTCCTCTACTGATCTGTAGATCTCCTTTGATTGTGGGTGTACATTATCTTCAGCCAAAAACTCATGAATGACACCATCTAACTCGATAAAGCTACAACCAGGATTCTTTTTAATTCCTTGCACTTTCATCTCATTTCTAAACCTCTTCGCATCATCAAACCTACCGACAGATGCATATAGATTAGAAAGTAGTATGTAATCCCCGCTATGTGCAGGCTCTAAATTGATTACATGTTTAAATGCTTCTTCTCCTATTTCAATGTGCTTATGAACTTTACACGATGAAAGCAAAGTTCTCCAAACCAAAGCATTGGGTTTAATGTGCATGTTCTTTATGAACTCATATGCATCCTCAATCAGCCCGGCTCGGCTCAGAACATCAACTAAGCAACCATAATGCTCGATTCTTGGTTTAATACTGAAATTTCTACTCATGCTAACAAAGTAATCCCAACCCTCGTTGACCAAGCCTGCGTGACTACAAGCACAAAGAACAGCAACGAAAGTTACTTCATCTGGTTTGACCTTTTCTTGAAGCATCAAATGGTAAAACTCGAGAGCTGTTTTGCCTCGTCCTGAGTTAGCAAGACCTTGAATTAGTGCTGTCCATGACCACATATTTTTAAAAGGCATATCTTTAAATACTTCAATTGCAATATCCACACACCCACACTTTGCATAAAAATCAAGAAGCGTTGTTCCAAGGTTGATGGAGAGCTTCAAATTCTTTTTCTTTATATAAGAATGAGCCCGTTTTCCAGTTTCTAGAGCTCCCAGTGCTGCACAAGACGAAAGGACACTAACCATTGTCACCTCGTTTGGTTCGACATTCGCATTTTGCATATCGAGAAAAAGAGCAAGAGCCTCCTTGAAACGACTGGATTGAGTGTATCCATTAATCATGGCACTCCAAGCAACGACATCGTGTGTATGAATTTGATCAAACAAACCTCTCGCGTCATCCAACCTACCACATTTTGCATACATATCAATGAGAGATGTAACTAAACCAGCATCCTTCATCAGTCCATTCGCCAATGCATACTCATAAATCCATTCCCCTAATTCCAAATCCCCAAGCCTCCCACAAGCCATCAAAACGTTAATCAAAATCGCTAGATTAAACCCAACACCCATTCCTAACATCTCCCCGAACAACTCCGTCACTTCTTTCCAATACCCATGATTTACATATCCCGAAATCATCGAGTTCCAAGAAATAGCACTTCTCTCACTCATTCCATCAAATAGTTGGCGAGCCAACTCAAGTCGACCACAAGTGGCATATAAACGAACCAAAGCGTTTTCAACAAACCCTCTACATCCAAACCCGTCAACAACTTTTAGTATCTGGCCATGAACTTGCTCTCCTTCCCTTAAAGCCCCAACCTGTGAACATGCCTTCAAGATGCTGGTAAAGGTGAACTCATCTGGGTGCACAAAGTTTTCAACCATTTTCCCGAATAAAAGAAAAGATTTTTCCGGGTTTTGCACTTTGTTAAATCCCCTAATCATTATATTGTAGGCCGATGAGTCGGGATTTTCAAGGTAAGCGAAAATGGAGAAGGCATAGTCGATTGCAGGGACGGGAAGGAGGAGTGCAGCCGACTCTAGCATGGACTCAGCTACCGCCGGGTGGTGGAGGAGGCGGGTTTTTATCAGGTGGGCATGAATTTGTCTGAGGTCTCTGCCGGTCTTGCATTGATGAAGAATCAAGATCTTTGGATTTTTGGGGAATTGAATGAGTTGAGTAGGCAGAGTTGAGAGACCAAAGCCCATATTTGTACAAGGAATTTTGCATATTTCCTGAACTTCTTCTCGCGTTAAAGGGAAAAAAAATTGAAAATTTGATTTTAATACACAAAATTTTATTAAGAATTGGTGAAGAAAAATCATAAAAAATCTCATGTATTTAAACGTACTCGTAATATATACTCAGATTAGAGTTAGACTTCGACTTTTAGATGTTTGTTCGTATAAAAATAATTGCTCAAATTATAGATTTTACATACAATTATTGCAAACATAAATTACTTAACCGATTAATATTATTTGAAAATTGAAATATTATTGTTTTATATCTAATTTAACATATATTTAGTATATACGAGAAATATAAAAATATAGTGACCTATAAATTTTTTTATGAACATATCATATAATATAAATATTTAAATACACTTAATTTTTTTGCTATTAATGATTTTTAATAATATATTTATATAACCTAAAAAAGTAAGAATTCTTTCCTTTTATTTTTTCCTGGCAAAAAAATCAGGTCAAAACTGCCAAAATATTAAAATATCGGGCTAAGGCTGCAATTTAATATAATATATAAGACACTAAATCGCAAGAGCACAAACATAACGGACCGAAAAAACAATTTTTCCCAAAAGATATGTATACATATAATATATTTTGTTGTGTTAAAATTAAAAATTCACGGTAAAAAATAAAAATCTCAAACTCAAAAATATATTAAACTACACACTTCATAAAATTTTGTCTACTCAATTGTGTGTTTTCTTTATAAATTGAGAGGCCTATTTATAGAGATTTTTGGAAATAAACCAAAAATAAATACATTATTATATATATCATCGCACACTAATTTTCAATATTCACGACTCTTATTTTCAACCTTCGATAATTTAAACTCTAATTTTCATGTTGAAGTTTATTGACAAAATGCAAATTAAAAATATGACGCCAAACTCATTTATTGTCTAATCTTTACACATTCATTTCTACTAAAATATGGTACTATTAATAATATAGTTTAAATTCATCATTATGTAATGGTTGGGAAGTTCGAAAACCTTATTCGAGGTAAATTTGATATATACTGAAAAACAATACTAAAAAATTATCCCTGTATAAAATAAATTTAAATTTATTGCTCAAATAAATGATTTTGCATGTTTGAAATGATTATTGAGTAGGTATTGGTGTAGTGGTGTTGATAATATTTGCGGTGGATATATCGTTTGCAAATCAGAAACCCATATATCATAAAATGGAAAAAAAAAAAATATGGTGTCAAGAATTCACCAGGTTGCACAAGTAAAAGCAAAACCAGGTCAAAAAAGGGTTAAACGGATGGAACACCACTCGACTGTCGTGGCTTCCTTTATGTACAATATACATCTGCAAGCCCTCGAAAATTTGGCTGCTGTCCCCATGCTAAGCCAATTACACAGTTCAGAGGCCATTCCCGCTTCGAATATGCATATATTCCTTGCGTATCTTTAATAGCATGATGCATCGTTCAAAGTTCATCTTTCCATCAAGACCTCCTTAGATGATCTCTGGAGAAAAAGGGGTGTCGGAGGGCTTCTACGGCTGAGATCCTTTCAGATGGATCGTATCTCAAAAGCCCTTGCAATAAATGGATGAGATCCCCGGCTGAATGATCTACATGATGCATAATCAAGTTTGGAAGCCGCGGCAGCTTCAGAACAGCTTTAATACTATCTCTAGATGTTGCTCCCTCCGGCCAGTCTAACCTACCCCTTCTTATGTACTTCTCCGCATGCCGGCTGAAACATAAAATGCATTGACAAACATTGCCAAATCGGTTGTTTGTTTTCATAACGTGAGAGGTTGGAGACTCTAGCTTACTCAGCTCTCTTCAGCATGTGCTGAGGTATCGGTCCAAGGACTCTTTCCATCATTGCAAGGTGTTCTAAGTTCTCGTGAGTTTGAAACAATGCTTCACCCCGGAAGAAAGTGGCCAAATCAATTATAGAGTAAATTATTGTTGGATCTCGGTTTTCTACGCGTCCAAACGCAGCGGAAGTTTTAAAAATTTTTAATTTTATTTTGACAATCAAAATATGTTTTGCTTTGGGCGCTCGTATGATTTTAACAAAAGCATTCATAGGGTGTAAAGAATTTTATACCTTTGTGAATTATATCACTGGACTCCAACTAATCCGGTATTAGCGGATGTAGTTCTTGTTGTAAATCTCTACGAACATTCTTCGATCTCCTAATCCGGTCCACGACTGGAATATTTGTTCCTCTTCTAAATTGCACTAGAAATTTAGAAGATATTTTTGCGTAGAGATAGAACACGGAAGGAAAAATCAATTTCTAGTGCAATTTAGAAGAGGAACAAATATTCCAGTCGTGGACCGGATTAGGAGATCGAAGAATGTTCGTAGAGATTTACAACAAGAACTACAGCACTTCAATCCCCTTTGGAAGAGCCGAACTTTTCATTTTAAATCTTGGAGAGAATCTCTCGAAAATCTGTACCATTTGGAATAAAGAAATCTTTTTTTTCTTTAATCATGATTTACTTAATTAATCTCATCAATTAAGTAAACTAAATATTTGGATGAATAATAGGTGATTTTCGAAGATCATGAGGATGGAGGCTAGGTTATTTTAGGTCAAACTCTTATTATTATATTTAACCCATGACCTAATTATGATAGTATAATAATTGGGCCCTTTAATTAACATTAATTGGCCTGATTAATTAATTGAGCTAGTCACACTAGTTTAATCCATTAATCAAGACCCATTAAAACTTTAATTATTTAATATGTTGGACTTGTACTCCTACAAGCCTATTAAACATATTACTAACCATATTTAATTTATTAATTAATCAACTCAACTCTTGAGCTTAATAAATTAAATACATTATAAATTCAACATTTGAATTTATTATTTAAATGATAAATTCAACTCCTTGAATTTTTATCACCTCCAAAATTTAATATTTAATAAACCCAACATTTGAGTTTAATAAATTAAATTCTCAAATTTTTATAAATTCAACTCCGTGAATTTATTTTCTCAAAATTTAATTATCATAAATTCAACTCCTTGAATTTACTATATCATAATATAAATTCAATTCCTTGAATCTATTCTCTCAAAGGGAACAAACAATCCAGTACTTGTGTGACCCTCAATGGTTCAGGGATACAGCTAGCCGTGGGTTCACAACTCTTTGTGATTCAGGACATAATCCTTTATTCGAGCTTACCCTAGTTAGCCTTATTCTTTTCATCAACACCTTGATCAAGAATGTCAGAACTCATTTCTGATTGCACCCATCGGATCATGGTAAGAGCGTCTAGTAGCATCGCCCCATGATCCCCTAGGTATCACTGATAGTGCCTGCAAGAACCAGTCGATTATGATTAACGTACAGTACGGTCCCTTCATCTCATATATCCCGATCGAATCTGCAACCATTGGTTCATCGAGGGTTGCATATTAATTCGATAACTATGTGATAACTATAATAGTGGCATCGCGTGTACTATTGGAGAACTCCTTCTCCAACGTACATCTCATACTCTGGCCAGAGATTCCATGCACTATTATTACATTAGATCACATAGGATATCCACACCCGTAGGTGAGCGGTGAATCCCCGACTACAATGCACTGGCTCCTACATGTGTCGCAACTGTACCCAACCTCGCCACCTGATGACTCTCCTGGAGCCGGTAAACGAGTCAAAGCACAGCCCTAGCATATAGAGCCTCAGTGTTGTCCTGGGTCGTAAGGACTAATGGTGTACAATCATAACCACGGACTTATCCTCTCGATGAATGATAACCACTTGGAAAGTCCGAGGGAGGGTTGTTCGGTATAATCATCATATGACTACCCATCTGCATGTTTGGACATCTCTATGCCCTTACCAAGAAACGCAGTACACAACATCACAGATGCTAGTCTCGAGCTCAAGCGACCTTTATCCAAGTTTTAGGCGGCTGAATCGACTGGGAACGAATTTAGAATATGCAGTGTTTACAAATGAGTTTCAACATCGAATTACGATTCATTTGTATTAAAGCATAATCAAGGACTTTATCTATGCTGATTGCATGGGTATACAGATAAAGTATAACGAAACCATTAAAAAGTAAATTATATTAAAATAAAGATTGTTTATTACACTTGAGTCAATAAATTCCCTAGCCAACCGTTGGCTTGCAGGGCATCTACTCTAACAATCTCCCACTTGCCCTAGAGCCAACTACCCATAATCCCATTGCTTCGCGATGCTTCTAAAACAATGGTCTTGGCTAGGGCTATGTAAGTGGATCAGCAACATTATCTGCAGAGGGGAGTCTTTCGACTGATATGTCTCCTCTTCCCACAATCTTCCGTATGATGTGGAACTTCCTCAGTACATGTTTGGACCGCTGATGAGACCTTGGTTCCTTTGCTTGCGCAACGACACCAGTGTTGTTCCAGTACAACGGGACTGGATCAACTCCATTAGGAATAATGCCCAACTCTTGGACAAAATTCCTCATCCAAACTACCTCTTTGGCTGCATCAGATGCAACATTGCATTCAGCTTCAGTGGTGGAATCCGCAACGGTGTCTTGCTTGGAACCTTTCCAAGAGACAGCCGCACCATATAGCATGAATACAAAATCAGAGGTCGATTTCGAATCATCTACGTCACATTGGAAGCTATAATCCGTGTAGTCTTCCCATTTCAATTCTCCACCCCCATAAACCATGAACAAGTTCTTAGTCCTTCTCAAGTACTTAAGAATATCTTTCACGGCCTTCCAATACATTGGACCAGGGTTCGCCTGATATCTGGTTGTAACACTCAAAGCGTAAGCAACATCAGGACGTGTCTATATTACACCATACATGATATTATCAATGGCTGACGCATATGGAATACGTGTCATCATCTCTATCTCTTCATCAGTTTTGGAACACAAAGCTTTAGATAGAGTAATACCATGACACATTGGTAAGTATCCTCTCTTGGACTCTTCCATAGAGAATCGTTTTATAATGGTATCGATATAGGTGGCTTGGGTGAGTTCGAACATCCTCTTTGATCTATCTCTATAGATTTGTATTCCCAATACGTAGGATGCTTCACCCATGTCTTTCATGGAGAATTTACAGGCCAACCATACTTTAGTTGATTGCAATAATCCCACATCATTCCCAATGAGCAGGATATCATCAACATAAAGTACTAGGAATGTCACTACACTCCCACTAACCTTCTTGTACACGCACGGTTCCTCAGGATTCTTAGCAAAACCAAACTCTTTGATAGTGCTATCAAATTTGAGGTTCCAACTCCTTGACTCCTGCTTGAGACCATATATTGATCTCTGAAGTTTGCATACCTTATGCTCACTTCCTACTGATGTGTATCCCTCAGGTTGAGACATATAAATTTCTTCTTTCATGTCTCCATTGAGGAATGCAGTCTTTACATCCATTTGCCATGTCTCATAGTCATACCATGCTTTTATGGCTAGTAGTATTCTAATGGACTTAAACATAGCAACTGGTGAAAAAGTTTCCTCATAGTCAACTCTTTGTCTTTGAGTATAACATTTTGCAACCATCTTGCTTTGAAGGTCACTACCTTCCCATCCGCCCCAAGCTTTCTTTTGTAGATCCATTTGCACCCTATAGGAATGATTCCCTCAGGTTGATCCACCAATTTCCAGACTTGGTTTGAATATATAGAGTCCATTTTTGACTGCATGGCTTCAAGCCATTTTGTTGAATCAGTATCAGATATTGCTTCTTTAAAGTTCATTGGATCATATCCAACACAAGACTCATCATGGTCTTGTTCATGAAGAAGCGTATATCTAGCAGGTGGTCTACTAACCCTATCAGACCTCCTAGAAGCTTGTACTTCAACTACTGGTTCTTGGGAAATGGGTTCAACTTATATAGTTGAGGGAGTATCTTGAATTTCTTCAAGTTCTATCATCTTGCCTTTTTCTATCTAATAGAATTTCCTTTTCCAAAAAGGTGGCATTTCTTGAAACAAACACTTTTTGCTTCATTGAGACGATAGAAATAATACCCAACAAAATTCTTTGGATATCCTACAAAGTAGCACAAAGTGGATCTACTATCCAATTTGTCTCCCACTGTCTGCTTCACGTAAGCAAGACATCTCCATATTCTCTCGTAAGAATATTTGGGAGTTTTTCTCATCCATATCTCATATGGTGTTTTATCCACTGCTTTAGTATAAGACATTATTCAACAACATTGCCGCAGTTTCAAGCGCAAAGCCCCAAAACAATGTAGGCAATTCAGTGAATCTCATCATTGATCGAACCATGTCCAACAAGGTTCGTTTACAATGTTCAGAAACACCGTTCAATTGTGGTGTTGCTGGTGGAGTCCACTGTGAGAATCACATTCTCTTTTAGATAACCCAAAAATCCAGCACTCAAGTATTCTCCACTTCGATCAGATCGAAATGCCTTAATACTTCTTTCTAGCTGGTTTTCTACTTCAGATCTGAATTCTTTGAACCTTTCAAATGTTTCAGATTTGTGTTTTATCAAATAAACACACACATACCTCGAATGGTCATCAGTAAAGGTAATGAAGTAGGATTGCCCATATTTTGTGCTAACACTTAGCGGGCCACAAACGTCTGTGTGGATCAAATCCAATAGACCATGTGCACGTTCCACGTTTCCATTGAATGGAGTCTTAATCATTTTTCCTTTTAGACAGGACTTACAAGCATGTAGAGAATTTATGTCTGACAAGTCAAACATGCCTTCTCCCACTAGCTTGTGCATCCTTCTTTGGGAAATATGACCTAGTCTAGCGTGCCATATTTGTGTGGGATTTGGATCATCTAACATTCTTTTGTTTGTTGTTAAAATCATGTTTACTCGGACATTCACTTATCATTTCCAGAACATTTCTGGCGCATATAATTTCTTATGTCCGGACTTGTTGCAATGAAATAAATATGTTCTAACTTATCGGGCTTTGTAGGCCTTTTAAGTTCCTTTCAGAGTTTGCTTCTTATTGGGATTGTTTTCCTTGTGAGGGGCAAAACATTTCTTTCCCTTACCTTGTGGGCCATTTTCGTCTGACGAGATACCCATAAAAACAATAATTTCCTGTTTTATGGTGATCTCATAAGTTATAAGCGTATTGACTAGCTCTTCAAGGCTATCAAATATCTTATTAAACTTGAAGTTCACCATAACCCCGTCAAATGAGGAATAGAAAGACAACAAATTGATGTTATCAATTAACTCGTTAGGAATCACATATTCCAGGCCCACCACATTTTCAATAAGCACAGTCATATATACACAATGCTCATGGGCTAGAGCCCCATCTTGCATGTGTGTAGTCATGAGCTCCTTGAAAGTAGTGTGCATCATCGTATGAGTTTCATGCACCATACAACTCTTGCACGTGCATTCGAATGTCAGCAGCATTCAAAATTTCCTCAAACTGTCCCTACAGTTCATTTGACATAGAAGCGAGTACATCACACTTTAGCTTGCATACTATGGTCCTACCATCTTACATGCTTTGTCAGTTCAGCAGGACTGACATTGGTGTGTATATCATTTTTTTCGAATTTAGAACAATTTTTCTCAACCAGTCTTGAAAATTAGATTCGGTTAGCTTGTTAATAACAAAAATGTATTACGTAAGGAAATCGAAAATATACTGATACGGAAACAGAATAATGGTTGCTGATTATTTTAAAATAATTTTAAGATATAAAATATGGATTTTTATTTTATAAATTACCCTCCTACTATTTTGACATTTCCACCACCCTCTGATGAAAAAGGGAAATCGTATTTCCTTAGTAGGCATGTAGAGTCCAATTAGCCAATTATAATCCCGAATAATATCAACCAATTATAATTTCTAAAAGGTAGAGTCCAATTGCATCCCTATGCAACCTCCGCGTGTTTTGCCTCACGTTTAATAAGGACCCAATAATATGACGTCGTTTATTTTCGCGTGTCAAACCAACCTATCAATATTGAATTGTAGTAGACGGTCGCCATGAGTTCCCCCAATAATATGAGCCGAAGTCATGGGAGTTTCACTCAATTCACATCATATGTCCGGTGGAAGTCACAGCTTTCCGGCGTACAGGCCTCCCCAATAATATGAGCCAGACTCTGTCTGTGGGTAGCGATCAACATGCAACCACGGTTGATGGAAGGCAAGGAAAAATTAAACTCCTTTAATTTTTACTTTTTCGGTTTGATATAAATTTTGAATCATATTCAAAATGAGGAATTTTAATTTTAAAATTGTCTCATCACTTTATTTTAAAAATCATGTGTCAGGAGTTTGTATGTTTGCCGGATTCATGCAACTATATTATCTAATAATATACATACATGCATACTACTATATATCGCATATATATCATAATATAACATTCAACAATAAATAAAGATGATCGATCGCCAAAACTATTAGATCCATGTGAGCCATACATGGATCCAGGTCCAACCTAGGTGAATGCAGGGATGCAAATGCAACTTATTACAAAAGCTTCCAATATTTTACATGTCTTCATCTTGATCATCGGGCCCACCATCTTCCAGTCTTGATCTCCCACTATTTCTAATAATTACATTTGAATAGCCATGGCACATAAGGGATACATCTCATGGGGTGGGAACGGGCCATAAACCAGGCCCACTTTAATAATATCAAATATTAACAAAATGAACAAAACGGTAAAATATCCTAACATACACCTAACACATTGGTCAAGGCTCTCGATCATCCTTCATGCATTTAATATCAAATATTAACATCAATTAATTAAACAAATTTAATTAACTGATCAATCATATATCTAATAATTTTATCAATAACCACCACAATCATTAAAAGATTTAATAAATTAAATAAACTCCTTTATTTAATTTCCAATTAAATCAATAATAATTGATTTCTTGTAAAAACTCATTTTTACCATAAATAATTAAAATCATATTCTAATTATTTATTTCACAAGAAAATTATTAATTTTCCAAAAATTAATTTCCAAAATAAAAATTGAACCAATTTCCGCGCGGACACTCCGCGCCGCGCGCGCTGCGCGCTGTGCGTAGGGCGCTGTGCCCGCAGCCCTGTGCACGGGATCTGCCCGGAACTGTTCCGGGAAGACCGATTTTTTTTTTTTGTTTTCTGAAAAAATAATTTTTTCACGGTGCTATAATTTTCTGAAAAATTTTCTTGTGTGGTTAGAAATAAATTATTCAATATAAAAACCATACGATTTAGAAAAACCTGGCTCTGATACCACTGTTGGATCTCGGTTTTCTACGCGTCCAAACGCAGCGGAAGTTTTAAAAAATTTTAATTTTATTTTGACAATCAAAATATGTTTTGCTTTGGGTGCTCGTATGATTTTAACAAAAGCATTCATAAGGTGTAAAGAATTTTATACCTTTGTGAATTATATCACTGGACTCCAACTAATCCGGTATTAGCGGATGTAGTTCTTGTTGTAAATCCCTACGAACATTCTTCAATCTTCTATCCGGTCCACGACTGGAATATTTGTTCCTCTTCTAAATTGCACTAGAAATTTAGAAGATATTTTTGCGTAGAGATATAACACGGAAGGAAAAATCAATTTCTTGCAACAAGAAAGAAAATTTCGAGAGCAGCACTTCAATCCCCTTTGGAAGAGCCGAACTTTTCATTTTAAATCTTGGAGAGAATCTCTCGAAAATCTGTACCATTTGGAATAAAGAAATCTTTTTTTTCTTTAATCATGATTTACTTAATTAATCTCATTAATTAAGTAAACTAAATATTTGGATGAATAATAGGTGATTTTCGAAGATCATGAGGATGGAAGCTAGGTTATTTTAGGTCAAACTCTTATTATTATATTTAACCCTTGACCTAATTATCATAGTATAATAATTGGGCCCTTTAATTAACATTAATTGGCCTGATTAATTAATTGAGCTAGTCACACTAGTTTAATCCATTAATCAAGGCCCATTAAAACTTTAATTATTTAATATGTTGGACTTGTACTCCTACAAGCCTATTAAACATATTACTAATCATATTTAATTTATTAATTAATCAACTCAACTCTTGAGCTTAATAAATTAAATACATTATAAATTCAACATTTGAATTTATTATTTAAATGATAAATTCAACTCCTTGAATTTTTATCACCTCCAAAATTTAATATTTAATAAACCCAACATTTGAGTTTAATAAATTAAATTCTCAAATTTTTATAAATTCAACTCCTTGAATTTATTCTCTCCAAATTTCATAAATTCAACTTCTTGAATTTACTATATCATAAATTCAACTTCTTGAATTTATTTTCTCAAAATTTAATTATCATAAATTCAACTCCTTGAATTTACTATATTATAATATAAATTCAACTCCTTGAATCTATTCTCTCAACGGGAACAAACAATCCAGTACTTGTGTGACCCTCAATGGTTCAGGGATACAGCTAGCCGTGGGTTCACAACTCTTTGTGATTCACGACATAATCCTTTATTCGGGCTTACCCTAGTTAGCCTCATTCTTTTCATCAACACCTTGATCAAGAATATCAGAACTCATTTCTGATTGCACCCATCGGATCATGGTAAGAGCGTCTAGTAGCATCGCCCCATGATCCCCTAGGTATCACTGATAGTGCGCCTGCAAGAACCAGTCGATTATGATTAACGTACAGTACGGTCCCTTCATCTCATATATCCCGATCGAATCTGCAACCATTGGTTCATCGAGGGTTGCATATTAATTCGATAACTATGTGATAACTATAATAGTGGCATCGCGTGTACTATTGGAGAACTCCTTCTCCAACGTACATCTCATACTCTGGCCAGAGATTCCATGCACTATTATTACATTAGATCACATGGGATATCCACACCCGTAGGTGAGCGGTGAATCCCCGACTACAATGCACTGGCTCCTACATGTGTCGCAACTGTACCCAACCTCGCCACCTGATGACTCTCCTGGAGCCGGTAAACGAGTCAAAGCACAGCCCTAGCATATAGAGCCTCAGTGTTGTCCCGGGTCGTAAGGACTAATGGTGTACAATCATAACCACGGACTTATCCTCTCGATGAATGATAACCACTTGGAAAGTCCGAGGGAGGGTTGTTCGGTATAATCATCATATGACTACCCATCTGCATGTTTGGACATCTCTATGCCCTTACCAAGAAACGCAGTACACAACATCACAGATGCTAGTCTCGAGCTCAAGCGACCTTTATCCAAGTTTTAGGCGGCTGAATCGACTGGGAACGAATTTAGAATATGCAGTGTTTACAAATGAGTTTCAACATCGAATTACGATTCATTTGTATTAAAGCATAATCAAGGACTTTATCTATGCTGATTGCATGAGTATACAGATAAAGTATAACGAAACCATTAAAAAGTAAATTATATTAAAATAAAGATTGTTTATTACACTTGAGTCAATAAATTCCCTAGCCAACCGTTGGCTTGCAGGGCATCTACTCTAACAATTATATAAAAAAAAAAGCGGCTATATCCTCCAAAACAACAAATGAAGAGGCATCAAATAGACATACCGAGCAAAGCTCCACTAAGATACAACCCACACTCCATATGTCACATGGGTAGCTCCATCCAAGTCCTGAACAGAAAGTGGAATAAGATATTAGCAAGAGCAAATTATAATAACTACCAAAAACCTAGACATTATTCATTAATTTAGCATACCTAGAATTACGTCAGGAGCTCTGTAATGTCGAGTGGACACGATGTACAACTGATCCTGCCTGTCATAAGTCGTGCTACCAAAATCAATTACCTTTATGGCACTTGATTTGGGAATTCTCTTGTAGTATGAACTATCCTTTATAGACTTGGATGAAGCCTGGAAGATGAGCCAAAAGTCACAGTCAGTACAAATGCTTGCACCCAACACTAACCGGTTCTGTAAATCTCAAATTGCACAATTGTTTTGGGTGTGTTAAGATACAAGAAGGCCAGTTAAAAGACTACCTTGGGCTCCGGAGCTTTTACATACTCAGGAGAGACGAACAGAATGTTCTCAGGTTTCAAGTCCGTATGGATGAGTCGCAAATCATGCACAACTGAGAAAAACCAATCAACACAATGTTTCAACATAAAGTACCAAAAAATAAACCAAACCGCATGCATACAAATATTCTAAACCTAAATAAATATAATCACAAACAAATTTTGCAATTCATTTGGGTAAAGTAGTGTAGAAACCATACGACAAAATATAGCATTATATTGAAAATCAAGTAACTATGAACAACATTATCGATGAAGAGAAACTATTTACACACATGCTACACATCCCAAAAGTTGTCTGCCAATCTCACGGACAAGATCAATGGGAAACGAGCGATAATTGTTTTTGCCAAGGAAATCGTATAAGCTTGGCCCAAGTTTCTCAAAGACCTGTTAAAAGCATTTATATGGTTTCGATAGTCAAACCAGTTCCGTATTTGTACACAACTGCAAGAAATAAACTCGTTCAACCACTGCATTCACTAACCAACATCCGAAATTATTACAATATTTCGCACCAAGTTGAATGAGAAACTCACCGTTCAGCACATTTGTCATGTCTAACAAGTTGTTGGAGCATTTCTACCTCAATCATAGCTGCATCACGACATTTCTTAGTACTGCGAACAATTTTAATAGCAACCATTTCTTTTCTTTCCCTATCCCAGCATTCCAAAACCTGACCAACGGTGCCTGAGAGGCAGAGTTTCACATATCAGAGACTGTAATAGTAGAGCACTGGACCAAAGGAACAGGTAAATTTACCATACCTTCACCCATCTTGCTATGGATCTTATCTGCAAAAAACAAATAAGAATAAGAAATAAGACAAGTTAACAGAACAGAAACTAAAAGAAGTTTTGATGTTGGTTACCAAGTCAACGCATTAAAAGTTTTTAAAGCATTTGAAAACCTAAACAAGATTAGGCCCCAAGAGTCAATATGGGCAAAGTACCCACACTTATTCCAACACGAAACTTAACCAAGATTTCATGGTCTTCTAAATTAATTAATGCAACAAGCTAAATTGCATTCACTTAGTCCATATATGATGTTGGCAACGATGAATAAATTGGTTCTGACGATGGTAGAAGTAGTTACAGCGAGAAGTTAAATTTTCTCCGAGCTCAAATACATAATGCCCCATCTTTGTCATCTTCTCGCCATGGGGGGGAACCATTCGGACCCAATCCCTTAACAAAGAGAGAACTTGAATGATTCGATAGTGTTCTTGAAGGAGCAAAGCTTGTCACATTCCCAATCTCTCGTCCACAAAACAATCCTAGCTGAGCCTACCCACACACATCCATTCAATTTTTCTCAATAACACAATTCATTAGTTACATTTACCTCCTCTACAATAGCTTCCAGGCCAAGCTAAACAGGCTTCTTTGACATGTCAAACCAAGTAAAAACCTTAATACAATTTTACATACTCAAAATCAAAAGCATTATCAAACACAAAGATTCTTCGATAAAAGCAAGAAAAAATTTTGACATCAATATTTGAAAACAAACAAGACGAACCCATGCATGCAACTTATCACTAAACTAATCATAACCCATCTTAGTTTAGCATACAATGAAGTGACATGCATATATTTAGGGATGTAAACGATCCAAACCAAACCAAACAGTATCAGACTTGAGCTTTGTTTGTTTAAGATTGTTTGAGACTCGAGGTCGAGCAGGGACGGATCCAGGAATAAAAGTTGGGGGGCTTGAAGTCAATATGATAAGTTATATATTATTAAAAAAAAAATTACATTATATCGTTCAACGAATTTGTGCCCTACGAGATTTTAAAACATAAAATTCATTAATAATAGAATTTACATAAATATGTTTAGCTAAATCTCGTTCAATATAGAGTGTCAAACAATCGGCAAGAAAGTCATCCTCCATTTTATTGCGAAGTGCCGTCTTCACATGCTTCATTGCTGAAAAAGCCCGCTCAGTAGTGGCAGTAGACACAGGTAATGTCAAAACAAGATGAATCAATCTAGTCAACATAACATAAACACTTGACCGTCCACTCTCGGTCAATTGCTGACACAACTCAACAAGTGTAGAAACCTTTAAATTCTGCATCACATCAAGTTTATAATGTATCAATTCATACTCCAAAGCAACAATTTCTTGATCTGTGAAATCTCCAGGATAAAACTTCTTCGCAAGCTTGCAAATATCATCACTGTTAAATGAGTCAAATGAATTTTTAGGATCCAATGCCGAGATATTAGATGAATTAACATCATTCAGGAAAAAAAAACAATAGAAACAATATGCCTTATTTGTTGAAGGCGAATACTTCAACCAATAAAATTTCTGAAACCATTTTTTCTGAAAACGACGATTCTGGCTTCCAAATTTTGTACCTGGATACTCCAACATATCTGGTTGATAAGGCCCCATATTTAGATATGAATGTCTTATCTCATCTCGTACATTAACATGATATTCACATATCTGTTTTCTTTTTCCCGGATCTCGTTCAATAAAAATAGACGAAGACTGATGATCGTCTCTAGGAGAGGAACATGAATGAATTTGGATATTGGGAAATAGAAGACTTTCACTGGATTGATGTTGCATTGTAAGGACCGTAGGAATTGAAGTATCTTCATTAGCTTGACGATCTCTCTTCTTAAAGAAAGAGGATATCAATGTTTTTCCTTTCTTTGCAGCAGATTGATATTTCATTTTGAAATAGTTCAATTTATAATCCTAAACAAGAATAAAATAATTATTAAACAAATAAACAAGTAATAGTCAATCAACAAATCAACAACAAATAATCAAGAAACCACAAATCACACACAGAGAAGCTATAAAAAACAAAATAAAAAATGTATAGCCGATTCTTACCTGGATTGTTGCCTTGCCGATGAGCAATTCGATTTCTTCGGGAGTCCGCAATTCTATTCTGTAGCTAAAGGGCTTGGGACTTGGGAGAAAAATTTTGTAGAATTGAGGTGGGGCGGATCAGAGGATATGTGATGAATTTGGTCTCATCCTTGTAAATGGACGAGACTTGATTGGACTAAGACATTGATTAGCGACGGTTTTTGAAACAACCGTCGCTATTAGCAACGGTTTTTCAAAAAACAGTCGCTAATAGCGACTGTTATTAGCGACTGTTTGAATAAACCGTCACTAGTAGCGACGGTGTAATTAAAACCGTCGCCGATCCACATCGGCGGCGGTTTTACTAAAACCGTCGCAAATATTAGCGACGGTTTTTAAAAAATCGTCGCTAAATTATTAAAAAAGTAGACTGGGCTACAGCCCAGTACAGCCCTAGAATACATCCGTCTCTGAGCTCGAGCTTTTATTATCAGGCTCGAGCTTGGTTTGTCTTGAAATTACCAAGCTCGAGAAAAGCTCGAGCTCGACTCGTTAAAAGCTCGTTTAGCATGTTAATCAAGCTAGGCTCGAGCTTGATTCATTAATAGCTCGTTTAGCATGTTTAACAAGCCTGGCTTGAGCTCGGCTCGTTTTCGAGCTCGTAAAGCATAAAATCGAGCTCGAGTTTGAGCTTAATTCGAGCTTGTTAAAAATTAAATATATCTATAAATTAATTTTAAATCAGACATAAAAATGTAAATTCATTCATAAATAACCAAAACGACACAAATAAGAGCTAAAAACATAAATCAATATATTATTGAACATTCTAAGATAATACATTTAGAATATTCATCATACACTGATATCACCATATAAATAACAATGAAATAATTTCATTCCTTTAATACTTCAACTAAGTCTGGTGAGAAAGTAGGGATGACGTCAAAGAATCCATTAAAATCAGGAATTACAAAATCATCTCCATTACAACTAGTCAAGTATTCTGCAAAGTTCATAATAACATTAGTACTAATATTTTTATTTGTCTTGTCTTCAACTCCTTCCATTGATATTAATACTAATATTTTTATTTGTCAACTCAACAAATGAGTCAAACTCAAGCTTACGAGCCACCTAAACGAGCCGAGCTCGACCTCGAGCTCGCGAGCCTATTATCAAACATGTTTGCAAGCTCAGGAGCCGAATATCTTTAGGCTTGAGCTTGGTTTGATTAATTTTTCGAGCTCAAAATCGAGCTTGAACTTGGCTTGATATGATTAACAAACGAACTCAAACGAGCTTTTTATCGAACCGAGCTTCGAATAGCTCGCAAACGGTTTGGTTCATTTACATCCCTACATATATTAACCTTAAAACTCGTCTAGTGATCAGTACCAAAATAATAATTATGTTTGGCCTCACAAAAATAGTCATATAAAATATTTTTATTATTGTATGAATAAAATCTTTAGATACTTCTTTCACAAGTACAAAAATATATTAAATACGGATAAAATAAATTAATTTCGTTTCAGGGTTTAATTGTCAAGTTATGAAAAATCCAGTTAACTTCAAGTCAAATAAACGTATTTACACAACGACATGAGAAATTCCAACTGAAAATCGATCGTTATTTTTCTATAATTAACTTTAACAGCAAGATGAAATATAATCATCCAAATCTAAAACAAAAAATATACCTCGTAAAGGACCTAGGCATAAAAGTTCTACTTTAGTCACAATTAAACCCATCAAGGCTACAAAAAAAAGGAACAAAACCTTAGATTCAAACATTAGATCTTAAAATTACCTTCGGCTGTTGAGAAACAACATCCCAACCCAACCGCGGCCTCTTTCTTGGCCGTCGATCCATCTCCAACTCCGTCGTGCGCTCCGTCTCCATAAGATAGATGCTGAAAATTCGAGAAGAAAAACAAGACAAAAAGATGATAATGTAATTGTTTGAGAGAGAATTTGTGGGGCCCTTAGCTCCTAATCGTTATTACAATGCACTTTGATTAGGGTTAACTAATTACAGCGGAAAACGAGTTTAAAATTTCTTTACAATGAGCCCAAATCATTTTATTTGAATACTAAAAATAATATTTCATCTCACATCATAAACACACCTACACGTAATCAACATCAATCACATACAAACAACTCATATCCTCGGGACATGCCCCGGTATATAGATACATATACATATATACTGGGAACAAGACATAAACATAAAACCTCAGCCCAAGCTGTGGCTCCCTCCAGAAGTACCCTCTCCGGTCTCCTGATATCCTGGAGTACCTGCAATTGTCCACACACAAAGACAACAACAGCCCCCCTTGGGAGTGAGCAAAGCTCCGTATGGAACAACCAATCATATATACCACAAGTATCTAAACAATGATATATGGTATGCAATGCATGTATGTCGTGGAGGTATCAGGTCAAATGCCCATCCACTGAGCACATGTCAGAATCAATCGAATCGCTATCAAATCAATGCTCGAGCTGGCACACCGGCTAATATGGGATACTCGTACGATAGCGTCGGCAAAGCGCCATCAAATCCCAAATCTCATATCCAATCATATGGGACCACAATTGTCTATGCTTTACTGGTCATATAATATCGGCATAGCGATTGTGTTCACAAACCCCGGAATCCAATCAAATCATATCAGGGTATCCAAGGATCATAGCTCAACGTGCATGTCATGTATCGATGTATGCATAAAATGATGTGTGTTAACAAAACATTTATTTTATACATCGATATCTCAATCTCAATGTCATGTAGGCCACATCAATCAACAAATAAGGCATATAGACACATAATCTCATTCCAATCAATCAAATCAATCCGACATATATCATATAATACAGATACATGTCGTATGTTACCCGGTCGCAACATACCTCAATTCTTCGTTTCCAGTTGATGTAGCCTGAAGATATTGATATTACACTTTGTCTACATCAATAACATACTCATTCCAATCAATAACATATTCCAAAATCATTAATATGAGTTTCAAATATCATTTGAAACTTCAAAACTTCATATCAAATCAAATTCATATCATAATTCAATTCCGACTTCGAATATAAGTTTCTTGTCGGTTATTCTACTACATATCAGAAATTCAACTTCAAATACATGCTATTCCAGCACTTTGATATTTAGAGCTGCTGGAACTAGAAGAAAATTACCTCAGTCAGAAGCCCTCGACGCGAATATCACAAATATATAATTTGTTTCGCGTTTAGACAGCGTTTCGAAGTCGATTCAGATAAAAGAAATCACTTTCTCTCGTATTCTCTCGAAGCGGTCGAAGGATAAATGACGAAAACGAACAAAAGAACTTATTCTTATCCTCCACTGCTTCGGCGCTCGGGCGGTAGAATTCTCGCGCCCGAGCGCGAGAGGTTCAGCCCCCGAGTTTCAAATGCACCGCGCTCGGGCGGTCAAAAATTACCGCTCGAGCGCGGCATGTTCTGTCCAAATGCCACTTGCTCCGCGCTCGGGCGGTCACAAACTACCGCTCGGGCGCGAAGTGTTCTGCCCGAACACTCAAAATTTCTACCTTGGCGCTCGGGCGGTCATTTTCTCCAGCCCGGGCGCCACTCGTTCTGTACAATTATTTATGTTTGTACTAAATTGGCGTCCGGCCTCTCCAATCGAGCTCTTACAACGTCAATTCATATTCAATATTCATTTTCTCAATTTCTTTGTCATAATATATATCAAATACATAATCACATATCAATTTCATGAATTATCGATAATCACACAGGATTTACGATAACACGATACACGATCCTTACAGAATTCGTGAACACGAAAACCTATGGTGACTCCGCGGTACCTAATACCAATCGCTAGATATGATGAAGAATCAATCGGTTGAAGCAAAATCCAACCGTACACGTGGCCCCTACAATACCTTTGCTTTTTTTTTTTTGGATGATGCTTTTGGTCTCTGATAATCAAGCTGTCAGGCTAACTAGAGTTTAACTAGGAATGTAAACGATTCAAACCAAATTAAATAGTATTAGACTTGAGATTGGTTCGTTTAAGATTGTTTGAGCTCAAGCTCGATTCGAACTTTTATTATTAGGCTCGAACTTGGTTTGTCTTGAATTACCAAGCTCGGGAAAAGCTCGAGATCGGCTCGTTAAAAGCTTGTTTAGCATGTAAATCAAGCCAGGCTCGAGCTTGATTAATTAATAGCTCGTTTAGCATGTTTAACAAGCCTGGCTTGAGCTCGGCTCGTTTTCGAGCTCGTAAAACATAAAATTGAGCTCAAGTTTGAACTTGATTCGAGTTTGTTAAAAATTAAATATTTTTATAAACTAATTTTAAATCAGACATAAAAATGTAAATACATTCATAAATAACCAAAATGACACAAATAAGGGTTAAAAAACATAAATCAATATATTATTGAAGATTCCAATAATACATCTAAAATATTTATCATACACTGATATCATCATATAAATAATAATGAAATAATTTCACCTTTTTAATACTTTAACTAAGTCTGGTGAGAAAGTAGGGATGACGTCAAAGAATCCATTAAAATCAGGAATTACCAAATCATCTTCAATAACAACTAGTCAAGTATCCTGCAAAGTTCATAATAACATTAATACTAATATTTTTATTTGTCTTGTCTTCAACTCCTTCCATTGACATTAGTACTAATATTTTTATTTGTCAACTCAACAAATGAGTCAAACTCAAGCGTATGAGCCACCTAAACGAGCCGAGCTCGAGCTCGCGAGCCTATTATCAAACATGTTTGCGAGCTCACGAGCCGAGTATCTTTAGGTTTGAGCTTGGTTTGATTAATTTTTCGAGCTCGAAATCGAGCTTGAGCTTGACTTGATATGATTAACAAACGAACTCAAACGAACTTTTTATCGAACCGAGCTTCGACTAGCTCGCAAATATTTGGTTCATTTACATCCCTAAGTTTAACGTTTTCGTTGCTGGTTGGATTTTGACCTGTCGTTGGGTTAATTTATGAGCACATAAACTACAACTGTCGGATTTTAGTTGGATTGACAAAATATTACGTTAGATCTTATTATCATCTATAATTATATTTTTTTAAATTTAAATCATTTCGAATAATTTTTAAAATATATTAAATTTTTAGAACAATAAAAAAATTAATATAAAAATTAACAAATTAAAAATTGTAAAATAATAAAATATTATAAATAATTTATCATAACATTATTAACTTATAAAAATAACATCAACTTTATACTAATAATTTTCTGCATTCTATTAAAATAATATCATTCAAAAAACATATTATAATTATCATCATAATAGAAAAATCATTTATAGATACATGTAGATTCCTATCTATCTCTATAATTGAAAATCTTCATATTTGATTATCTATTTACTTAATTGAGCGTGCCATAACCCCATCCATTCGGATCGGATATGAGATTATTCGTCGGGCTCAGGAGAAATTATACACTATCTCTTTAAACAAGTGACAATTAATTTGATTTATATTTTTTTATACAAAAAAATGAGATATTAATCTGTAATTTTTTTAAAATAAATTTTAAAAAAATAAGAAAAATAATCCAAATAGGGACTACAACTTTCGCTTAGGAAATAGATATTTTATTCATTAAGGCACAGTTGTGCATTATATACTTCACACTTTATTAATATATTTATTAATTATAAAAACAAAACATGACACAAAATTTTTTGGCTTTATTATAAATAAATTTAATAATAGTAATAGATTAACATAAAAATATGTAATATTAGTTTCAAAAATATACAAACTTTTATTTTTAGTTCTAATAATTACAAATGTATTAAAATAAATTAAAAAAATTAAGATTGTATTTTATAAAAGGAAGAACACTATCAAACTTGCCATTCTAAATTTTAAAATTTCAAAATAACTTTATGTAATCTTTATTCAGCCTATTTTAAAATATATATATATATTTATTTGAGTAGGTTTTCTTGTGAGACAGTCTCCGTATTTTTATTTATGAGATGAGTCAATCATGTTCATATTTACAATTAAATTTAAAACTTTTGACATAAAAAGTAATATTTTTTGGGAAGACCCAAATATGATATATATCTTATAAAATTGTCTAATGAGACTGTTTCACGTGAATTTTTATATATTTATTATCAACAAATAAAAACGTAAACTAAAATTTTTTTCCCTAAATATTTGTAGGTCTTGAGAGAGCATTCTATAGGCGTTTTTCCCTTTATATTTGTAGGTTTTCCACTAACTGTGGTTGATTTCGCTGTAACGAGCAGTTGGAGAAATTTACATTTTGGTCTTTCTAACTTGTGTTTTTTTTTTTTTTAGTTTATCTATGATTTAATTTATAGTTTTAATGTGGTCTGAAATTTGCTTAGTTGATGAAAAATGAATTTTTTAATTTTGGTTTTTAGTGAATAATCAGTCCATGTAGTTTTTTTTAACCATACTTAAGCAAATAAAATAAAAAAGAAAAATCAAAATGTACATGAGTTTAAAAATAAAATTAACAATAAATTAATAAAATATCCATACTCCGTAACTATAACTTGAAATCATCATCTTTCTCGGTGGACTTTGCTTTTATTGTGAATATACGTAGGATTGACTCGTCTCACAGATAAAGATTCGTGAGATCGTCTCACAAGAGACCTACTCTTTCAAAATTACTTGCTTGTGTTTTTTTGTTTTTTGTTTTAAAAAAAACATGTGCTATTTTGCTATCAAAAACCAAGATTTTCAGCTAAACAATTTCTGATGGTTAATTTTAATTTTTGAAAAAAAAGATCGAAATTGGAAAAAATGAAAATATATATACAAAGACTATTGATTGAACAATACTAAAAATATAATTTTCCCATCAAGATCTGCTAAAAATTTATATTATTTTTGTTCACTTGAAAAATTGAACACATAAATGCATTACGCCTTAAGAGCAAGATTCTGAAAAGTGGGAAGTGTAACGAAATGTTAAAATTAAGCTTCAAAATTTACAAATGTAAACGGTTTGGTATAAAATATAAAGCGAATAATGTTTTTTCTTGTATCGTTGACAAATGACATTTTTTTTAATTACAACTCACGCGGGTGGAGGAATCGAACTCGGAGAACCGACTAATCCGATAAAGGGCGAGACTATTGGACTACAACACGATTTTGTCGTTAATATCAATACAATACGATTATATTATAAATTTGTGAGCCACCTTTATTTATGAGGATAAACACTTCACTCAACCACACGGTGAGTTGCAACTGCGAGGAGAGGAGTAGCTCTACCAACGGCAACCCCAGGTCTTTCCCTCATGTCTAAATCCTTCCCAAGAACTCCATTAGCCAATTCCCAGTCAAATTTATGCACAATGTTTGCCAACACAAACTCGTTATTAGCCATGGCAAATGAAATCCCTGGACAACCCCTCCTCCCAGCTCCGAACGGGATCAACTTGAAATCCATGCCCTTGAAATCTATTGCAGAATTCAAGAATCTCTCTGGCTTAAACTTTTCGGGTTCGTCCCAACAATCGGGATCTCTACCGATGGCCCAAGCGTTAATCATCACCATCGTCCCGCCCATTACGTCGTATCCATTTATCTCCACATCTTCGCGAGCGATACGTGGCACGAGCATGGGGATTGGAGTGTGGAAACGAAGAGTTTCTTTGATCACAGCTTTCAAAAAATGCATTTTCTCCAAGTCATCATCTGTTATTTGTTGTCTTTCTTTAAGGATCCCTCTTACTTCATCTTGCAATTTCTTCATGACTGCAGGGTGTCGTAGGAGCTCTGTCATAGCCCATTCTAGAACCGTCGCAGTTGTATCGGTCCCGGCAACAAAAACATCCTAAGAATAACAAAAAAAAACAATATATTTGCATTAAACATTTAGTTTATAGTTAAGTCGTTCACGGAAACTTTTATCTTTGGATTTGCGTTTACTTCAACACTAAACTTACATCTAAAATCAACATTTAAAAAATTTATGAACCCAAACAAACTTAATCGAGAATTGGAAAATTACCAAAATTATAGCTTTGATACTATCTCTGTCAATGGAGACTCCGGTAGTATTATTATTCATTAAAATCCCAAGTAAAATATCGACGAAGTTATCTCCAGCACCAGTACTAATTATTTCCTGGCCCTTTTTCAAGCGTTCTTGAATCACTGCTTCCAGGAAATAATCCATTTCTTTGGCAACTTTATTCATTCTCGATTCGAACCCATTGATCCAATCGACCCATGAAAGCCATGGAATGAAATTCCCAACTGTATTACCCTGCAAAACCACCAAAAATTCTTTCAAAAGCATCAAGAATCTCTCCCCTTTTTCCCCTTCACTGTACTTCCTACCAAAAGCTGATCTACACACGATATCATTAGTTATCCCAACGAACATCCCACTCAAATTGACCACACCACGTGAAGAATCTCTTATCTTTCTCACCATGATTCCAGTTTCTTCCTCCCTTATGAAGTGAAAAGACTGAACCCTTTTGTTGCTGAGAAGCTGAAGCACGCAGATGCTTTTCAACTGCCGCCAGTATTCGCCGTACGGCGACACCGATATGTCCTTACAGTTGTAGAGCAGCCGCCTGTTGACGCTGGAATCAGGCCTGTCTGCAAATTTCAGATCATGTGTCTTCATGATCTCTTTAGCTGCATCTGCCGATGAAACGACGAGCGTGGGCACGCTGCCTAAGTGAAGAAGCATGAGTGGGCCATGTTTCTTGGCTAAGGATTGGAGATTTCGGTGAGGCAACTTGCCCAGTAGGTGAAGATTTCCCAGTATTGGTAATCTTGAAGGGGATGGAGGTAAGTTCCATTTCTTGCCAACCGTTTTGCGAAACCAGCGATTTCCAACGAAGAAGCTTAGTATGATAAAGAACAAGGAGAAAAGAGCAGATTGGATTATGAAGAGATGCGACGCAAATATTTCATACATTCTGTATATTTACAAGGTACGAGTTGTGTGTGCACGAGTAGCTATATATATATATATATATTAAAGAGGCACAGCACCGCCTAATCAATATTTTTTATTATTATCGTATTTTTATTCCTGACCAAACCAAATTAATATAATTGTTTGTAACTCTCTCACACACACACACACACATATATATATATATATTAAATAAATCATATGCGACATATCCGACCAATCCGTGAGTATTTCTGCAATGTGTAGGTCTCTTGTGAAACGATATTACGAATTTTTATATGTGAGATATGTCAACTCTACCAATATTCACAATAAAAAGTAATACTTTTAGCATAAAAAATAATACTTTTTAATTGATAACCCAAATAAAATATCCGTCTCACAAAATACAACTCGTGAGACCGTCTCACACAACTTTTTGTCATCTATATACTCTTATGTATCATATTTCATTCACTCATTCGAACCCTCAACATCTTATTTCTGGAATGTACGTACAAGAGTAGGTGTTGACAAATTCAAAGTGTTCCCCACTAAATGATGTTATATTTTAAAATTATTATTAGTTATTATATTAAATTTCTTTTATAAAATATATTAACAGATTTTGCGTCCGAAGATGTAAGAAATATCGTGGTTTGGACTCTTATCATCTTCGCAAAACTAAACAAAAATGTCACAATTTAAATTTTTGTAAGCTTCATCCACAATTAAATAACGTAACGTAAAAATAATTTATTATCATCAATTTCATTCAAGTAATAGATTGTTTTTTAGTTAAAGTGTATTTTTTTTTCCGGGAAACACATGTTATTTGTTTATTAAAGTTAGGGGCGAGGAAAAATATCAAAAATTTCGGTATGTCACACTTATCTCATGGAGTGGATAAACACTTGGTCGATTAGATTGAAAAACGATGTAATCAATCTTTTGGAGTAGTGAAAATGAAATGAAATTAGGTACCCAATCCTTTCAATGATTGTCAAGGATATTTCATCCATTTTGGACTAACTTGAAGAGTAAAATTATATTTATGTTTACTTATTTCAATTCTAATTTTTTTAATTAAATTTAGTTTTTAACTTTTACAGTTCTTTTGAGACGAAGGAGTTTCAACAAAATTATAGTTAGTAAGACCATATTTATGTTTATTTGTTTAAATCCTAATATTTGTAAAATTTAGTCTTTAAATCTGCAGGTCTTTTGAGATGTTGGAGTTTCAAAAAAATTACAGGACATGACGCTATTTTTTGCAACTAACTTATATTTTTTTATAATAACAATTTGTTATATATTTGATGTAGCACTTTTGTTTTGAGCATACTCATGCTTATCTTGTATGTTTTTTTTTTTTAAAGTTACTCTTTAGAAACGTAGATATTATAAAGTTCTATTGTTCGATATGTGACTGCCAACTAAAATTGAGTAGGTCTCTTCTGAGACAGTCTCACAAATATTTATCTGTGAGACGCGTCAAGCCTACATATCTATAGGAAACTTATTTTGTTTTGTCTTTTTTTGTTTTTTGTTTATTTATGGTCAGAAGATATTTTGTTATTATTGTAATGAGAATTACACGATTTTGTTTTAATTTTTTTTGGTAAAAACGGTATCATATCGATATCGTACCGAAATTTCAGCCTATAGAATTTTTTCGTAAGAACCATATGAAACTTATGTCACGTCGAAATTTCGGTATACCTACATACAGTCTATAATATTATTTGGAAAAATCGATACAATGTGCCGAACTAGGTCTAATTAAGATCCATTCACGGAGATATATTTTTTCATGTGTCAGGTGACGCGTGAGACATTCTCATATTAATGTTTATGTTTTTTTTTAATGTTACATGATCTAGAATCTAAATCGTTCCTTGCCTGTCTTTCAAATTTTGTTTCAGATTTTGTCCGAAATTTCCAATCCTGAACATGTTTCCAATGCATCTTGACTCTACTCTGTATGTCATACTTTAATTTTTACGGTAGCATGGAATTTTCCTACTTTTTATTTTTCAGATAATGGTTGATTTAAAGATGGGTAATCACAGTCTTTCTCTCATACTTAGTTTATATCAATGCACTGTCACGCGTTTGTGTGTCTGTATATTTTTTCTTATATAATTTATAGTTAATTTGATTTATATTCAAATAAGAGTAATATATTGTAAATTAACGATCGTTATATTGTGATTTGAATTGATTATATTTATATAGAACTCATATCATAATTGTAAAAATTATTGAAGTACTAAACTGCAATTCGAAATAATGTTTTTTTAAAAGGAAAAAAAAAATCAAAAAATCAGAGCATAACACTGTATTTTCTCTCTATTAGCCTTAGACTTAATAATTGTAATATACTTACACTTTTTTATGATAAAAAACTAAACTTGCGCTTAATAATAGTAATGATATATAAATTAGTCGTAATTTGATGATAAATTTTACTCTAAAATAGTGCGATTTCTGCATCAAATACAACATCCATCTCCAATCCATTTAAATCAAATCTTACACCAAAAAAATATTCTCGAAATATTCCTTTTATTTTACATATATTAACTTGTAGTTTCAGACTCCGCAATTTAACCAGGAGCTTCAGCGTAAGAGTGAACTTTTAGCTGACTCCGGCGGTGTTCAATTCGTTGGGCAAAAAGGTCATCTCCTAGGTCAAAGGTCTCTGTCTGAAAGCAGTACCAGAAGGAATCTGAGTAAACAAGATCAGCCCTTCCAAATGGAATGTCCTTTTTCTTCCGCCGAGACGGCCCTCTTTTTTTGTTCACTGCGGCCCCCCTCAATGGGTTCTAATTCTAAGAAGGGGGCGCGCTCTCTCTTTTTCATAGTCATGTGCTCGTGGGAGGAGACTCGCCTTCTTCTTCTGAGATGGGATGGGATGACGTTGCTCCTTTTTTTAGGAGCGGAGGTAGCGGAGGACCAGTTAATGAGCCTCCCGCACCTTCGGAAAACACCATTTTTCCCTTCGTAGCGGAGGACTGACCAATGGACCATTCTTTCTGAGGGATCACTCCTCCTAAGCTTGATTTCACACTGACAGGTTTGAAGGAAATTTCAGTCGCAAGGCATTAACAAAGGCAAGCAGTCGTTACGCCGATTAAAGCCAGAACCCTAGATGCAGAGGATGCGGGAAGCCAATGATAGGAGTGGTTAACTGGACTCTTCTTCGAAGGAATTCTTCTTCCACTAGTGGGACATGCCCAGCAGCTCCTTCTGTTCAGTCTATGATCTCGATTGTGGGTGGGTTCGTTTCCGGCGATAAATCCGCTGAATAAGCTTGTGGGGGAGACTCAGCTGCTAGCTGAGATCTTCTTGTTTCGACTTTTAAGTTAAGTAATAAGTCTCAAATCGAACTCTCACTTCCACCTATGAGCTAGAGTCGGCTAGACCTAAAAGAAAGGTCTAGGCACAGATCTCTAACTCCTTCACCCGCTCTTATTTTCTTTATTTTTTCTTTTTCGTCTTTTCCGGTTGGAAACATCACCTATCCATTCTATGACATTGAGAATCAAGAGGTCGTACCCGTCTACTTCTGCCGGCACTAAAGGGGAGAGAGTCCTTAGGAACCGGAGAGGCATATGAATCTCTTTCCTTTAGACAACTTCATGTATCATAATTCTTCTTTATAACCGAGAGATAGGATACCTATGAATGAATGCAAATTATATTTTATTTAATATATTTTTAATTATGGATAATGTTTATATTACATATATTAATTTATTATATTTGAATTATGTGTTTCAAATTGCATTTGTATTTCAATTATGTGTTTCAATTTAGTTATGAATTATATTGTTATATTAATTTTTTATATTTATATTTAATTACATTATTTATAAATCATTAATTCAAATTATTCTTTAATTATTAATAATTAACATAAATAGATAAATTAATATTAAAAAAATCAATAATAATTATTATTTAATTTTTATTATTAAATATCTAATTATTAAAATAATAAAAATATATATTATACTATTATTTAAATAATCTTTATATTTTTTAATATAAATATTTATAATAAAAAAATACAAATTTATAATAAAAAACAAAAAAAAAAATTACAAGGGGCTTTGCTGCAGAGGAAGGGGCTGCGCTGTTTTGCTAAAATAGCGCAGCCCCCCGTTGGATGGAGATGGAATTTCTTGCGGTGCAAGATTGGAGATGGCCTAATAGGTTGCAAAATTAAAGTGAATGTAGCTGGAGAAAGACATAGGCCTAGCAGCAGTTTTTTTATTTGATCAAGACAAGAGCAAGTCGAGTGTTTCGTGATTATTTTTGGTAAGGAAATTCGCGGGCTGTAAAATAGTTGACTTTTTAATGGTAGTTCGACTGGATTTGCCTTTGTTTTCAACAGAAATTTTGGATACGAGTGTTTTTCTTTGGATCAATGTTTTTGGAGTTTACGAGGTTTTTACTTCTTATATGTTGATTTGCTTGTGTGCACATAGACAGACTCACTATGCCATCTATACATTCGGGAAATGAATCGAATCCCGAAAATTCCTATTTGGTCGATGAAACCAAATTCTATAGCCTGCCTCACAGTCATAGGGATGTTATTTCTTAAATATAGCTAGGTGGGTTCGCTTACGTATCAAACCAATTTTTTTTAAAAAAAAAAAATTGTCTCTTTTTAATTTTCCTATGTACATTAATAAAAATAACTAGTCTATCCACATGAGAAAATTAAGAAAGGCCTTTCAATAGGTTGATTATAGCTACACTCCCGATGGAGGCTTCAATTGTCCAATTGCGTGGTTCCGACTTCATTTCATGTGTGGTCAATATATTTTGTAGTTACCCAAGGATTATTATCCACCGGGTGTGGCGTAGCCTTACATGATGAAACAATAATTGTCATCTAATTACCAATCAAAATAATCCATATATATATAGTTTTGATATGTTGCTCATCCACCGTGTCCATCTCAATATCCACAAATGAGGTGACACACCTACTGTATATATAATTTGGATATAATTCATCACATTCAATATATGAGTGATACCTCATTGACAGACATTGAGATGAATACGGAAGATGAGAAACATTTTAAAACTATATATATATATATATATATATATATATATATATATATATATATATATTTCAGGGTCTGAAAATGAAATTCAAACTGGGCGACAAGAAAATTTTGGAGCTTGGACCCGCTAATGCACATCAGCACCTGTATTTCTTTCCACACGGCAATGCAAATAGCGAAGACTTGTGAGTTTTCCAAGTCAACTCTTGTGCGCCATTAAATAAACACCTCACATCTACTGCAGCTAAAATCCTCCCCCATCTCCGCCACTCTGCTCTTGCCCACCAGAGGACTCATCCCCGTAAAGTCAAGCTATGCTAACTGAATGAAAATGGCTTTACCTCGAATCCGTTTCAGTTTCTTGATCCTTTATTTCTTCATGATCATTCTCCTTGTTCAGTCAACATTGAATCTTCACGCTCCTGATCATGCTGCTCTCTCTCTTATCCGCAGAGATTTTGGCATCCGCACTGCTGGGGAGAGGAATCCATGTGATTCCGCCGGAATATTCTGCGAGAGAAGAATCTCAAACAATTCATATGTTCTTAGAATCACTCGTCTTGTCTTTGAGTCCCAACAGCTGAAAGGAAAAATCTCCCCTGGAATAGGGCAGCTCTCTGAGCTGAAAGAGATTTCCTTAAAAGACAACCACTTTTTTGACCAAATCCCATTTCAAATTGCTGAATGCCAAAAACTTGAATTCCTAAATGTCGCGAAAAATCGGTTTTCAGGTGAAATCCCGCCTGGATTATCATCATTGGTCCGCCTCCGGGTCCTCGACTTGTCATCAAACAAGTTCACTGGCAATCTGAAATTCTTGAAGCACTTTCCTAACATGGAAAAGCTCAATTTCGCTGATAATATGTTTGCTGGAAAATTACCTGTTTCTTTGAGATCCTTTCGGAATCTCCGATTCATTAACATCTCTGGAAACAGTTTACTCGAAGGTCCATTGCCATTGATGAACCAAGTGGAGGATTTCTCTGCAAAATTTGCGGAAGAGAGAAACTCAATCCCGAGACGTTACATGTTTGCAGAAAAATTTAATCAGACAAACCCAGCTATGGGACCTTCTTCGAGTCAAGAATCTGCCCCATCTCCCAGGGCAGTAGTGGCACCTCATAAGCCCAAGAAAAACAGAAGGAAGATAGTGGGCTGGATTGTTGGATTCCTGGCTGGAGCTTTAGCAGGAAGTGCTTCTGGATTTGTGTTTTCTTTAATTTATACGCTGATCATGTTCTTGATCAAAGGGCGTGGAAAGGACAAAAGCTTAAAAATCTTCAGCCCCATTATCAAGAATCCTGAGGACCTAGCTTTCCTGCAAGAAGAAGATGGATTAGCCTCGCTTGAAATCATAGGAAGAGGTGGATGTGGAGAAGTGTACAGAGCTGTTCTACCGGGAAGTGATGGAAAAGAAATCGCCATTAAAAAGGTATCCCACAGCCCCCGAGACTCAGAGGAACACCCAGACGAAGAAAGCAAGCTTTTGGACAAAAAGATGCGCCAAATCCGATCCGAAATTCAAACTGTCGGCGAAATCAGGCACAAGAATTTACTCCCCCTCTTAGCCTACATGCCAAGGCCCAATTGCCATTTCCTCGTGTACGAGTACATGAAAAATGGAAGCGTACAAGACTACATGCAACACGTGTCTCAAGGAAATAAACAATTAGATTGGCGGACTAGATTCAAGATTGCGTTAGGCATCGCTTCAGGCCTCGAGTACCTCCACATGAACCACACTTCTCGGATAATTCACCGGGATTTGAAGCCCGCAAATGTCCTCCTGGACGACGAAATGGAAGCCCGAATATCAGATTTCGGTCTTGCCAAAGCAGTACCCGAATATAAAACTCACGTTACGACTTCGAACATAGCCGGAACCGCTGGTTACATCGCCCCGGAGTATCACCAGACTTTCAGGTTCACGGATAAGTGCGATATCTACAGCTTCGGGGTTCTGCTCGGTGGGCTGGTTACAGGAAAATTTCCATCTGATGAATTTTTCCAGCACACAGAGGAGGTTGGTTTGGTGAAATGGATGAGAAATGTGATGACTTCTGAAGACCCAAAGAGGGCGCTCGATCCAAATCTTCTGGGGAATGGGTACGAGGAGCAGATGCTGTTGGTTCTGAAAGTCGCTTGCTTTTGCACACTTGATAATCCCAAAGAAAGGCCTAATAGCAAAGATGCTAGATGCATGTTATCTCAGATCAAGCATTGATTTTTCAAGAAGTTACAATTATTGTGAAATTGTTGGTCATTGACGAATGGCCTGTACCTTTTACTGAGTCCATTGTAAAATATTTGTTATAATTTACAGATTGGCTTGGTTTCCCAAAATCCTAATGATTGTAAAATATCAATGTGATTTTCAAGATTGTCCGTATGAAAGTTTACTTCATTTTCCCTACAAAGTAGCTAGCTCTTCATTTATTAGAAAATTTCCAAAGTTTTTCGTGTATAAAATATAACTTCATATTAAGTCTGTCTTTGTATAAGGTAGTGAAGAAATTGACTCATAAGTTAAACCCAGAAAGCACTGCCGCCCTAACACTACCAGTCAAACTGCCACCACTCCCCCCTCGAAATTCATACACACTGCGCGGCTTTCAGGCATACAACACGCAAACCCCCTGTTGCGGATACAATCGAGCTCTCTTGTTGAAGAACATGAATCGAACATAATGAAGCTTGAGTTAATTTATAAAATGATGAAACTTGAATTACTTTAATTAAGGACAAATTACGTTTTTGGTCCTGTAATTTGTACTTTTTCTAATTTTAGTCCTGTTATGAGACAATTTACGTTCTTAGTCCAGTAATTTATAATATTTTCCAATTTCAGTCTTTTTCCCTCAAAATTGAAATATTCCTCCGGAAAATGGGACAAATTACGTTTTTGGTCCTGTAATTTGCGCTTTTTCTAATTTTAGTTCTGTTATGAGACAATTTACGTTCTTAGTCCAGTAATTTATAATATTTTTCAATTTCAGTCCTTTTCCTCCAAAATTGAAATATTCCTCCGGAAAATGTATGTATCAGTACAAACATTTTCCTCAGTGCAAACATTTTCCTCATTGACAACCATTCAAAACCATGGTTCGATAATGTATCAGCAATGGAATGGCTTTCTTAAAGATTGAGTCACTTTCAGAGATTATGTTTAAATAATTGTTGTACTCTTTTTCTAAAAAAAAATTTGGAATATGTTTGTGGATTTATTTTTCAAAGTGATGTGGATTTAGTTTTATTTTTTCTATTATATTATTTACTTACGTGAACTTTGAAAAGACCACCAAAAATCAAAAACCCCAATTCAAATTACAGCTCAGCATTCCGACCGCCAGCTATGCATTTTCCGGAGGAATATTTCAATTTTGAGGGAAAATGACTGAAATTGAAAAATATTATAAATTACTGGACTAAGAACGTAAATTGTCTCATAACAGGACTAAAATTAGAAAAAGTGCAAATTACAGGACCAAAAACGTAATTTGTCCCATTTTCCGGAGGAATATTTCAATTTTGGGGGAAAAGGACTGAAATTGGAAAATATTATAAATTACTGGACTAAGAACGTAAATTGTCTCATAACAGAACTAAAATTAGAAAAAGTGCAAATTACAGAACCAAAAACGTAATTTGTCCGTGTATTAATAAATGAAATTTGCGTTCTTCAATGCATCGACAAGACCATTATCAATTTTTTTTTTCCAAACAGTTATCGGGGGAATAAAATGAAAGCAGTAGTGTGGACACTACAAGATGTAGATTTAAAAAGCAAAAATAGAACACACTAGGACAAGATTATGCTAAAAAATAAAGCCATTTTTTCAAAGAAAATCAAATTTGAATTTAAAGCACGTCATTTTTTATAAATAATTAATATCTGGTTTGAGTTAATAAAAAATGTTAAGTTTCATTATGTATGCAATGATATATATTTGTTTGTTTTCTAAACTTCACCTATAAATACATATCAATTTTTCATCATACCAAAATACAAAATTCTCTCGTCTAGAATCACAAGTGTAGAAGTGAAATAGATGATTTAATGTGAGATTTCTTAAGAAGAGTTTATCTTTGGAAGGAATAAGATTAGTAAAGACAAACTGAATGTTAAAATAAGAGTGTTATAATACTTTGTATTCTAAATTCTCGTCTTCTTTGTTATTAATAAAGACGTGATCTCTTTGAGAGACTTAGAGTGGACGAAGCTCAATTTTGGAGTGAACCACTACAAATACTGGTGTCTATCTTATTCAATTGTTGATATTACTTGTGATGTTCCACTGTAGTGTTACTTTAAATATTCCCTGATATCCCAACAACTGGTATCAAAGCGATGTTTTGAAATACTATAGGAAGTTCTCGTATGCTCTGTGGTTGCAGCTTAGTCTGAACTTCCACATCAGAAAAGGCTTTCTAAATAGTATTAGGGTTCTTTTATATTCAGGCTTTGACGATTAATTCATTGGTAGCAGTCACAAAAGATGGAGGTACGTACAAACAAATTAATTAGACTTATAACTCTAATTATCAACTTTTGAAAAATAAGATGAAATATCTTCTAATTTTCACGAAAATACACATACCCGTGTTCAGCGAGTCTAAACCAGATGCCGAATGGAACTTTGAGCAGGAGCAAGTTTGCGGTTACATCCGACAATTTGTCGATGATAACGTGTATAATTACATTTGTAACGAGACATGTGCTCGTACACTTTGGACGAAGTTGAAGACACAATATACCTCCAAAAGTGACGACGACAAATTGTTCTATTTGAGCAAACTTGTCCATATTCGATACAAAGAATCGCAGATCATTTGAACGAGATTCAAGATTCGTGAAACAGTTACCAAGTATGAGCATAAAACTTGATGAAGAGGTGATAGCTCTGATTGTGATAGTTTCATTACCAGAGTTTCCGGTATCACTCACGAACACAACACCAGGAGGAATCATGATTATGAACTTCATCAAAAGTGACATCTTGAATGAAGAGATGAAGCGGATATCTCCAAAAGCATCTACCTCACAGTCAGATCTTGAATGCATTGAAGGATTCTTCCCAATATGAATTATACTATGACTGTCAAAGAGTAATTTGCATAGATCTTGCACAAAACTTAATTCCTCCAAGAAACCTTTCATCCATGACAACTTCTTGCATGCCTTAGTTGATGCAATGAACTCCACTTCAGTGGTTGACAATGCTACACAATTTTTCAACTTTAACTGCCATGACATAGCTCCTCCTGCCATGCCTCAATTTGATTTTCGGGAGTCCACATCTCCTGCACTCAGCAGGCAAAACATCTGACTGTGAGGTATAGGCTCCTTGATACCTCCACATCATTTCTTCATTCAAAATGCCAGTCTTGATGAAGTTCATACTCACGACTCCTCATGATGATGTGTTCGTGAGTGATACCTTCAGAGTCTCCCAAGACTCTGGTAATGAAGCTAGCACAATCAGAGTTATCACCTCATCATAAAGTTTTATGTCCATACTTGATAATCGCTCACGAATTTTTGAATCTCGTTCAGGTGATCTGCAACCATAGTTCATTCTTTATATTGAACCTGGACAAGCTTGCTCAAATAGAACAATATGTTATTGTCACTTTTCGAGGCATGTAGTGTCTCCATTCTGCATCTGATTTATCATCTGGTTTAGACTCGCTGAACATCGATACGTGCATCTTCGTGACGAATAAAAGATCTTTCATCTTAATTTTCCAAAGTCGATAATTAGAGCCAAAGGCTAATCATCTTGCTTGTACATACCTCCATCTTTTGTGACTGCTACCAACGAATTAATCGTCAAAACCTGAACACAAAAAAACAACTTCCCTAATACTGTTTAGAAAGCCTTTTCTGAAGTGCAAGTTCAAACTAAGCTGCAACCACATAGCATACGATGACTCCTTATAGTATTTCAGAACATCCATTTGATACTAGTTGTTCGGATATCGGGGAATATTTGAGGTAACATTGGAACGAAACATCACAAAAATATCAATAATGGAATAAGATGGTGGCCAATATTTATAGTGGTTCATCCCAAAATTAGTATACGTCCACTCTAAACCTCTAAACACTCTGATTTTAACACTCATTTTGTCTCTACTAATCTTAGTTCTTCCAAAGATAAACGCTCATTAAAATTTTTACACTAAATCATCTTTTTCAACTCACTTGTGATAGTATATGAGATGATTTTGTGTTTTAACGTGATTTTGGAAAGATGAATGAATGATATTTATAGGTAAATTTTAAAGAAGAAAACAAAAAATTGTACATCATTGCATACATAATCAAACCTAATAATTTTTTACTAATCAACACATGTGTTTATAATTAAAAAATGCTGTTATTTGAATTCAAATTTGGCTTGCTTTGAATTCAAACTTTGCTTGATTACTTAGCAGGATAGACCTATAAAGTACCTTATTAATCTAAAAGTAGTTGTGGAAGTATCATCTCTAAATATGTTGCATCTATTTTAGGAGAACCCTCAATTTCAGCGATGGCAGCAGCTCGTCGAATAGCCTCTATCACAGAGCAGAGGAAAAAACTATTAGAAAGGTAAAATTTAAAGAGAGCAAATACCATCGCATAGGACAGCTGACTTATGAATATAAACATGCTGGTATTTTCTAAGAAAACTAGATTGAAAAAAACGGATTTTTTTACGAAATGTCAAACCTGTAACAAAAATCGGGAGTAATTCACCACTCAGCTTCCATGCATGTTAGTTCGCTGCATTCCATACCAATGTAGAAGCAAATTACTATAACTCGGTGATTAGTAAAGATAAAATCAAAGTATGTGCCAGAAAGGGTTTAAGAAGACTAACCCTGACTAGTTGACCGAGTGGCAGCAGTACAAAACAAGGAAATATGTAAAAAATAATCAAGCAGTTAACCGAGCATGTGTGTTAAACAGATGATGCGAATTTGCTTGAAAATTTGCACTTTTTTGTTTCAAAAGGACAATAAGGCCACCTTGAAAGGCTTCCAACAGCCTATACTACTTACCTAAGCATCAGTAAAAATATATATCTTCGATCACATACATGAATCAAATGAGAAATTATCTGAAAAACTAAGGAAAAAGGTCTAATTCAACCATTCAAATCCTCCTTTTTGCTTGAAAAATTTGATTTTGGGTTGAAATCTTAGTTACAGCCAATCAATGGAAAGTAGCATTTATCTTGAGAGCATAGACATTTTATTCAAAGATTGACTCCTCAATACCACCTACTTTAATAGTGGAACAAATCAATACCTTCATCAAACACTGATTCTAGTCATAATAGACAACAAAGTGCGACTAACATTCCTTCAAACATAAAATGGATTGAACTCTCAAAGCCATACTAACTTTCCTACAAACACCGTAACAAATTCAAATAATGTGTATAGTAATTTGCAACATAACATCAAATATTGCTTTGTTGGGCATAATCACATGCCTATAAACCCCCAATATCCAGTTCAAACAACAAAATAATATGCTATTTCCCAACTGTATTGCATAACTATGCACTAAGGATGCACTTGGATTGAGGGATTTGAGCTTCAAATCCGTTGGTTTCAAACTCATTTGATTGCTTAAATTAATTTAATGTTGGGTGAACTTCAAATTGACCACTTCAAATCCCCAAATCAAATCTCTTGCTCCAAACCAAATCCTTCCAACCAACCCAAGATGTCAAGAAACCCAATTCACAAGATTAACACTATTGCCCAACAAATAAACAATACTTCAGAGAAGGAAAACTGGGAAAATAATCTAATTGAAAGATTTCTTACCCCCATTAAACCTTTTTTTCTTAGACGTGCTTGCTTCTGTCTACTGACAATTAAGTAGAGAAATCAAACAACCAATAAAATAGTATTTGAAATTAGTCATTCCTACAAACAAGTTTTACATGCATATTAAATTCAACATTAGGCGTCTCACACCCGTAAAATTTCGTATTTATGCCTATCCAATCAAACATGAAACCGTAGGAATACAAGAACGAGAGAAGAATATCAGGAACTGAAATCTAACTACAAAGTACAAACAATAAGGTCGTTAAATTCAAAAAATTGAAATATAGAAATGAACCTCAGCATCCACATTTTGCGAGTTCTCATTCTTATCCCGCTCTGTGCAGCAAAAAAAAAAAAAGAACGAAAAGGGATCTATCCAAAGCAGAGTGTTTGAAAAAGAAAGGGCAGAAAAGAGCATTTGCTTGAAAATCGTGATACCCGTGGCAGTTCTTCTGCAAACGAATCCGAAAATTTAACGAATCAAATCCTGTTTCAATTGCATTCATAGAATCTCTTATCATTCGCATCCTTAACCACAATCACGTTAGAAATTAAATTACTATTTAAAATCAAGACATAAAAAATGATTACAAAATTGGGAGTGATATACAGGATAGAATGTGTATGTTCTTCCAGATCTTCCTCCATGGACGATGAATGATGAAAATTTTACGAAGTAAAAAGTCAAAATTGGTTTTTAGGATTATATATAAAAAATAAAAATATAGTTGAAAATGCCCCTATAGCTCAGTGGTAGAGCGCCAGTCTTGTAAACTGGAGGTCTGTAGTTCGATCCTGCATGGGGGCAACCAATTTTCGAACATTATTTTTTTGGGAATTACTTAAATGGATGATGCATAGACTTGTGGGTTTCAATTTGAGTGAGCTCGGGTTCGGTTAATAAAAGGGTTTTAAAATAATATTATCCCGAAAACTATAAACCCGAACGAGTCAGACCACTCTAATCTATTTTTTTTTATTGTGTAATATTATTCTTTACCAAAGTAATTAAATAAAATTCAAAACATATAATATAATAATATTTTAATTTAAATACATAATAACAAACTGATAATTATGTTTTATGGATTTAATATTATAATTATGTTTTAACAATCAAAATTGTTGTACTTAATTTTTTTTATAAATTTAATTATATAAATAAATGTAACAGAAATATCTAATTTTTATTCTCAAATTTCAATATGTTTCATACATTAGCCCAAGCTCTAGCAGGGATGAACAAATTTTTCAAATTTTTTTTTACGAATTAGCAAAAGATTGCACAAATATTTGATTTAAGTCAAAAACTTATGTGAGACGGTCTCACGAGTCATATTTTGTGAGACGGATCTCTTATTTGGGTCATCCATGAAAAATTATTAATTTTTATGTTAAAAATATTATATTTTATTGTGAATATCGGTGGAGTTGACTCGTCTCACATATAAAGATTCGTGAGACCGTCTCACAAGAGACCTATTCATACAATATTTGTTTTATTTATAATATGTTTTTGTTTAATCAAATATTTGTAATTATTTCATAGAATAAGGATTAGTTTATAATTTAAATAAAAATAGAGGTAATATGGTAATTATAAAAATTAATAGAGCAATATGTGTGTGTGTGTGTGTATTCACTTAATATTAATTAGTTTATCTATTACTATATTAAAGTTTAGACATGAATTGGTCCGTGGTATGACGGATTAATATTAGGTGGATGTTAAGTTTTAATTTAAAAATATATGTAACAAGTCTTGGAATTTTAAGTCAATGAAAGGGGTTTCTAATTTTCCCATGTAACAAGTCTTGGAATTTTCCTACGGAACAAGACATAGAATTTTCCAATATTCTCAGGCAATAAATTATCATTGCTTAGATAACCAGAATGTAAAACTACTTTTATTTATTTAATCAATTAAATATAGGATCGTAGTTTGTATAATTGTAGTATTTGAGCTAAATTTAACTCAGAATAGCATATATTTGGAAAAATAGTTATTTTAGTCTTGTAAGTTGTTGTGTTTTAGACTTACTGAGTATGTCTTTTGTGAGACGGTCTAACGAATCTTTATCTGTGAGATGAGTCAATCATATCGATATTCACAATAAAAAGTAATAATCTTATCATAAAAAGTAATATTTTTTCATGGATGACCCAATAAGAGATCTGTCTCACCAAATACGACCCGTGACACCGTCTCACACAAGTTTTTGTCAGAGTTATTTTAGTTTTGTAAGCTGACATGTTTACGTGACGATAATAAAACCTATATTATACATATTAAAATTTACCTGAACAAAAATTAAAAAAAACGACAAGATTTTTTCCTCACATTTTTAAAATATGGGGTGTCATTTTTTGGTTTATTATGTCACTTTGTTATTGCTTAGATGAATTTCAGTATGTACAATATATAGTTTATTCGAGTCATATAAGTCACGCACAAAAAAATCGATGTCAAATAAACAATACACGATGTGTTAATATGAAAACCAAAGTTTGACAAATTACAAAACTCAAATCGAAAATATATATTTTTTTCCATCGTATATTTAGCCCTCTCTAAACGGCCACATAACATGTTTGAAGATTTATGAAATTTTCAACTTAAGCTTGATTATTGATGTAATTTTGTGTAAAAGAAGCATCACTGGCATTGTTTTTTCTAACATTCTATTGGAACAAGAAACTCTTTATGGTACAAAGTAACAAAAGACAAAGTGCCTGTCTTTTTATTACACAATCCAACAATTCAATTCTGAAACATCTAAGCTTACAGACGGCAATTCCTAACTTACGGCCTTGCTACCTGTACATATTTTTGCTTCTTAATTATATTGTTTTGTTTGATAACAATTCGGCAACATTCCAAGTTTTTCTTTTTCCGTTAATATATACATCATTTGGAAATTTCAGCAGTAAAGAGTGAGTTGGCTAAGCCAACAAATAAGAGTACTCAGGAGTGATTTTCTTGATTTTTTTTTTAAAAAAAAAAGATGGCAAAATTTGCTCGTAAAGACACGAACCGGAGCCTCGAGTGCTTGCTAGACTTGGATAAAACCTCACAGGGGGGAAACAAAAACGTCGTAAAGCAGCCTACTCGAAAGCTCATACCGGGACATGGCCTTGAGTTCAAGAACTTGTCTTACTCCGTCACGAAGAAAATAAAGAAAGATGGTGTTTGGATTGCAAAAGAAGCTTATCTTCTAAATGACATTTCGGGGCAGGCAATCAGAGGTGAAATCTTAGCTATCTTAGGGCCAAGTGGAGCTGGAAAATCAACGCTACTTGATGCTTTAGCCGGCCGTATTGCTCAGGGAAGTCTTGAAGGATCTGTCAGGATAGATGGTAAACAGGTAAGTTTATTAACGAATATTTCTCCGAATGTTGAAAAGAATGAGCTACGGACGAATTTCAGGTCCATTTAAAATTCAGAAAGAATGATCCATTTTGCAGGTGACAACTAGCTATATGAAGATGATTTCTTCTTATACCATGCAAGATGATCAACTCTTTCCCATGCTGACGGTTTTCGAGACATTCATGTTTGCAGCGGAAGTGAGGCTTCCACCTTCGATATCCACTAATGAAAAGAAGAAACGTGTTGTCGAGCTGCTCGATCAACTCGGTTTGACAGTAAATCTTTCACCGTCTTCTGTTCATCCCAGTCTTTACTTTCTTTCCATGTTTTGTGAAAAAATACCTTCTTTCAGAGTGTATGTCATACGTACATCGGCAACGATGCTACTCGAGGGGTCTCTGGTGGAGAGAAGAGGAGGGTGTCAATTGGTATCGACATAATCCACAAACCACCACTGCTGTTTCTTGATGAGCCAACCTCAGGTCTCGATTCTACAAGTGCTTTTAGTGTAATCGAAAAGGTAAGGGACATCGCCCGAGGGGGAAGCATGGTTCTTTTGACTATCCATCAACCTTCTTCCCGGATCCAAATGCTCCTGGACCGTATCACTGTCCTTGCAAAGTATGTATTAATTACTACGGGTTGTTTTGTATCATCCAAGATTTTGCAAATATTTATAACGAATTTGACTACAGGGGTAGACTGATGTATACAGGAAGTCCAACTGCTCTGTCTTCATACCTTTCTGGATTTTCGAGGCCTGTTCCGGATGGTGAGAACAGCCTAGAATACCTCCTCGATGTTATCAAAGAGTACGATGAATCGACAATTGGACTCGATCCACTCATTCTCTATCAACGTGATGGCATCAAACCAGATGAAGTTGCAAAAACTCCTATTCAAAAACCACCAAAAAGGCCTAAACTCCCCCTCACACCCCATGTGAGGAGCCCCTGGAGTAAGCACTTGAGCCTACATAGCAGCCAGTTTTCGAGTGGAAACATGACACCTCAAGCAAACTCTGCAAAATTCAATTACACTGATGATGATGATGAATTTGACAATTCCCTTGAAAGAAGCAGCAAGAATTTTCGTACGCCAATGAGCATTCATAGCGGAGCTGGCAATCCTCGGTTAGCTTCTCATTTCTATAAAGACTTCCCAGTTTGGCTCTACCAGGGTGTTAGGTACACACCACAACGTCCCCCAACCTGGACTCCAGCACGAACCCCACGACAAACTCCAGCAATGACACCGATGTCCAGTTCAAGAAGTTATATTTCCAATCATCATCGTACTAAAACAAAGGCCCCAGTGGCCACCACCCAAGGACCTAATTCACTTCCCATTTCTTATGAAGAACTTTACATTGCAGAGGAGGTTCTTGACGAACCGGAGAACATGCAGAAATTTGCCAACCCTTGGCTCCGGGAGGTTATGGTCCTTTCCTGGCGTACTGCACTCAATGTGATTCGAACCCCGGAGCTTTTCCTATCAAGAGAGATAGTCTTGACCGTAATGGCTCTGGTTCTATCGTCCCTCTTCAAGAATCTCCACCACTACGACTTCGAAACAATAAAACGTCTCCTGAATTTCTACATCTTCTCCATCTGCCTCGTCTTTTTTTCTTCCAATGATGCTGTCCCAACTTTCATCCAAGAAAGATTCATCTTCATCCGAGAAACGTCCCATAACTCGTACCGTGCTTCATCTTATGTCATCTCATCCCTCATCGTCTACCTCCCGTTTTTCGCAATCCAAGGCTTCACATTTGCAGGGATAACTCGATTCATACTACGTCTCCGAAGTAGTATAATCTACTTTTGGTTAATTCTCTATGCTTCTCTAATAACCACCAATGCTTACGTGATGCTGGTGAGTGCACTGGTTCCAAGTTACATCACTGGTTATGCAGTAGTGATAGCTACAACAGCTCTCTTCTTCTTAACTTGTGGATTTTTCTTGAAACCATCCCAAATTCCGAAATATTGGCAATGGCTGCATTATATCTCCGCAATCAAATACCCTTTTGAAGCATTGTTGATAAATGAATTCAAGGGCTCGAATTGTTACAAGGGTAACGAGCAGGAGTTGTCGCCCGGTCCCTTGGGAGATCTGAAGATCAGCGGATTGCATAACACAACATCGGAAACACTGCAAGAAGACTGCAAATTGATTGGTGAAGATGTGTTGTTCACAATGGATATCCACAAGATTGAGAGTATATGGATTGACATAGGCATCTTGTTGGCTTGGGGACTTCTTTATAGACTCTTTTTCTATGTGGTTCTTAGATTTTATTCCAAGAATCAGAGACAATGAAGTTCGAATATGTAAAATATTGATATAAATAATGAATAAAATAATTTTACGAATCTCCATTCCTTATCCAACAATTTTCTCTACTTTCCCATGTTAACATGGTAGAGCTTGGCTCTTAAGTTTTTTATATGAATTTGACAATCTTTTGGTTTCCTTCTAATTTAAATTTTACTCCATTTATGATCCAACATAAAAGGCAATCTTCATTTGTAGCAGGGGCGGGCAAAAACTGAATCTAACAGAACAAATCAATCACCTATGGATTGGTTTTTTTATTAAAAGAAAAAATTGTTATATATATTAAAAAAATTATTATTTCAAATAAAGTGAAACATTTTGAGAATATAAATTTCTTATTCTAAAAATATCATGTAATTTTTGTACATTATATTGTTAAATGCTTTTAATATTTATATCATCTTGATATTTGTTAATATGTGATGAATTTAATTATTTTATTTGACTAAAAATCAAAATGAAAAATCGTTTGTCAAAAGACAAAAACTTGTGTGAGACGGTCTCACGAGTCATATTTGTGAGACGGATCTCTTATTTGGGTCATCCATGAAAAAATATTACTTTTTATGTTAAAAGTATTACTTTTTATTGAAAATATCGTTAGTGTTGACCCGTCTCATAGATAAAAATTTGTGAGACCGTCTCACAAAAGACCTACTCTTGTAAAAATTAGCCAACCCGTAAACCTATGCTTAATTTGATTTCTAATTTTTAATGATTTTATTTGCTACTTAATAAAACTAATAAACTTGATTTGATTCGAATTTTTTATAACCGAACATGTAAGGACCTCATATCGTATTATCGTCAATCATATTTTGATTCTCAATAATTCAAGAAATTGTCATATTATTGAGTGTATGAAGTAATATTGACAATCAAGTGAGAAAATTTGTTGTGATAATGAAATATTGTAGTAGTAATTGATTTGTGTTTGAAAGGTGTATCTAACCATAATAGAAAAGTGACATATGTTATGGTTTTTAGTATTATTATCTGAGTATTATTTCAAATGAGAAGAAACTAAGTTCATTAAAAATCTAATACATAGTACTAAAACTTTTATGTTTCGAGTTTTGCCCAAATCCATTTGGAAATAGAGGAAAAATCACCTCGAAATGTGTCGTGTGCATTGAAGTTCCTGCACCCATATTTCAAGAGAATGCGCGTAACCTTCGTGTCTGAGGTCCAAATTAAGTGAGGTAAGCGACAAATAAAATCCAAGACATTCCATGTTGACATTTTTACTAATTCGAAATATAAAATAGTGTTTCAGACACAAAAAATCGGACACGTGCTCAGGAAGTGGTGCACCTGCACTCGAAGCAATCTCAACCCACTTCCGGACAGAACTAGGCGCGCGGCTGCTGCAGATATCACGCACCGCCTTAGCTGCACACGATATAAAGTAGATAATAATGAGTTTTTCTCTGCATTCTTCTCATTTCCGCTGAAGCTTCGGGAGAAAAACAACGAAATCAAGTTTTATTATGCGAATCTACCTCGAAATGTTGTTGAAATTCAAACAAATTATATATTCGGAATCCTCGTGTTGAGAGCGTTATTTTAAGGTAATTTTCTTCTCGATTCAGAATTTTTATTTATTGAATTGCTGGAGTACCATGTATTAGAATTCGAAATCAATATATGCGATGTAATAGCCGACAAGAAACTAACTTTCAAAGTCGGATTTAAATTATGTTATGATTTCAATTTTATATGAATTTTCAAAGTTTCAAAATAATTTTGAAACTTGAAATTTTTATTGTAAATGATTGGATGTATAATAATGATGGTAGAATAACGAGTTATTAGTATTTATAATGCAATATAATTATCATAATAATAAAAAGGTTAAATTAAATAGCATAGAATGTATGGATATATTCAAATATGCAATTAGTATTGTATTTGAATGAATTTATTGATTGAAATAAATCTTTTGATTACGTACATAGATTTTTTGTATTGAAATCCTACAGCTACATTGAATTGGAAATGAAGAATTGAGGTATGTTGCGACCGAGTAAGATATGACAGTGTCTATGTCATAAGATATAAGATTGATTGATTTGAATGAAAATATGTGTCTATATGTCTTATTTGTTGAGTTGTTATGGCATACACGACATTCATGATTGATAGATCGATGTATAAAATAAATATTTTGTTAATACGCACTATTTTATTCATACATCGTTACATGACATGCACGTTGAGTTATGATCTTTGGATACCTTTATATCATTATATTTTGATTCTGAGGTTTCGAATACGATATTATGTTTGGTATTATGTGGCCCATGAAAACATAGTCATCTGTGGCACCTATGATTGATTGATTGAGATTTGGGATTTGATAACCTTTGTCGACGCTATCATACAGATCAACCCTTATACTTGACTGAGGTCGGTGTGTCAGCTCGAACATTGATTTGATAGCAATTCGATTGATTTCGATACATGCTCATTGGATGGACATTTGATCTAAAATCTCCAATACATGCATGCATTGCATATCATATATCATTGTATAGATATATGTTATATATATTATAGTTGTTGCATACGGAGCGTTTGCTCACCCCCAAAGGATGTTGTTGTTGTCTTTGTGTGTGGACAATGACAGGTACTCCAGGTTATCAGGAGACCAGATAAGGTACTTTTGGAAGAAGTCACATCTGATTTGAGGTTGAATGATCTATCTCAGTGTATATATGTATCTATATACCGGGACATGTCCTGAAGATATGAGTTGTTTGTATATAGTTGATTTCAGTCATATGTTGGCTTATTTTATGATGTCATGGCTTATTTTATGATGTCATGTGTTTAGACGCGACTTTATTATATATTATTTTTAATATTATAATTATAGTTGACATATTTTGAGCTCATTATAAAAAAAATATTTACTCATTTTTCGTTATAATTAATTAATTCTAATCAAACCACGTTGTAATAATGATTAAAAGTTAAGGGCCCCGAAGAACCAATCAGCATTGTATGATCCTCATTCTGACCAATTTACTAATATTTCTTTAGAATCCGAAATACAAAATTTTGGTTGAACTTGGTTTTAATAATGAAATTATTGAATGATTTGTAAAAGGTAATAAAAAATGTAGATAAAAAAACTTTATATATATAATAAAATAATATAATGTTTGTAACGATTTATGTGGATGTGATAAATTAAAAACAAAAAAAATATGATTTACGAGTCAATTTTGTGAGACAGATATTCTATTTTTTGTACCACTGAAAAAATATTATTTTATATACCAAAACTAGTACTTTTTATTGTAAATATAGACATGGTTGACTTGTTTCAAAAATAAGGATATGTGAGACCGTCTCACAAGAAAGCTACTATAAATCTAAAATATTTCCACATTATGCCAAATTACCCTTTCAATATCCACCATTACAGATCTCTAACCAACATTTACTCCGTTCAGTTTTTTTCATTTTTGGGCAAGACGGGATATTTTTGGAATAAAATGATTTTTTTTAAATTTAGATTCTTAGACCTTGGATATAAATATGGGTGTGCAACCGGTACGAACCAAACAATCGAATTCAAACAATCGAACCTATCGATTTTAACTCTTAAAATCGATTAAACCGAATTGATATTTAAAAAAATAAAATCCTCATCTAATTTTATCAAATTCAAACACTCAAATAAAAATAAAATAAAATATTTATAATGATTTAACACTTAATGGTCAAATACTTTTTTAATATGTTTAAATCTCAATAAAAAATATAAAAATAAAAATTGAAAAATGTCCGACTCAACAATAAACATATACATATATATATACATATATATATATATATATATATATATAATATCAGTTCAAACCAATAACCAAATCATTTAAACTGATATTTTCAACAAAAAAAAAAAAAAAGATTTTGTCGATTCTCTCGGTTTAACCAAGACTTTGCACACCCTTGATATAATTGAGTTTAATTGACCACATTTAATACCACCTGGCCATAGGTTGATCGAAAGAATGAGTAAAAAAATAACCAAACATGAACTTAGTCCCAGAAAAATCTGTTATCCCACCTTATCCACCATACCAAACAAAGCCTAATATCAAAATAATCAAATCGACATAGGCTTTGTTCCGTATCGAATGGTAGCGTATTCATCAAATTGTTAAACAAATATAAGAAAGCAAACATAAACCCAAGCTCCATCAACACAAAATCAACCAAACATAACATAGCCCATTTAGTCACAATATCAATATAGTGAAGCACCCTGCATGAAAACATAATATAAGCAAACAGAGGTCAGCACACACGAGCTTCGACATAACCAATTTGTCATCCACACAGCAGAGTATTCAATTCACACAACACAATAAAATCATATCCAACGAAACAATCTTGTATAGGTCCGCCAAGCCTATCAACAATAGAACATGACCCTTTTCACATTCTCTCTAAGCTGTGGCAGAGGTCTCACTGCAACATTGCCCCCGGGAACCCTTGTACTCCTTGCACCACCACCACGACTAGCGGCCATACCACTAGTCATAGAGCCGCTGTCAGATGTTTCTGGCTCCATGTAGAAACGAGCCCGAAAAGCAGCAAGATGTGCATAGTATGCAGGAGGCACTGCCAGAGACGTGAACTTTCTTTAGCATTTCTTTAGCATCAAGCAAAGATTCAAACAAACCAACATGCAATGTAGTGCTAAGGAAACACAAGATCTAAGAGGGAGGGAGGGAGGGTGAAGAACGTACCAATTGAAACAGAGCGTGTGCATCTTGCATATCTGTGAAAATATATATATATATATATAAGTAAAAAACGTCTAACCACGACTCAAAATATAGGTAGTGAATCTAGTGATGATCACGTACGTATAACAAAGGTTATTAGTGAGAGACTGAAGACCATCAGCAGTAAACTTGTTTTCATCCCACAGCACGTGGTAATGAGCCGGGCGACTAGTACCCTGCAAGTAGAACAATTGCATAAATAATGCATAACAGAGGCAATAACTTCTAAATTAAATGGAGGTGTGAAAATACCTGTATCCCGGCATGGCTGCAGAGGTAGAAATCAAACTCGGTGGGGTGGCAGATCTTTGAGTCAACAACAGTGCCTGTGCGAATCAAATACACAATTCAACTAAGAAAACAACCCCTTTCAATAGTCAATCAAAAATAAAATTTACAAACGTCAAATCATGTTAACATTCTATACCAGGGAGTATGTTTCCACTCCTATCAACTGCCCGTCTGTCATTGTGGTTATTGGCAAACAACCTGGTATGGTGTCGCTTCTGGACCACAACAAAGGTGACCGTTGGTTGATAGTTAGGCTCCAACGATGCACATGCCTGAATAAGCCCAAAACAAAGTAACATATCATATTGAATTCACAAAACATATAAGCTCCAAAGTAATACCTAAACACCAAAGAAATCGCTAACCTTGCGGATCGCATCAAGTTCATGAAGCAAGACTTGATAGAACTGCCCTTCGCTGACACCGTCCCTGTGACAAGACAACCATATAAGAGAAGCAATGATAGAGGAAACAAATAAGACAGAGATCTTATCATCCTCTGAAATGGATATTTTCCCCTTACCTATAGAAAATGATCCGCTGTGGTTTCTGTCCAGTTGCTTTACGGAATGATATCAGTAGTTCCCTAGATCACATACAGGCAGGCCCACAAATAATCAGTATCAGAATAAAAGATAGAAAAATTCACAAGGGAACGACAGAAGTCATACCTGATCATGCCACCATGCATAACCCCTTTGGCAGGATCCTGCCAGGTTTTATACAAATCCTGAATAAGCTCTTGCCTATGTGCTTGCGCACAAACCAAACCAGCATATTTGGTGACTTCTGGCCAATCCTGGGAAGCAACAACCTGAAAAGAAGTTCCAGTAAACATATATTGCTTAACAAGTCATATCTCCAAATAGAGCTACAAATAATAATCTCAAATCAAGAATAGGGTGTCTAACAGCAGCAATTGATGGGCTAGAATCCTCTCCTGGATGGGGATGAGTAACGTCGGCGCCAAATATGATTGTAGGACGATCACTGACAAGGGGTATACGTCTAGAAATTGCGTCAAGCAATACAGTGTTTCTCCCGCCAACCTTGACATTTATCTTCAGAGACACATTGGCAAGGTATTGTTTACTCATCTTGTAGACATGTTTCTGCAAACAGCATTGAGAAACAATACCAAGTTCTGTTTCGCATATCCGCTTCAGGTCACCTGGAGAAAAATAAAAATCAAGCAAAAGCCCAGTTACATAATACTTCCTGAAAAAAATTGGGGCTTACGAGTTTTGAGACTTGTAACCTCTTACCATAAAGAGAACCATTATTGTCTGGCAATATAACAATTAGCAAGTCAAGCTCCTTCCCATGGGGAAGCAGTTTTGTCATGACATCATGAAACCTAGTTTTTAAAACTCTTTCCACCTGATCAGGACGACTAGTAATAACTGGCAAGACTGGTTCAGGATTGAAAACCTTCAACACAAAATATTATGTTACACAGGTTTCAACTATACAATGGACAACAATGTCATAGGATCCATCTTTACCATTCCAGAAACGCTGCACATTTGAGCAAGCTCGTGACAGAAACTATGAGCCATTGTGTCTTTTATACCGCGTGCAAAGTTAATACCAATCCAATTGTTAACAGTGGCACCATTCACCATTCTCTGCACAAAGCAAAACAGTTGCCAAGTGTGACTCGATCAAAACACAATATGAACAAATTCTTTGATGAAATACATGTCCGGTCAAAAAACGGGATTACCACGGGCAAAGATGATAGACATGCAACATAAACTATATTGTACAAAATAAACCACTGTAACCATCATTATACAGGCCAAAAGCACATATCCCAGCTTTAATTGTTTTAAGACCAGAAAGAAAAAGAATATCTTACTCTTAACATTTGGAAGACGATTTTTTGGGAGATCGCCCTTGCAAATTTGTGCAATGTGCAAATTTTACGTAATGCATTACATTTTGCATTCCTCGAGAAAATGTTCAGGATTTAAAATGTTGATCAAGATAATATAGCCGAAATAAAATTTAACATCAACAATCTAATTAGACACGAAAAAATACTATACATATTTTCTTTTTTCCTCAATTGGGAGGATGCCTTCCTGATACATTAACTGGTAAATCTTGCTTAGTTTCATTCTACAAACATTACACTTCCAGAAAACGATTTTTTTAGTGTAAGAAGATTGGCTAACATGAATCATGGCTAAAATAAAATTTTAAGACATAAAAATATGAGCTAATTTTGAAACTTTTACAGGAACGCTAGATCTCGTCAAGAACTCTTGTAAACTTTAATGTGGCGTGCAAAAATTCACATAGGATAAATCTATTCTAAACCAAACACTTAGGTCCTAGTTCTGTCCCTGATTTTTGGCCAGCAATTACCTTATTCATCATGTTCCACTGCCCAACCTCAGGCAGACAATCCTTCTCCCGACCCGAATCATGATATTTGAGCTGTAAAAGTGACAAAGCAAATACATGATACCAACAGCCAAAAAAAATAAAAAAAAAAACAAGCTTAAAATATTTTACTAACCCGGGGAGCAGGCAAAACACGAGCTTCAACCTGAGCCGGCTTTTCACTTATTTTAATCCCAAACTCCTTAGCATAAGGGTCTTCAGCATATGCATTATGACGTACAGTCTGACAGAAAACGAAAAAAAGGGGTACAATTACATGCAAGAATTATTAACAGCAAAATTGAAAAACTAATATAGGCAATATTACAAAGATAAATATAAAACAGGAAGTGCCAAAGTTCCTCGCTTTCATGTCAAATTATTCAAAAACCAAAATTGCGTCATCAATAAATAAAAGGGGGGAGGAAAAAATTCAACATGCACAATAGGTACAACATAATACCAAAAAACAACCTGAAGTATGTCAGACTCCCTCTCCTGGGGACGTTGGCATGTCACTTTGAGCAGTGCAGTAATCTGTCTCTCATTCAACCTCTTAGAATATCGCTGGCCTTCTACAATCTTACACACCTGGTCAATCAACAATTGTAGTACTCCGATGAAATGATATAACTAAAGAAATCGGCTAATCGAAAGGGACAGTAATCTAACCTCCATTGGCAAATAATTAGGCCTCTGAGTATTTCCAACTTGTAGACAAGGCCACTGAGTATGCTGAATGACAAATCCATAAGTCTCTTGAAAGTATTGAACCACGGATTTCAGCGTACCATTTTCATCAACCGGAAATCTAATACAACCAAAGTCATAGTTCAAACAAAATCCAATAAGATAACACAAAGCAAGAACCAAAGTCATACGAAGGTAGCATCGAGTATCATACAAAACAACACCTCCGATATATGAGGAACTCATAAAACACTTTCAAGACCGGATCCAAATAGCATCGTAAGCCATAACTCATAAGCTAAAGGCTAGACAAAACTAATAAACACAAAAGTTCAAAAATAGACTGGCTGCAGCCCAGAGCAGAGATTCAAATATTTAAAATTCAAAAAGTTACACGTTCAAATAAGATCCTTACGTTAGTTCCCGTGTTGCTTGCGATGTCAACCCAGAGATGCGGTACTTCCTGCGCATATTTCCTCGATGAGTGACTTCCACCTTTACTCCTCTTAGTGCTTTCTTTATCTGTAACAATTATTGATAACACATAGGCCACAGTAAGATTTACACCACCCCATGAAACATGAACAAGATTTTAAAGACCCAAGTTGGTTCTTGAGAGTGGTGAGGTGTTATTAAAGAAAATAATAATAAACATGTAAATTGGAATATGAACCAAATTGTTGCTGATCCATGGCAGTCAAAATCATTAACCACAGGTCAAGCACTCTGTATTTAGGTATTACCGCAAAAATTCATGGATTCGAAGAAAGAAGATGGCATGAGCATAAACTTCAAGTGGGAAAATATTAAAATGGAAAAAGAGAATTCCACCTTTAATAACGGGATACATATGGTGGATTAATCCATGACTCTATGATCTAGCCGTGTTGAGGTTAGGTATCGTAATTCAGTTAATTTGTTTTCCCGCAAGAATGTTTCGAAGGCTGCCATATCTCGTACGTGGATTTTAATTTTAAAGTTATAAGTGAACTTAATTTCTTAATCTTATGATTAAAACAGAGGGGGGGTATCAACACCAAAGCTGCAAAGATGTTAGGGTAATATACAACCAAGTAGCAAAAGGAGGTGCACGAGAAAACCTTCACACGGTCAGAGTCAGACAATGGTCTAGCATAAACGTCCATGTTCAGAAGCTGGGCGACAAAATCTATCACTGGTAGTGGTTCAATAAAAGCAGTTGATGACATATCTGCGCAATCAAAGGAAATCTTTGTAGTTAATAAAGACATTTTAAGGTATGAGAATTTAAAAGTCATGCACTAAAAATAAATTTGATTTGAGCAGGATAAATCATTGTTAAATATATTAGACTCGGTCTTGCCAAAAACAATTGAAAAGGTACAATTTCTCATACCAAATAATAAACTTGCTCACCTATATTAAGTGACAGTCCCATCTGAGTGGGACGAATACTTTGGTAGAAACCACGCCAGCTTTCTAGCCCTTCACCCAAAGGTTGCCTTCTGCCTAAATCAGGGGAATAGAAAGATCGGCCTACAGGAGAATACCTACAATTCAAAGCAATATCAGCACAATGGAATAATAAAAAGTAAAAATTATTAAATGAATTATTATGATAGAAAAGAACTTTAAAAAATACCGAGAGGTGGGCAGTTCCCGAAGAACAATATCCAGAACCTGAAGAGCTTCTTGAGGTGCATCGGCTTGCCTTCCCTGTAAAAACATGCCTAAATGATGCAAGTCGGCGCGTGCAGCAAACTTGATCACCACGGTAAACAACCTTTCTCGCCTTCAACAATATTAACAAGAGGACTATTAAACAAAGGTTTTAAAGGACAAAAGGTTGCATGCAAAAAACGTCGGCCACATCTACTCAAATCAAGTGAAAATGAAAAAACCTGGCACTGCCTGGACCATCGCCTTCATCAGCGAGGGTGATTTTGAACTCCTTCGAAGTAAAAGGAAGAGGCCCAGCAGTGTAAAGACTCTTTCTTCCATCATATGCGGGAAGTCTCTTTCCTAGGTGAGATTCCCGATACAGCTTCACCAACTGCTCCATCACAGCAAGATTAAAACCACGGGAAGTGACTTCAGGTGAAATTGACACCTATGACAGGAAAATAAATACTTACATAGGGAAATAGATTGAAGTACAAACAACTCACATATCCAAAAGGAGAACAAAAAAATCAAGTAGCTGGTGGCTTAATTCAAAAAACTCACATCATATTGGTGAAGGTCTTTATCTGGAAGCTCAGCGAAGAAGTGGTTAGCCTTCACAATACACTTGAAACCATAACTACCCTTGCCTGGCCTCAGGGGGAACCTCATGGCCTTGCTTGAAGCTGGCTGCATTTCTTGGCTTGTAGGATGTTCAGACTGGACAGAAAGAGACTGAAATTGCCCGGGGAGTTCCAAAGTAGTCGGATCAGGTGACTCAGAAGAGGAGCTAGCACCTCCAGGGGTCGGCATTCCATATGGAATAGGCTCAGAAATCATTGGGGCTTGATATGGAGAATGGGTAGCTTGGTGCAGCTCGGGAGCTGGTGGACTAGATGGCTCACCCACGGAAGGTGCCCCAGAACCACGACCCGCTATATATCCACCGCGGCTTTGAGACTGTGACCCTTCTCGTTGATATTGCTGATCACCCCGACCCTGCTGATATTCGGGAGGCCCACCATGATACTGCTGCTGTGGAGGCATTCTGCTACCTCGACCACCATAACCTCCTCGCGGTTGAACAAAGCCTCTTCCTCCTCCCTGATATCCTCCTTGCTGCTGTGCTGGTGGTCGTTGGACTGCACCCCGTCCTTCACCAGATTCCCGAGGCTCGGAGGTCTCACCCGCCCCAGGAAGGTCAGTTCGCCTCTTTCTCACCATGGTAGCAACCGCCTAAACGGAAATTGTTGAGATGAGAATTGTTTAATAATAACTAAAAGAAAACAAGTGAGAAGCAAACAAAATGAAGGAATTATGACCCAAAATTAACAATAGCAAGCTCACAAACACAGATTAAACAAAAGTCACAATCAAAACAGGCCTTAAATCCAACAAAAAACAACTTCGAAGCTACATTAAACTGCTTAAAATATAAGGAATGGCCTTCATTCTAATTTGGACCCAATAACAGAATAGCGTGAGTAAAAATGTTAGAAGTGTATCTTCATTCAAGTATTTGATTACTCCACACCAGAAAATCCATACAAGACTGCCGTTGTCGGTCATAAGAAGGCAACAAAGTAGAAAACGTTTGTTAGAACGGTTCCAAAATTATATCTCCATGACATGAAAATAGTAACTCGAGACTAAAACTAACAAGCGTTTTAAAACCATATTTAATCAAATTGAAACCGCAGCCACAGAGGTAAGCATCAACTCAGTGAATAAATCGGACGTTCTTCTTACAACTGTGGACAGGTGATTTGATTTAGTTGACACTTAACTACGGTTACTCTCGGCACAAATAGGATGTTTTAACAAAAATAAAAAGAAAAATAAAGACAACAGTATTAGTACTTATTATTATTAATTATTAAACGCCTAAATGGGTGAAGAGAATAAACAAATTTAAAAAAAAACACACACCAAGATGCATTCAAAGGGTTGAAAAACACACAAAAAAGACAAAAATCAAACGCAGACATGCCCTTAAAAGTACAGGAGCAATCCAAAACACTAGCAACTGATGCACAAGAACACAGCAAAACATTAAAATCTGTAAAAACCCTAACTCAAGGTCACTTTACCCTAAAGCATGATTAAAACAGATTCCGTAAATTAAAACAAAAAGCCTCAATCAAACGTCAAATAAACCCACGAACAATCATAGAAAAAACACAGTCAATCGGAAAATAAACTCAGATCCCACCAGATCTACTCTCTAAACAACGCAAAACCTAACAACCGGGGAAAAAAATAATCCATCTAAGACGAACAAATCTTCAAAACCACGCATTTTTTTCAACCTCAAATCCGCCTTAGCAACCGCTGAAAACACTCGTGCACGCCAAAATCACTCGGAGAAATACTCCAAACGACCAAGGGACGAACCGTAGACTGACTCAAAACATAAAAAGAGGTGGAGGATGATAATAAAGGACCACGATGGGTACAACACTGACCCTGTTTTGTGAGTAAACAACGAAAATGCCATTCACATGATGCTTTACGTCTGTCCTGTAATGACAACTCAGCCCCTGGCTGTTCGATGGGCCCCAATATGGTTTTTATGTTGTAGGCTCGTTACATCTCAGAGGTTTGGATCTTTAAATATAATTTTATTTTCTAAATAAATTTTTACCTAAAATATGTTGATTTTATTTAATTTTTAAAAAAACGTATCTAAATTCAAATCTAATGAATAATTTGGTATATATGATAGGATAAATATGTGATATATAATATAATGATAAGTTAAGGATAAATAAGATGTAGGATATTATATTTAATATTTGGTATGATTTTAATAACAATGATTAAATTTATATATTAGATTGCATGTAGGACCGAGCGCTTGCCGCTTTACTAAAAGCTATAGCTAGTAGTAATGGTGCAACTCAAATCTTTTAAATCGCACAAGAGCTCAAGCACCACGGTTCGATCGCTCTACCAAGCAGGGACAATTATTGTACCCAACAATCTCCCTCCCAATAATTGAACTCCTTGCAATCAATGAGAATCGAACCCGTGATCTTGGCTCTGATACCAATTGTAGGACCGTGCGCTTGCCGCTTTACTAAAAGCTATAGCTAGTAGTAATGGTGCAACTCAAATCTTTTAAATTGCACAACAGCTCAAGCACCACGGTTCGATCGCTCTACCAAGCAGGGACAATTATTGTACCCAACATTGTTAGAACAAAATTAATTTAAATTTTTAATTTCAAAGTTGTTGCTTGAGTTATTTTCAGAATTTATAAATATTTTTTAAATATTTTCAGAATTAGATTGTCCAAATCTAATTCAATATAAACAAGACAGATTTATGCAATACTTCAAATTTTAAAATATTTTTTTAAAATTCAAAAGCATAAAACTTGTGGTCATTATAATTTTGAAAGTAAAAAAATTATATATATCATAACCTGGAGTAAAAATTATAAGTTTATTAAAATTTTATTAATATTATTTAACATAAAAAGCACTAAATATATTTCATATCAAGTTATGTATTAGATAGAGTTTATGAATTAATTAAAATTAATGTACACTTATTATAATTATATTATATAAAATATTCAATTGTGGAAGATAGATAAAATATTCATTATGAATAGTCAAATTTGATAAATTTAGCTAGATGTCTCTTTTTAAAAAAAACCAAATATTGATATATGGCAAAAATAGGAAAATATCATATTTTTTATTGGAAATAATGATATATATATAGAATATTTTAGATTTTATATATTGAGGGCAATTAAGTCATTTGTGGTGTTTTTTATCATTAAATTAAAATTATCACATCTCATAAAAAAATATTTTATCCTTGTATAAAATTATTTATCGCGGACCCATAATAATATAATGATTATTATTTATCAATCACTCTTTTATCAAGTGGATCAAACTATACGTAAGTATAGATGTACTCCTTCCATCTCAAATATGAAGGTTATATTTTTTTATATATCTCAACTATATCGTTCATTATCTATATTTAGTATTGTTTTTCTCTATTTTTTACAAATCGACCCATATTTATTAAATAAATAAGTTATTTTTAGTAACTTATTTATAATTCTAATGTGTGATGTTATGTGTTTGACTCAGTAAATATTTTATTTACACATACAATTTATTTATTACGAATAAAAACAAAGCAAGACAAGACGTACTCCCATCTGTTTTAACAAAATATATATAATATTTCCAGATGTGTTGCTTCTTGTTAAAAAAGTGTAATTTGAAAATTTATGGAGTAATTAAATTGATATTTGAATTATTAAAAAAAATAAAAATAAAAGTATGTGTTGAAATTAAAAAACAAAAAAAACAAAATAACAAAAGCGTAATATTAGTATCATATAAGGGTAAAATTGGAAGAAAAAATTGGTGTTCTCCTAGATAGTTACTATCATGTGCTCAATCTTAATATAATATATATATATATATATATATATATATATATATATATAATTAACTAAAAATATATGTTTAATTATGTACGTAACACGAAAATCAAGATGTATACTAGTATAATATATGATAAAATCTTAGTAATTTAGTAATACATTACCATCTATCGCATCTTTCAGCAAAAATAATCGATAAGATTATATTTAGATCAAAAGATTTGAGTTGAGTTAAAACCAATGGAGTTCTTAAATTAATTTTATCTAATTGATTTGAAATAAAAATAATTATTTAAAATCCCTTATATTATCCAAACTAATATATCTTCGTCTTTTGCACGAAATATAATTTTTGTAACTAATTATTAGCTTTTGAATAATCACCTTAATTTTTTTATATTATGTAGTCAACGTATTCAATATTTAAATATTATTATAAAAAAATGTGAACATTTTTATATCATTTGAGATAACATTCAAATGATAATAGCAATTTCATACCGTCAAAAATGTTTTTTTTACCATTGCATTCGATATATTAATTGAGTGAAATTGTTATTAATTAAAAATTTTAAAAATCATTGTTATCTATTCTATGAATAAATATTGATTAACATTTTTTATTGTTTTTTGAACATGATAAAAAGTATTAATATTAAAGTTCATATTAAGATGGATAATAATAATAATATCATTTTATGAATAGACAATTTATAAAAAAATCACGATGACATTGTTCATTAAAAAGTTGTAAAAGGTAATATTATGTAAAAAAAAATTGTCTTTTAATTAATATTTTAGAGAGTAATAAAAACTTATTATATAAAAGTAACATAAAACTCAAAAACTTAATCGAATAGAATAAATAGATATTTAAATATTGCTTATATTTTGAATGTACGTCGTAATCAAATTTGAATTTCAGAAGAAAAAATAAACCAGAGAAAACTTCTCATTTAATAACATATTATTTATATTTTTTACTAAACTTTTAATACATCACGCAGATACTTACATGATATAATTATTTTATAACAAATGCATTTTGACGATATTTTACTAAATTTAAAATACAAATCTTTTTTATTCGTATTAGTATCATACGTGTGTGATGCACGATTTATTTTACTCGATTCTGATAATGTTTTTTACTCGTTCAAACAAACTTGATTTAATTCTTCAATAACGAGCTATTGTAGCAAAATGATGAGTAGGTCTCTTGTGAGACGATCTCGCGAATCTTTATTTGTGAGACGGGTCAACCCTACCGATATTCACAATAAAAAGTAATATTCTTAGCATAAAAAGTAATAATTTTTTATGGCTGAATCAAAATAAAAGATCCGTCTCACAAAATACGACATGTGAGATCGTCTCACACAAGTTTTTGTCCTCAATTATTATATCTCAATATAATAAAATTCACGATGATACTATTTACTAAAAGTTGGAAAATATACTAGTAAATAAAATTTTATATTTTAGAGAGTATGCATAATTTAATATTTAAAAGTTACACAAAATTCAAAATCATAATCAAAATTAAAAATTAAATGATGTAACAAATACATATATTTATTTCTATGGAATCATATTTAAATTCGAATAAAAAAAATCGAAATGACTTCAGATTTAATTATGTATTTATTTTTTAATATGTGTTACACTATTATTTCACTTTTTTGGAAATGCATTTTGATGGAATTTTACTAATTTCACACACAACTTTGATTATATATATATATATATATATATATATAGACAAAAACTTGTGTGAGACGTTATCACGGGTCGTATTTTGTGAAACCGATATCTTATTTGGGTCATCCATTAAAAAATATTACTTTTTATTGTGAATATCGGTAGGGTTGACCCGTCTCACAGATAAAAATTCATGAGACCGTTTCACAAGACACACACATATATACATAGCGGGAGAGTCACGAGCTGACACACACACATTTCTCTGCATCAATCATAATCGAACTCATGATCTTTACTTTGATACCAATTTCATGACCGAACGCTCGTCGCTTTACCAAAAGCTATAAGTGATGATAACTGTGCAACTCAAATCTCTTAAACTGCACAACAGCTCAAGCTTCATGATTCGTTTGCTTTATTCATGAGAGAAAATTATTGCACATCAATAGGTAAGGATGATCATTCGTTTTGGGAAAATCAAATTCATTATCACCTCTATGAAATATGATTTTTTAAAATATAAAAACCATCTATGCAACACACTCTTTTGGATTTTCGTGAGTGTGTTAGATGGTATATTTGCTCATGCTATTTCGATGTAGCCAAACTATGACATTTATTTTTCAGTTGAGAGATATAAAACCTGACATTGAAGTGGGAGGCCACCACAATAGGGGAGTTGTAACCGAAAAGAAATTAAATTATTATCATTGTAATTTTCTACCAGTTCAATAATATAACCGTAAGTTGAAATTATTATTTTTTGTAAAAAAAAAAATAGAATAAAAAGAGAATTGCATATCTTTATTCACGTTCAACTCCGCCGTGGCAATACATTCTACGGACTACGGAGGCATGTAAATTGAAATAAAGACGGTGGGATGCTAGCGACCGATTATTTAATGATTTTTAAACTATCTCACTAGTTAGATTAAAATACTGTACTGAATATTTGACTAATGTAGTTTGCAAACTATTGTGTTAACTCGAAAATTTACTTAATATACATAGAAAGATAACGATTAATATTGTCATATACTACATTATCATTAAAAAAACACATAGGGGAAATAATGTTTTATATTATATTATTAAATATCTTTACTGTGTTATTAAGAATTTGGGGAAAAAATGTTTGAACTTTGATTTGTCCATCGTCGAAATTTATATTCGACTTTGATTATTTTTTGTTATGTTTATGTTTAATTCAGTTGTTTGAAGGAATTTTTGATATACGTGTGGGTCTATTTTCTAATTCACTGTATTTTCAATGTATTTTTATTATTGATTTTTGTTCTATCCTTTCTTGCGGTGTTTGGAATGATAATTTAACGACTAAAACTTGTATGAGACAGGTCTCACAGGGTCGTATTTTGTGAGACATATATCTTATTCGGGTCATCAACTAAAAAATATTACTTTTTATACTAAGAGTGTTACTTTTTATTGTGAATATCGGTAGGATTGACCCGTCTCACAGATAAAGATTCGTGAGACCGTCTCACAAGAGACCTACCTACTCTTATTTAACACACACAATACACTGTGCGCTTATAGTAACCACCTATTATCTTTAAAATACACCCAAAATACTCGTCTCCGACAACACCATTATTTGGAGACATGTATATGTACTAACACCACCATTATTTTTACCCCAAAATAGCATGCTATGATTCGTTGGCAACCAATGATCTCATGCGATTAGTGTGTGTGTGTGTGTATAACATTTTTTGTTTTAATTGTTTGAGATTGTGAAATCATGTCTTAAAAAAAAGAGCTTCGTGGGCCATATTTGGGCTTTGTATTGGGCCGGAACGAAAAATAAATCCATCTGACCATAAAGAATCATTGATCAATCCAGGTGATGGATTCATAAAATACTGACCTTTATTATTATTATTTATTATTATTTTTTATTATTATTATTATTCAGTGAATGCATTTTTTTTTATTAAATCCACTCTTCGGTGAATTTTTTTTTTCAATCATCTGTAAATTTCTTATAATATGGTCTCATAAATTTATTTCAATGAGAAAGATCGACCATATCTATGAAAATCAATTAAAAAAATTGTTTCCAAGTATATTTTTAAATAATAATTTAGATATGTTTTTTGATGTTTCTAGAATAAATAAACACATTGTAATTGTAAAAACATTTTTTTAGAGTAGTTGTCCAAACACACATTTATTTTTATAATTTTTTTGTAAAATATACTTTTATAAAAACATTTTATAAATATTTTCCAAACAATGCATTATGATCTCTCCGAATATTCCAATCCCTAACGATGGATTGTTTCAAATATTTATTTTTAACTAATTTTGATTATTATATTTTTATATATTTTTTTAGTTTGTAGCTACGCAAATTCATTTTTGTGGACATGTCATCTATATTAGTAGGACTATATCTTATTGATAAACTTGAAAATACAAAATAAAAATATATCTAATAATCATTTCTTAAAAAATGTAAAAATAGATTATACATTTCTAAATCTATCTATACTACCATATTTTAAACCTCCTAAGATAACTAATTTTGATTTCTTAGTACACGCCTTAGTATTTTCCCAAAAATATAACACCATTATTATTTTTATGAATCATAAAGAGAGAATATTAGTTTTTTATTCGGTCGACATCGAAAAATAACTAGTCCGAGTTTTCATAATATACATATATATATTTATTTATTTATATCATTCGGTTATTGAGCTGAGCACTGATTCCATTATGATTTAAGATACTGTTTGGTTCGTGATATGAGACAAATAGTATGAAGATAAGTAATATTTTTAATAATAAAATACATAAAATGATAGTTAATATAATGTTTGATTTGATCGATTAATTTGAATTAAATTTGAGATAATGCGATATACTGTTTTATCTTTTTAAAAATATTAATAAAACATTTATAATATTTTTAATTAAAGATAATATTATAATTTTAATTAAAATGATTTGATTGACACGAGATATATGATTAATAAGTTGATTGATGTAAAATAAATAACTGATGAATAAATAAATAATATAATATATCATCATGAATAAAAATATGGATAAATATTATATAAATAATATAACTCACCAAACTGGACAGGCAAGAAGATTAGAATTCAGAATTCTTGTACGCCTGATACAGTTCGAATTTGTGGAAATGCAGCAATTCCCGGCGTTTATGGCTCAATATCCATGGTCCACCCGGATCATTCCGACTTCGTACCTGCTCCCTGCTCAGTGGCCTCACCCCCAAAACGACGAGCTCCTTCTCGCCATGGAAGAATCCGAGTACGAAGACAAGGTCCGTTTATTTTTTTTCCTAATTTTATTGATTTTATATGCTACCTGGTAGTTTCAAGCTCAAGTGTTGACATTTTCGATAAGTTTTCGTTTATGTTTGGGCATTTGTTTCTCTTAAATTAAAGTTGACGATATGGGTTGGATGACTGGATCTATTATTATTATTTATTTGAATGTAATTCTGCGCGTTTTGGTTTGAAGGGTTCGCAATTCAGTTAGGCTTTTTGAGATAAAAGACCCATAGTTTTTTTGGTTGCTCCCTTTATTTGTGTGTATAATTTAACGTTTAATAATATGAAACAATAGTTATTATGGATTTGGGTTTGCCATGAATGTGGGATCTGAATTTGGTTGCTTAATTTAAGCAATTCACCTGTGTTCTGCTAGTATGATTGACTGATTGTCCTTGTGAGTGTATCATCCAAATGAAGTGAACAACCACTGCATACAGTGATCTAATCTTATCTATCATGTCTCGAGTATTTGTGGACAAAACGGAGAAAGCAGTCGTGGCCAACTGACAGGCATCACAAGGTCGAAAAGCTTCGAAATGCCAGTAACTTCTATTAACGGGGCTTCATGTAAAACTGCACAAATAGTAACGATTCATTAAGCAATAATTTAGTGGACTATTAGATGCTAAATGTTTTCGGCAGAGTTGACCCACTCCAACTGCTTAAGAATTGGATTAGGAGGTTTCAATGCTGCTGTCTTCGGCATTAAAGTGTTAATCTGAATGCATTATATTATTTGATCACATTGTATATCAGTGATCTGGGGATTACTATGTTCTCCTTTTAACAGAGAGGTATTTAGATGAAAGAGTGGATAGCTGACACTGAGAAGTTCGGTGCGATGCCGGAGTGACAATGATATGCAACCACAAATATAACATTCCTAGTAAACAAAATGAGTAAAGAAACGTGTTAGGAGAAGTATAACATCAGCGACCTTCTGATTTAGAAATCAAGTTCATGGTTTCCAATGGTTATATATATGAGGCACGAGTTTGGATGACAATTTAAATGTTGTGGTTATGGTTATTAGATAAAATGGGAATGTGATTATTCAAACTTCAAATCCCCATACATTCCAGAAAAAATAAAGAAATCTCGGCCAATTTCTTTGATTTGGTACTCACGGGGATAACCTGGTCGATGAACTTCTAATCTTTAATTTAATTTCGAGGCATCTGTAATGTACTAATGATCTATGGTGGATGTAATAGGCTTAGATGTTGAGTAAAGCTTCAACTTAAGTGTTAAGTTTTAATAATTTGCTCATGGTTCACAGAACTCGCAACATATATACATGGAGCTTCATAAAAAGTTTTGAGAAAATCGAATATAAGAATACAAGATGCTTTTGGAATTCTTTGATGTTAGTTTTGACAACGATGTGATTAACTGGTAAAAGAATATAAGCTAAATTCTTCTATCAGAAAGTTCTTGTTTACGAGGAGAACGGGTCTGACTAGTTTTCTTTAAACTTGATGTACCTTATATTCAGGCACCGCTTGCCCGTGGAATGAGATAAGAGGATCTATGATATGAGGATATTAAATTCGAAGATATGGATACAAAATTATTTTCAATTTCAATAATTGTAGAACTGGAGCAATACGACTGATGAAATAAGGATGCAAATTCTTTTCATTTGCACCAAATAGTGTCTTAGTATGTAAAAGAACTACCACAATGAAATCCAACAAGGCTTGAGAAGCCTCTAGTCACCCAAAAGTTTTTAAAAGAACTACCACATTGAAGGCCAGTGCTTGAGAAGTTTCCAGATAACCTAAACAACTTTTTATGCTCCAAAAGTTTTGAAGTCGTCGTCCCGTTAAATTACAGACGGTGCCTGGGGTGGCTTTAACCCGTTATACAACGTATACTTGCCATTATTTTTATTTTTACTTGCATGTGTGCTGCACCTTCTCAAATCATACCAACTTTTCTTTCTCATGACTGAATTGTCTTTCATTTATATCTGCAGTGTAATGAAATTAGAAAGGCGTGTGGCAACGTAATCATCATAGGGAAGGCCACAGCTGATAATGATAAAGAAGATGTTGACAATGACGCAGATGACGATGATGCTGACAATGCCGAGGAGTCGGAAGGCGATGAATTCGATCAGGAAACTCGTTGAAAGGTGTGGTAAGTTTGCAACCCCTGCATTCTATTGTGGAAGTACGAGAATTCTTTATCTTCAGTATCTTGTTACAAGAGTTTTTATTTGGTTGTTGTACGCAAGAACTCAATGACATATCCTGGGATCCCTTACAAGAATTTTGAATGAATTGTTCATAAAATGTGACCATAGGGGCCATTTCCTTCTCTTTTAGAACGTCGAGATAATTGGACTCCCCACACTAATAAAACTATTCATGGGAGTCATGCCGTTCATTTTTAGGCAAGTGTGAGTTAATAGTCGAAAGAAAGAGCACGAGAGTAGAATTAAACACGCGGCTTCCAATGTGTCGATAACTCTCAATTAAATTTTAAATAAAATGTAACAGAAATAGCGAATATAGGTTCGTGTACTGCTATTAACATGGGATTGTTCACCTCTGCCAAATTTTATAAATGTCCCTTTTTATTATTATTATTATTATTTAATGTATTTCAATACATAGAGAAGTGATATTTTTCACAATAAAACACATCGTGAGATTCATTGAGCAATGACCATAACTTTTTTTTAAAAAAAAATAAAAATTGAAAAGTAATTTAGATATGTATTTTCTATGTAGGTAAAAACTTGTATGAGACGGTCTCACAGGTCGTATTTTGTGAGACATATTTGTTATTGAGTCATCCATGAAAAAATATTAATTTTTATGCTAAGAGTATTGCTTTTTACTGTGAATACCGATAGGGTTGACTCGTCTGACAGATAAAGATTCGTGAGACCGTCTCACAAGAGACCTACTCTTGTATGTATATAGATAATAATCGATAAGTAAATCATATTATGACAGATTTTCCAATGTCACGCAAATTATGCTTCTCAACGCTCTTCACTACCTTTCATCACAAGTTTTATTCCTTTAGGCTTTGAGCTGTAAGCTTGTTCGGCATGTTTATGCATCAACATCATCGTTATATTTCTATCACCATGAAACAAATATTAGTGTTATTTAAAAATTTATATAAAATTTCGATACGTTAGTGGATTAAAAGTAAATATTCGTTAAGCGCTTAAATACAGTATAATCAAAGTATGTAGTTTGAAATATGGTTTCTTTCACATAACAGAAAACGATAGTATTCAAAAAAAATATTGTAAGAGGATTTTTTTTTTTCTCTTATCAATCAAAGTAATTCATTTTTCTCAATTTTTTCCCCATTCATCTCCGTTTTCTTAGAATCATGGTTCAGCTCCTCTAGTAAAGAAAGCATTTCGAAAGTTGAAGTCTTTCAAAAATAGTAACAAAGTAACGAATAATCCCCATAATTAATTGTGAGTTAATTATCATAATAAAGTCCAATTTCATATCGGTAATTTTCAGTGCCATAATGGCTCTAGGGAAGCAACCCAACGCAAATACAAAATGGTTTGATTATTTTGTTAAATCAAATATTATCAATAAAAACAATTGGACATATTAAATATCATACGTATTCTCCTTCATTATTCTCTTCTTTATATAATAATAATAATCATTAGTATTCTTTTTAATGTTTGGTATGTCATAAAAATGTATCAGACATCTAGTTTCTATCATATTGAAGAATATACAAATTAAGAGTTATTAATGTTTAGATTTAAAAGGATAGAATGAACACTATTATTAAAATGAAATAAATATTTAATAAAAAATTGCACTTATATTAGATGTTATATGCATTGGCACGCGTGGAAAACTCCTATATTCCGATTAACACACCCAACAGCAATTCACTCTTCCTCTTAGCTCAAATTGCAAAATCATGTAAATTTATATATATAATTTTGATATATTGCTCGCACGTCGTGCTCATTCAAATGACCGCAAGTGCAGTGAGTTGATATTCATCAATATACATCATTGAGATATACTCATCAAATATATATATAATTTTGATATATTTCGTCATAGATGATTGTAACTTTAACAATGACATGATTGGTTAGCAGCATATTAAAATTGATATATGCATGTATATATTCGAAATCTTGTTATGTATCCATGACTGGACTGAATGGAATCGAGGAACATCGTCCTTTTTCTTCGTTTGTGCAGGTACACTAATGAGAATGACAATGGTTTTGGTTCAAATGCCGTGAGCTCCATCCCCGGTGGACCCGATATTTACCTGAGGCGATAGGATAACCGACCGCTGGTGAGGAAAAATGGTGCACAGCCGCGCACGGCGGTGCTGCACGGTGGAACGCGGAGATTGGTGTGGTTTTCCTGCGTGGTTTTGGAGCTGCAGGGAAGTCGAAACATGACATAGGAGACGTCGGAGGGGAGACTTTCTTAGTTGATTCGGTCGGGAAAAGCACGGCTCTGATTTTCACTTCCGGCGAAACTCTATCGTACTCTTCGATCACATTTCGAAGATCTTCATCAGATTCGATAGAAACCAAAATATCCAAATCCTCGCTCGGTAACTTACACTTCAAGCGCACCGAGGATCCACACGATTCACCGAATTTCACCATCAACTCTGTTATTTAATTTAAAAAACCAGCTCAATACTATTCAACAGTTCGTATATTTTGTGAAAAGAATCAGAAAAAAAGCATATCGACAGAAGGATCAAATTAAGCACCTGAAAACTTAACGCAACAATCGACGGTGAGTACACGAGTGTAACCGCCGATGTAGCGCAGCATTGTCTCGGAGGAACCAGGGATTATCTTGCCGCCGTAACTGTAGAGAAACTTGATGCTTGTGGTGCAGTTCATACCTGAATCCGAAAAGCTTCAGTTTTCGTGTTACAGAGAATTCCAGAAAAGTGAAGACTGCAAAAACAAGGAAATAATTCGATGCCTATTTATAGAGATTTCGAACGACATTTTCCATTTTTATTATTATTTAATTTATTGAGACTACGGGTCTAATTTCATTATCACGGAACACATGGTTTCATAAGTTAATTTTATGTTATATATCTTCTATTTGAGTTATCAATAAAAAATATTATTTTTTATATTATAGACACAATTGATTATCCGTGGATTATTTCATATTGGGTCATCTTAATATTCAATGTTAGAAATAATTTAAACAATATTGAATTACAAATTTGACCATATATTATGGTAAATCGACATGTGTATGATATAATATCTTAAAAAAGTATGATTCGAATTGAAAAGCTTTAAACACTGTAGCTTTTTTCCCAAGAAAAAAAACAAAAATTAGAATTATCGGCTGCGATGATTTCAATTTGGGGACAAAGGGTTGTCTGATCGGCTGCCACTTAACCCACCCGTTATTTCTGTTGTCCGGTTAGGCCCAGATTACCAAACCCTCTCATTGTTGGACACGCATATGCTAATTTTTTTACATTTAATAATTTTTTTTACTATCGTATCTATACTACTTTATTAAATTTGAGACATTTAGAATAATTAACTTTGATGTCATGGTCTGTTTTATTAATCATATATATTAATAAAATGTTAAATTTTTTATGTAAGTTATATGTAGTTCAGTGGATAAAATTATTGTTAATTGGGGTTTAAGTTATATGTTCAATTCTTATTGAGATCATTTTTTTATTCTTTTATTTTTCAATTTATTTTTTAATTTATATATCAAAATTACAGTGTAGTCCCTCACTATTTATTATAATTATATTTTGATCCTCATTTAAATACAAATCAAATGAATTATAAAAAATATTATACAAGCACGCAACGCGTGCGTCGGTGCACCAGTTCTTATTAAGTTTTAGAAAACATTAGACTATTTTTTCAATGAACTAAATAGTAAATTTCGTTTTTCAAAGATTTTGTTAATATTTGAGACAGAAGAAATAATGTTTAGAATAAATACAACATATCGCGGATTGTAAGTGACTCAACTTCTTTATATTCCTCCTGACCCCACGTTTATTTTGCATCAAAATGACATTCCCCCACGCTTCACGGAGCCCGAGGGTGCTGTGGATATATCCAATTTCTCGACATCCCATACCTAGTACGTTCCAAGGAATTGATCCTACACCTTATGTTTCATACCAAGAAAAGACATTGGCCGACAAGTCAAACATTAACTGTGTGCGTGCGTGTTTTTAACACATCGATCGACAAGCTGACCCTTGCGGTAACTAACCAAAGGAGGCCACGTTGATAATTTTTTAAAATAAGTTTGCATAATAGAAGGCAACCATCGAACTCAACTGATTTGATGTTTCCACTGTGGGGCGCTCCAAGTGTTGGAACAGGGTGACATGTGTCCCGAAGCTGCCAAGCAGCTATATTTCGAAATTTTGAACAAGAAAACTGGAGCTTGATATTTTTTTTGACGGATTTTTTTGTTGCACAAAAATTATACGTCGTGTTTCACTATTTATATTATGTTGAGATGCTAGACTAATGTCTGTTTTATAATTTTATTTCCTTCCAATATTTTTATTAATTAATTTAACTTTATCGATAAAAAAAATGAACTATCATGGTGTTCAACGATTATCATGGATTGGCGTTGCTAGTTTTAGGTAACGTATGTGTAGAAATAACCACTTCCTCCAAAAAAATTAAATGAATTACTTGAATTTTTTGGGTCTGGTTACATAATATTCGGACATGGTCGGTGATGCGACTGACTAAAAATGAATACAAGATGTGTGAGCAATTTCACCGGGTCAGGTTATGTAAATAATGATGGACGAGAACATAACGATGACGTGTCCAAACCAGAAATGTTTTGATAATTTGAAATACAAATTGAACTGAGAGGGAAAATTTTATTAATATAAGGTATAAATCATGAGGAAACTAAAGAAAATTAAATAAGAAACTGAAAGAAAATAATTTCGAAATAGACATTCATATATATATATATATATATTATATATATATATATATATATTTAAGTGGTTGTTCAAAGCTTAAAAAAAAAACGATTATCACAAAAAATCCAATAAAACTGTCACAAATATATTATATATAAAAAATATTCATTCAAATATAGATCACATCATCTCATCTCACGAATATAAATATATGAAACAGTTACTGGACTAGTCCATAGAGGTGCGGAGCCCCGAGCTAGGTTTGAGAACCCTGGGCTTATAAGTAACCAAGGTGCGGAGCCTTGGGCCGAGGAGCATGTCTCGGGACTTGGGAATGGTCGAGATGCGGAGCCCCGAGCCAGGTTTGAGAACCCTGGGCTTATAAATAACCAAGGTGTGGAGCCTTGGGCCGGGGATCATGTCCCGGGACTTGGGAGTGGTCGAGGTGCGGAGCCCCGAGCCAGGTTTGAGAACCCTGGGCTTATAAGTAACCAAGGTGCGGAGCCTTGGGTCGGGGAGAATGTCCCGGAACTTGGGAATGGTCGAGGTGCGGAGCCTCGAGCCAGGTTTGAGAACCTTGGGCTTATAAGTAACCAAGGTGCGGAGCCTTGGGCCGGGGAGTATGTCCCGGGACTTGGGAATGGTCGAGGTGCGGAGCCCCGAGCCAGGTTTGAGAACCCTGGGCTTATAAGTAACCAAGATGCGGAGTCTTGGGCCGGGGAGCATGTCCCGACACTTGGGAATGGTCGAGGTGCGGAGTCCCGAGCCAGGTTCAAGAACCCTGGGCTTAGATAATGTGCCGGGGCCTCGTGTCTCCCGGACTTAAGATAATGTGCCGGGACCTCGTGTCTCCCGGGCTTAAGATAATGTGCCGGGGCCTCATATCTCCCGGATTTTAAAGAATGTGCCGGGGCCTCATATCTCCCGGACTTTCGAGAATGTGCCGGGGCCTCGTACCTCCCGGGCTTAAGAGATTTTGCTTTACCTGCTGTTTTAGTTTTATTAAAAATCAAATCACTAACCTGGAAATATTGAATCCGAATTCATTTTCGGTAGAGTATCTGGAAATATTGAATCCGAATTCATTTTCGGTAGAGTGAAATTTCTCTGGTTGAGCTAAATTAGGTGACTAATATAGCTGTATGCTACTGAGTGCATAGTAAATGTTTTTCATGCCAATCCGGGATAGCTGCTGAGCTTTGAGCCATATGAAATCCACATATAAGATCTGAGTGCCGAGCTGGTCGGACTTGTATGTTTGCCAAGCAGAGTTGGGCTTATTTTTGAATGAAAACCATATCTACATCTTGAGCTCAATTTCCCACAGACGGCGCCAATGATGCGATCCGGGTGAAATGAGTGAGCAGGGTCGGGTGCTCCACCGGATCTGCTATCAAAATGATGGAGGAAATAAGAGCAAGGTAGATATCTGAACCAGAAGCTTCTTTCCCAGGCGGAGAGGATTTCCTGCACTCAAGAAGGTAACCACGTGAATGGGCGCCGGAGGAGTGTCCGGCGTGGCCACTCCGATGCTTAAGTCAGTGAATGATTCAAGCCAAGAACCAATGTAACCAAGTGATGGTTGTGATATTGGTGTGAATGAATGAATGTAAATGTAAAGAGAGAACCTGGTATTTATAGTAGGAGAAGTAATGATGACCTCGTTCTCCGTGCTACCTACTAATTATATTAGGACGGCTGAACACACCCTATATTCTGACATGTCAAATCTCATACTGGTAACACCCAGCCCATCTGATTTTGTCAACCCATCGGATGTGACAGTCGCCCACATCCTATTCTGCTAGTATACTCGAGTGCAGTGCTCATATCGAGGCCGGGTAGAAAGTTCCCGGGAGTTTGAACGAGAGCCCGGGCGTCCGGTGGCCCAGGGAGGAGACGTCCCGGGCATTCACCCGCCCGGCTCTTGATGAACCCTTTCTGCCGAATTGTCCTGATTCTGGCCATCCATCCAGTATCCTGGGTCGTCCATGCCCCGTGCAAGAGAATCGTCCATGACTCGGTCACAACCCGGGCTATCCCGAGGGTAACATCACTCCCTCCTTAAATAGTCGGGCTAGAGTCATTCTCGCTGTCCCGATTAGTCTTGTGTGTCATGCCTGGATTCCCAAAGAGATCATCAATCTTGTTCTATAAAAGCATCGGGGGCTTCATGTCTCCCAGAAATGGGATGAAATGCCGGAGTCTCATGTCTTATGGACTTGAGATAAGATGCCGGAGCCTCATGTCTCCCGGACTTAAGAGAATGTTCCAGGGCCTCATACCTCCCGGACTTTGAATAATGTGCCGGGGCCTCGTGTCTCCCAGACTTAAGAGAATGTTCCGGGGCCTCATACCTCCCGGACTTTGAATAATGTGCCAGAACCTCCTATCTCCCGGACTTAGGAATGGTCGATGTGTGGTGCCCCGAGCCAGGTTTGAGAACCCTGGGCTTATAAGTAACCAAGGTGCGGAGTCTTGGGCCAGGGAGCATGTCCCGAGACTTGGGAGTGGTCGAGGTGCGGAGCCCCGAGCCAAGTTTGAGAACCCTGGGTTTATAAGTAACCAAGGTGCGGAGCCTTAGGCCGAGGAGCATGCCCCGGGACTTGGTAGTGGTCGAGGTGCGGAGCCCCGAGCCAGGGTACGGATCCTTGAACTTAATAGATAACCATGGTGCGGAGCCCTGGCCTTCATAAATGGTCGAGGTACGGAGCCCCGAGCCAGGTTTGAGAACCCTGGGCTTATAAATAACCAAGGTGCATAGCCTTGGGCCGGGGAACATGTCCCGGGACTTGGGAATGGTCGAGGTGCGGAGCCCCGAGCCAGGTTTGAGAACCCTGGGCTAATAATTAACCAAAGTGCGGAGCCTTGGGCCGGGGAGCATGTCCCGGGACTTGGGAATGGTTGAGGTGCGGAGCCCCGAGACAGGTTTGAGAACCCTGGGCTTATAAATAACCAAAGTGCGGAGTCTTGGGCCGGGGAGCATGTCCTGGGACTTGGGAATGGTCGAAGTGCGGAGCTCCGAGCCAGGTTTGAGAACCCTGGGCTTATAAATAACCAAGTTGCGGAGCCTTGGGCCGGGGAGCATGTCCCGGGACTTGGGAATGGTCGAGATGCGGAGCCCCGAGCCAGGTTTGAGAACCCTGGGCTTATAAGTAACCAAGGTGCGGAGCCTTGGGCCGGGGAGCATGTCCCGGGACTTGGGAATGGTCGAGGTGCGGAGCCCCGAGCCAGATTTGAGACCCCTGGGCTTAATAGATAACCATGGTGCGGAGCCCTGGCCTTCATAAATGGTCGAGGTACGGAGCCCCGAGCCAGGTTTGAGAACCCTGGGCTTATAGATAACCAAGGTGCGGAGCCTTGGGCCGGGGAACATGTCCCGGGACTTGGAAATGGTCGAGGTGCAGAGCCCCGAGCCAGGTTTGAGAACTCTGGGCTTATAAGTAACCAAGGTGCGGAGCCTTGGGCCGGGGAACATGTCCCGGGACTTGGGAATGGTCGAGGTGCAGAGCCCCGAGCCAGGTTTGAGAACCTTGGGCTTATAAGTAACCAAGGTGCGGAGCCCTGAGCTAGGTTTGAGAACCCTGGGCTTATAAGTAACCAAGGTGCGGAGCTTTGGGCCGGGGAGCATGTCCCGGGACTTGGGAATGGTCAAGGTGCAGAGCCCTGAGCCAGGTTTGAGAACCCTGGGCTTATAAGTAACCAAGGTGCGGATCCTTGGGCCGGGGAGCATGTCCCGGGACTTGGGAATGGTCGAGGTGCGGAGCCCCGAGCCAGGTTTGAGAACCCTGGGCTTATAAGTAACAAAGGTGCGGAGCCTTGGGCCGGGGAGGATGTCCCCGGACTTGGGAGTGGTCGAGGTACGGAGCCCCGAGCCAGGTTTGAGAACCCTGGGCTTATAAGTAACCAAGGTGCGGAGCCTTGGACCGGGGAGCATGTCCCGGGACTTGGGGCTGGTCGAGGTGCGGAGCCCTGAGCCAGGTTTGAGAACCCTGGGCTTATATGTAACCAAGGTGCGGGGCCTTGGGCCGGGGAGCATGTCCTGAGACTTGGGAATGGTCGAGGTGCGGAGCCCCGAGCCAGGTTTGAGAACCCTGGACTTATAAGTAACCAAGGTGCGGAGCCTTGGGCCGGGGAGCATGTCCCGGGACTTAGGAATGGTCGAGGTGCGGAGCCCCGAGCCAGGTTCGAGAACCCTGGGCTTAGATAATGTTCCAGGACCTCATGTCTCCCGGACTTAAGATAATGTGCCGGGGCCTCGTGTCTCCCGGGCTTAAGATAATGTGCCGGGGCCTTATATCTTCCGGACTTTCAAGAATGTGCCGGGGTCTCGTACCTCCCGGGCTTAAGAGATTTTGCTTAACTGCTGTTTTAGTTTTATTAAAAATCAAATCACTAACCTGGAAATATTGAATCCGAATTCATTTCCGGTAGAGTGAAACTTCTCTGGTTGAGCTAAATTAGGTGACTAATATAGCTGTATGCTACTGAGTGCATAGTAAATGCTCTTCATGCCAATCCGGGATAGCTGCTGAGCTTTGAGCCCATATGAAATCCACATATAAGATCTGAGTGCCGAGCTGGTCGGACTTGTATGTTTGCCAAGCAGAGTTGGGCTTATTTTTGAATGAAAATCATATCTACGTCTTGAGCTCAATTTCCCACAGACGGCGCCAATGATGCGATCCGGGTGAAATGAGTGAGCAGGGTCGGGTGCCCCACCGGATCTGCTATCAAAATGATGGAGGAAATAAGAGCAATGTAGATATCTGAACCAGAAGCTTCTTTCCCAGACGGAGAGGATTTCCTGCACTCAAAAAGGTAACCACATGAATGGGCGCCGGAGGGGTGTCCGGCGTGACCACTTCGATGCTTAAGTCAGTTAATGATTCAAGCCAAGAACCAATGTAACCAATTGATGATTGTGATATTGGTGTAAATGAATGAATGTAAATGTAAAGAGAGAACCTGATATTTATAGTAGGAGAAGTAATGATGACCTCGTTCTCCGTGCTACCTACTAATTATAGTAGGACGGCTGAGCACACCCTATATTCTGACATGTCAAATCTCATACTGGTCACATCCAGCCCATCTGATTTTGTCAACCCATCGGATGAGACAGTCGCCCACATCCTATTCTGCTAGTATACTCGAGTGCGGTGCTCATATCGAGGTGGCCCGGGTAGAAAGTTCCCGGGAGTTTGAACGATTGCCCGGGCGTCCGGTGGCCCGGGGAGGAGACGTCCCGGGCATTCACCCGCCCGGCTCCTGATGAACCCTTCCTCCCGACTTGTCCTGATTCTGGCAATCCATCCAGTATCCCGGGTTGTCCATGCCCCGTGTACAAGAATCTTCCATGACTCGGTCACAACCCGAGCTATCCCGAAGGTATCACCAGGTTCAAAGTTAAGAGTGTTTCTCCTCCTCTAGCTAGTCCAAACGACCAACAATGCTCATGTGACAATCCTTGTAGGGAACGAGCAAGAAGTGTTCCCATGATGTCCGCAACCTTTTTAAGCCGTCTGGTAAGAACAACCGTAGCACCTTTCGAGCCACAAGCTACTGAATAAATACACATTAATTCTCCAAAGTTTTACGAGACCTCTCCTTGATTACTGATAAAATTCATACAAATTAAAACAATAACTGATATAAAACATGTGCGAGGTTCCCATCTGAATATGTTACCATACCAAAATCGCATTTTATCCACAAATTTAAATAAAATTTTAAATTGTCAAATCAATCAGTTTATATTTAAAAGTTGAATTAATACGACCAATACTCACATTTCCAAAATATATGTATTTGTTTGTAAAAATCGACAAATCTTATCTAATCTTAAAAATTTAATGAATGGTAAATTAAATTCAACTTACTGGTGAAAGGCCAAGGGAGATGGATCATTCAGTTAAGCTGGTGAGATTGGAATTAACGGCGACTGATTAAATGGGAACATTAAAATTTAATTAATTAGGCTCTTGGCTAATTCTTTTTACTCAACTAGCCATATTCATTATTATTTTTATATAAAAAATAAATAATATAATTCTGATGTGTCTCAGTCGACGAGGGTAAAATTAATTGTCATGAGTTCGATTTTTTTTTTATCAATACATTATTGTTCGAGCATGTCGCATGTCGAGCCAAAAAAATAAATAAATAAAAATTATATTAATTTGTTAATAGTATACAAATCGTTTCATTAATTTGTGTGAGACCAAAATATTTTAATGGGCTTATTGGTAATTTAATCGAAAAATAAGATTAATATAAATATATAGTATTTTTTGATAAACAGAGTAGGTTCTCTATCCTTTGCGGCGGTTCAAACTTAGGATCGGTTCGCCCAGTCTCTCCTCCTCCCTGCACTTTTCCGCGATCGCTAACAGCCACCGTTACTCGCCACATCCCTAGTCATACGCCCTAAATACACACACGCACCTTTATCGATGCGTTAAAATCTACGTACCCATTCAATTTTTCAAATATTTTTCCTCTGCTGTTCAAAATTATAATTCTCGAAGATCGGGGACTTCCGCAGATCCGACAAGCTGTTTCCTTCTCTCCGGTTTGATTTCTTTCTTAATTTTTATGCTTTCATGTGCTTGTGCTTATTAATTTATAAAATAGGATTTGGGATTGAAATTTGGTGTATGAAATGGGATCTAGGGTTTCAATATTGGTATTTGAGGTATCGATTATTGTGAATAATCATTGCAGCGGACGAGGACGCCTCTATATGTATTATTTTCGTGGATAGTTGTGCATATGAATATTTGGGATTACTTTCTTCAATTAACTGGATATACTGGGAGAGAGAGAAACACAGCTCGTTTTTGTTGTTGTGATTGTATTACAAACAGTAGATTCAATCGCAGATGATTATGCTGAGTCACCTTGAGGTGGCTAGTAGTATAGTACAGCTTGACAAATTATCAACGCTGTTCATGTGCTGTTTTTTTTCCCTCAATTACAATAGTTGGATTTACGGCTTTTACTCATTTAAATACTCAGTGCTTTGCTCATATCTGGGTGTTCCATCAAGTGAAAACCTCATCATTTTCTACACACACAAAAAACCTCGTCATTTGGATCCGATGCACATCTGCTGCAGTTGGTTAGTATCTGGTGCAATGCTTAGAATTTTAAGAAACTTCTACTTGATTGGGTGTTTGTGTATTTAACTGTGGGCCCTTATGGTAGAGGAGCATACCTTACGGGGAGCGCATGTCACAAACCATCGGTCTTGTGACAAAGAAGTTTCTCTTTGACCTTTCTGTCTCTAATAACTAGAGTGAAATGGTATGACGGTATGACGAGACCTTGAAACCCCGTGTTGGTTTTATCACTGCACAGATTAAAAAATGTCCGTCAGAAAAACAAAGTGGTCTTCTGTTTTTGGAACTATCAAAAATAACAATTGTATATTATGTATCCCACCTTTTTTTTATACCTTTTAGGGCCCTAACGTTGGCATGCATGGGCCCTCTGTAGTTTCAGAAGGATGAATTGATCACTTTTGCTCTCACTATTTACATCTTTACATTTGATATTGATATACTTTTTATTGAAGCTCTGGAAAAATAAAATTTCAATGGAAGGGGTGAATTTTTTGAAGATTTTTATTTCATTTTAATTTTTAATCAGTATTTATGTATTGTGCACAACTTCTTTTCAAATTGACTATCCCGAGTTTGTGTAAATGATTTTTTTTCACTCTTTCTTATAATTAATTTATTATTATATTGACCGGGTGAAGTTGATATCTAGTTGTATGATTTTTGTGGCAGTTTGATATGTAATTATCTCCTTATTAACATGTAACATTCTATCTTAATATGGGTAAGATTTTGAAAACTCTAGTATTGTGAAACTTTATTTTGCGAATTAATTTGATCAAATACTAAAACACATCTCATTTTATATGACATTCCTTGTTTTCTTTGAGATTGACACAGATCCATTTAAAAACTTGTAATGTCATTAGTTTCATTTAAAAGTTTATTAGTACAATTAACCTTTTCAAATTTATGTGATAGTGTGATAATTCTTGTTTTAGGTATGCTATTTGAAAATTTTCCCACCTCAACCTTGTGGGCAGGTTCTACCCCAGTCTGACCTTGCTGGGTGAGTTTTATGGGCCTGGCTTATAATATTGATCTGTTGATTTCTAACTCTCAGGGTTAAGAGACAGTGTAGTTGACATGAAGCTGTTGAAGAGATTCTTTTTGAGTTTGGATTGATTTAGTGCAGAATCACCTTGTTCTTTTTAGTTTATAAAGTAGTAGTGAAGAACTGCCTAATGTTTCTATATCTCATGAACTATGATGAAATTGCTAGCACAGGCAACTAAAGGGCCTCATCGGAGGCTTGCACCCGAGTCTAAAAATTGGCCTGGGGACGGGTTCGAGACTGAATATTCTTGGTACCTAGGAATGAAATTCCATGTTTTTAGAAATTATTTTTTGCAAAGTGGACGATAGTTTTACGTGCTTATTTTTCATTTAAACACATCGTTCTTCATTCATTTATTTTGCTTAATATAATAAATGTAACCAGAAATTGTTATTACTATTTTATGCATTTTCTAACTTTTATTTCATTTAATATCGCTCAGTTTAAATATTCCCCTGATTGATGTCTGGTTTCCTTATTTGTGTAGGTTGCCTGAAGTTTTTTTGAATGAGATTGGCTTTTCCGTTTGGCAATGAATTCAAGTATGTTGGCTGGAGAACGAAGGTACTTAAATATGTATTTTTTCTTCACTACAAAAGCTCAAGTAAAGTTGACTGAATTGAACCTTTACAAATAAAAAGATGATGGTGATTCAGTTAAGGCTTTATTAATCGTTGAAATGCTCTCACTTTTGGAACTTACTGGTGACACTACAGTATATATGCAAATTTTATTGGATGCTCGTTGCTGCTATGAAATATATAGTTCTTTTGGGTTCAGTATTGAGTTTTTTGTATTTTCGTCAAAGTTGTTTTTGGTTGAACTGTTTTCGGTTTCTTTATTTCGTTTACAATATTTGTTGTGTTATTGTATGTTTTCAGTTTTGATTATATTTCTGGGTTACCTTCTCTGAGTAGCTGCCAACCTACGTCATTGTGTTTGTTTCATTCTTGGGGAGATGCATTTACCGCCTCTTGAATTTACGTGTTTATGGGATTTGGAAACTTATTTTGATGCTTCTGGTTTTCTTTAGATAAGTGTAGGTTTGAATTCTAAATTCATTTTCTAATGATGACTCACCTTGTAGGTGGGCTTCTGCAAGACGGGGTGGAATGACAGTTTTAGGGAAAGTTGCTGTTCCAAAACCCTTGAATTTACCAAGCCAAAGGTATGTGTAGCCTGGCTGGATCCTCACTTCTATCTTAGCATTTACATTTCTGAGTATACTTTCTAACTAGTTACCCTACTCTATTTGAAGGTTAGAGAATCATGGTCTTGATCCCAATGTTGAAATAGTTCCCAAGTGAGTGATTCGTGATTTTCTTTTTGCCTTATGCAGCACGAATGCCTTTCAGTTGTTTTCTGAATTTTCTGCTCAGTATAACCACGTTTTGAGTTGCTTTTGTTGTGTCCTTTCTTTACCTTTTTCTATTAAATTGATGCAAGCTTTGTTTCTTTGCAGGGGTACTCTTAGCTGGGGTAGTCGTCCATCTTCCTCTGGCTCAAATGCATGGATCTCTTCTGCGCCGAATGCTGATGGTAGAAATACTGCACATAGTCATGTCAGTGGGCGTCCTTCATCTGGTGGAAGTGGAACTCGACCATCAACTTCTGAAAGTGACAGGACAAATGTACCTGTTGCCAATACACGGGGTTCAAATTCTAGACCTTCGACGGCTTCTGGGTCGTTGACATCAAACCAGACATCGTTGCGCCCCCGAAGCGCAGAAACCAGACCTAACAGCTCTCAGGTTTCAAGATTTTCGGAGCCTGTGTCTGAAAGTTCAACTGCATTGGGTGCAAGTGGTGTCGGAGAAAGATTGGTAGGGTCAACCTTGTTACTAAACATCTACCCTTTAGTTGCCAGTAACAATATACTTAGTGAAAGCAACTAGTTTCAATTTTCTTCAGTTACATATGTTTTAGACATATAGCGATCAACCATGTTCATGAACATGTATTTGTAGAGTACTGCTGCAGATTTCTTAATGTGCCTACTGTTTTTGTAAAATTGCAGGGTGTAAAATCCTACAAGGAAGATGGATTCTCCCTGAGTTCTGGAGATTTTCCGACTCTCGGTTCCGAGAAAGAAAATTCTGTGATGAATATGAAATCACAAGGTTGTTAGTTGTATACGCAGAATGACTGCATGGTTGTCAGTTAGCGGTGCTTCTCAATTATTGTTTCAGAATGACTGCATGGTTGTCAGTTATTGGTGCTTCTCAATTATCGTTTTATTTGAATTTGGCTGTCTCCGCTGTTGCATTTTCATGCGTCAAGCGAATGAGTTACATATTTGATGATGCAAGCAAATGTCCATTTCAGTGATTTGAACCATTTGAAATTGTTCTTGTCTCCTTTATCTAGAAGCTAGATCATCTGGTCCGATATGTTTTAGTATTAAACCTCTAGATTATTTGACTTTTATTTTCTCCTTTTCTCTTTGTTGTTACCTTGTGTTTTTTTTGTACATGTATTTACATCTTGTGCACTACATTATGTTTGCATGGCTCACTTTTGCTCATCATTTTTCGACAGATAATTGTTGTCCTAGCTCAGCTTTTGATAGAACAGCTCGGGCAAAAGAAGAGGATACAAAATTTCACGCCGGTCTGTACTTGTCGGTCTTTCGTTGATCTTTCTTACATCTTATAACTTTGCTATCCTGTATTTATTACATTTCATTATAATTGTCAGTTCTTTCAAATCTATCATAACACTTTGCTTCTCTTTAGTACAGATGCCCAATGTGGAACTATGAATATATTGAGGACTGATCGTCCCCGGACTGCCGAAGATGGCATCTTCCCTAGAATGGAAAATTGGCAAGGGGAGTCCCAGCAGTATTTCAACACCAATATTCCTTCTCAACACTTTGATGCTTGGCACAGTCCTTTTAATTCCCCAGCTGGTCCTTGGTATAGGGGTCGTCCCCCAGGACCTGCATTTGGAGGTCATGTTGCTCCTAGTGGCATTCCGATGGAACCATTTCCTTATTATCCTTCTCAGATTTCACATCCGGCTGTTGGTGTTGCACAGTCGGTTCCACCTGCAGGGTCTGGTCGTAGAGGTACCCATCCCAGAAATGGAGATATATACAGGCCACCGATGCCTGATACCTATGCACGGCCAGGTATACCGTTTAGGCCTGAATTCTACCGAGGCCCCCCAGTTCCACCAGGCCAAATGACTTTTGAGGGTTATTATGGACCGCCAAGGGGCTATTGCAGCAACGAACGGGAAATCCCATTTATGATGCCGAGGCCCCCTTCATACAATGGTTTTCAAGCACTGGGTGCTCATGATCCTGCTAATTTCCCCAGTGTCACTATTGGACATGGTCCTTCTGGTAAAACATCGCCAGTGCAAATGGAAACTGATCATCAATCACAGCAAATAGTTCCCTCTAAGAACCATAGTGACTGGTATCCGAAGGATGGAGAAGAAAACTGGGATCGGGATATACGTCCTAAAGTTTTGTATTCTGGAAAAGGTAGCCTTCCTGCAATGACTTCCCAGAATAATGAGTGGGGGGCTGAAGAGGATGTAGAAAACGATAACTATGCCAAGAGGACAGTACCAAATGACAATACTGCCTGCAATTTTGAACATCAAGGACATCTGTCAGACAGCGTCAGAGTAAGGTCCGTTGAGAGCATGGGTAGTGGAAAATTGGTTAATGATAATTTGACCAATGAATTACCAAATGTGGCATCTTTTCCGACAGAAGGGTGTCAGATACCTCTTGCTAATGAGAGAAATCCATCTTTACAAGGGGAAACAAAAGATTCTGTACTGATGCAGAAACAAGTTCTAAATGCAAAGTTTCATGTTTCTTCTGATGGACAGCCTGATTCCCCTAATGTGTTCAACAGGGAGGAGTGTAGGAGTCGGTTTCAAGTTGAAAAGAAGATGCATAATTGTTCTGTTGAAGGTACTAATGCTACTGGATCTTTTGAAAGGGTTCCCACATCTATAGATTTTGGCTCTACCCTGCATCAAGTGACTGTTCCGAAACAATCAACCTCTGCTGCATCCAGGTCCGATTGGAATTGTTTTTTTAAATCTTTTTGTTTTTCATTCCATGTCCATTGCTAAACAATACATCTTAAATTTATAGGAGCTCATATCATGGTGGGAACGGTAGAGTTAATCGTGTACGTGACCCTAATGATGCTGGAAAAACTGCTGAAGACTCTATGATAGATACTGTAAGGAAGATTGAAGGAGAACCTGCTGAGGAAACATCTGATCCATCTGATATCCAAGAACAGGTTCTCTTATTTAAGTGATTATTCTTCTCTACTAGTTGAATGCATCTAAAAGTTTCTCTGTCACCTTATCTGTGAGTTTTAACCAGCGTGCCAGGAGAAGAGAATTGGCAAAGCAACGTGTGCTGCAATTGCATAAGGAAGAGGAAGAACGCACAAGAGAGCAGAAGGCCAAGGCTTTAGCTAAATTAGAAGAACTGAATCGTCGAACCCAAGTAGGTGAAACTGCAAACAAAAAGGAGACAGCCGAGTCCTTTGATGACATCTATGGGGAGCAAGAGATATTGTGCACCCTTGGGGGAACAGTGTTGATTGATCCGAAGTTTCAAGCTCCTTGTCAAAATCTAGTCTCTGATTCTAATGTTACTTCTCTGGAGAGTAGTATCAGTCAGTCTAGGGAATCTATTGAAGTCTCCAAAAATTTGCCTGTGGAGCCACCTCAACAACTGGAATCTAATCTGTCACATGGTCAATCTTTCCATATGAAAGATCCACGCAATGCTAGGAAAGTTGGCATGCAGTTGAATGAGGGAGGCATCCCTAAACACAATCGAATAGGCTATAAACAAAAGCAGAATAAATCATCGGTGAAGAGTTCACATGAAAAATCTGTTACTAATATTGCATCTGAGGCACCAGAAGATCTTGTGAGCGTTCCTACTAATTTTACTTCAACTGAGGCTTCTTCAAGTGAAATTCAATCAGGTTACGAGTCAAACATGCTCAACACTTCCAACACTGTGGCTGAGCCTTCCATCCAGCAGAGAAGGAAAACCAATAGCAGTAGAAATAAGCACAAATTGGATGAGGCCCCTGTTTTTCCTGTTTTATCTCCAGTTCTGTCGGACAGTAATCCTGGAAAGCCGTCCGTTGAAAATGTTGAGTCCAAGGCTTCTTGGTCAAACCTGGATTGCTCGGCAGCAACAGTGGCTGATCTCGACATAGAAGCGAAGGCTGCCAAGGCGTTCTTTTCTTTACCCAATGAAGAAGGTCACAACAGAGTAGCAAATCAGTTGAAACGTCAGCCTTTTCGAAGAACTTTGAGAAGTCAACAGCCCAATAAGTTTATGGACGTTCATCATAATAGTGATGCTGTTATTTGGGCCCCTGTGCGCACGCAGAACAAAGCCGAGAGTGGAACTGAAGTTGACAAAAAATCTACTCTGGAAGTGGACAATGCCACAAACAGTGACAATATGGCACAGAGTAATTCAAAAGGAAAGAGGGCTGAAATGGAGAGATATATTCCGAAACCTGTGGCTATGGAACTTGCTCAGCAGGGAAACACTCCACATATGCCTTCTCCAACGAACATGCTTAAATCAGATGAGGTTCCTGGGATATTACAATTTGGATCATTCGGCACTGTAAGCCCACAACCTGTGGGCTCTGTGACTGTACTCATTGCGTCTAAAGTAGAGACAAAGGAGGGTGAAGACAAGCATAAGATTCATAAAAAGGAGCATGGAACATGGCGGCAACGGGCTCCAACAGATTCATCCCATATGAAAGGTGTGAATCTCGGTCCTGCCCTGATATCTGAACCTTCTAAGGACATCCCAAAATCTACAGAACAACATCAATTCATAAATTCTGTGACAAATTCAGCAAGTGCTGATACTTCTGATAGCCATAGCATCTCCGATAACACAACCACATCTGCAATGAGCAAAATTCCTGCCATGAAAGATCATGGGCCAACAGTCCGAGGAAAAAGGAACCTACCTTGGGTTCCTCGAAGCACAGGAAATAATCCTGATCATGGGGATATTTTTTGTAATGAAATTGATGGAAGTGGCACTCTGTCAGCTGCAGATGTGGACTGTCCAGATAGGACTATTGTTTCAAAAGATAGTCGGAGTCGTGGAGATCAGCCTTTGTCTCATTGGAAGCCCAAGTTGAATTCCAAATTTGCAAATAATTTGCATGGTAACAAAACTACTGGAATTGAAACCGTGGCAATGGAAATAACCGGGGACCCGAAAAAGGATCATCCATCTCAAAAAACAGTGCAAGTTCGAACCCGCAATTCGTATCGACCTCAGCCTGGCCAATCTGTCTCAGAATCTAATGTGGTCGAGGAGTCAGTTGCAGGCAATCAGCAAGAGTTTGACATAGAAAAGAAGCCTTCCTCAGCAAAAGAGTCTCCCTTTTCACTGAACCAAGATCCCATCAACTCCACTGAATCAGCTCCTTCTGCAAATACAGATATTAAGCATGAGCATGATATCTCAACAGGCTCAAGGAGAATTGACAAACAAAACTCCCGAACTATGAGAGGCTATGAATCACGTGGAGATTGGGATTTGAGCCAAGAAAATAGGCCAACTCACGTGCATAGATTTCGGGAAAGGCAGAGGCGGAGTGCTCACTATGAATACCAGCCAGTTGGACCACACAAGAGTAGCGGACCGGAAAAGTTTGATGGACCTGCAGATGGAGCTAGTAATGCACGCATGATAAACCAGGAAAGGAGCCAGAATTACCCCAAACGCTGAGGATACTCTTATAGGTATGAACTTGTGCTGTTTGTGTCCACTTTGGTTAGGGCTAGTTGTAATGTGAAATTTGAACATTTGATGTCCTTTTGTTTTCGATTCCAGTTACCCCAACGCTTGGCTTGGTTAGGAAGGTGGGTGTTGTGGTTAGATTTGAGCTAGATTCAATATTTATATTTTTAATCCAGTTTGTCTCATTGACAGGTGACACACACATTGATCGAATTAGGAGTCTAGTAGGGGCAGATCTTTGGGTGAAGATGTCATGTTTTTGCAAGTTTTAGTTCCAACTGTAATTGTTTCGATACACTATAACCTGACTTCGGTTTAACATTTAGCTTAGCGGATGTGGTAGCTATGCGTATTTTGTGGCAAGATTCGAGATTTGCTACACCCGCTTGTTGCTTCTTCTTTGTCTTATATGTTAATCAAGATCCTGCCTATTAAGCAGGTTAAAAGATACACTGATATAAGCTAGTGCACACTATTCTTCGTACAGTTTTAAGAAAGATGTACGAAGTTTCAGCATTAATGCGATCTTTCGACCTTGAATTTCAAAGCTTCAGTTTATGTGAGATCTCCCAACATAAAACTTCATTAATATTTTGGTCAAGCATTTCTTTGTTGCTGTTAATGCATGTTTGGCTTGAAAATGGTTAATCTATTAGAGATGGGCAACGGGCATTTTGAATTTTATACCTATCACATATTGGATAGGTATCAAATTAATTCTTCAAAACCAAGTATTTAAGTTGAAATTTTTTATTTAAAAATAAGATCTCGTGTTCTATAGGCGGGGACCGTATCTGGTGTAGATTACCGATTGTAGCATGGAAAATTTATATCGATTTTTGACAATATAATAACATGAGAAAAGTTGGATTTTCGGGATGAAATTGTAGGAAAAATTGGTTAAAGTAGAAGAGTCGCCCAAAAAAGGCCAGTGATTTGATTTCACGCATGTATAATGTCAAAGCAAATTTGGTATGGAATAGAAACACGGAATGAAAAAAGGTAATTGGTGTGAACAATTTGATTTCGTTCTAGTCACACATTTTGGATTTGGGTTTTTTTCCTTCAAAATATCTTCTTTTGACATACCAACTTGTCAAGGAAATTGAAACCGAACATTACATTAATTAAGTAGTTAAATGACCGAATTACACGTAAACAATTTAGAGTTCCTGCATGCATGCATAATCAAGAATGGATTTCTCGTCTCGTTCTCTTCTTGGGATCCCGTCTTTCTTTCTCAAAAGCACATGAGAAGATCGGTGCATTCAGCGGCTCATTTTCTAGCCAAACGTGCGATTAGTTTGGAATGGTTTGGTTGTATAATACCTATTTGGTTCTCCAATATTGTAATCCGAGACTTTAATCAAGAACTTGGCTTGGTAGGTGCTACTCGTATTCTCGTCAACTCAGTATATGATACGTGTATTAAGTGATGCACATGATCACTGATCCATATATCATGGTTGAATGAGTGATCATGATTTATCATATCAATAAACGTGTCATGTGCTGAATGGAAAAGAATACTATTTATATGTAATGAATTTTTTTTTAAACGATGTGTAATGGATGTTTTATTACATATAAAAAAGTATTGTTTGGTAAATATTGGAACCCTATAAAATTAACTATACATTCGTTGAGTAATTAAAGTCCATTCACTGGATAGTCAACTTGGAAGTTTTAAGCATGTTCTTTTGAACACAATCTCATGGTATCTATGGACATCCTAGTTTTTTTTTTCACATTCAATAAATCTTGATGAAAAAAAGTCGATATTTTGACTCATAACTTGATTCAATATTTATAATATATTATTTAACACTAAAACAAATTTTCAAATGACAATTGAATGATTTAATTATCATGATCCCTTATGTTAGGGCTGTAATTCTTGTCTCTATTCGGTAGAACAATCATAACGTGTCCTGAGTTGCTGTATAATTTAAAAGTTTTAAGTTGTACAATTATCACAAGGTGTATTTTTTGGTAGAGCGACAAATGACCGATCTTAAACCTTAATCATAAAAATATTTAAACATCAATAATATTAGTTGTTAAATAATTTAACTTCAGCATATCAATTATTATATCCTTCGATCCATCTCACGACAAAAAAGATGATGTTTGTCTATTTTTATTAAAGTTCTACAACAATAAAAAGAACATAGTCGTATTATGGTATATGTATTTTTCGAAACACAAAATCAAGTGAATCTTAAAATAGCAAAATGTTTTTATTAGAACTTTGATTTACTTAGTATGTTCAAATTTTAGGAACAATAAAAAATCAAAATAATCTTAAAAATATTTACAAAAATTAATAATAAATTATTCAAAATAAAAAAACTAAATTAGATTTAAATTTGTACAATCTATTGATAAATCAAATTTATGTGCTTTAATAAAAATGTGGGGATAGATATGATACTAATACACTAAGCATGTTGCATTTTTTCAAATATTATTGTAATAAATAATATTATTATCAGATTTAAATCATGATTAATTTTTAAAATAGAATTATTATTGTAATTAATACGTAAATTATCTTTAATACCTAAAATTATGATATTATTTTTATATTGGTAAAATTATGATATTTTGAGAGTATCAATTCAATCGGACCCTTTAAGTTTGGGCCTGAAGGGTTTGTACCCAATACATCCTGAAACGAATCGAATAGGTAATTCCCTTTCCTATTGTAACAAAACCCTCGTTAGCGCCGCCGCAGAGAGCCTCTCGTTTCATCACCACCGCGGTATTGTTCTCAGGACCTCAGCAGCGAAACAGGTTTGTTTCTTTCTTATTTTACTTTGATACTTTTAAAAGTTGTTAGTTTTGATTCGATTATGTGGGTCAGATTCAAAATTTAATACGACGTTGTCTGAAATTTGTTTGTACTGATGATTCAGATTTCGATCAACAAGAGACCCAAAAAACCAATTCCGAGTTTATTGGAGACGATGGCGTCAAAATTTTGGACTCAGGTTTGTTTCTCTAGAAGTTTGGATTGGACTGTGTGTGGGTCTGTACTCTTTGAGCTTTTAAACAGAATGGATTTGGGTGTGATTATTTGATAACCCATTGTTCTTTTTATCCTGGATATGTGCAAAATTTGATGAGAAGCTTCCTGACGCTTTTGTAGATAGGTTTACTGTATATGTGTGCGCCAGCTTATACCAAATTACATTTTCTTTTGAATGTTGTTTGTTGCCAAACACTTATGCTGTTTTTTATTGGGGATGTTAGGGTGACAGTGAAACGGAGGAGGAGAGCGATTATGATGAGCAAGAAGAAGAAACTGGACCAGTGGAGACAGCTCCAGAAACTGCTGCGAAAAGGTATTACTATGTGAATGAAAGTGATTCTGATGATTCTGATGGGCAGAAGAGAGTTGTCCGGGCTGCCAAGGACAAGCGATTCGATGAGATGACTGCCACTGTTGATCAAATGAAAAATGCCATGAAAATTAATGACTGGGTCAGCTTGCAAGAAAGTTTTGACAAGATCAATAAGCAATTGGGAAAGGTCATGAGGGTAACAGAGTCGGACCGGGTTCCAAATCTTTATATAAAAGCCCTTGTAATGTTGGAGGATTTCTTGAATCAGGCCTTGGCTAATAAGGAGGCAAAAAAGAAAATGAGTAGTAGCAACGCGAAGGCCTTGAATTCCATGAAACAGAAGTTGAAAAAGAACAATAAGCTGTATGAGGAAACTATTGCCAAGTGTAGGGAGCAGCCAGAACTTTTTGAGGAAAAGGTGGAGGATGAGCAAGAACCTGAAGATGATGACGAGGATGAAGATGAGGACGATGACTTTGATGAGGACCCCGGAACCCTGGAATCTGAAGAGACTGAGGATGAAGAAGAGTTGGGAAAGGAGGATGCTGAGAGTGGACTAGGCTGGGAGAAGATGTTGAGCAAGAAAGATAAGTTGATGGACAAGCAATTCAAGGATCCTAGCCAAATAACATGGGACACCGTAAACAAGAAGTTTAAGGAGATAGTCGCTGCTAGGGGTAGAAAGGGGACTGGAAGAATTGAGTTGATTGAACAGCTCACTTTCTTAACGAGGGTTGCCAAGACTCCTGCCCAGAAGCTTGAGATTTTCTTCAGCGTTGTCTCAGCACAATTTGATGTTAATACGAGCCTCAGTGGTCACATGCCTATTAACGTGTGGAAACAATGTGTGCGGAATATGTTTGCCATTCTCGATATTTTGACCCAGTATCCAAATATTGTTGTAGGGGACACGGTGGAGCCTGAGGAGAATGAGACCCAAAAAGGAGCAGATTTTAATGGTGAAATCAGGATTTGGGGAAATTTGGTTGCCTTCCTTGAAAGGGTAGACTTAGAATTTTTTAAGTCACTTCAAGTGATCGATCCACATACCCGTGAGTATATTGAGAGGCTTAGGGATGAGCCCACATTCCTAGTTCTGGCTCAGAATGTGCAAGAATATCTTGAACATATTGGAGATTTTAAGGGTGCCTCAAAGGTAGCTCTGAAACGGGTTGAGCTCATATACTATAAGCCACAAGAGGTATACGACGCAATGAGGAAATTGGCTGAGCAGTCGGATAATGGAGTAGAATCTGGAGAGGAAGCCAAAGCTGAGGAAAGCAAGGGTCTATCATCGTTTGTTGCAACTCCTGAGATAGTTCCTCGCAGATCTATTTTTCCCGAGAACAGCAGGGCATTGATGGATGTTCTCGTGTCACTCATTTACAAATATGGTGATGAGCGGACTAAGGCTCGTGCCATGCTTTGCGACATTTATCATCACGCCATCTTGGATGAGTTTTCGACTTCCCGTGACTTGTTGCTTATGAGTCATTTGCAGGAAAATGTACAACACATGGATATTTCGACCCAAATACTGTTCAACAGAGCGATGGCACAGCTTGGTCTATGTTCATTCAGGGTGGGGTTTATTACTGAATCCCACAGTTGTCTCTCAGAGTTGTATTCTGCTGGCAGAGTGAAGGAATTGCTGGCACAAGGTTTTTCCCAGAGTAGATATCATGAGAAGACGCCAGAACAGGTAACGATTGTTATTTATAACGTTTTTTTATTCATATAACATGTTTTTTGTGGTTCTTATGGAAGTTTAATATGCTCAAGATAATGATAATTTTTTAGCTGCCAACGGGCTTTTGAACGTTATGACTAGTTTAAAATTTATGTATTTAATTATATTCAACGAAACATTTCTTTCCATGCATCCCAAAAGATGGAAACATCAACTGCTTATATTCCTGTGATTTGTTACTTCTGAATAAGTTTTCTTTGCTTGGTTTTTCCATTTGGTTTTTTAGATGTGGCTCACATGTTAATATTATCTGCAGGAGCGACTGGAGAGGAGGCGTCAGATGCCGTACCACATGCATATTAATCTTGAGCTTCTTGAAGCTGTCCATCTGAGTTGTGCCATGTTGATGGAAGTGCCAAACATGGCAGCCAATGTGCATGATGCCGAAACGCAAGGTCATAAGCAAGACTTTCCACAGGTTGCTTGAAGCGAGCGAGAGACAAACTTTCATTGGGCCTCCTGAAAATGTTCAGGGATCATGTAATGGCTGCTACAAGGGCCCTAAGGCAGGGTGATTTTGAGAAGGCCTTTGATGTTATCAACTCTCTCGATGTTTGGAAACTTCTTCGCAACAAAGATAATGTTCTTGAGATGTTGAAGGCTAAAATTAAGGAAGAGGCTTTGAGAACCTACCTTTTTACCTACTCATCCTCCTACGATTCTCTAAGTCTTGACCACCTGGCTAAAATGTTTGACCTCTCCGATTCACAAACACATGGTATTGTGAGCAAAATGATGATCAATGAGGAGCTTCATGCTAGTTGGGACCAGCCCACACGCTGCATCGTTTTCCATGGCGTTGAACACACAAGACTACAGGCTCTAGCGTTCCAATTGACCGATAAACTCACAATTCTTGCAGAAACAAATGTGAGAGCAATAGAGGCACGACTTGGTGGATTGGTGGAGGGTCTCCCTCTTCGGCGCAAAGATGGACAAGACTATGCTGCAGCGGCTGCTTCAGGTGGTGGTAGCAGGTGGCAGGACTTTACTTTTACTCACGGCAGGCAAGGTAGCAGTGGTGGGAGGACAGGATATAATGCTGGTGGCAGAGGCGTCGGCGGTGGTTACACGAAGGATTATACTCGAATAAGTGGTTACCAGAGCTCCCGGCATCATGATGGGGGGAGGATGAATCAGACTGGAGCAACTGCCAGGGGTGGCAACATTGATGCATCAACTCGGATGGTGAATCTCAACAAAGGAATTCGCACATGATGGGGGAACTTTGCTGTTTGAACTGGTAGCATCGGTTTTGTCATTATTGAATTTATCATTTTAATATTTGGTTGTCTTTGAGACTTTATCATTATCATTATAAAAGGAAAAACAGAGTTTTCCGTGGCGATTGTTTATATTCACAAGTTTTTTAATCTTTTCAAGTCTTTTTTGAAAAATCGTTTTCAAGTCTTCTGTTACCTTTTCTTGATTGCAGACCTAGAAGTATTATTTGGACAATTGGTATCCATTTTCTTATTTCTTCAAGCCATCAAATCTCATTCCTTCACTTTTTTATTATTTTACTTTTTTGGTTATTACTTTTTCTGCTATATCTTGTTGGCTTCATTACTCGTCCTTTTTTAGTCTCCCTTTTGGCAATCAGTGGATTCATATCTTCTTTCCGAGGGTCATACTTTTCCAGGCATATAATGGTGTGTGATTTGATTTGGTTGCGGGTGTTATGGGCCATAAATCTTGTAATTTCTTCGTTTCGAGTTCGAGGTTTTTTATTTTTATTTTTCAAATCATCGTAATTGTTTTGTGTTGTGAAAAAAAAATATGCTAAAAAGGTCACATAGATGATAGAAGAGATTTTTTTTTTTAAAAAAAATAGTTGATTTAAGTATACTCCCAATAAATATTGCATGTATGTGAGAGAGTTGCATTTAAGCACCCTAAACTTCTTCCATGTTGCATAGAACCCCACAAAATATTTGACTTTTTGGGAGTTTCGTTGTATTTGGCAGGCATAAGTGCATAACCAGATATTTTGTTATTTTCTTCCTCAGATGCTTCCCATGTATAAAGTTTTCTGGTGGAAAAGAATTTGAATGATTTATAATTTTAATTTATTTAAACATACTCTCTGATCTTTTTGAATTTGTATTGAATATTTCATTAATAGTTATTTTATAATCTCACAGGAGTCATAAACTATATATTATAGATAAACAAAAACATTTATAAATGAAATTAGCCGACTGTTATTCATATAATGTACTTATTTGAATTCTATCAACCACTATTCATAAAAATTACCTCCGACAACTTTTATATAATAATTGTATAAACGTGTATGTAAATATAAAATAATAATAAAATAAAAAATAAATCAATTATTTGAAGAGTAGGACTTTTGTGAAATGGTTTCATGAATTTTTATCAGTGAGACGGGTTAATCCTACTGATATTCACATTAATTTTTTCCTTATTTGAAATACAACATGTTTTAACTAAATCAAGTATTTATTTTTTTAATTTATAATAAAAACAAAAGTAAATCAATTATTTGGAAATTTTTTTTTTATGATATAAATATATTATATTACACGCGACAATACTGTTGTGCCCGTATGCAGTTATTTTGGTCTGGTATAATGCATAGAGTCGAGTACATTCTTGATCTGTTGTTGTATGATTCTAGACTACGTTTGCTTAGACATTTCCATGTCCCAAGACGGAGTCTTGTTGGACTGAGCATTTGTCATGCTAGATATGGTATCTACAGTCGAATGGCGATTCGAAGATGAGCTATTCATCTCCAGAGATTTGGTTGTGCCATCCGAAGACAGCATACTCGAATTCTGAAATGGCCGTTGCTGCGGCGCAGGCACTACAGCGTCATCAGTTTTTAGCATCTGAACCACTTCAGACATCGATGGTCGCAGTGATCTACGAGTTTGTGTACACAAAAGCCCGATTTGAAGTACTCGGGAGGCCTCTGATTCTTGAAATTCGCCTCTCAGTTTGCTGTCAATTGCTTCAGTAATGGTTTTGGACTTGTAATTTCTCCACACCTGAGCATGAGTTATGATTTAGCTTATCTAAGATTCCTGATTATCTGATTTTCACTTTATTTGAAGCCCGGGAAACCAACCTTTTTTCCAGACATCAAAGGTAGAAAAATCAATAGTGGGATATGAGGCTTACACACTGTAAAATCGAGCCTGAATCGTGCGTGAATATGCTGTTCTTTCTGCCACATGCAATTTCGATAGCCAGCACTCCAAAAGCATATATATCCGCTTTCTCTGTTAAACATCCTTGCACCAGATATTCAGGGGCCAAGTACCCTCTGCAGCCAAAGAAATACAAATCATTTTTTATTTAAACTTTGTTCATAATCTACTGGGGTGGATTTTCATATTTTCTCAAGATGATTGGAAGGGTAAAACTTACACAGTACCCGCAACTCCGGTGCTGATATGAGTTTTATTATGAGCAACACTGCGAGCAAGACCAAAATCAGCTACCTTTGGCGTAAGGGTATCGTCCACAAGTATATTACTGCTTTTTATATCTCTGTGAATGATCTTTACTTTACAACCTTCGTGAAGATGCGCAATCCCCTCAGCTATTCCCAGTATGATATTGAATCTCTGATCCCAGCTCAAGAGTTGGCAAGTTTTCCTATCTGTCAGTTGGCAAGTACAAACTAATTTAGTGTCTGATCATAACATCATATGAATGGTGTCACATTTCAGGCCCTTGCTAGCTAGCGGGATACTCCACTTGCAAGCGGTTGCATTTATATTGGCTTTACAAAAATAATTAGCCAAAGTTACAAGAATAGTATTTTTTCAAAACGATAAAGAAATTGCTAGAGTAGTCCATTATAATCCATTGCTTGACTAGCAAAATGTCTCATAAGATGCACCCACAATCACTTAATTGGTTTGTACAAGAATTTCAACAAATGTGACTCATAATACCATGACAGGAATATGGTTGAGAAGACATTGGAACTGATCATACCAAAAAGCATCTGATCAAGATTTTTGTTTGGTACAAATTCATAAACAAGAAGACTTTCAGGTCCTTCAATGCTGCAACCGAGAAGTCTCACGAGATTCTTGTGCTGGATCCCACTTACTGAATGTACCTCATTGAAGAACTCATCCGCCCATTGCCGAGAATTGAAGAAAAGCCTTTTGACAGCGACTGTCGTCCCATCAGAAAGCAACCCCTTGTACACAGAACCAGCTCCTCCTTGGCCTACTTTATTGGTCGGATGGAAGAAATCTGTTGCCTTTTCAAGAATCTCGTACTTGAAGTTCAGTTCTGACGATCTTACAGAAGACGAGAGTCGAGAAACTTTCCTATGTTCTATTTAGAATTGAATGAAACATCACCAAAAAAGCTATACAAAATGTAGATAACAAAAGAAACCCGTTGCTTCGTGATTTCACCTTGTTTATTTCCTGCGTATATTTGACACCCTATAAACGCTCCGAGTCCAGAAAAAAGTAGTATGACGATTGACAGCATGGTAAATACAAGAACTGCAACATTGTTTTGATCTACTTGTTCTGGTAAATAGGTATTGAACATGTTAGAGGTCTATATAAAATTATAAAATCAAGCAGAACTGACAAAATCAAACGAGCCAAAAACATATTTTACTACATGTTGAGTAATCTAATAATTATTTAGCTCAAGAATGTTGAAAAAAAATTCAAGAATTGCACAACAGTTCAAGAATGTCGGCAAAACCAGCTTGTATGTATATAGAAAATCGATAGTTTAAACAGGTCCAAGGATAGGGATATGATAGACTATGGAAATAAGCGTGAGTTGGAAAGGGAAAACTAATAAGAAATTTATTTTCCCTACCCTTTTCATTATGGGCCGCTAATGCAGCATCCCCGAAGAACTTACTGGTTGAATATCTCAAGTAGCAACCGGCATTCATGACATGCCCTTCAGCTCCAGGCAAACACTTATCAATCTCTGCACCAGCATCAGACAAACACTGTGTACAATTTTTATGGTCCAAGTTTTCCAAACACTGTCCTAAAGCATATACACCCAGTAGTCCACTCTTTCCCTCGGATGCTCCGAACCCTTTCGTCGATCCAGCAAACTCTGTCACCTCTATCACTGCTTGATGAACTTTGTTAGCGAATTCCATCTTCATGTACTCATCGCTCGTAATATCCGTCGGATTATGACAGAGGGGCTCCAAATGATCAATTTTCTCGTTTGTTTCATTAAAGAAATTGTACTGCTCGTACCGGAGAAAGCAACCTTCCAAGAAAATGGAGCCTCCTGTTGCAGGAAGACAATCAGTGAGCTTTTTCTTTGCCTCATCGAAACAAATGTGGCAATCTTGTGGTGACAGATCAATATGGCATTGAAATATACCATAAATCTGTGGTTCTGGGGATAAAACTGATCGCATTCCAAAGTAATCAAAGTTACTAAGATCACTTAAAGCTTTCATAGCATGCATGTAATTCCTTCTGAGATTTCTATTTCCGGAAATGTGAAAGCTTTTGCACGAAAAACCGGCTAAACCGATTCGTGGATCAGAATAGGAGGCAGGGAAGAAGAAAAAGATTAAAACGATCGAGAAAGCCAAGCAACGATGACGAAAAACGAAACCAATCAAATGCATTGGATCGAAGTTCTTTTGTAAGTTTCTTGATTTTTCTAAAGGGTCGGCGGCAAAATCATTGAAGGGTAATTCCCTTTTCTTATTCTCGTCCTTTGTTTCTTCCCATTCATGAACGAGTTGTGTTCTGTTTCTAAGAACAGACAATCGAATCATGAAAACATGATCGGCTAACAGTTCTTCTGTTGGGAAACAGAACGTGATTTGAAAATTTTGGGGTTTTTTCTGAATCTTTTGTCGTCATTTCCCATGCACATGAAGGTTTGCATTCAAAGATAGGTGCGATCAAATGCTAAAATTTAATTCATGTGAAATATTTAAATTTTATGCCTTATTTAATATAATGCTTGAAATTTGGTGAATAAGTTTCGCTATATATAGATTAATGTTTAATCTATAATATATTTTGAATTACATAATTGGTATATATATATATATATATATATATATATAAAGATTATATTAAAATCAAGAATTTTAGAGAAACTAACCAGATTAATTATTTGAGTAGGGTGATTTTTTTTAAAAAAATTTATGGTGTTTTATGACAATTTATTAAATTTTTAGATAATGGGTGATATGGTTATTTTGTGACCATTTCTTGTAATTTATTCCATTTTTTTATAGACTCTTGTAATTTATTCTACACACAACATTTCTTATTGTTTAGAAAACAATCTAGGCCAATTGCTTCATTCTATTTTTTATTATTATTTAACAAAAATATTGTAAAATATTTAGATTTTATTAAATGAATTTAAATAGAAATAAATTCAAGCCAACAAGGGAGACAAGATGCAACAATCAAACATGTCTTTATTGAGGGGATTGCTTTTCTTGCTCCTTTTGTTTTCTGCATTAGATTATGTCAACTATCCATAATACATTTTTTTTTTAAATGACTTAGATAAAATCAATGCAATATATATTGTTTAAAAACATAATAAAATTAAACTCCGAAAAAATAGAAAGCTAAAACGGCAAAAAAGAAATATTTTGACATAAAAAATATATTTTTTTATGAATGAACCAAACAGAATATTGGTCTCAAATATTGACTCTTGAGAATCATTTCACTCGAATTTTTTGAAAAATAATATTTATACCATAATTTTTATGTATTTCTACCGGTAAATTGATAATATTAAAATGGGTATTACCAGTCCCTCTTATGCTAATATATATACCACCATGATTGATTGCCAAGGATGTATTTAAGGTTTTATTTTGTCGGTAATAGAAAATGAAGATTGTTTAGATTAAAAAAATGAAGTTTTTCAACCAAAAGCCTGTGCTTTCATAATTTTTATCGACCCTCAATTATTTTTTTTCTTTTTTTACTACACAATTTTAAATAAAATATACACATCAATCAAAATTCGAAATTTAAAGTATGTGTTTGCCGTGAAATTTTAAGGTAAAAACTTATGTGAGACGGTATCATGAGTACAAAAAATTTTGTGAGACGTGTCTCTTATTTGGATCATTCATGAAAAAATATTACTTTTTATGCTAAGAGTATTACTTTTTATTGTGGATATCGGTAGGGTTGATCAGTCTCACAGATAAAGATTCGTGAGACCGTCTCACAAAAGATCTGCTCAAATTTTAAAAGAAAAGGTTTAATTGTTTCAATTTTTAAAAGATATAGTCGATCAGATTATACACAAATAATTCAAAGTCTAATCTTGAAACTAAAAATCAAACAAGATACCACATTGCCATCCAAAATTCTCAAATATGAATGGAAATTTTGACATTCTCTCCAAATTAATTTTGTATTTCTTGATGCAAAAGGTAGATTTATGGAGGCCAAGAAACCGAAGCAAAGGAAAAAAGAATTACTGGTTATGGAAAACGAAAAGAAAGGCACCGAACAGTCACACGATGAATGAATGGTAAAGTGAAAGCAAGGAAAAAAACAAAGAAGATTAGAGAGAGAGAGAGAGAAGTGTGAGAAACAAGAATTTTAGGCCAAAAAAATGGCGAAGAACATTTCTTCAACAACAAAGATTAGTCCTCTTCTCACTCTCCTTTCAATACCAACGAATGGAATCGTTTTTCTTAACCGAAACAACTACAACTCTTCCACCACCACCATCCACTTTCATTATTCTCGCCATTATTCTTCCTTTCCCTCTCATTTCTATTCACTTCTCTCTCTTTCATTATTACTGCTGTTTCCACCATCCCTTTTGCCCATTTCCCTTGAAATCATAACGGCAAAGATTATTGTTTTTAAATTTTTTTAAAATTATTGTTTTTAAATTTTTTTAAAAAAGACAGGCTCTTTGTATTGGGTTTCTCTAAATCTGAGCCGATCTTGGTGAGTTATTGTTTCTTTCCTTTATTTAATGGTTTTTTTCATTCATCTGAGTTGTGAGTGTCTTGATCTTTTATTTGTGATGTTTTTGTTTGGAGTTTGATTTTGTGGATTGTTGTTTTGTGGGATTTTTTACTTGTGGGATTCTTGAGATAGGTATATGAACGATTGATGTGAGCTTTATTTTTGTACGATGATCGTCGAATTCATTGATGATTTAGGAACTAAAGAAAACAAAAGATTGTGAAAATCATTTCCTTGCATATTTGTGGTACTGTTTGGATCTACCTAGCGTTAATTTTGTGATTGATTGATTGATTGATCGATTACCCGTCCTGTGTGGATTTGTAGCGTTTGCTGCATCAATTGAATCGAGATTATCGGCGTCACTGCTTTTATGAAAGATAGTGTTCTTAAGTAATATCCAAGCTACATTAAATTTTCTAAGGTCATCAGGAATGTTTATGAAAGTTCTTGAATCTCATACAATATTGCATGATTTCAGGAAGATGTTTGGAGGAGGCGGAGCTAATGAGAATACGGCTATTCCTGCATTTTTGGGGGAAAATCGCCTTTCATTTGATAATAATACATTGCCTCAGCTTCAGTTATTTGGACATGGTGAGGTCTTTTTTACGCTTGTTTAAAGAAATTGTAGTTAAATTAGAAGTTTTTCCCCTTGTTTGATTAGCATAGATGCAGCTTGTGTTTTCGTGACTAAAATTTTTCTCAGATCTCTGGGGAACACACCATTTGTGTAGACTGTTATTATGCTAGACTATCCTTCTTTTACTTTTCAGCATGTGTTATACCCGTGTTGACATAAATTATGACGTAGGCTGTGTGCTCGTTTGACAAACTGCCATCCAGTTTCTGAAACTTCAGATGTAAAATTCGTTAGCCGGCTACTGTGTTTTTTGCATCCCTGAAAATGCTTATTTGAAGTTCTACAGAAGGATCAACCTAGAAAGAGACGAAGCACCAACTAGATTTTAGGATCTTAATTGGTTCTTGGTTTTTGCAAACCTGTATTGATTCAAGAGCCACTTCACCATAGCTTCTGATTGGTCGAGATTCAGACACCAATGATGCATATATGGCACTGGAGCAGATGGAAGAACACATTGGCACAGCCAAAAGGCAAAACTGATCTCGAAAAACTTGTGTGAAAAATGAAAATCATTATTTTTGGGATAGTTGCAGGGGTATTTCAATTTTATTTACATTTTTTCTAGGATTATATATTACAAACAACATCGTCGTTCTTTAAACTACACCCTTCTTGATTCTTGATGATAATTTGTTTTAGATAACAATACTCTGTTTCAGCTCCGTCTGTCCACGAGCATGGGTCCTTGAATAATGGTGCCATCAAAAGAGTTAGGGAAGAAGATCTCGTTTGTATGCGGCAGAAGCGTCCCATATCTTTGAACAAGAGTTATAGTCCAGAAAAAGTTGCCAACGTCGGTACTCCACCAAATCCTAATCTTGTATCCACTGGCCTCAGGCTTTCTTGCGAGAAAGAGGAGCAAAATTCCTCAGTTTCCTCTGGCATCCTATCTATTGGTAATAACCTTAAAATGGACATGGATCGGCAGACAGAAGAATTTGGTCGATATATTAAACTTCAGGTATCATAATATCGCGTACATCCTTCATGGCATTAAAACAACTTCCTTCAGTTTTATACCACGTTTATAAAATGAGATTTGGCATACTAAATTTTTTCATTTTAGTTTTACTCCCACGCTAAACCTATGGCTCTGCCGCTGTACACCGGCACTTCTTATGTTCTCAACCTCTGATCGTGTCTCTATGAATAGGAAGAGAATATTCTGAAGGGCGTAAGAGAGTTGAATCATCGGCATATGGTTTCTTTGTTGAACACACTAGAAAAAGGAGTCAACAGAAAACTACACGAGAAGGCGCTTGAAATTGAGAACGTAAATCATAAGAACAAAGAGTTAGCTGACAAAATAAAGCAAGTTTCTACTGAAGCTCAGTCGTGGCATTATCAAGCAAAGTACAACGAATCAGTGATCAACATTCTGAAGAACAATATCGAGCAACTCATGGCACAAGGCATGTCTCGAGCTCATGAAGGCTCAGGGGACAGTGAAGTAGACGATGCAGTTTCAGGCACAAATCATGGACAAATCATCAGTGGCTTGGAAAATCGAGGTTGTCAAACTGGTCGGCTGATATGCAGGTCATGCAAAAGTAAAGAAGTATCGATCTTGTTACTGCCTTGCAGACATTTGTGCCTCTGTACAGATTGTGAAGGACTTTCTGATATCTGTCCAGTTTGCCAGGTAATGAAGACTGCAGGTGTTCATGTGTACATGTAATTCAAAATATCATACTTCATAACTTGTTTTGATCAAGATTTGTTTTCAAAGAAATGGATCGACTGGTTGTTTCTTTTGTTGCTACGTCCAAGAATGTAAATAAATTCTTGTCCGTGACTCATCTCGGACAGTTTAGCTTAGTTGCGTGACAGGTACACGAGGTATATTTTTACATACGTTCAGCTGTTTGTAAGATTAGAACTGGTTGATCTCTTTTCAATCATGCAACTTTAAGTGAAGTACGGCCAGTCGATGTGGTTGTTACTCTGAGTTTTAAATTTTGTATAATTATGAACAATAAAATATTATATATAAAAAAAAGTATATCAAGAAGAAAATATAAAACAGTGGTAATTTTGACTTCATTTTGTGCGGTGGAAAACATTTCGGGGAGGAAATCACAGCATAGTGTGTGTTAAATTGGAATATCTTGATAAATTTGGGTTGGTCACGATAATTGCGAATTAACGAGCGGCATCAAAATTCGTCAGCGCCGAATAAGGATAATGACTACTGATATCCCAAAAGTTCGTATGCTTACTCCAAATTACCTTCACTTCAATCAGACACCTTTAACCAAGAAACAACAGCAATGTATTTCTCCGTTCGATGTTGTTCATAAGAAGTGGCAAAATCTCAACTATCATTCAGCACTACGACTCTATGAGTTGCGACTGCTCTTCTCTTCAATGCCTGATTGTGCAAATCGCAGTCTGAGTACTTGAAGAGCGTCTTCAACTTTTACTCCTTTTTGAGCAAGCAAAACCATGGAATGATACAGAACGTCTGCCATCTCAGAAGCTGTTCTCGATGGATCCTCGTTTTCCTCCAGGGTCCGACATAGCTCATTTGCCTCCTCTCTGTAACAAAAGCATTGGAACAATCTTAGCGAAATCTTTTAACCAGCTTACAGACCACTCTCTTGTAAATGCATCAAGTACAAGTAGACTAACCTATATAGAACTAGTTAGAACAAAATGAAACAAAGCTCAAATGAAATAACCTCTATGTAAAGAGATCAATAAATATAATATTTAAACAATCAACAAGGAATAGAGATCAATAGAGGTTGTTACTCTGAGGTTTAAATTTTGTATAATTATGAACAATAAATACACAGATTAGAACCCGAATTTATTTGTAAATAAACATCTGCAAAACAAAGAAAACCCAACCTGATTTTCGAGCACAGTAACTTGTTATCAAGAAGTAAGCGCTTGGTCCAGGATGGTTTGCTGTCAAAACTTGAAGATATTTCTTCTTTTCGTTTGCATATAGTTGATTCTAAAGAGTACAGAGTCGTTAATGCGAGTTTATTACAATCAACCTGCCAAAAGAGAAATATATGATAATGTACTCATCGACTTTCTCATAATGATCCAACAAGATAGAAAACTAAACTAATTCTAGTTTGAATAAATAAGAAACTCATCATGAAGTTTGATCGTTACCTTTGGATCATTCAGGACTTCGTCAATTGATGTATAATAGCAAGTCTCAGATCCAGTGTGGCAAGTTGGCCCATCAGGTTTTCCAAGATAAATAATCTGAAGACGAATCAAACTCTCATTCAAACAATAACAAGGACAACTCATAATCTGCTACAAAGATTCAATCACCTGAAAAATAATGGCAACTTACAGAATCACGATCACAGTCAAGAAAGATATCACAGACGTTGATGAAATTCATCGAGGTTTCTCCTTTTATCCACAAAGTTGATCTTGACCTGCTATAAAATGTAGCCTTTCTGGATGAAATGGTCGTTGAAAGTGCCTCCCTGTTGGCAAACCCTTGCATTAATACAGCTCCAGTATCAACATTTTGAGCTATTGCCACCACCAAACCTTTGTCATCCCATTTGATTCTATCCAGCAAAGGACTAATCTATACAGAACTAGTTAGAACAAAATGAAAAACAATCAACAATAAAAAAGCCTTGGATATTGAATTATATTATCATTCTTTTCAAGACTTGGCAAATACCATACTGGAACAATTGCACAACACCTATCCCATGGGCATATTATATCTTCTAACTAGTGATGGAAGTGATTGCAAGATTATTAACCAGAAAAATGATGATCATGTGGAAATTGTTACCAACTGTCAAAATACAAAAAAAGCTAAGTGATCACCAGCTTTAAAATAACTAAAACTACTTCTGGTTTGTGTCCAGACCATATTTAATGTTTGCAAAATGACGATCTATTTTTTTGAAAAAGTAAGCAAGCTCTGAAGATATGATCAATCTTTTGTCTTTTTTAAGCTAAATTCAAGCACAAAAACTACCTAAATCTAAGATCAAGCTAACAAATCACAAACATAAGCTTCACAGATAACAATCTAAACCAAATGTCATAACCACTTCACCTTGGCTTCTCCGTGAAAAACCGGATCCGAAGTTTTAAGGCAAGCATATGCCCGAGAGGCCGGGCTTTGTGCTCCCATAGGAGAAACAGAAAGATGACATTTTGTAGAAATTCTTGGAAGTTGAAAACAGTTGGTGTATGGAAGTGCCATCTATTTTGAACTGTCCTGGAACAAAGAACAATAAAAATGTGCTATGGATGAGATGCATCAAAAAGATTATCAAGTTTAGAAATCGAAAAAAAGGCCTGGCGTTCACCAACATGAATTTCCCAAAAACAAATAAATCGTTTTTTCCCCAATTTCAAATGTGAAGAAACCAAAAAAAAAAAACAAAGAAATCGAAAACCTGGATTCGTGGAAAAGGTGTCATTGGGATTAAGCTCTCGACATTGGAACAAAAACCTTACCTTTAAACTGAAAATGAAGAAAATTTGCCTTCCTCTATTCTTTCTTTTACGTTTCTATTTCTTCCTTCGATTAGGACACCATACAGATATAGGGTTTAACTATGTACTAACTCCTAACCAACTACTACGGAATTAAAATATGATTTTTTTTTAAAAAAGAGCTATATTCACTTTCAAAAAAGATAAAATTACTATATATAATTTTATATTAAACAAAAAAACTATATAATCGATGCTTATACTATTGGACAACAAGGTCTCAAGTTTGGAGAAGACATTAAGAAATCGTGTTCAAAATCCAATTATAAAAATCCCTTAAAAAAGAAATATATTATGTGTGTGTATGTGTGTGGGAACAACATAAAGACATCTTAATTCAAATAATTGAAATCATGTATATTAACTTCAAGTAATATTTCTCATTACTTTTTTTAAAAAAAAGGATTATGCATGAGCGATTGATCAAAGATGATGGATGTCTGTGACAAGGAGCGACCAGTGACATGCAGATGGGGATTCTTTTGTCTCTGACAAATTATACCGCATCTTGCACAAAGATTTTAGCATCAAATTGGATGCACAAAGATTTTAGCATCAATTTGCATGCACAAAGGCAATCCTAACCTCAAAAACTTGCCCACTAAATCCAACTTGTGCAATTCGAAATCAAACACTATTTTTCAATACGGAATCCTGAGTCCAACAGTAGACAGCGGAAGTGGAACATGATATATTAGAAAAGACGAGTGTCGAGCCAAGTTCAATACACAAGTTTTGTTTTGGCCATGTATGCTATGAGCCTGAGTGTTTATGAGTCGGTTACAGTGATACAATACCAGATTTTACTTCTCCTGCATTTAAGGTAGCATCAATAAAACAAAGAACCAGGATACCAAGTCACAAATAACAAAATAACCTATGGAGGATACCATAGAAATATTCTTCGCAATGCAAGGAAACGACACATCCCAAAGATACAAGAAAAGAAACTAGTAATGTTCATGGATTTCTTCTATCATTTTCGAAATACTTCAAACATTAAGCAAAAATAATAATAAATATATTTTCTCCGAATTTCTTATGACCAAAAAAACTATTTAAAACATGAAGTTAATATTATTTAATGTATAAATACAAGAAAATCCAGAATCATTATCAATATCGGATAATTATTCTTATTTAAACTGTACCAATTGACTTGGCCTGGGAACCAAAGATGCAGAAACATTGATCTCGTATGGCTTAAATACATTGAAGAGATCTTTAGCATTGCCTTTTTTTCTGTAATTTCCATAAGAAGAATCGTAGAACAAAAAATACAACTTAGCCAAACAATGAGATTGTTCCAGATGTTCTCAAACCAAACATTCAAATAACATCAGAACGAGATTCTCCAAATGTTTAGAAATCAAATATTTAAACAACATCATTAGCTCAAATATTACAAAGCAAATTGGGGAAGTAACAATAAATATAGAAGTAGAAAAGATAAACATCATATGAGAAAGAAACCAGGCAGGAATTTTAGGCTACCCCAAATCAGGATGAATGGAATTGAACAAAGTGAATCAAAATCTTGCTCCAAGTGGTGGCTGCGATGAAAATCGGCAGACGAGAACTGCAGATTTAGAGAAAATTATAAGAAATGGGTTTGAAACGACGGGGTGAGAGGAGACATTTAAAATCTGCTGAAATTTGTAATGCGCCAAATCTGCTAATTTCAAATACCAAATCCAAATCAGCCCAAATCCACTAATCCAAACACAACCTAAGACTAATGGACGAGTATGATAAATACAGTGATTCATACGTATAATAGAGGTACGTTCCGCAGCTAAAGAGTGGCGAGCTTGAATGCAGTGCGTAAAGGGTTAGTTCCTCTACTACACTCCTTCACTGGAAAAATGGAAGCTGGTTTTCAAAACAATAAACGGAACATGATTAGGGTTCACGTGAAGCCGTTCATCAAATTGAATATGGGTGCCGTATTAGGCTCCGCAGCAAATTTCTTTGTCATGTAAAACAGGACAGAAATTTCTGTTCAATCCGAATAAAATTGTTCCACTTTTTTCTTGTTTTCGACCCAAATCTAGGATATATTTCATTTTGCTCCAATAAATTCAACGAACCCTGCATGCATCTACATTGGTCTTATGAGAAAATTATGGATCATAAGTTTAGTTTTCAATACAACTAGGATCGAAGACAGAGAAATAATGTATAAATAGAAACAAAAAATCTCTTAGCTTACAATTTCCTTGCTGCTTCCGAGCGCCGCTGCATTTGATTGAGAGAGATTGTGAAATGAACTAAGAGGTGGTATGGAGATAGGCGATTAAAGCAAGCCCACCAGTCACCAAAAGAAGCCCAACCCTGCTGAGCCCATATGACAGGATATATGTGTTTTTTGAAAAGTTCGGGCCCAATTAGGTACGCACATAATGATATGCTTTATATATTAGTAGGGGTGTCAAAATCAGACACGACTCATCAATCCGAAATAGTTCAACCCCCAAAAAAATCAGGTTTGGGTTTGAGGTTTTTGGGTTTGTGTCAAATCTGGTTGGACCCGATAGCTGACCAGAAAAAATGATCGGGTTGGGTTGGTTCGGGTCAACCCGGATTGACTCGAAAATTTTAAATTTTTTTAACAAATAATATAATTAATAAATATTGCCAACATTTTTATATATTGTATATCTGAAAAATATTTATTATATATTTATATCATAAATTTTCATAACTTAATATTTATTTTGAACATTTTTTTAAATAATTGTTTATTTGATTTAGTAAATATATTTTATTTTTCTACAATTAGATTTTTAAATTTAGAGTAGGACTCTTGTAAACCGGTCTCGTGAATTTTTATCTGTGAGACGGGTCAACGATACCAATATTCACAATAAAAAGTAACACTCTTAGCATAAAAAATAATATTTTCATGGATGACCCAAATAAGAGATATGTCTCACAAAATACGACCCGTGAGACCGTATCGCATAAGTTTTTGCCTTAAATTTAAATCATATATGTGATAGAGATTTTGTTACTACGTGTTTAAATTAAAAAATATATTTTTTAAATTTTTTTAAAAAATTCAAAATTAGGTTTATCGGGATGATTCGAGTTCGGGTTCGTATTGAGAGTTTTCGGTTTGACTTGGGTTTGAGTCGGTCAATTTTTGAATAATAATATTGCTCAATCTGACCCAATCAATCCAACATACTCGAATTGACGTCCATGTATATTAGTTGATTCGCGGAAGCATATTTTTTATATAATTAATTTGTATTATATTCAAATAAAATAATAGTAATAATAAAGTTGTAGGGCGTTAATCAGTTGCAGCTTAAGTAACTACCAAGTCCATATCATAAGGCCAGCATGTCATATGCGTGTCATGTACTAATTCACGGTATTTAATTTTTATATTTCAATGGGTACCTTCGCATAGTTTATTTTAGGTTAATTTTTTAGGCAAAAATTTATATCAGACAGTCTCACATATCGTAATTTGTGAGACAGATTTTTTATTTGGGTCATCCATTGTAAAAATATAAATTTTTATGCTAACAATATTATTTTTTACTGTGAATATCGATAGAGTTGACCCATCTCACAGACTTCGTGAATTCAATTTTTTTATTTTAATTAAATATGGACCTCTCCATTGTTTTATTGGTCTCCTTTGTCAGAATTGTTAGACTTATCACGACACCTGAGGAAGAGATGTTTTATTTTTTCGAAAAAATAAAATACAATAAATAGTTTAATAAGATAATGATATAATGTTAAAAAGAAAATACGACACTGATGTATAATTGATTAGAACAATATTGACAAAAAAATAAGAGAGAATTTTCATTATAGCAACGAAAAATAATACTTTTTTAAAAATCGAACGTCGTTAGAAATATGTATCATAAAATTGACTCATTAAATGATTTAATGGTTGGATACAATTTGAACGAGCAATGATGATAAACATGGACGAAGGCTTTGAATTAACATAAAAATTGATAAGAGTCTATCTCAGTTTTAAATATAGATCAAATCAACTCGCAATGACTTATAAATTAAAAGCATCATTTAATATTTATCATTTAATATTTATACAAGAGTCTTATTTAAGCCCGGACAGGTTTTTCTCTCTCGCTGTAAATGACTTACTGCAGCATATCATCTTTCCAACTCTACAGCATTAATTTCCAAAATTCAATTCCTCAACATGTACACACACACATTATACTTACACACACACACATATAGACATATAAGCAAGTGTCTTCGTGTGCGATCAGCAATGGAGGGTGGTGGATTCTCGAGCCAAAATGTGGAACCGATCCATGAAGTTTTCACAACCCTCCACCAGAAGCGCCGCTTCTGTTTCTTTTTTCGGAGGAACACCTACAAATCCCGTCCCGTCGTCGGGGTATCATGGTGGCAGAAGATGCGGCCGCAGCAGGCGGAGATCCGTGCAGGGAATTCTCTCTGGGCCCGTGGGTTGGACGCGCTAAAGAGAATCCGGGATTGGTCGGAGATCCTGGCGGGTTCGAGATGGAAGACCTTCATCCGCCGTTTCAACAGGGACAGAAACAGCAGCAAGCACGTGGATTTCCGCTACGACCCGCTGAGCTACGCCATGAATTTCGACGAGGGGCCGGGGCAGAACAGACATTTCGACGACGACGGGGAGGATGGATACTTCTCGCGGAACTTCTCTTCTAGGTACGCTAAGGGTTCCATGGATCTCGGCAAGGACGGGCCTAGCATCGTTTAACAAGCGCCGCGCATGCTAACGAGCGCAGGTAGCCTGAAATAATCGTCATCCCGACATTTTCAGTGCAGGTACTCCAAAAGGTTCTGAGGAACCCGGCAAGAATGGGCCATGCTTGGCCTAACATGCGCGGGGGTGGGGAGTTATTACCGATTACAGTTCATCATGGTGGGGCTTGTCTTCTTGATTTTTTTTTGCTTTTTATTTACTTTTGAATTACTACGATAATTTTTGTTATATTCGTATGTTTGAGGAATCTGGTTAAGATTCACGTGTTCTTTTTATTTCCATTCGTGTGATTTTTGTTAAAAGCTTAATTAATGTGAAGAAAGTATAATGAAGAACTGATTATGGTAATTAAATAGTAAAAAATGGAAAATTTCATACTATCTTCACCGACACTACCTCAATGACACCACATCACAGAAGCATTTATGGGTAGAGATTTATCAGTATTTGTGAGATTCAATGAAAAAATAATAGATCTTACATGTCTTGATAAATATTCATTTTTAAATTTACTTTTTGAGACTGTTGATATAACTAACATGTGAGGAGGTGTGTTAGTTGTCCTACATCGGTTGGATAAAATTTTTGACTTTGTATATACGAGATTGGACAATCTTTCCACATTGAGCTAGCTTTTGGAGTTGAATTATGTCCAAGTTCCAATCTTAACATATTATCAGAGCTCAGGTTCCACCGTTATGTATTAGAATGCTCATAGTTGGCCACCCGTTTTGCCCATAGTTAGGTCATTTGTAAACTTCACGCTCCATGTGTACATTCTTGGACGTGAGGGGGTGTGTTAGTTGTCTCATATCGGTTAGATAAAATTCTCAGGACTTGCATATATGAGCTTGAACAATCATCTCCCCTTGAACTAACTTTTGATATTGAGCTAGATCTAATTCTCAATATTTTAATATTAAAGTCGTTCCCGTCTCTTAATAACAATGCCAATGCATTTTAGGCATATATTATATATATTGTTGAGTAAATTTAGCCATATTATTTGAGGATTCGTAGAATGGATATTTACTAATACTTTAATAAGAAATATAACTTACTTTCTGATTTTAAAATTGATTATTGACAAGAACGATTAGTAAATGATAAAAATTTGTGTTAGACGGTCTAACATATCATATTTTATGAGATAGATCTCTTATTTAGGTTATCCACGAAAAAGTATTATTTTTTATGCTAAGAGTATTACTTTTTATTATGAATATCGGTAGGGTTAACCCGTTTCACATATAAAAATTCGTGAGACTGTCTCATAAGAGACATACTCTTAGTAAATTAAGCGGAAAAAATGGTTGCTACGGAAATTAAATAAATATTGGTATTCCAATATCCAACAATTACAAAACTTTAACTACCATTTATTTTCCCGACAATCGGCTACCAAAATATAATCCCTAGATCTAACACGTTATAAATATTTTAGTATTATTTTTCTCATCCAATGTGGTTCTTATTCAATCCACGTCCATTTTCTTTTCTGATTAATTTTTAGTATTATTTTGTTAACTTAATTTCTCGACAATCGTATAATTTATAACCCCAATTATTTATATCAATTTTTAAATGGTACCAGTTATATTTTTTATAAATATCTACTTAAACATGTATTAATATATTTTTTTCATTGTGATAGTTAAATATATCATGGGCATAATAAAAAGCCAAAATACCATTTAATCAACTTTTCAAGTCATTTCAAGTTTCAACACTCGAAAACCAATTTTAGTCATCACTCCAAGATACATGCTAAGTTTCTTTCTTAGTCAAATACCGTCTCCAAACACATCATTTGTACACGATGCTCTTCTTGCATACACGATGATCATACATCGTCTAGTCGACTTGATGTTCAGCAAGATTTCGCCCACAACCCAAGGAAATCCCAGGCAACACGAGCTGCCCTCCGAATAACTCGGGTGGTACGTTACATGATACCACGCAGATGCCAATTTCTCTCGGTCGCCTTCGCTGCAGCTGCTTTCGAACAACTCCTTGACATCCTTTGTCAAAGTCTTGACAGATGCCAAGATTCGGTCTTTCACCTCTCCGTACCTGCGGTTATCGCGCTGCAAATAAGACATCTTTCTGCACAGGTTCCCTGTCAATATCTCAAATTCGCTATCAGCTCCATAGTAGTTCATCAGTGTGCTTATTTTATCTATGTACTGTTCTTTGTGGCTTTCTGCAATTTCAAGAAAGGTTTCATAGCCATCTACGATGAGATCAGGATCATAAGCCTCGGCCAAGATCTTATGGGAGGGCTCGTCGTCTGGTTTTGTTTGTTGAACAAACTGGATGGTGGCTCGGTATAGCTTGCCTAAAACACCTTGGGATATATACATTGGCTTCTCCCACCTCTCCATGAAATCAGGGAATTCTCGTAGTTTCAGAAATCTGGGCATATCGGCTGGTGCTCCCGTTTTAGCAAAGTCGACAGCCATTGAGTGAAGGGTTGCTAGCTCGAGACATTTGGAACTTAATGCCTTGTCCGGCTCGCGATCTGCATGAACCAAGTGTGCAGTAGAGATGGCGCCTAGAGTATCACCAAACAAGTAATCCACAAAAAATCTTTGAATTTCCTGAAAATTCAGGGAGTGATGTTACTTCTATCAGCCTACCCTGCAATGGGATGGAAATATAAAAAAGGTCATTTCTCGTTACCTCCAAGGTTACTTCGTGATCCATGATACGAGCTCGTCGTCCGGTATAGTCCATTGGCGCCACTATTCTAGGTGGGATGAGATTTTCATCCCAGCTAACAAAGTATTGGTCTCCGTCGAGATCACCACCAGAGCACTCATTTGGATGAGGCCTGTTTAAATATAACATTTAAATATCAAATCTCAAATATTCAAAAGAAACTTACATCCATTGGAGTGCTCAAAGAGGCAATGATTACCACGTAAAAGTCGTAGGAGAGAGGAATGATTTTAGTAACTAATATACAAATCATTATATAGAGTACCAAGGGGATTCAGATCCCAATAATCAAGGCATATAAAAATCCTATCTTAACAAAAATAAAATATAACAAATTCTATCAGATCACCTAAATTGATCATATCAATATTTACCAATTTAAACTTTACATTATTTCTACAGGCCACATAAAGAAACAATTTACATATGGATTATTGGAAAGTGGCACAAAATTTTACCTTTCTCCTTTTTGAGGGAAAATGAGGCAATCCACGAGACCATTTTCTTCAAATTTAATATCCCACACAGCCTCAAGTGCCCGTACATCGCCTGGATGGAGACATGGATTTTTTGTTACCACAACCTTCCCTATAACCACACATGTTGTCTCATCGACTTTATGAAAATATGGTTGATCGGTGTTCAGGAGCTCAGTCTTGGTCATGGTTATTCGAACGTAAACCTGGCCATACTCAAGAATTCCTTTTTCATCCAAGCACCCCACTAACACACGGCCCTTTGGGACAAAAATGCGGCACCTACTCCTTAGATCGGATATCTGGTTATCGAGATGTGATTGAAGAATCATAAAAAGATAAGGCTCCTTTTTCGGTTCATAACCTAAAAACATCATCTTACCTAAAATGCTTTTGATTTCAGTTCCACCAATTCCATCCAAAACACTTATTGTGGCATCTCTATTTGTCAGTATACTTCCCAAAAGTCGAAGATGCTCTTCTTGCAATGCCAAAAAAGCATCATCCTCTACGCCCAAGGTTGATAAAAGGGTGATAACCTCCCGGTTTAAGTAGCAAGGCATGGATTCACTACACTTGGTGATATTAAGCATATAGTTGTCAGATTCAAACTTAAGCATGCTATTCCTTAGTGCTAACTTACGGAAGCATCGGCGGTCAACGGTGATGACCCCTTTGTAGCCACCGTAACGTATTTGAAAGGCTGATGGGACATGAGACAAACCCAGCTTTCTTGAAATGTCTTTCGCAAATAGATAAGAAATCTTTCCTATTCCATCTGAGAAGCAATATTTCACACCATCTGTAATCACTTCTATGTCGGGAATAACATCAACATCCCGAGGGTGGACTTCTACGGTTTGCTTTGATGAGCTGAACAACTGACCCATCCTTGCCGCACATTTCGAGACACTTCGTATCTTCGTAAAGCATCCCATCCACTCTCTGATGTCTTCCGCTTTGACATGCTCGTTCGAGGCAAACATCCAAACGGCATTAGATCGGAGTTGACTGGCAGAAAAGGCTAGAAACTGAAATTTTTTATCTCCAATTACAATCCCGTCTCTGAGAACAGATAAAATTCTATAATAAACATCTGTTTGATATGGCCTTGCAAAGATACCTTGCATAGTACTGGTGGAAACTGCATGGGCAGGAAGCCTACCCCAATCTTCATCAACGAAGGTGACCCTCACAAAATCTGAACCGAACGCAGCATAGTGCTTAACAATGTAGTTTGAGTTTTCGAGTTCTGGACCCATACAGAAAATCCTCGATGGAGTTACAAGAACTCTATGACAATTCATCAGGTTCTGATTTGTTAATGTCTTCAAAATTGATGACGTAAGATTATGACCATTCTGACTGATAACGTGAGACTCATTCTTGATAAAAGACAGAGGTTCATAACAAGAGGATGGTAACTTGTGCATTTTCTGCAGAACTAACAATGCCGTATTTACATCTAATGTGCTAAGAACATGGAAAAGATCGTCGTCGACCGAAGCAAGACTCAACTTTTGGGTATGTACAAGTGAGTTAAGCTGATAAAGGACCTCGTAATCTAAATTGAAATCCGAATTGTTAGCCACAATTGGAACTAAATTTGGAGACGAGGGGAATTTTTCTCTTTCTTCCAATACTAATTCCATTACATCTTTCTTGTAGAATGGAAGACAGGAATAAATGTCTAAGCTCGAAAATTTTTCTTCAACCTTCCAACAAAGACAAGATAAATATCCAATTGACTTCACGCTTGAAAAATCAGTTGTGCGAACCCAGAGAAAGTCGAAATCCTCCTTGCAGATGTGATACCGGTCTGAGCTAAATCTTGAAGCAACATTTGGTCCAGAGACCTTTTTAAATAATTTAGGTGCATGTTTGAGCTGGGGAAAAAATCAAAGTAAGAGAACAAGCTAGTGTAACTATACAATTTTTTCACGATAAACTGAGTAACAAGCACGGTGAAATTTAAAAACTTAGCTTGACAATGATTTTTCAATGTAAATAATAAATATAAGTGAGACTCATTATCATGTAAATTTCCATATTTAGTCTACATAATGGGGCCACAAAATGCTAAGTGAGTTATTAAACAGGATGTTTACTGGCAAAAGATGTGGCACCAAACTATTAAGTGTTTATCAAGTTCAGGGACAACTCGAAACTCGGTAGTCGCATACTCAGAAGTCCACACCAATTCCAAACATATCTGATTGTACTTAACATAATCAGTATGTTTTTATGCTGGATGTTTCTAATGGTTTAACAGTTGTTACCAAACAGATCTGATTGGTCAGTTCGAAGACTTATACATCCATAACACTCAACACCACCTAGCCCCTAATGACATTGTGTGAGTTTTAATCTCAGGTTCTTGCCCTAGCCTCCACTTCTACGACAGTTGAAATCCAAAAAGGCAGGGATCATTGGTCATGTTCAACCAACAGAGGGTATTGTTAATTGCATATGAAGGTTGAAGAATGAATTTCCTGTTTCCATGAAATGAAACTTGAAGATTTAACGTGGAGAAGATCTGAAATTTTGTAACAGACAGAACAGAGAAATGGTGTTAAGAAAATGTAGTGAAGAAAAGCAATGTCATTGTTCTGTAAAAAGTGAATTTCATGGAAATACAACCTTTCTTTTATTTAGTTCTCATCTTCTCTATATCTAGTTAACTGTATTAACTAAGCAAACTGCTATCAACTAACTAACTTGTTAATTGTATAGCAATCTACAACGGAAAGAAGACAATCCAATCGCAACCGTTGAAACTTCTGTAACTGCACTATTAGCTATGAGCTTTGAAATGGCAAGCTGGAATGTAGACTGGATTTAACAGGTATATGGTGGATGCCAGTGAATCGCTATAAATTCAAACGATGAATCAATGCAAGATAAAGCTTCTTAACAAAACTAATTTGTTTAAGGGGAATGCCGGAGTAGACACCTCAAAATCTCTGTCCTCCTACTTGTTTAACCCTCAACAAACGTTACTAACTTCGCAGTATCAGTCCAAAGTTCGTTTGACCATCACAGAAAACAGAAAACAATCTCTCCAATATCAATCCTACCCCTGTTTTCTGTCTCTAGATGAATAACCTAGATTAAGAGAGAAGAAAAAACTTGAAGCACTCTACTTTTTTCTTTACCAATAACAGCACACACGCAAATGCAGAACCCAAATAAACTACTCACATTAAGATTGAATCCAACCAAAGTGCTGAAATGGGAATGTTGCAACAAAATCACCTGAAAAATAAACAACTTCCAGGATAAACATTCAAACTACCTAAATATAAGATTGTTGGGTCAAGTGAGCACGAGTGAGAGTAGTACTGAGATGAGTGATCTCATAGAAATTTTTCGTGCTTCAAACTACTGACGTTGCACCGCTTGATCTAGTTAGCTAGGTGGTTGTGACCATAGTTGTCAAAGGCGCTCGCCTAGCACCAGACGCATCTCTTCAATCAGGCGCGTGAAGGCGATAAGAAATCCTAAGGCCTAGAAACGTTCACTTGAGCAAATTGGTCATCACTCTAACAATTAACTCAAGCCCAAGTACTTTCGAAGGCCATTTAGCAAATCTCATACCTATTTAACATTAAAAAAAACCTTGCATGCATGACTTTTCATCTCCCAAGACCCAAGCGCAGCGCTAGAGCCCCCAACGTTCAATCAAATTCAAGATTCACGCCTCAAGCCTCGAGGTAATATCGCTTTCTGAATTATGTCATATACCTATTTAATGTACCTATTTTCAGCTCCAAGTGCAGTGTTGCTCCCTCAATTCGATCAAGATTCACACCTCAAAGGTAATATTCTTTCTAAATTATGTCATATACCAATTTTATATACCTACTTTCATCACCCATAGTGCTTTGCTGATGAAAATGTCGTAGTGGACAAATTTCTGAACAACAATCGAAAAGTTCCATAAACAAATTCAAAATCATACTGTACGTTGTTAAAAAGAATAACGAAGGAGCGAATCTAACAAAATTGTGGAAAAAATACAAACTACTGGAAGATTTGTGAGTTCACAAACCTTGCACGAGTTGTATATGAATATTTGTGGGTTGACAGATGGCAACACGTGCACAAAGATTGTGCAGCATATTTCCGCAAAACAGTATGTGAGAAAGCAAAAAATAATATATGCAAAGCATTATGGGCAGAGAGTTTCCCAAAGATCCAAGCTTGTAGTGCTCATTATGTTGAATTTTATAATTTATGTTAAATGCGCTGTAAAGAATGCGTTTCGCCTTACTCTTTGCGTCTCATGCCCCAAGGTACCCTAGCTCTTAGTGCTCCTTACGCCCCAAATAACTATTGCTTTGACGTCAGCTCTTAACGGGTAATACTATTTCTATTGAAACAAAGGCTGACGATCTGATCTCTAAAAGATATGAGACAACACCAGCACATATACACGCACTTCCCCAGACTCATGGACCTATCAACCTGATCCATTAGCACTCAAGTAGGTGCACTCTGCAACCATGTGTATAAAAAAATAAAGTTGTGTATTGGCTAACAACAATAATTGTTGGCCTATTGATAAGCGCTTGATCTTAACAATTGGTATCAAAGCAAGGTCATGTGTTCAATTCTCCCAAGAAGTATATTTTTATAATTCTTGAGGGACGTTGGGTTAAGCACGCAGGAGTGAAAGTATTACCGAAATGGTTGACTGACCTCCTGGGAAGTTCTCATGCGTCAAGCTACTATCGATATGCCGTTGATCTGGTTGACTAGATAGACTATTGTTTATCCTGAAGACAGGGTTAACGGTAGGAAAAAGGCCGTGAGACAACATTAGCATGTAGAAAAGCACGTCCCCTTACTCGTGAGCCAAACAACCCAATTTATGGGGACAAAGTGTTGAAAAAAGAAAAAAAGTGATATCTAAAGGATGTGAGACAATAATAGTAGATCATGAGTCTAACATCTTGATCAATTATTGAGTAAGAGAACTCAGCACTGCGTCGATTATAAATAAATAAGATTGTGTCTTGCTTAATAGTTATAGTTTGAAGGCTAATTATAAGGGCTTAAAAAAAAATCAAACTGAAAGGGAAAAGAGAACCGAGGAGTCAGTACGAAAAAACAATACCTTCAAAAGAATGGCATCAACATTCTGTTCAGTACCACCTAAACAACATCCTCGAGTCTCTAGCACATCCCCAAATCCCACCTCCAACTTATAGCACTCCCCGTTGTGTTTCACAAAGAACTCAAGCTTCCTTTTCTCAGGCAAAACCCACAATTTGATATCATCCCAAGACTCCAAAATCCCCATGCAATCCCTCCTCGACATGATCCCAGCAAGCAAAACAAACCCTCCCGCATTTTCAAACCGGTTATTCGGGTCCACAGGGCGAGTTATTATGTCGTCGAAGGAATGGGACAGGGTGAGGTGGGACCCTCTGAAAAACAGTTTCCTTTGATGGGAGAGTGATAAAGCTTTAATCTTTGTTTCCGGGGTGTCGAACTGGACTCTCCCATGGCCTCTCGACTTCCAGTTCTTGTGCTCTGTGGAGATGTCAATGGCAAATATTTCGCCTTTTCCTAACAAAGATTCGAGGAAAGTGAAGAGTTCTTTGGCTATGGCTGCGTGAGGGATGTTCGTTACTCTCGCAGTGAGCGTTGGCCTCTTCTCTTCCATACCCATAGCGCAGAGCGTGATGGAGAAGAGGGAGACAGGGTTTCGTCGTTGGTAGACGATTTTGTCGTTTTTTTTCTTTGAGAAGACAATCTATTCATCGGGATTTATAAATAAATTTTCAAGAAAAATTAACATACAATAAATAAATAAAACAAAAATTATAATTCGATCAACTTTATTAAAAATTAATGTTTAAATAATAATAATCAAATCAAATAATAATAATCAAATCAAATCAAATAATAATAATAGAAATTAATGGTATTACAAAAAATTAATAACAATAATATGTATTAAATAGATATTTTTTTGTTCCATATATTTAGACTTACTCGTAATTTCAAACATATTAAAAAAAACAATTTAGAAAAATAAGTTTAACAAAACAAATTATTTTACTTTTATTTAACGAGAATTCTAGTATAATATAAAAACTTGTTGGAAATTATCAATGTATTTAATAAATAAAGAAATTAATACTAAATACATATATCACATTAGAATTTTGAGACAACTAATAAAAAAATTGACATTATATTTGAACAAATATGTTATATAATATAAATTTAGGCGCGATTGATTGACTAATTTGTATTTATCTTTTAGAAAAATATTAGTTTTAAATTACTAATGTTAGTTTCCAATGACATCTTATTCAAGATATCCTTACAACTTTTATATTTTTTTTCCAAAGAAAAAAAAAAAGAAGCATTTTATAACCTGGTTCGAGGTAAATTGTATTTTTAAAGAAAATTGAAACAATTTTAAACTTTAAATACCTGGTTTTTAAATGATATTAAAGCAAAAACCCAAAAACATCATTTTTCTTTTTTAAAAGAATATATTTCTAGTGGTTTTTCTTATCCAAACGCACGACAAATTTAGAAATTAGATCCTTTCTATGATATTGTCCGAATTCGTATGATATCCATTTTATTTTCCAACTATTAACAAAAATAAGCATATTGTAGATTCGTATTACCCTTTTTTAATGGTTGACGAGTCCATTATAATAACTTTTAAAGTATAAAATAATTAATAATTTGCTTAATTTATGCTAAAAAAATTTATTATTATTACAATTCAATATTCATTCATCATTAAATTTTATCATTTTTTGTTCAATCTCTCCTCTCTTCGTCTTCATCAATTATTTCAATAATATTTGATCCGTCATAGATAAAAAAAAATGTTCTGCTTTATATGTGTCGTTACTTGGTAGTGTATGAAAACTTATATTCAAACATAAAGTAAAAAATTAACTAAATAAATAAAATCTGATGATCCCGTCCTGCCACAGGCCAACCCCTCCCAACCCACAACCCAATCTGGTTTTATATAATATCTGATCATACATCCGAAGTACTAACATGGGCGCCAGCCATCTTGTATCCCTTAGGTACGACAGGAACGTGCAAAGGTGTCGTTCTAACTCACCGGAACTTCATTGCCTCAGCCTTCACTACAACAAAAAATCAAATCAACAACGCACATACGACAACGGTTTTTACTAAAACTGTTGTCGCATGCTTTTTAACAACTGGTTTAAGTGAAAACCATTGTCGTATGTGCGTTTTTTAAGCAAACGACAACGGTTTATCTTTTGGAGGCAAAAGACAACAGTTTTATAAAAATCGTTGTCTTTAAGGGGTCAAAGACAACGGTTTTTTCAAAGACAACGGTTTTTAGGGTCAATGACAACGGTTCTATAAAACTGTTGTCTTTGAGCGTTTTTTAGGGTTTTAGCGTATATTTTTGGACAATCGACAACGGTTTAAAACCGTCGCATGTTATAAATTAGCGACGGTTGTAAGCAAAACCGTCGCAAATTTAAAGCATGCGACGGTTTTGCAATTACCGTCGCTAATAGCGATGGTTTAAACAAAAACCGTCGCAAATTGGCTATAAATATCCGCACGTTCGATCCATTTTCCTACACACCACTTCACAACACTTAAAATTTTTCTCTCTTTTTAGTTTCGATTTAGGGTAAATTTTTTCGTTTTAATTTTTGGTAAATTTTAAGTGTTAGTTAAGTTCATGAATATTGTTAGTACAGTCAAATTGTAAGTTTTTTTTAGATTTATTAAATTATTAAAAGTAATTTTGTTTTTATTTTACTGAAAATATTATCGACGGAAATCATGAAAAAACCGTCGCTAATATTAGCGACTACTATATGGCAAACTGTTTAGAACCGTCGCTAATTTTAGGACATACGACAATGGTTGTATGTCTTTTATTTTGTAGTGCTTGATGACAACATCAGATCAAGAAACATTTAACGAGCCAAAGAACGTGTTTTTGTGCTTTCTACCTATGTTTCACATATATGCCTTGTCGACTATACTATATGCCCAGTTGCAGAGAGGTAATATGGTGGTGGTTATGGCACGTTATGAAAACAAGAAATTGTTGATGGCTATAGATACATATAAGGTGACACATTTGTATGTTGTGCCCCTACGGTTGTTAAACAGAGTGACAACGTGAAGATGTTCGTGCTTAGAGAGATTGGTATGGGTGTTGCACCTTTGGGAAAGGATGTGATGGAAGAGTGTGCTAAGGTTTTCCCACAAGCTGCTTTATATCATGTGAAGCATGATATACCCTTTCAAAATTGCACTACTTTCACTGGGATTATGCTGCTTAGGCGGGAGAGGGCCAGTTATATCATATATGGACCCTACACATATAACATCGTAAGATAAATGCAACATTCTCACTGAAGTGCCACAAACTAATTGTTCTGTTGTGCCTTGGGGCAGGCTATGGCATGACAGAAACATGTGAGGTAATTTCACTAGAGTGTCGAAAAGCCATGACTTCTCGCCACTCTGGTTCCACCGGAGTTCTTGATGCAGGAGTTGAAGCTCAAATAATCGATACACACACAAAGAAACCTCTCCCAACTTTCAAGACGGGAAATTCTAATTCGTGGGCTGAATCTAATGCAAGGTTGGTGAAGTTTCCATTAAAGGATTCTAACCAAGATCGATGGCGATTTCCATGAGCTAGAGTTGATATGCTTGTTGATTTCATAGGTTATTTCAAGAACCAAAAGGTAACCATTGAAACTGTAGATTATCACTGATGGTTACACACTGGAGATCTCGGTTATTTCGACGAGGAGGGACTACTTTTTGTGGTGGACCATATAAAAGAGCTCATTAAATGTAAAGGATTTCAGGTAACTTGATCTTAATCACCTACATCTGAATTTGTATTATAATGAAAGAAAGACAAGGGAAGAAAGTCAAAAACACAAAATCATAACCATAAAATGTGGTTAATTAGTATTAATTATTAGTTAATAGACTAAATATGAAATTACCACATATGTTACCTAATAATGGAAAGAAGTAAGCATGTAAAGGGTAGTTATGTCCGTTCACAATGGAAAAACTTTTTTAATAGTATGTGTTTTAAAAATTAGCACAAACATTTAAGAACATGGATATGACTTATTTGCTACATATAAACTAAAATATAAATATAACTCAACTTCTTCACGTTTATTTACAACAATTAGAAAAATTTTCTATCATTCACACATTTACATATATATATAATGAAATAATTTTTTTTAAAATGAAATATGACTTAATTAAATATTATTATAATGAAAGAAAGACAAGTGAAGAAAGTCAAAAACACAAAATCATAACCATAAAATGTGGTTAATTAGTATTAATTATTAGTTAATAGAATAAATGAGAAATTACCACATATGTTACCTAATAATGGAAAGAAGTAAGCATGTAAAGGGTAATTATGTCCGTTCACAATAGAAAAACTTTTTATTATCCATATTTTTATAGGTACTAGAGAAATGCACGTGCGTTGCACGTAGAGAAATAGAGATAATTTGTATATGATAATCTTATTTAAATATGTTGGAATTATTTTTGCAATAAGAATAACTATTAATAGATTAATAAATAGTTATTTGGTAACAAATAAAATCATCACATTTTCTTGTCTTTGATTTAAAAACCCCTGAAATCTTTTTGTACCCATCGATTTTTATCTTCTTAGCTCTTTTTTTGTAGGCGGCAATTGGTTCGTCATCTCGAATCTCTATTTCATCTTCATCTTCATGTATCTTTATTTTTTGTTGATGCTTAATCATTTGACTTTTCTACCTTTGGCGGTACATTGCTTTGTTTAGTTTGCTTGATAATCTTCCGAGATCTCCATTTCTTGATATTGACATTTGTTGTTGGATAATTGTCATGTATCTCAATAGCTTTTGTCACAATCTTTAACACTCCATCGGTCATCACGTATTTCTATTGAATTATCTAACTTGAATAAGAATGTGTGGAGCTTGGTTGACTTAATTAGCAAATCTTTATATGGGTTATTTGGTAAATTTTGCATTGAAAATTTTTATTGTTAGATTGAAAATCTAAATATTCTATTTATGTAGATATAAAATCATTTGTTTGTTTTTCTTATACTGGTCATGAATTTGAATGAAATCTTCAATAGAACATCCAACAAAAGATGATGCAACTTTTCCAAATAATGTTATTCTTACCGTCTCATTCACATCTTCAATTGTGATTGTTATTCTATACCTGCAACATAAAAAAGTAAAGAAGTGATCATCTCTTTTTTTTTACCGTAATCTAAAACTTGGGTTGGGTATTGATATTTTTTATTACCTTGGAATGATCTTAATTGGATAGTTGATGCAATTGGCACAACTTGCTTTATTGTTTGTTTTTGTAGCATCTTGAAAACAATGATCACATGCTTCATACCATGGAGTAGCTTTGTTTTCGATTTCCTTTATCTTGCTCCGTATCAAATAGTAGTTGTTTTATGTAAAAATAAGAAGCATTTCGAATCTTGGTTTAGTTTGAATGTTAGTTGTTAAAACTTTTAATATTTAGCATGGGCAAATTATCTGGTTTTTGTTTTGTATCATTTTAGTAATTAAAACTATTAAGATTCATAAACAGTAAATGCAGTACCTCCGTCAACATAGCTCGTTTTTTTGTTACATCATCTAATGTCACTTGTTTGGCGTTTGTGAGTGTCTTCGTAACCCAAAGTTATTTTAATTTATCTTGTTTTTGGTCTGCATCCAACCTACAAATTTATTATAAATAATAGTCTTTAAGCATTCATATATTATAAATAACAAAATGTCCATTGTTTTTATCTAGTTTCTAACATCATTTTATATATTTAAAAAGAAAGTTGTCATGCTAGAATAATTTTTGTGAATAAATAAGTAAGTTCATACAATTTATACAATGAAATGTATAACTCACAAATACGAAGAGTTAGAAATTCAGAAATACGTATCATGTTTGTATTTCTTTGGCGATATCACATAGTGGGTTAAGAATCATTGCAGTTGTAGGCGTAGTTTGTAAATGTTGTGCATCTGTTTCATTTTTTCAATTTACACCACATATTAGTCATTTTTGCTATAAAAAATACATTTAAAAAATGAAGAAAGAAGGTTTGTTTTATAACATACTGAGAAAGATTTGCATAGTCAGATTGGAAAATTCAACAATAGGATGTTCAGACTCAATGCGCTTCATCAATTGCCCTTCGTGTATTGCCAAGTCGTCCCACGTAGTGACAGAAATAGTTTCCATTCTAAACAAAATATTTTATATGTTACAAATTTTAAGATATGCATGTTTATATGTGGAATTTTTTAATTTAAATTTACCTCATGTTGAGAAGCATAACTTGTCTCATTTGACCTTCTGTTTTATCTAGTCTGACGAAATTGCTTAATGGCATGACTTTATTTGGTATACCGATCACATATGTACACATTTCATTGGTGTTATAAATATAAATATGACTTCTATTTTCAGTTGGAAAAATTATTTATTTACGCAGAACTTCTTTTGCATTCATGATATTGACGAGTTCGTCAAATCCCTTGAATTTAAATGTTAGGTGTGGCATCTTTAGCACCCGAGATAGCTCTGAAACTATGATATTTTTTTTGTAAATTCAGCTCAAATTTGGGGTTGACATTTGAATATATGGAGTCTATGCATGTGATAAGAGGGTTGTATATTGTATACCACTTATTGGTTTTCAATAACTTGCGAAAATATATTTTCATTGAAATTTGAGAAAATTAATCCATTAATCATTGTACCCTGTTTTTTGCAAAAAAAAAGTAAGAAAGATTAATTTGATGGTAAAATACGTGAGTATGAATATTAAATTTGAGGCATAAGTAAACTTATATATGTCTGTTTTAATTTTTTTTCAAAGTTAAAGAAATGAGCATATGCTGAGAAATAATATTTTTTATTACTCTGATAGTGAAATTATGTTTTTACATCGTTTTGCGGTATATATATATATATATATATATATATATATATTTTAGTTATAGTAAAACTTAGAAATATAAAAACTAATAATTATCAAAAACGAAAAAGAAATATAAAGGTTAATTATTTTTATATGAAATATATAATATTACAAAAATAAAATGAAATTATTTATTATCTAATTAAATTTTATTATTTTGTTGGTTTAGTTTTGGACAAATATATCCCTACTTGAACAATATAAACTTTATTTTTAATATTTATATGCGAATAAAAAAATGATTTGCATCTCATTTTGGTGATTTGCATCTCATTTTGGTTTAATTTCTTTTCAATTTTTTCAGTTTGGATTTATGGTTTTTTCGAGTCACATTAAAAGTTAACATCCCTATATCAAAATCAGTGACTTGCTGATACATTTTGAACTATGTCGTATCTGGTTTTCATAATGAAAACAAAAAATAAATATGTTGCACCTAAAATATTTTTCACATAGAAATTTTTTTGCTAACTCAAAATTTAAAATTTTTTTATCACTTTTTGTGTTTCATATATAAATTAATTTATATGTAAGATAATTAAATGAAGAATCAATTATTAATTTTTTAACACTGGTTCAACGTTTATGAGACAAAAAATAGTAATATAAGATAATTTTAAATGATCGTACTCTATGTTAAATAAAAATATTATAAATTAGTTTGAACATCAAATTTGTTGAGGGAAAAATAATTTGGTCGATCTGATTTAGTTGATATTTTCTTGTAGAGATGTTAATTATCAAATTATAATTGAATGTTTTTTATGAAAAACTGGTTGAAGTAGTATTTTAATCAAATTGATTAAATAAACTAATTATTGTTTTTTTCAATTTTTTATGTAATTATTGTGGAGTGTATAATTCGGGAATTTTTAAAGAAAGATTAAAAGAATAAAATAAAATTTGTGATAATTTGTGTTATGCAGTTTTACATAAAAAGATACAATAATAAATCATCGGCGTAAAATTTCAATTAATGAAGATGACATCGTTTCTAGAGTAGATTGTTCGAATGATAAAAATCATACGAACAGAAGATATATACTTTTAAAACACACAACTTTAATATCATATGTGTATGTAAGTTTTCAACTTCAGAAATCAAACTACTATTCTAATTTTAAATTTTCATTTTCATCAACTAACAACCATAATCGATCAAACATGTAGAAAACATAAAATGAAACATGAATCTATCATATCAATATTCCACCAAAGAATTGAACCAGAATATTCAAACAAGCTCATCAAGCAATTCTCATAGAAAGATTAATTTGATGGTAAAATACGTGAGTATGATTGTGTTTGTAAATTTCAGAATACAAATAACTATAGGTACTATAACATATGTCACTGAAAATGTTTTTTTTTTTTTTTTTTGTGAAAAAGAAGTTGAGATGTTTAACAATTATTTACTGTTGTGCAACAATTTGATGATAAAAATGAGGTAGTCAAATATGTATATATAAAAGTGAGTGAAAGAGAAAGTGTACATGCATGAAAATGAGTGAAAGAGTCAATTAAATAAATACAAGAATAACCAATTAAAGATGAGGAAGCAATTAAAGATGAGGAAGAGAATGGTACAAATTGAATGTTGACAACTAATCATGACAACTAATTAACGAGGACAATAGAGTAAAATCACAATTCAATTCGTATATTTATATAGATATAGATATAGATATATAGATATATATAGATTATTGAAAACAAGATTTCAGTAAGTTGAATCAAGAAGTATGCTTTAAAAGTTTGAGCCCCCGTAATGAAACATATCGTAACTACTTCATATATATGATCTGATGTTCTTGAAAGATCATTGCCTCCATGTGACTGATCTTGGAGTCACCTAAAAATCATGGACAAATCGATTAGGAGATGTCGTTCCAGTGTGATTCTTCAGATGCTCAAGTAGTTGAGCATGGAGAGGGAAGCAGTAGAGATGAGAGTGAAGTGAAAAAGAGTAAGGTAAAGAGTAAAGACCCTTCTCCTCGGCGGGATGAGTAAATATACACCGGAATAATCGATAGCCACCACTTTTTGTTACGGAAAGAAAGTACATCATGATCGAAACATATGTTCATAGTAATCATTGCTGACTAGTAGCCAAGGTGAAAACTACCTTGAAGCACAATCGAGCGAGTAAACGAGAGTCGGAATTTCAGATAAAGAATCCAACAAATCAATTACCTAAGTTAACAAAATATTATTAGACGAATTAAATTTGTACACATATTTAAATAGAACATAGTTTTTGGGATTATCACGTAAGTATTTAACAGTGCGTTGAAATACTAATTTCGAAAATTGAATTGTTAAAAATTCATTAACTGAATGGACGAGCAAAAAGTATGCAAATTGGATTCATCCTTGGACATTCTTCATTTGAGCACTTCCATGTGAAAAACCATATCAAGAAAATACTTTCAGACTAAACTGCTACTGTTATTGTTTTCTGCAAGAATACCTCTGTCATCGTTTTGACCAGAAGTGTTCAAGGAAAATTTGCCTTTCTTGGACCATAGCCAAATCTTGGAAACTGATAAGCTGTCACCACTTCTCCTACCGTTGATGATCCGCTTCCCATCTCCATCTTTAACACACGGATATCGGTCAGCCTCGAATCGAGCTCTCACCTTCATTAGATTATCCCCATTGTCACCAACAATGTACTGAAATGCACCCATTGAATAACATCTTCTTGCATCAAGATTGCCACAGCTGATAATTATACCCGCATTTTCCTGATTCGTCTCATCCTGATTTAATCCTTTGTTCAAGCCTCTCAACTTGTCAAGCCTAACCGAAAAGATGGCTTCACCGCCCTTTTCGAATGTAAATCTTGACTTCTGTTCCGAGCAAGACTCGTTCTTAATCTTCCCATCCATACATGACAAATCCCATTGTTCTGACGAGATGTTTGTAATGGGGGTTCTACATAAAGGACATGTTGAGTTTGACATAAGCCATGTTTCTATACAATGAATATGAAAGGCATGGCTACAATCAGGGAGTATTTTGAGCTTGTCGCTGTTTGAGAATTCACCCAAGCAAACTGCACAATCAAATGGTTCTTTCAACCCTGTTATTTCTTTATAGTAAAAGATTGGCAGAACATTGACCAGAGATTGGTCGAGGCCTGAGTCGTGCAACCGGAAGAGTTGCTGCAGTTGCCGTTGGAAGAGGCGGGAATTGGAGGCGTCTGAGAATGATCTGTTGGAGTGGGAAACTGAAGAAAATGTGGGCCTTTTCGTGATGCATCGGATTACAAGCAGGAGCATGCCGAATATAAAGAAAACAATGGCAAGAATCACTACAAGTAGAAGGCGGGCTAATTCTATGCATGGACATGAAAATTCTGTTTATTTCAGGAAATGTAGATATTTTTTCAAAGATTTAAAGGAGTTGACAGGTTTCCTGAAGGGACAAAGTAGCTCGTTTGATGAAGATATTCAAGAATGAATTCTACTTTCTTACTGTTGAACTTCGCCAAAGAGAGAGTAAAAGGTTTCGAAATTTTTAAAGGAGTTGTCATGGTCCGTTATGAGATATGTTACAATTTATTATTTCGGTGTATTTTAACGGAACATGTTCAATTATCATCTAATGAGCTTGTATATTTTATGTTTGAGAATGTCTCTTGTAAGACGGTGTCACGAATCTTTATCTGTGAGACAAGTCAACCATACCGATATTCACAATAAAAAGTAATACTCTTAGCATAAAACATAATATTTTTTCATGGATGACCCAAATAAGAGATCTGTCTCACAAAATACGACTCGTGAGACCGTCTCATACAAATTTTTGTCTTTATTTTGAATTCAAATAATCAATTCAACATATTATATTAAAAAATAGGAATAGTTCGTAAAATCAATATGAAAGAAAAAATAATTTTTGATTTTCAAGATTAAATCTATTTCCTAATATTATTTTTTCCTTATTCATATGATTATGTAAAATAATTAATTATGAATTTTGCCATACGAGAGAATGGAGCTATAAATAAGATAAATCAGCAGAGGGAAAAGACTTTTCGTGACTTCGCACCTTTGCACTTTTGCATGCCTTGAACTTCAGAGAAAAACAATTCAAAAATACATTGTTGTTTTGAATAATGTTGTTTTACGTATTACCGTGATTGTTAAGACATCTGCCAACAACAAGCATGTGAGTGTTGACCGAAGTTCGTATTTTTATTACTTCATTTTTCGGCACCGTGTTTTGATTTCTTGAATACGTTTTACTCTTGATATCTGTTTTAGAAAGCAATTTGTTTTTTCAATGTGTTGAGAAAATTAGTTTTCGTTAAAATCACTAGTGTTGGTGTTTGTAAACTCAAGTTAGTTTTCTAGTGAATATTTTTTCATCAGGTATCGCGCAAGTATTTATGCTTGTACACAATTATTTAAAAATTATTTTGATTTAAGTTATTTATTTGTTTGTTATTTTATTCCACTGCGTTTTATCACCATATGTAGGGGTGTTCATCGGTCGGTTCGATTCGGTTTTCGGTTTTTTATTTCGGTTTTTTCGATTTTCGGTTTTAGAAATATATAATCCGATATCCGAACCATTTTTCTTCGGTTCGGTTCGGTTTTCTACCAAAACGGTTCGGTTATTTCGGTCGAGCTAATTCGGTTTTGGTATAATTATTTAAATTAATAATATAAATATATTGTAAAATATAATATGTTAATTTTCTATACGTTTTCTTAATAAAATATTTAAATATAAGATCTAAATTAATTAAACAAACAACAATCAACTAAAAATTGTTCAAAATAGTTTTTCATTCACTAGATATCATATCAAAATATATTAAATATAAAAAATATTATTAATTTAATGAAATTTCGGTTTTTCGGTTTGTTCGATTTTTGACATATATAATCCAAAACCGAACCAAATAAATTTCGGTTTTAACATTTGTATCCGAATTACACAATTCGATTTTCGGTTCGGTTCGGTGTTCGGTCTTTTCGGTTTGGATTTTCGGTTTTTTCGGTTTTATCCGAAGTTTGAACACCCCTAACCATATGTTACAACATAGAAAACTATATTTAAATATGATAACACACTATTTTTTACAACTTATTTAAACACAATTCCTTACAACAAGACAAATTAACTGTCGGGTAAATCTAAGTCGTGATAGAACCCTCCAAAGAAACATGTTCTTGAAATCATGTAAAAAGGAGGACTAAAAGGTGGGATTTAGTCAGACGGAGATGAAAAGAAGTGACAAAAGTAGAAAGCGAGGGAATAAAATATGGTGACATGCTTCTTTTTTCTGTATAATTATCAGACAGAAATTCAAAATAGGTTACCAATATTTGGAGGGTTATAGACGTAACTTTCTTGGGTTAAATCTTGGCGAGTTTTGGGGAAAAAAATGTTTTACACAAATTATATATTCCTTTTTATTTGGAAAAATTAAAATTATTATTCTTAGATATCAAATTACGTGAAAAAAATATAGGGTAAGATAATTTTAAAAATATTATTTTTAGTTAGAAATAAATATATTAATACGAAATTTTTTTTTAGAAATTGTGAAAAATTATTGAGTTAAAAATAATGATTATCGTTATAAATTAAAAATGATGAAAAATAATTTAGAGAGTGTGTGTGTGTGTGTGTTTTTTTTTTTTTAACAAAAAAGAACAAATATATATTGAGAACAAACCCAAAAAAGGTCAATATTGTTCACTTGATTATTTTATAATTGAGTGTCTAATATGAAAATGTCTATTAGTTTAATGTAATTTTGACTATATATTAAAATAAATTTGAATTCAGAGAAGAAATATTCTTTTATGCACATTTTTATTTTATCGTTTCAATTTTATATCACGTTCATTAATTTAAGTTTTTTTTTTTAAAAAAAAAATCCCGACATTCAATAATAAAATTGATTAATTTGATTTTTGAGAATTGGAGGGCTCCTCGGTTTAGAATGGAGGAGGATTGATATATTGAATGAGTAAAAAAATTAAACTATAGTTTTATAAAATGTATGAAATTCATATTTAATAATTTAGTAACTATATAAATTTGTTGACTTGGCGAGGTGTCCAAGAAAATTGAGGGGCCGGCCATGACCCACAACTGTCACTTTATCGACCTATGGCGTGTCCTTCTTCTCTTTATTAATTTTGATAAATTTACAATGATTTATACCTAAATTGTAAAATATTATATGAGTTTAGAGATATCTTAATTTCAATGTATAATAAGTAATATTATAGTTATAGTCTAGATGGAGCCATATAAATGGAATCTTTGGATATTTGCATGAAAGAGGTGAGAGCTTTGAGTAAATCGTGATGGACTCTCGAAAGAGACGGTGTTTCGAATTTTTAATGTAAGACGGTTTCGAGGACTCAAATGGAGATGATAGACATGAGCTTGAGAGGAGGCGAGATGGGCTTGAGGGAGAGGTAATCTTGACAATAATGGTGGTCCTCCAACATGATTTTCGGGAATTCTGAAAAATCATTGATAAAATATTTTATAGATAAAATTCAAAAACAAATATCCATAATTTTAGTTTTGAAGTTAACAATATCATATCCAGAAATATTTGAGTTCCACTGGATAATAAATATAGGAAAAAATTTGTGTGAGACGGTCTCATGGGTCGTAGTTTGTGAGACAGATATTTTATTTGGGTTATCCATGAAAAAATATTACTTTTTTTATGTTAATAGTATTATTTTTTATTGTGAATATCGGTAGAGTTGACCCGTCTTACAGATAAAGATTCGTGTGATCTTCTCATAAAAGACCGTCTCATAAATAAGAAAATGAAATAAATAACTTCAACTTTTAATTTATGTGAAATCTTCATTAAAATTAAATCACACACTATTCTCCAATGTGTGGGTCAGGGATAAGCATGTGAACTCACTGCACTCTTTCAAAGTTAATGGCAGAAATTTCGCAATTTTGGCAAATGACATTAGGTCACGTATGCATGTCTTGTAGCAGTAGCACCCAGCAAGTTCTTTTATTGATTAACTAAAGTGGCAAATAATGTGTTCTTGTGGAGCAATCTCTTGCCGACAAGTTACTCGTACTGAGAAGTGTCACACTCTTCAAAAAATAATATTAAATTGCTCTCCCTCACGATCTTGCTACACGTATTGGGTTCTGTTGCATTGAAAAAATTTGAGTTCTTTTGCGTGTTTTGGTAATTGGTACGTACTAGGAAAGCGTAGGATTTGCGAGCTTGCCTTGTTGTGGTGGGTAACATTACATGTGAGTTGTTATGCAGTTGTTATCTAGAATGCTTGTTTGAGCTTCTTCTTCTGGGGTTCTCATATTTTTTGCTTTTTCTTTCATTGATGCATTGTTTTCGAGGAATTTTGACATGGGGTGTTGCGGATTGTGGGCTGTTTGCATTTTCCTGCGCTAGATTTATCTTGAGACGCGTGGATAGTGTTATTCTGTAGAGGAGAGAAAGAGGGCAAGACATGGCAGGTGGAGCAGCACCAAAAGCGGATGAGCCGGCGCCACACCCGCCAAAAGATCAGCTTCCGAATGTTTATTATTGCATTAGCAGCCCTCCTCCATGGCGTCAGTCTCCATTGAACTCTTTCTTTACTGTTTTTAGTATATTCTTTCGTAATTATTATTCTGAAGTTAGTACAAAGTGATTGTGGAATCGTTCAGATATGCTGGTCTTTTTCCCCTTTTTGGCCTTTTGGCTGGAGTAAAAATTTGTTTCAGCTTTCCATCTCTTTTGCCATCTTTATTAGGGTAGCATACCCTTGTGCCAAATATTCTATAGGTTTCGGCAGAAAGTATTAGTCAATATGTTGGTGGAGCCTGGAATTCGCAATCTATATTATCCTGTTCATGTTGTAAGCATTTTCTATTGCCTGGTCAACTAGTAGCAACTTATTCGTTCTGATTCTCGTGAAATCTATGTATCGGCCTTTTGCATGCTCTCTCTGAGGTAGATTTTTAAAGTCGCGGGTGTGTTTCCTTTTCCTGCCCTTTCGAATGATAGGAGACTTTCTTTTAAACTTCACCTTTTAGCAGTTCAAACGTTCCTTCCATTTGCTTTAGAGTTGAGGATTATATGCTTGAACTATAATCACTTTTTAAAACTGGTGCTTGCACTTACCAGAATCAGTATGTTTTTATGCTGGATGTTTCTCATGTTTAAGAGTGGTTTAGTATGCTTTTCAGTCTGTTTCAATTCTTGGTTATAATACAGTGCCAACAAGAAGCATTGGTCAAGAATATCCTGGCCGTTTTATGTGGATTTATTACCTTTAGGATGCTAAATCAGTTATTTAATGTCTTCAATTTTGCTCCAAATGCTTCTATAAATGCTTTTGAACAGGAATTTTTGACAGAGTGAGTTTACCGTTTTGCAGCTGAGGCCATCCTTCTTGGATTTCAACATTATATAGTTATGCTTGGCACAACAGTCATCATACCCACTGCGCTGGTTCCGCAAATGGGGGGAGGAAATGTATGTCATCAGAGTGGTTATATGATTTTCATCATTTGAAGTTTTTTTCTACTTGATTTTTTATGCATATTATTTGCTTATGCATACTAGCATTTCTTCAGGAAGAGAAAGCCAAGGTTATCCAGACTTTGTTGTTTGTTGCTGGGTTAAATACTCTGTTACAAACATCTTTTGGTACCAGATTACCTGCTGTAATGGGAGGTTCCTATACCTTTGTTGCACCTACAATATCCATAATCTTGTCTGGTAGATGGAGCGACCCAGATCCTATATCGGTTTGTACAATCATTTTATTTGTTTTGTACCTTCTAAATGTTGTGGGGCACATTGACCCTTGTGCTGTGGTGCTTGCTTTCTTTCTTTTATAAACTTTACAAGCATCAGACAGTTTTATCTCATGGCATTTTAATACCATCAATCATGTTTGGATCCATGAGTTGTTGAGGAATGGAAAAAGCAAAATCAATCAAAATTGTTTTGAATAAAAAAATTGTTAAAAAGAGAAGCTGCTCTTCTTCTTCCTGTTTCTTTTGATTTTTTTTTTTAAAAAAACTGTTTTACATATAAATGGATATATGAGACAAAAATGCAAAAATGCGATTAGCAATGATATGTGAATACTTGTGCAACCAAATTATTCAAGTTTACTTTACAGCCAAACAGAGGAGGATTTTTTCTCTAATGTAGTTCTAGACCCAAACATGCTAAGGCTTGCTATATTCCTCGACAGACAGAATTCTAAGAGAATTACACAAACTACCTTTATTTGCTTTTACAAAAAATTTTCTAATATTTATTTGAATTATCGTGCAGAAGTTTAAAAAGGTAATGCGGGCCACCCAGGGTGCATTTATTATTGCCTCCACAGTTCAAATAGTTCTCGGTTTCAGTGGTCTTTGGCGTAACATTGTCAGGTTAAAGCTATGTTACATAATATATATGCCTATCCTGATGCAATTCTTTCAAAGCTTAGTACCTGAAGACATGGTAACTTTTTTTAGAAAATGAAAATCAAGTCAAAATTTCATCCTCGATTTTTAACTCAAGCTAGTTTACTTGTGTGCATAACTTAGTCTTAAGCTAGATCAGTTCCATCAAGCAAATGCTGTCATAGTTTGTAGCTGGCTGATCCGTCACAAAGTACCTTACCTAGCTAATAGCTTCACTTAAGATATATATTATTTCCCATGAAACTGATGATAGATAGATGCCTATTTTTGATATACACAATTCACATTTCAAGGGCTATTCATTCATAATAGTGTATCAATTTTTACTCATCTAATTCGTCTAAAATGGCAGGTTTTTGAGTCCACTTTCTGCTGTTCCTTTGGTGGCTCTTGCTGGTTTTGGCCTCTATGAGTTTGGTTTCCCTGGGGTATATGCTAGCTTATATTCGTCGCTCCCCACAGACCCCCCCTCCCCCCCCAAAAAAGAAAAAACACTACCTCACTGCTCTTTTGTGCGTGTTTGTGTTTGTGTATGTTATGTGTGTTTCATTACTTTTTGTCATTAACAGTTGGGGATTTGATGTACTTAATGGGTGGTTTAGGTTGCCAACTGTGTCGAGATAGGGTTGCCACAGCTCATAATTTTGGTTCTCTTTTCTCAGGTAACACTTCAAATTGCAACTTTTGTTGATGTTTATTTTCCTAATATGACTAGTCCAATTCCACTTACGACTACTTTGATAATCACTGTTTAGGTCTCCAATCTTATGGCTAAAACTATCAGCACAAAATTAGTTTTACTTTCTGTTACAGTATGTTTGGTGTAATTTGCTATAAAAACTTTTCTTTGTTATTCCAGTATTTGGTCCATTTCGTGCACCCAGGAAAGAATATTGTGGACCGCTTTGCAGTTTTATTTTCAGTGACAATTGTGTGGATTTATGCGCATATATTAACTGTGGGGGGTGCCTACAATGGAAAGCCCATGAAGACCCAAACCAGCTGTAGAACGGACCGTGCTGGATTAATTAGTGCTGCTCCATGGTATGTCGAGACCTCCTTGATGATTGTTACAATTTCTGTTGTGCATGTGCCCCACTTTAGTTGTGAAATATGTACTGTAAACAATGACCTCTTGACTTGTTAATGTAATATGTTTTCATGCTCAAAAAAAAAAATTTAAAAGAAAAAAGTATGTGTTCTTAAACTGATTTTCCATGAAATTAAATAATGTCACCTGCATAAAAAGTTAAATATTTTATGCTTGTTTTGGGATTTATGTCATAAACTTCCAAATTTAATTAAAAAATTGATGTCTTATAAGTTATAACTATTTTGCCAACAAATAAAATGATGTTATCTGTCAATACAAGTGCAGAATGATGTAGACCGATCACACATTCTACATTACTTAATTGCCACTTTGGTCAATCAAATCATGCCATGCAGGCCGAAGAGTTCTCTCCTAAATATATAACTATCTAAATAATTATTTGTCTCTTGATATAAATAACAAAATTCAGCCAACCAGTTTATGCTATTCCAACGGTCGATGCACTCACTGTGTGGGGAGGATGAATGAGGGTCAATACCAGTTTACGTCATGCAGTTGTTTTTCCAGAGGACTTGTCATTGAAATCACTTGATCTTTTGTCATATAATCTCCTATGCATTTCTTGAATGAAATATGTGGGGAATGCTGACTGTTTTTTGTTCTCTCTTTTCCGACTTTCCATAATGAATTTCCCACTTGGATTGTTTCGGTATATTTCTGTATGGAATTGCAGATCCTTTTACCTGAATAGAGATACGTGGATCGTCTCTTAGTTTCTTAAGTCAATAAGAGATCCACTAGACTTAACAGTTATAGAATAAAATAGTTTATAAATAATCTTTGAATTTCAGATTGATATAAGTTTGATGGTCCATGCTCTAGAACTATACCATCAAACTCATGCTTGACAAGTATCGGACCATGGCCAACAGCTCTAGGATTCTTAATGTGGCATTGGATTCAGCTGCTATAAAAAACGCTATTTTGAAAAAATAATCAAGTGTTACTGCCACAAATGATGGTTTGGCGGAAATGAAATGTGATGACCATGATGGGCTTGTGTATGCAGGATAAGAGTTCCATATCCCTTCCAATGGGGAGCACCTTCATTTGATGCTGGTGAAGCATTTGCGATGATGATGACCACATTTGTTGCTCTTGTAGAGGTTTGATTTCTTCTCCTTTATCTGCTAACTATTGACGTCCATATCTGTTTCTTTTGTTCGGATTGTAAAGAGATTGGATGGCTTCACTTTGCTTTCGGTGCTATATTCTTTCCTTTTTAGATGGGAGGCGTGCTATTTTTCGCTCCCATTGTATCTCCTGGAAATGCAATGGCAAAGTTGCATTTGTTACTGCTTTGAATTTGCTTGACTGTAAAGTTCATTATTCTTCACTGTTTTCAAATGGTAAATGCAGTCCACCGGTGGATTTATTGCTGTGTCCAGATATGCAAGTGCAACCCCTTTACCCCCATCTATTCTCAGCCGTGGTGTAGGGTGGCAGGTAAAACACAGCATTCTATCTCGACAGAAACACCATTATCAGTCTTTTCTTGTCACAGCATTTGAAATGGTGTGTAACCGAGCTTACCGTGAATATAAGCAAAATAAAAAATGTAAAATATCCCCCAAATTTACCGGGATGTCAAGATGTTCATAACATGATTAAGATAAGTAATCACATCTGGCATCCAAACAGTCTCAGTTGTTTTGATTTTGAGAACTTTTGAATGAGCTCTGTTATACATTTTAACTGATTACTTTCAGGATTATCACGATCAATAAAAGATCTTTACTGTATGCTATGTGGATAAGTATGTACTTTTATGTTGAATAAAATCGGGGTTTTGTCATGTCGATTGCAGGGCATTGCAATCTTGTTATCTGGTGTGTTTGGAACTGCAAATGGGTCATCTGTGTCCATGTAAGACACTTGCAGTTGATCTCTGCCTGATTTTTGAGTTAACGAGTTTCAGACTCGACTTGTGATACAACTTTTATTCTCCACCTGTGCAGTGAGAATGCTGGCCTGTTAGCAATGACACGTGTTGGCAGTCGAAGAGTAGTGCAGATATCTGCTGTATTCATGCTTTTCTTTTCTGTTCTTGGTAAAGTTCTTTGAGATTTTCCTTTTTAGAAATTTATGTTCACTCTCTTCTAAATCTATCCCATCTCTAGACGAGCCATAATTTATCCTCTTGCAGGAAAATTTGGAGCAGTCTTTGCTTCTATACCGACACCTATTGTGGCTGCTTTGTACTGCCTCTTTTTTGCCTATACTGGTATGCATATATTATCCTACAGTGTGCTCTGAGATGAAACCTTACCCAGATTTGTACAATAAAATGCAAAGTCATAACTCTTATCACAGGTTCCGCTGGTTTAAGTTTTCTCCAGTTCTGTAACCTCAACAGTTTCCGGACCAAATTCATACTAGGCCTCTCTATTTACCTGGGCTTGTCTGTGCCCCAGTACTTCAAGGAGTACACTGCCATCAACACATATGGTCCTGTTCACACATCGGGTCGATGGGTACGCACAAGCACTGAGCTCCTGAATTTCTCACAAACAATCTGGCTTAGAAAAACAACTTTTTCCACCCTGTTTTTAACTCTTTTTTCTTGTTCTAATTGTGTCCAGTTCAACGACATCGTGAACGTACCCTTTTCATCGAAACCTTTTGTTGCTGGTATTCTTGCATATTTCTTGGACAACACATTACACAAGAAGGATGGGCAGATAAGGAAAGATAGGGGCAAGAATTGGTGGGATAAATTCCGTACATTCAAGTCTGATCCAAGAACTGAGGAATTCTATTCACTTCCTTTCCATCTTAACAAATATTTCCCATCTGTGTGATGTTGTCTTCAAAACGTCGAATCTTCCTTGGTTGGTAATGTAGTTTTCTGTATGAAAGTAGAAAATGTGCTTGTAGGATCTTTACTCTTCACTTTCCAAATTGGCATACATGTGTGTGTATACGCTTTAAAAATTTATTGCTAAATGTTATTTTTAAAAATAATAATTGACTAAAGTTAGATAACAAAATATACTTTACGTTTGGATTACAATTTTTTTCGAAATTTTTTTATTTTCCGGTAATCTGTGTTTGACATGTATATAAAAAGGAATTAGGAATTGAAACGAAGTTTAAAAATCGATTGACTTACGATTAAAATCCCATTTAAAAAATGTTACTGAATATTTATTTAATGATAATGATAAAGAAAAATGCATATATAATTTTTAAAATTAATGACATTTTACGTAATCTATTTTAAATTGTATAAATCAACGGAAAGTAATCATTAGGTTGCATAAAAGCTATGTAAAAAAATAGATTAAATTTATAACTGCTTCGGCTATTTGTTGTGCCGTTTTAAATTTGTACCATCTTTATATTATATTGATGCATTTTTTTGTGATTCTTTTTAATTTTATAAAACACCACCATTATTTTTAAAATTCCTCTAATAAATTTTAAATTTTTTTAAATGACACTAGAATCTGCATATGTCATCTTCGAGATTGACGCAGTATCATGCAAAGAACGTTAGTCACATAAACGACACTGGACAAGCTACCTTCCAGACTAATGCATTATCATGTACTAAATCACGTTAGTCGGATAAACTTCACTGGACAAACCTTGTACGAAACGCTAGCATGAGAAGATGTTGGTAAGAGGAACAATCAAACTCTTAATCATTGATTAAATATTCACCTACTACATCAATTCGAATATCTCTTTAACGACCTATCTAAATTTTAAGTTAACATATGATCAAATTGTCTTCGACTATTGTTTGTATACAATAATTTAAGGAATAAAAATTTATTCCTTTTATGAATATTAACAACTAATTTTTATCTTATCCTTAGGATAATATGATATATACGTGCAACGTGTGCATATATAAATATAGCAATATGTATGTATGGATCGGATATATATATCAAATGATATTATTGTGAATTTCTACCATATAAAAGAGTAGTAAGTCTCTTGTGAGACGGTATCACGAATTTTTATCTGTGTGACGGGTCAACCTTACCGATACTTTTAGCATAAAAAATAATACTCTTAGCATAGGATGACCCCAATAAATATATGTCTCACAAAATACGACTCGTAAGACTGTCTCACACAAGTTTTTGTCATAAAAAAATTATGTGTGACCAATAAACTCTAACGAAGCACAAAAGACTTCGACTTAGGTGATAGAGAAATAATAAAACCCAAAGAATGTAACTTTATTATCCAATCAAGTGATCAACTCCTCTTAAATTTCATGAATTTGTTTTGATTAAATTAAATCTCAACAAATCTTCTGAAATATAGATAGAATTTTGCATTAAATGACGTGCTAATTGGGGATATCCGATTCGGCATCGAGATAGTCGCCGTATCAGTTCAAGATTATCCACGCTTTTATTTCATAGGCGTGTGGAGTGCGAGAAGCCCTGTGGGCTCAGCTGCGATACGAAACCGAAAATCTCGTCAAATCCCATGAAATATTGGTTCCCAAATGTGTTTAAATTGTAATCTAAGAAAATAGAATTTTAGTTTTACTAGACTACTAGCAAATTTATCAGCCCTTATAAAACATGCATCTCTTTCATTAACAACGGTTTCTCTGACAAGTTTGTTTCCTGCCCAAGTTCTGGCTGGAAGAATCGTCTTTCTTTGTGTGTTATTGGGTTTGTTTTCTCTTGTTCTTTTTTGGGTTTTAGGTGATACGTAGTTTACTGGGTTGGGTCTTTGATGTTTGTTGGAATTTAATTGCTTTGATTTTTTTTTATAACTGGGTGTGTGCCTTTTTTCCCTCAGAAAATTATTTGACCTGTGATTGATTCAATTGAATAAAAGAATGGTGGCTTTTGATGTTGGTTTTGAAATTTAATTTGAGGTTGTCCCTGACAAAACAAGAACTAATATATGTTGTGAAAGTTTGTTACTTTTGTTTCTTAAAAATTAAGAATAAGAACTATTCGAGTTGGATTATCAATTAGCTCTCTCTAATTTCTGTTTGCAGAGACCTTTTTCTGCTCACGACGATACGAATGAAGAGTGCAGTTTTCTTGTTTTTGGTTCTGTTTCTTAACGGGGTCGCTAATATAGTGGTAAAGATTCCATCTTTTGGGTTATGAATGTTATTTACTCTTCTGTCATGTCTATGCAAGAATTTCTGTTGTGGTTTGATTCTAGACTGAATTGAATTGAATTGAACGCAGACTGCCGCTGTACCGCCAACGTGTCCTGCAGATGTTGAGAGTGATTGTGCCAATGGTTCTGGTGAATGGGAAGGGGAGTTCTTCCCAGGTATTCCGAAGATTAAATACGAGGTATTGAATTCAGATGTGCATATTTCATGTTTTTCTTCTTGATTTTACTTCTTCTAGATTGTTGATGAAGTTTATAATGGTTAAATTCGCTAGAATGGTGGTTTAAAAGTGCTATATATTTTGTAAGCTAACTTTTGTTTAATGTTGTTATGCCTTGAAACCTTTTGCTGATGTAGGGTCCTTCCAGCAAGAACCATCTCGCATATAAATGGTATAATGCGGAGGAGGAAATTCTTGGGAAAAATATGAAGGTGAGAGTTTCATTCCATTTATCTTTTATATTTAAGCACCTTTGGAGGAAATATATTAATGGGCACCCATAAAACGTTAATTTTCTGTAGGACTGGATGAGATTCAGTGTTGCCTTTTGGCATACTTTCCGTGGAACTGGGGGTGATCCGTTTGGAGCACCAACGAAGATATGGCCATGGGAAGATGGCACCGACTCTTTGGCGATGGCTAAGAGAAGAAGTTAGTATTTTGCAGTGAAATTTTTGGAATTGTGATAATATGTGAAACTGAGTTGCTTAAATATTACTTAAATGTGTGATTCAGTGAGAGCAAACTTTGAGTTCATAAACAAGCTTGGCGTAGACAGATGGTGCTTCCACGATCGGGACATATCTCCAGCTGGTAAAACTATCAAGGTTTGCGAGTGCAGGAAATTTACATGTTATAGATTTTTGTGATACTCGGAGTCTGGAGACCACTTTATGTGTTTTTTCAATTAGTTTGTAAATGGCTATACATTTCCTCTTTTCTTTTTGCAGGAAACTAATGCCAACTTGGATGCAGTGGTGGCTCTTGCCAAGGAGCTTCAGGTAATTTTGTGCTTATCAAGAGGAGTTAGTAGTTAGTACTTTCTATCTTATCACATTATCGTGACTATGTTTTTTAAATTTATTTTCCTGTAGTACACTTGATAAATCTCTATCTAAACTGCCTTTTGATCCCCCTTTCTTCATTAATCATCAGGGAACAAAGATTCGTCCGTTGTGGGGTACTGCCCAGTTGTTCCACCATCCTCGGTTCATGCACGGAGCTGCAACTAGGTAATTTTAGGCTAAATTTGACAAGTCGTGAATTGATATTGAGTTCAACTAATGTTCAAATCTTGTTACAATCCAGCTCTGAACTAGGAGTGTATGCATACTCTGCAGCACAGGTCAAGAAAGCCATGGAGGTCAGTAATCTTGGATATGTTACTTGCACTCTACTGTTCCTTCAATCTCAATGTACTTTACCTTGCATCACAGGTTACACATTATCTTGGTGGAGAAAACTATGTATTTTGGGGTGGCCGTGAGGGTTATCAATCTCTTTTGAACACAGACATGGAAAGAGAGCTCGATCATATGGTCTGAATATTATTTTATTTCATGTTTTTCTTTTCTGTTTTTACATCTTTGCTTAGATGCTAAAATTTTGTAAGTAACTTACTTAAAGTTGGTTAAGTTGTAATTGATTTTAGTAACATGTTTTGCTTTTGTTAGTGACTTAAATTTAGTTAGGTTTTAATTGATATTAGTGATACCAATCCCAGCTGTGTTTTCTGATTTTTTCTCTCCAATGTTTTTATAATTTTTATATTATCCTTTTGCAGGCAAGGTTTTTCGAAGCAGCTGTGGAGTATAAGAAAAAAATTGGATTTAATGGTGCCTATATTTTCTACTTTGGTCTTGTTTACACTATGCAAAAATTTATGCATGTGTTTTTCATTAAACTCTTTATCTATGTCACCTATGTGTTCCTGTGAATCTAATACGGATGCTTGGGTTAGGTACACTTCTTATTGAACCAAAACCCCAAGAGCCTACAAAGCATCAGTATGTTTTGTTAACTATCATGCACTTAAGAATTGCTACTGTTGTAATAAATGTTCAGCTTATGTGACATACCTTGATAATTCCAGGTATGACTGGGACGCAGCAACAGCTACTAATTTCCTTCGAAAATATGGATTGATAGGTAACTTGATTTAGTCGTTTAGATTTATCGACAAGGCAGACTGATTGGTGTGTCGAATTGGCATTCATTTTCTTGACTGAGATGTTATATTCTTTCCCTGTTCTTATTTGGTTGAATTTATTCAATTTGGCACTTTTCAATGAGAAATAACCATGTTTTTACCTCTGTCCCTTATGCAGACGAATTTAAACTTAACATCGAGTGCAACCATGCAACTCTGTCTGGTCACAGGTTTCTCATGTTCTCTTCGGGTATTCTTATTTCAATCTGAGCACCAACTAGTTCGTTGTTTCCTTGTAATATTATTCTTTGTTTTTCCAGCTGTCATCATGAGCTCGAGACTTCAAGAATCAACGGTGTGCTGGGGAATATTGATGCAAACACTGGCGACCCTCAAGTTGGTATGTTGCTGCAACGATGAAATATTCTATGCTATTTTACCTGTTTGACAAGTCGTCAAATGCAAAACATTTCAACGCTGCAGGTTGGGATACAGACCAGTTTATGATGGATGTAGGAGAAGCAACATCAGTTATGCTCACTGTTATAAAAAATGTACATAGAATCCTTAACTTTCTGTAAGACAATTCCTTGAATGAAATAAATATGCACTTACGTGTTTCTTCGTGCATCACAGGGAGGACTTGCACCGGGAGGATTCAATTTTGATGCAAAACTGTTAGTTTTCTTCAACTTCTCATTGCTTTACCATTACCATTGACAGATTGATAATATTTTTCAAAATGTTAACAGGCGAAGAGAAAGCACAGATGTTGAAGACTTGTTCATTTCTCACATTGCCGGCATGGACACTTTGGCTCGTGGGCTCCGAAATGCTGCCAAGCTAATTGAGGTGATATCATTATTACCCTTGAGCAAATATTTATGTATTATTCTCCCCTAAAAAATTTAAACTTTGGTATTCTTGTTTGCAAACAGGATGGTTCCCTTGCTGAGCTTGTTCGCAAGAGGTATCAAAGTTTTGACTCTGAACTGGGGGCTCAAATAGAGGTCAAATATTCATTGTTTTAACATCCATCTTTTCTCTGCTTTCTTTTGTTTTTATTTTTTTGGGTCATGTTTTGTAACTTTCCACTTCTAAACAATGTAAACTATACGGTGCACAGGCTGGAAAAACTGACTTTGAGTTGCTGGAGAAGAAGGCCATGGAATGGGGAGAGCCCGTGGTTGCTTCTGCTAAGCAGGTACAGTAGATTACTCGTCGCATTTACTCGACTTTATTCGAGGGCTGTTTCCTTATGCATGTTTTTTAATCAATTCTGTAGGAGTTGGCTGAGATGATCTTCCAGGCTGCCCTGTAAGCCGTTTATGGATTCCGACGAGCTTTGTTAATTTTTCCTTTTTTCCTTAAAAATAAGGCAGGTCGGGAAGTGGAAGTCGATGTTCTTCAATTAGGATCCAACGTAGTTAGGATACATGGGGATGAGAGTTTTCCTTTTGGATGCTTTTTGGTATTTAGTTTTAGTGATCGAGTATTCACTATTTAGCCACCCTCGTTCTGAATTTTGAACTATTCGAAAATTGAACACATCAATTCAATTAAAATTCTCTCTTTTTTTTTTGGTTTTTTTTTTAAAAAGAGGTGTAAGAAATCCAAAATATCTTCGCAACACAAAATTAAAATTAAATAGCTAATTAAAATTAAATAGCTGATACAACAATATATTTAGAACAAGCTTTTGTACACACATACTTGAATTTATTTATTTTTAAAATTTGTGTCCGAACATTTCCATGTGAGCATAAATGTTATATCCTCCAAGTATCTTTTATGCTCTAAATAAATAATTTATAGGCTACGGTCATTGACCAAATAACATCTATCGTCTTAATTTAAGTTTAGTGATGCATAATGTTTTGATTTGATATAAAGTTTGGAATATCGAGACCCTGTAAACTCTCTGTCCTAATATTTTTTTCAAAAAAAAATTAGACATTGTCATTTTGTGCGTTGACACGTCAGAGCTGCATTGATGTCACATAAAAAAAATAACTAAGATTACCAAAAAAAAACGAACAAAAACAGTGTATTAAAATTTGATGTATTTGGTTACTTTTGTATCTTATGAACTACAATTTTTCGATAATCTGAAAATTGTGTTTTAGGGAATGGTTTTGATCTTTTGGGGCATGTGAAATGTTTTAAAATTGTAAAATATTGGACTTCTGATTAAATATGATATAAAGTAAGTAATTTGAATATTTTTTTTAAAAGTATAATTAAATATGATGTTATTTACATTCTACAAATGTTTTACTTGAGTAATTAACTGTTAAACAATACTGCCTTATAATATATTTTCTTATATAATAAAACTTTAGTTTGAGATTTTATGTCTAAGACTCAATTATTAAAAAAAAAAAGAATTTTTTGCAAAAATAATGAAAGATAAGTTGGAGGTATTTAGTTCGACAAAGTTTCTTGAGTGGCGATCTCATATATTTTATTCGTGAAACGAGTCAACTCTATCTATATTTAAAATGAAATAATATTTTTAGAATAAAAAATAATATATTTTTTTATAAACGACCTAAATAAAATATATGTGTCATGAAATTTAATTTTATTATTTTGGAACGTTAAGAAAATATTTTTAATTTATTATTGGTGAGAAGTGAAAAAACTGTCATCAACCACCAAAAACGAAATTGTAGGTAGTTTGATCGGATCTATTGTGGCAGGAATCGTAGGGGGATTGCCTAATTTCCATTGTCATGTTGACCAAATTCCTTCATTATTACCTTGTCTTCCTTAAATTAATTCATTCCATCCAAAATCTGTCCTTTTTTGTACAAGTTTCGTGGTGGTAGTGCGGACCATTTGATTTGGATCCAAATAGCATATTCTCTGAAGCGAATTCTTTGCTATTGAGTTTTCACTCTCTTCGTTGCTCTCCACCTTTTTCTTGGACTGGAGTTATTTCCTCGCGCATCATTGGTTCCAGAGTTCTTGGTCGTTTGGAGAGATTTTCTATTTTTTTTATCAGGCTCTGACGTTGAGAACTGGTGGTGTTTGCTACATTTAGAAAGGCTGCAAAGTGAAAAGTTGAGATCTGGGGTAGTGGGTTTCTTTGTCTGATCAATGGGGAGTTCGGAAGAGAGAATTGTTGCTGTGATCATGGTGGGAGGACCCAATAAAGGTGTGTGATTCTATGGGTTTAAAATTAGCATTGAACTTCAGCTCTTGTTGAGAAGCGAGTATTGATTTCTCTAGATGATGTAGTTTGAAACTTTATGTAATTTCGTTGTAATTCTTGAAACCACGAAAATTCTTAGTGTAGTAATTGGATCTTTGATTTGGATAAGATGGCCCTTTTGATCTTAATTAATATTGTGCTGTAAGAATTCTATTGATGTTCAACTATGGATCTGGGGATGCAGGTACCAGATTCAGACCATTGTCATTAAATATTCCAAAACCCCTGTTTCCTTTGGCTGGACAACCGATGGTTAATCATCCAATATCTGCTTGTAAACAGGTGCGGAATACTATCAAAAGTTACTGATCATCTAAGCTTGCGATATGCTGAGTGTGAAGTAACTGGCTTATTTGATTTTTTTTGTAGATCCCAAATCTAGCACAGGTCTATCTTATTGGTTTCTATGAGGAGCGTGAATTTGCGCTTTTTGTATCTTCAACTTCTAATGAGCTCAAAGTTCCCATTCGGTAATTAATATCTATGTTTTTATATAATTTTTCTTATTTTCCAAGCTTATATAGTTACTCTTGTCCATATTTATCCTTGATGGTGTTGTCTGTTGATCTTTCTGGCATCAGATACTTGCGAGAGGACAAGCCACATGGTTCTGCTGGTGGACTTTATAATTTTAGGGATCTGATCATGGAAGACAATCCGGTTGTTACACTATGACTTGTCTGATATTATATACTTTTATGGGGAGTTAACATCAATGTTGTTGAAAAATTAGAGAACAAAGATTTCTGTTTGTGTTATCATAATACTGTTCTGTGTCATTCACCTGGCAGTCACACATAGTTTTGCTGAACTGTGATGTTTGTTGCAGTTTTCCATTGCCTGAGATGCTAGGTATTTGTCTCTGTGTTTACATCGTTGTTATTTATTAGAGTTCTGTGCATTCATGTGTATAAGTCTCTCTTTCCAATAGAAAGTTCTTTTGAATGTTGAACTTAATGTTGAGGCCTGAGGGTTTATGTTGCAGATGCCCACAAAAGATACGGGGGGCTTGGAACAATATTGGTTATCAAGGTTGATAAGTTTATTTTTTCAATTATATCAGCGCAAAACTTGTTTTTCATGTTACTGATGTGCTCCCACGTTTTTTCGTACAGGTTTCTCCTGAGTCAGCTAGCCAGTTTGGGGAACTTGTGGCTGATCCTGATACTAATGAGCTGTTGCATTACACTGAGAAACCTGAAACTTTTGTTAGTAAAAATTCTGAAATTCAACTGACACCCTCACAACTTCTATGAGATGCATTATAATTTGCCCTTTCGATTTGGAAAACAGGTGAGTGACCGAATTAATTGCGGTGTGTACATATTTACCCCGGATATCTTTACGGCTATTCAAGGTGTATCCTCTCAACGAAAAGACAGAGGTCAGTCTTAATAACTTCGATTGTTAATAATTTCCTACCTTTCTGTTTTTCAACTTATTTTATCTATCTTCGCCACAATACCACCAAGACATCTCATGAAGCTTGTGTTCGGTTTTTTATTGCAGCTACTTTGAGGCGTGTATCCAGCTTTGAAGCACTTCAACCTGCAAACAGGTAGAATACACACAACACTATAAGATAATAATTAGAATCTTGACAGAACTGTAATCCAATTGTTCGGTTGCCCAAATCTCCCCAGCCAATTCATCCTCGTAAACTACAACGTATTTTGCAAGATTGGATCAATGATGCAAATATGTTCAGTTAATGAACTTATCAGTTTGGTCTACTCCTGTTTCTCATACAAGTTCATCTGCAGGAGTCTTCCCACTGATTTTGTAAGATTGGATCAAGATATTCTTTCACCACTAGCTGGGAAGAAACAATTTTATGTGTATGAAACCTTGGACTTCTGGGAGCAAATTAAAACACCAGGGTGAATAAAATTTTAGATACTCGTTCTTCCAAAGTATCTTACATCTTATTGATTCCTTCTTAAAAAATTTCCTCTCCTCGCTTTTTCAGAATGTCTCTGAAATGTTCAGGCTTATACCTAGCCCAATTTAGGTTTACGTCACCACATCTCTTGGCAAGTGGAGATGGCACCAAGAAATCTACCATTTCGGGCGACGTATACACTCATCCATCTGCAAAAGTTCATCCAACAGCGAAGGTTCCATATTCTTTGTGGCGGGTTTTATAATTGTGAAATATGATATGATCTGATTTTGTGTTCTTCACCGTAAACATCAACAGATTGGTCCAAACGTTTCGATCTCAGCCAATGCTCGAATAGCAGCTGGTGTAAGACTTGTTCGCTGCATTATTCTTGATGATGTTGAAATCAAGGTACTGATTATTAAAGAAACTACTGGACTGGAAATATGATCTATATTTGTGCCATTGGTTCTTTGATGAACAAATTTTTCTTCGATGATTGTTAGGAAAATGCGGTTGTTATTCATGCAATTGTTGGTTGGAAGTCTTCCATTGGAAGGTGGTCCAGAGTACAGGTAATCTCTCAGTCTCTCGAACTTTGATATTAATCAATTTGGCGGGATTCCCGGTTAAGTCAACCTATAACTAGTGATGTTAAAGTTTTTGCTGTTCCATCATAACTGAATTTACCAAATGTATCACTGATTTTTATGATAGTTAAAAAATTGAATCTTTTGCATATGTACTGTCAATCCTCAAAAAAGTGCGGTTGTAGTTTAGTAGAATCACTTCTTCTTTTGGTGAGAGACCCATGTAACAACTTTTTTATATGTTAAATGACTCTTGCTAAAATTCATTTTGTGCAAGGATATAAGAAGGATTAATTGGAAAATTCACCGCCATATTAAAGAATCCATATTTCTGAAACTGTTCTACAAATGTGATGACCACGACGCCATGTTGTGTACACTGTGCCTGGCGCTAGTTTCTTTTAAATCTAAGAGTTTGTTGCTATCATTCAGGAAGTGGAGTTATATAAGAACATACTAATAAGATAGAAAATGGTGGATTAAATATGCCATGAACTAAATATTATTAGCCAACTTTCTCCTTTACCTTTATATTCGAATTTCAGGGTGCAGGAGATTACAACGAGAAGCTTGGAGTTACGATTCTCGGTATTTTCACTACGATATTTCGCTTCTCTGTCAAAGTACTCGATTTCTTGGTCATCTTCCATCTTGATCCCTCGACTAACATACATATATTCAAACCAGGTGAATCGGTTTCAGTGGAAGATGAAGTTGCAGTGGTCAACTGCATTGTCCTTCCAAACAAGACTCTAAATGTTAGTGTTCGTGAAGAAATCATCCTCTAAAATATGGGCACTTCAAGTACGAAAATTTTGCGATTTCGGTTTAATTCTTTATACGATCTCTAAGTAGTTATTGCCACATTTTTTTGGTCACAAATTGATGAAATAAATGAAATGCACAATATCATCCTGATGTTTGTGGTATTAGGGACTCGCCACTATGAAGATAAGAGTAGTCGAGAGGGACTTTCTTTCTTATGTAGCAAAAAGATTTTAATACTCTTCCCAATTTTTAATGGAATTAATCTGTCAGAAACCCTTCTACTTGTGGCTCTTGAGGAAGGTACAAGACAATTTTTCCAGTATATTTGTATACATATTACTATTCCTTTAACTGCTTCAAGAAACGCCGGCAAAGGACTTACAGCTGCTCGTCATTTGCACCATTTTGGACGTAAATTGCAAGGTTGTTATCCTAACCCCCTCTATATGGATCTGGTGACTCAGGTACTTGAAAGGATCAAATTTGGGAGCGATAAACTTATACATACATATCATCCACTGCTTATTCATAGTTACTTCTGTAGCTTGAATCATTGGTCCAATTTGAAACTCTTTGATCAGAACAGAAAGTTCTTTATAGTCGTACCCGGCTTTCAAAGTTATGGGCTGCTCTTTGAAATTCTTCATCTCGATAAGGTCATTTCCAACACAAAATAATTAGCAATTCTAAAACATCCACTAACCAGAAAAATATCTCGCGTTTGCACACAATGCAGCGCACGAGGTTCCAAATTATTGTGAACACAGATATACAGAAGTGGGTATCATAATCTGAATTGCCGAGGAAGACGGCCAAATTTACTCTGCATCCTTAAAATATATTTCGCAAACTCTTGATTACCGGTAAGTAGAAGACCGTTCAGAACCCGATTTAGTGTAAATTTCCGAGGTAAGTACCCTCTCTCAACCATTTCTATCAGTAACTTCCCAGCAAGCAACATATCATCCGACTTTTTTCTCACAAACAGTGAACTGATCAAGATGTTGTAAGTGTCCAAATTAGGCAAAACACTTCCACCATTCATCTTCTTGAAGAGCTCCAAAGCCTTCTCTATTTCTCCATCATCGCAATAATACCGAATGATGACATTAAACGACTGAATGGTTGGCTCACAATCATCTTTCATTTTATTCATATAATCAATCGCCATTTCCATTTTCCCTGCATGACACAGCCCTCTAATAACTAAATTATAAGTTACGGCGTTTGGAACGTAACCCTTCCTCAACATTTCATCAAACATCACGATTGCATTTTCTACACTATCTTTCTTACATAAAACTTGAATCATAGCATTGTAAGTAGCAACAGAGGGAAGAACCCCAGCTCCCACCATTTCATCGAACACTTTTTTTGCCTTCTCGACTTCACCTACAACACCAAATCCATGAACTATAGTCGTATAACTGACAACATCTATATCAATCTTCCTCTTCTTCATTTGTAAGAAAAATTCCCAACCTTCCTTAAGTTGTCCAGCTCTAAAATACCCCTTAAGCAGTGTATTATAAGTAGTTAATGTGGGCTGCAAACGCCTCTCAATCATCTCCCTCAAAACTTCCAGCGCCTTCGGTGTTTGCTTCCTTAGGCAGAACCCATTTGCAATCACATTATAGCTAATAACGTCAGCCCTAAACCTACCCCTGAAAATCTTAAGCAATTTATATGCCATTTCAGCCCGTTTCGACTTACATAACACATCAAGGAACGCATTAAACGAGCTTAAATTCTGTTGGCAACCATATTCATGCATCGACAAGAAGATCTTAACCGCTTTATCAGCTTTTCCATTAGAGACGTACCTTTCCAAGATAATGGCGAAGGTTTTGGTGGTGGGACCCAAATTTTGAGTTCTCATACGGCGCATGAGGGCCCAGATGGTTCTGTAGTCCCGCATTCGTGCAGCGATGTCGATAGCATAGTCAAAGGCGGTGGCAGAGTGGGAATACAGAGGGTGGCAGTCGAGAGCGTTGAAGAATTGAAGGGCTTTGGGGCCGTGGTTCCAGAGGCGTTTGAGGATTGCGTGGACTAAACTTGGGATCCATAGGTTGAGAGAGTGGAGGGTTTGAGTCAATGATTGCTGGTTTTCTGAACCGAGGATTAGGTCGGTGATGGTAGTGGGGTCCGGCGGTGGTGGCTGGGGCGACGGTGGTTTTGAAAGGGAAGAGGTGAAGGGGCGGTGCAGTTTGGCGATTCTGTTTGGTACAACGGCCATTTTGCCACATGGATATTAATGCTCAACCTCTACCAAAGATGTATCAAAAGTTAATACTACAATTTTTAATAACTGAATTAATTTATCTTAACATTTCTTTAAAATAATATGCTATATTTGGAATTTTAATTTGTAAAAATAAATAAATTAATTAAATGTTTTATGACAATAAATTCATCGGCGACACTGTACTTTAAACGTTTACTACGAAAAATTTGGTCATGTCTATGATCAATTCTTTCCTATACTTTTTCCTCTTAATCATCACTACTAAACTTCTTGCAAATGCTACCTTGTTAGAGATCATTTGTCGCGACACAGAAGACGAGTCCTTCTGCATAAAAGTCGTAGGTTCGGATCCTCGTACCAAGACAGCAACCTTGCCTGAACTTGCTAAGATAACATTAGACATAGCAACTCAGAATGCAACGAGTACTATAGCAAAGATTAGATCACTCGTCTCTTCTGAAAGAAACCCTGTATGGAGACCACGTTTTTGGGTCAGCCAAAGCTGGTATTCAGAAGCTTCGCTTGGGCTAAAACTTGCGGAAGAAGATCAAAAGCAGAAAGATTATCAGGGGTTCAATTCCCAGGTCGTGTTCATCTATAAAGATGTTTATGAATGTGACAGAGAGTTGCAAAAGCCGCCGGATTTTAAGAAATAGCCCATTGAAAGGTAACGACAATGATTTGAGGAGGTTGAGTGATATACTGACGATAATTTCTTTTCCATTCGCTTCTCCACCTCCACCAGCCGTGAATACGGAGTAGTGAGATTGTAAGATGACACAATTGTGTTCCTTGTCCATTTAATGATATCTAATATAATTTTATAGTGATTTCTCTGGGTATTACTCTTGTAGATAAAACCAACACCAAGCATAGGAGAACTTTGAAACTAAAATCTCTGGCCGCATCTACGTACGACACAAAGGGACTCCTACAGCTCAGTTTAACAGAAAGAAGATACACTGCTGAATGATTTCGATCACATGTCCTCATAAAAAGTTTACAGTAAACATAGTCGAGACTCAAGACAACAAACAGAATTACAATTTCGGCCATATCTCCATGATGCGGTAGGACAGTTAGAACATACATGTATTTCTCTTCAAGCATTCTTGGTTTGTTTCAAAGATGAAGAGCCATCGACCTCAATCCCACCACTTTGTTTCTGATAAAGCTATAAGCTGCAAATATGAAAACAAACAAGATAAAGATTGCTAGATCATGAAAATCGAAAATGAAAGATTTCATGGATAGCATAACAGGACATTGATGCAGAAGATGAATTACACACAGAAATAGAATAGAAGTCCACACTCATGCCGACGACTCTTAGTTAAATAAAGCATATATCATTACAAGAAGCATTCATTCTGGGCAATTCAACAAGAATCTGGAACACTGAATTTGAGACTTGGTATCATCACTGACCCGAAGCATTCATTCTGGGCAATTCAACAAGAATCTGGAACACTGAATTTGAGACTTGGTATCATCACTGACCCGAAAATTTATATTCTACAGGAAAATCTATACTTTATTGCCTTAAAAGGATGTAGATGGTTATTCGAGTGGGTATCCAAATCAATGTTTCACGGTTTCAGCTAGCATGGTTTCATAATAAATTCAATACATTAGAAGTTGATTCGCAAGTGCTTATTTGTGATCGTGAACAAATTATCGAAATACCTGAATATCCAACATATTTGAGTTGTACAAGAAAAAAAGGTTTGGATAAGGCACCAAATGCGTAATTTCACTGAAGTCCAGTTTGTCAGATTCTATGATAAAATAAATTATCATAAATTAACGACAGAACAATGAAATTTAAGGATTACTCGTATAAAATATGGAAATATCTAGGATTCTAGGTGAAGCAACAAAGAGCAAGCGCTACAGCATGCTCAATTTCAATTGATGATTCTGAGAAAAAGCTTTACAAATTAGTAAGAGACAGTGACGCCTCCAGATAGTAAAGAAAATTACGTATCAAGAAAAATTTGTCTTTGGTCAAACAAAATTTGGATTATATCTACATCAAAAAAAGTGAAAATGGAAAGAAAAGGGGAGGACTGATGCAGCCAGGAGACAGGAGCAGGACATTTAATTCCTAAGGTAGACTTGATTGCCTCCTCATTTAAAGAAAACAGCAAAGAAAATGCTGCATCGAAAGTAAATGCCAAGATTTTACTTACATAATTGCAGCATGATAATTGATAAGCTATTCTACCACTAAGGAACTTAAGCAAGTTTCTAAGTACCTTTATGCGGTGTTATAAATACTGTCACGAGTATTTCACAGTTTGGGGCCAAGATGCCACCATATATACATAGTCAGGAAGAAAGGGGATCATAGGATCAAGTCACTTAAATAATTTCAACATAAATGTAGCTTTATGCACAATAAGAGATTACAAAGACCTTGCGATTTTATACTTGGATAGTGTCCAAATACCATAACTACTTGCTACCAAAGTCGTTCCAGAAGTGTTATTTAGGTGCATTTTGATGGAGCATAGAGTTCTAAATACCTACGGAAAATAAGGTCTTCATCTAGCAGAGATTTGAGAAATCCAGGAAAATGCATGAAACAGATTCAAACATATAAATATGTTAATGAAATGTAGCTAATATTAATTTTTGAACACTTTTGGCACATGCACGTAGATCCATCAAGGCATCAACTGCACAAACGCAAACGCAAACATAAAAAGCCAAGTATTTTTTATCAGCATACCTGATGAGCAACTTGAGCCATTTGCCTATTAACTTTCGACTCCAGCATCAAGTTTGACATACTATCTCTTAGCGACTCCAACACCAAACCAGGCTCTGGCAGCTCTAGATCCTGATGGCCATTTTGCTTATCGCCAATTCTCTCTTCTGTTCGAAGAGAAACATTCTCGCCAGATCCACTGAAAACTTTTCTCTTTCGCTTCCTTTCAAATGTAATTTTAATAACTCTTTCCCTCTTAGGTTGGCTAGGAAGCCCTGTTGTAGTGTCAGACAAACTATGCGATGCAACATCAACCTTTTCAACTTCCATCTTATGATCCAGAGACCGTAAACTCTCTTCAACTCCAGTTTCCTTGCATGACACCATTTCCTCAATCAGTTCATTATCCTTGTCTGTTTTTGCCTCATCCTTTTCAGAATATTCTGAACACCCTAGAGAAGTTTGTTGTTCATCTTTATCTGGTGGAAGCCGCGAAACTAGCCTTAAATCTTCCTCGTTAGACTGACTAATTTCGACAGGACGAGGCTTGTTTCTTGCAGAGAGTTCATGTAAATGTTCAAGTTTCAGTAAAATATCAGATTTCTTCCCACTCAAGGGTGTTATAATTTTTCTTTTTCTGTAGGTTCTCTTCCTTTTCTGAAGGAAAGGATTGAAGCTCCTATACTTAACAACTCCCAATGATTTACCCTTCATTTTATCAATTTCCCCTAAGAGACACATATTCCTTTTCAAAGAGTTCCTCTCACACGCATGGATTCTTTGTGAGCATCCCTTTCTGTATAGTCGCGACTCCACGCATCTCAATATTATAGAAGGCAAATCAGTATTCCCAATATATGAATGACATGAGCAAGTTGTTCCATTATGGCACTTGGAACATGAATTTGTCTTGCACAGATAAGGTATTGTAGCATCCGAAGCTATAGCAGATTCGTCAAGTGATTTTGGAGGAGGGGATGTACTGGATTGATATGAATAAATAGGATTCTCAACAGCTATTTTTCGTGAAAAAGGGGCATCGACTTCGTTAATGAGACGCTCATTGTCGTTTTTTACCTTTTCCAGCTCATCGAGCACTACAGTCACCTCTTCTCTGAGATCTCTTACAATATCCTCAGCTTCATTAAGTTGAGCTTCAAGTTCCTCAATCTTCTTGTGCTGATTCACTGATGTTGCTTCCGCTTTATGAACCTGTACAGTTGATCAAATACATCAATTAAATAAGAATGCAGGACTCGTAGAGGCAGATGTATACCTGGGGCAGAGAGTGTGGTCACATTCGCCGGTTATCAATTTTGGTCCTTTCTCAAGAAATTGTTAATTTTGCAGTTAACTGTATCCCAAAAATAAAATAAGTTTCTAATTTACACTTGAAAAGCACGTGTCTTTAAAATACAACGAAAAATACCCCCTGAAAGAACTCAAGCGCACAATTCAAGTTTCGAATAGAGTACAACTGATTTTCACCTTGAACATTAGAGTGGTACCCTTTATATTTAAGATTCAGGAGCTTGCTTATGGCAGCAATTAATTGTTAGCATCAACACGGGGAACCGTGACACAATCACTGTCAGTGTTTACACTTCCAGCATCGGCCACAAAAACTTCACCTTTTGAACATCTAGTGGCTAAGATGACTCTTCAAAAATTTGTGTTAGCATCATCTGAAGCTGATAAGAGAAATTAATAACTGCAGGCAGGCTAGGATCAAGCTTGCCGTGATTAATTGAATAAATTGAACTGGCATTAACCTAACAAACTTTGCACACAAACAATCAATCCCACCCACTTAAATTTTATTGTATTGGATGTAAATATGTTGCTGACAGAGACTTCTGCATACAGTGGCAGCGCATTTATATTTCATACTTCCTCTACTTCTAACAATGGTATCTTAAACTTAGAGCATTGTCGGATCATATTGAATGATTTAATGCATGCTTCCCTCGTTTCATTTTTGTGCATCTATGAATCAAAGCCGAACTGATACTAAGAACCATCATACTGATATAATAGAGGCACGTGTTAGGTTTTGTGGGCCTTATTCAGCAGTTATTTTCAATTACTGCAGTTAAAATCACGAACTAAAAGAACTTCTGTGAAGGGAAAATTAAAGACAACAAAAAATAAAGGAAACGAACGGATAGAACATTTTAGAAAATAGAGTAGTCATTCATCAGCCTTTTAATATCATCAAACTATTTGATGATCGAAGAAGAGCCAAAACTAAAAAATTTCATGCACTAGGTGACAAATATTTAAAATGACAGGCGAACAGCAAGGGGACCATATCAAATCTGTTTCTATTACATGCGATGGAATAATTAACTTTGCCAAATTAATGCTTCTGGCATTATACAGCCATAAAATAGATAAACTCCAACCTTAACACAGTATGGTGTTTAGATTGTTGTATCAACCAACATAGGTTTCCAAAGCAAGTCGTTTTAAATATTAGCCAGACCAAAAAAGAAATTAAGATATTTTGGACAATGTGATCCTGTTTCCAAAAACCAAGTGAATCCATCTAAGTCACTAAAAGTAATTTCTGCACAAGAGTTGCGAAGGAAGTATTAACATCCTTACAATTTGCCACTTGCTTCAAGCAAATCCATTTGTTTTTATTGAACAATTTTAAAGATCGAACAAAAACCTGATAAAGCAAATCTATACAAGGATATCAATTCATAAAAATGGTCCACAACAAAAGATATTCAGAAAAAAGGAAAAAAGACCAAACTTAAAAATTTAACATAACACGATCACCATTGCTCAATTCCATTACCTATTCACGAGACCCATTAAATCATGACAGAAAATTCAATTTTCAAATCCAATCATTCACCTTAGAATCCATCATTTGCTTCAGGCGCGTCAACATTCGTGAGCCCTCCTCTTTTGCCACCTTCAACTCATGCTGATATCTCACTGCCTTCCCCTCAGAAGCTGTAACCCTTCCTGCCGCCTCCTTAGATATGTTCAAAATTATATCTGCATAGGCCTTCTTCAACGCCTTCAATTTCTGCAATCAAATAGAGAAAAAATGTTAAACCCACGCTGAAATGATCAAGAAAGCACCAAGAATCCGAGTAAAATATTTTCAAAGCTTAAAAAAATAAAATAAAATTGACCCTCATTCAAAAAGTAGGTAAATATTACTGGAAGAAACGCACAATCAAACCCATTAGATCGAAAAACAACAAAATTCTACTCTAAACCACAGAATAAAACTAAAAAGACAATTTTTTTAAACAAAAAGCACAAAAAATTCGAATGAACAAAGTATAAGATGGAAGAAGCAACAAAACAGAAGAAGATCCAAATAAAAGTCTACAAAATGCTGGATATCGAGAGTGAGAACAAGGAAACAAACGGTTCAGAGAATCAGTTAGGTAGTTGGTGGACTGTTGAATAATAAAAGCGGTACCGCCGCCGTCGACATGGCGGCCCCGTAGGCTGAATATCGTCAAATGGGGTGGCGAAATTTACCTCGTCGGCGTCCATTCATCAGATTCTTCGAATCGATGACTGTTAATTTAAGGTTTTTAGGAACGTAGATTTCTTCTTTTGTTTTCTTTATTTTTTCGTTTCCTCGGCAAAGCTGTCTGTTGTGAACTGAAACTTATGTTCACATGAAATTTCACAAATAACCCTACAAGAATGACATAATTACGTTTACGTCTTTTAAGTGAACCATGCGACATGCAGTTACGTTGGCCTAAGTATTTACTATTTCCTAAAACATTTTTTTTATAATTTCTTAATAAACGTGAGAGAATGTTTCTCATTCAGCTAAGCAGTCGGAACACATAAAGATTATTATTCTAATTAAATTTATAATATATTATTTATTGTAAAAAACATTTATAATTAATATAAATTTAGTTTCAATTAAGAAAAATGACACGCAAAATACAATTTTTGTCTAGTTTTTAGGATACAGTTTTTGAGGCACTTTTCATAAAAACATGAAAGGAGACAATATCTAATCATAGTTTAGTATATAAGTTTTATTTTCATTATACATAACATTCAAACATGTCAACCTTGCGCAGACGCATTTCCAAATAGACAAAAACTTGGGTCATTTATGAAAAAAATATTACTTTTTATGCTAAAAGTATTACTTTTTTTAAAAAATATCGGTAGGATTGACTTATCTCACAGATGAAGATTTATGAGACCGTCGTATCAAACGTTTGAAGACGATGGAATGTTTCTTTATCTTTGTCCCCTGAAATCCCATTTAGACAGTGCAGGCGATCCAAGAAAAGTTCTTCATTCACCTTCCATATTCAATTTCAGCTTAAACCCATGATTTTAAGATGCTTAATTTTGGAAGACACGAACTTCCCATTCCAAGCTCAATCCACGAAGATTCTCCTCTCTATTTCCATCTCACGTTAATTAAAATTTTCATGCTCGGCAGCTATCATGTCCAGAGACGGAGCAGTGGTGGCGGTGGGCATAGCCGCCCTCTCAAATTTCTTTTAAAAGAGTGGTTATAAATATATTATTTTTATTTTTCTTTCTAAGATTTGTTCTGTCTTCCTTGAAATTTTTAATATTTTTTCCGTACTCCCAACTTTGTTTTTCTCAGTCCCTATGTCCAATTTTCCAGTAACTTCTTTCATCCTTTTCCCGATTTTGATTCGAAACAGAATGTTCTTCAAACCGTAACGACTTGATTTGGTAGTCTTGTGCAGTTGTGCACCAGTTTGGAGATTTCCGTGGTGCACTCATCCAAGACACCATCTATCCCGTAAGTAAGGTCGTTGATCTAGCAAAGCCAATCTCGAATCGTCTTGCTTTCCAACTGCATCTGTTCTGATCTTCTAGCGCTGCTAGTCTTGTGATTAAAACTTGAATCCACAGAATAGTTGTACCAAGATCAATTAACTTTGTGACTCTGATTTCAATCTATCAATTCGACATAAGAAAGCACATTGAATACAAACCAAGAACCATGTAGAAACAATAATAACCAATACAAGATTCTACGTGGTTCGGTTAAATAAGTGATTACATCCACGGGAGGAGCTCTCACTAAGAACGAATCAGTGTACAAAGTGAAAAATGTTGTATGACACGTCTCTTTAGAAGGCATCCCTTCTAGTGTGGGGTTCAGCCTCGAATTAACTGCTTCAAGCTTCATGGATAAAAACTAGAGCACCCCCATTACGAAGAGCGGAGAAACGTGTAAGAACACGTCAATTGGATAAACTAAACAGGAGGCAAGAAAAGAAAGATACCTCAACTTGTTCTGTAATGACTGAAATGTAATTAATTATTTCATCAAGAACAAGAGCTTTTCCAATAACCTGAATAGATGAAACATTTAATTATGCACATCAAACACTGGATGATCATAACCAGGATTCGGATTTTGTGATAAGACCAGTACACATTTTCCCTAAAAAAGCATGTAGAAAAGTGGAAACCTTGTAGATCCAGGAACCAAGTCTTGCAGGATCTTCATCCTCTCAGTGATCTTTTCTCTCTGGGCCTACAAATGAAAAGTATCCATTAGAAACAACATTCTTGATAAAATGAATGCATATATTTTGAAAATTCGACGCAATATATACTCTTTCAGCTAGACTATGGCTGTCAGTAGCTTGACCGACCCCTTCTTGTTATGCTCTTACACGTTCAGATTTACTCTTCTCCTCAGCTAGCTTTACACTGGTACCTGAATTTTGGTTCCTTGAGCCCCCATTTTCATCTTTAGATCCTGATGCTAACATTTGGTTGCTTTTCAACTTATTCTGTAGATGAAAAAATAATGATCAGTTAATATATAGCCAGCGGCTCTCAAGTAAAATAAGTCAAATTCATCCACGAGGCTAGCTGAGTTAATTGACTGTGTGAAGCATGGGGCTAAAGTTCTAAATTCGAATCCCACGAAAGTCTTATATGTTTGAGCATGTCTGCTGGTGTATGTGATTTGCAGGCCACTGCACATATTCGGGGTTCACCCACTACATATCCGGAGAGCTCAAATTCATGTGAATATGATTAAAACTTGATACCATAAGATCGTTACTATTTTCTCTACGATTTGAAATACCTGTGTATATGTTTTTTTTATATGAATACAATTTAAAATTATAATTTCATACTCACATATTACGAAAATTCTCCATCTTCTCATTCAACCAAATGCATCCGACTGGATGTCTACAAGAAAAATTTCTGGCAGTAAAATATAACATAGTCGACCAGAGATCAACATTTCAGCTTCACCAAATGCCTAATTTTCTTTAATATCATTGTCCTTTTCAGCAAGCAAATTCAGTCATTAGGAAAGTGTATGCTCAACCATGCCTGATATGGATGATCTTGCACGTTTCTTTTGACATATAAAGAATCAGTATGTCGTCAATGTCCTACAAGTGAGGTTCATAAGCACAAATCCAATACAAAATCATATACAAAATTATTATCGTTCCATCTACTAATTTTAATCCATATTTTTCTTACCACTATCGAAACGACTCTTATGCATAAAGAATTCACGATCCTAGACTCTATCATAGTCCATAATCTAGCAAGATTAATATCAAGACAAGTATCACAGGTAACGAAACCACGATCCGAGCAGCGTGTCCTTTGTTAAAGGAACTGACGACCACATATTGAGAGTGATCAACTCCTCCCTTTTCAAGGTTCAGGCTTTCTCGAGTATTTGGCACATGTTCTAAACCTTTAAGTTTGGTATGTATTGTGTTTTGTATGGCAAATTTCATCCAAATAAAAATAACTCTTATTTACTAGCCAAAGGTATTACAAACTTGATTTTCTGACCGAATTATTTGAAGGATGAAACATTTACTGAATGATGTAATTTTTTGATTGATCATCAATATATATATAAGTTCAAGATTTAAGTAAAATTATAAAATTAATTCACTTTATAGTTGGTCCTAACGAACCCATGTCAATTAATAAAAATTTCTTGATCTTCAACGCTCAAAAAAATATAAGATAAAAGATCACAGAAGTAACCAGATTGATGAGGCCATGTTCCATACTTAATTAGTTTCAGTGTTTTGAAAACACGATTTTTTCTTTCTTTATAACAAGAGGTTTATTAATTTAATATAAAATACTACGAGAAATATTTTTTGGAATTGAAGAATTAAAATTAAAATTAACGATTATATATTACAAATATAGTAATAAAACAGGCCATATATATTATTTTAAATAAAAGACTAACGAGATATTACCATACAAATTTATTTTGAGAAAGTATCAGCTGAGAACAAATATAAAATGGGAAAAATATATCTGATACTAACTAACGCTCAACTCTCCTAATAACCACCATATACGATTTGCTGTGCCATTCACAAAAACCACAACACTAATCTCAAGATCTAAAACAAGCTTCCCGGCCCCCTCCTCGTCTCTCAAGCACGCATATCTCCGTACGTCGTTAGCCACTTAAGGTATTTACAGATCAGGGTCGATCCAATACGTAACATTCAACATTAGATTATAACATCACTGACTGTTCGAGACTAAACTTAACCGATGGGATCTAAAGCTCCAGAATTGAAGATTAATATTTCAACCAGGTTTCGCCAGACTACTTTAGCAATTCGCTGTCCAGATAATGAACTTCTGGTTTCATCCAAATTTGATTTGTTACCATTCTGAACTGTTCCTAACACGATTTTGCATATCGTCCTCACCAAGTTCAACATCAATACAATCAATAACAAACCATTAGCGGAGATTTGAGACATTACAAAGCATGGAATCATCTTATCCCAAGAACACATTACCATATAAATATCAATCGACTATAAAGATGTCATACAAATCAAATCTTCCATCCATAGAATTAATTATCGTGTATGGTAATACAGAAACATTATACAAGTGTTGAGAAAGGGAAGCTATCTTGAGGTGCCAAATACAACTTATCTAACAAATGTCTTTTCTTCATCATGTTAGATGGCATCAAACAAGAAGAACGTCTCTCAATCCTTTCTAATCCAGATTTACAATTTACAAACTAATACGATAAAGACAACAACAACTTTCCGAAGTTATGTCTATGTTAAGAAGAAAACAATAAATTTCACCTCATTCGATATAGACTTCAATATCAATTTGCTTTCTGTACAGTTGTCTTGAATAAAAGGATATACATCTTGTGATCCATAGAAAAATACATAAATCCACCCACTGAATGAGTCACAAATGACCCGAAACTTGTCCCTACGATACAGTGCCAAGCTGGTCCATATGCCGCATCAAACTCCTGGAGATAACTATCTAATAAGATATTTTTATATATAAAAAAATCCCAATAATTTCTCTCTTCAAAATTGGTAATGCTGATGTAATTACCTTTTTAAGGGTAAAAGCTAGAGTCTTGGAGGTGAACTTTTCTAAGCTATCATGAGAATTTCTTGCGCAATTCAGAGCATGGATTTGCATAAACGGAGGCATATCTGTTGAGAAGTAGAAGAGGAAACCAATTTGCCCGGGAAAGATCCCAATTCTGAGAACCGTTTATTGAGAAGTAAAATGAAGTTCTAAAACTTTACAACCGAAAACTATCGCATATTTATACTAAGTAAAGGAAGAGGTATAAGAATAGGAAAAACACGCTTCTATAATTTACAATTACGATTTCAATACTCCCCCTCAAGCTTGGAATAAATCCATCATTCCAAGCTTGGACACCAGATAGTGATGTTGGCCTTTTCCCAATGCTTTGGTCAATAAATCCGCAGGTTGTTCTCCCGTTGAAACATGAGATGTTTTGATCAACTTATCACAGATCTTTTCTCGCACTAAGTGGCAATCTATTTCGATATGTTTCGTTCTTTCGTGATACATGGGATTAGCTGCTATGTGTAACGCAGCAGTGCTATCACAGTAGATCGTCACTGGGAGTGCTAAATGCATTCCCATGTCTTTTAGGATACCAACCACCCAAATTACCTCACAAGTTGTGTTTGCCATGGCTCGATATTCCGCTTCAGCCGATGATCTCGAAACTGTCACTTGCTTCTTGGTTTTCCATGACAGCAATGAATCTCCAAGTTTGATGCAATAACCAGTAACAGATCTCCTTGTCATGGGACAAGTTCCCCAGTCCGAGTCGCAATAAGCCGTGAGAGATAAGCAACTTTGTGCCGAGAGCAGAACTCCTTTGCCAGGTGAAGACTTCAAATATCGTAGCACCCTCAATGCGGCCTCCAAGTGCGATGACTTTGGATTATTCATGAGTTGTCCGATCTAAAATGTTATTTTCTCAAAATTTAACACCGGTAATGCTAACATCAGTCACATTATCTTCGATGATGATTATATATGATACTGCAGGATTAAAGACATTGTGAGAATTATCAAATAACCATTGATAGATGTAACATATACATATAAAAATATTTTATTTGTTGTGCACTACGACGAATTAATATATATTCCTTCTGAAAATATCGAATCCATAGCTCAAAAGAAGATTTCATATTTTCCAATTATATCATATTATGTTTGTATTTTAATTAATTGTCAGTTTTAGTAAACTCTTAAGGGGTATCTACAAATATGAATGAATCATATGAATCTGGATTATCTTAATTCTTATAATGATTTTTTGTCATTTTATTGAAAATATAATCTTGAAGGTAGAATCTAATTTCATTTGATGCTTCAAATTACTCTTGGATTTTTCTTTCATTCTTTGTACATCATTGTTTAGTCAATGCATCCATGACAAGTGAAAACATTTTCTCATAATTGACTTCTGGACTTTTTGAGAAATTTTGGGTTGAGGTTAGCCCATATTGTTTGTATGTCAATATCCAATATCTACAAACTATAGTTTTATATAATCATTAATTTTCATATTGACAAAAAATACATTGATATCAAAATAATCATCAATAATCATATTACTTGGTCTCATAGTTTTTAGAAAACAAATAATTTGTTGAAATTTCATTTATTATATATATTTGATATTCTTCAGTAATAACATTATTTTGATTTATCAAACACTTTTATTGTACCATGTAAAATTACTTCTTCTTGAGTTTTTTACTTTCAGGTATAAAATCTTTTGAATTTATTCGTCGACTACACTTCTAACGTATTTTAAATTTTTTTGCAAATAAAATACAATATGGTCTTGTATGATATCAGTTTATTTCATAGTTTCAGATACATAACATCTTCTAAGGTTTTACTATTATTTATGTCACGAATTCTTCAAGATGATCGACCTCCTTAATATTGACATCTGAGTTATTCTATAATTTCATTTGAAGGGGTTATTGGTTTTTAAAATAAAAAACAGTTAGATTTCTAGCGCTTCACACAAGAAAACATAATTTGTTCAACTGAAACAATTATAAAAGGTAAATAATGTATCTTATCTATTAACACATTATATCAAATAATGTATTTGAAAACTAAATTTTGAACTTTGGGTTCACTTTATATTTCAAAAGAATTGATCGAAAAAGTTAATATATTCTCATTGATATACATTTAACTTCCATGTTCCTCTCCCTCGACGTTTGAAAACATTGATTTACTGAAATAATAATTGATATTGCATCATAAAAATCTCATTGTTATTGATTCAAGATACTTCAGCATATATCCCAACATATTTTCAATCTTTTCTATAGACTCGATATTGTACATTTTTTCGCACAATCAATTATTTTAATAATAAACTTTGGCTCAAGCTGGTATTAGCAGTAACTAATTTACATAATATCTAGAACATTTGCTGCAGGAAACACATCACATCCTAAAAATACGACGTTTTATTTTCAGAATCAATGGTTCAATAGTTTATTGGAAGCCTTTGATAGTTAGTCAATCAAACCACTTTTACTGGTTGTATATTCTGGAAATTATTATTCTCAGTAAATATTTTTGCAAACATCAGGTTGCGAGTCGTGTACCCACATTTACATTTACCTTTTCATTACAAAAAATATATGGATCCAATCCCAATTTGAACAACTGAGAGTTATATCAAATTTAACAATTCAATATGTAAGAATTTTTTAAATATTTTGGTTAATTGATTCAAGAATCTTGTATTGACATATTCAAGAACTTCTAGATCTTTAATCAATATATTTATGCACTATCAATAATTTTCTATGTTATATACAATTGTGATGATCAAATCAATGAATAATTTCAAATTGTAGAAGTATTTGTATCAATGAATTTTTTATTGCTATAAAAACTTATGGTTTGTAATACCGAAATAGTTAACTATATAAAATCCTTAAACTTCTAGGTTCACAATGTTAGCAAATTTCAATAAAAAAAACTCATGGTTTACTGTGATTTTTTTTAATCATATTGACATTGATACAATATCATTTTTTGATAAACTGAGTTTGTATACCATCCAATTTAATTTTGATATATGTTGGATTGGTTGTCTCGATATTATGTTTGTCTATAAGATATAAAAACAACATTCATTCTTAACAATAAATTTTTTTTTGAGTAAAATGTATATTAACTCGTCTGTAAAACTTGAGTTCTTATAAAATAATTTATTTGAAATAACATGTTGTATTGAATCAATATTGTCATTGGATTCAAAAATCCAAATATTATCAAACACTTCATTTTTCATCGGCAATAAGTGATATTCCGGATCTTTAATACATGTATGATAAGTTACAATGAAAATATAATTTGAGTGGTAATCAATTTTCTCCGCAAATCATGTATCATTTTTTATAGAAATCATTTGACATACTTCAGATACAATACAGTGATTCGAGATATCAATGTATATCTGGTATAGTATTCGATTAAGATATCTAATATTTTTATCGTACTACATGAACAAATATTTTTTTATGTCACTTCAAACATATAATTTTCACATATCTATGCCGATATTTTAAAATCGTTATTCCACTCCAGGTGAAATAAAATATTTTTCTTCTTTGAAAAATTGATCTATACATGGCACAATGTATCAATTGTGTTCATTCAATTCAGGGCATGAATCACGTCAATTATGTAACTTTCAATATTAGTTGTTCATTATTTACTCATGGTTTTTTAAGAATTGAAATCGAAAAATTAGAAATACATGCCATCAGTATCAACTATTTGAAATTTAAGTTATAACGAACGAATCAATTAGGATAAGTAATGATATGTACTGGAAACAACAAATTCAGATTAGAAATATCTACCCCAATCTAGCATTTCGAAAAAAAAAAAACGAGGAAACGAACATGGAATTTGAAACTTTAATTAAACAAAAAATAATAAGAATTGTACACATTTTATGATTAAGTATGATGATTGAGACCAATTTCTTTCCAAAGTACACAAAATATATGATGAGAATCATATGGTTTTCGGCAGAATTTGATGAAACAATTTGACAAGTTAACAAAAAATTGCATAGTAAATTTATCCCATTGTTTGAGCTCTCGATAAATCCTTCAGCCGTAAACAAATCAAATTAATTTTATTAAATTATTAATAAATAGTATATCACGTTTCTTCAAGATAACAACAAATATATGATTGATCTAATTTGATAGCAAATCAAAATTATGTAAGAATATTATTAAATATTATATCATATTTAAACAACAAATATTCTGAATGTTCTTCGAAAATATTGATATATTTTAGATCTTATATCAATATTCTCAGTAACATTAGCAGATCTTAAATATATATTTTTCAGTAATATTTAATATCAACATTTTTCGAAGATGTCAATAGGTTTTAGATTTTGATCAATATTTATCGGAAAGCTTGACGGATCTTAAATTTATACCAATGTTCTTCAGAATATTGATTGATAATATCGTAGATTTTAGATCAATTTTTTCAGAAATATTAAAATTAATATTTTTTTAGAATATTAACAGATCTTGTATGCTAGTTCATATTCCAAATTTATCATGTGAAACATCACTACTTAAATGTTAAATTATTATTATTTTTTTTAAAAAAATTATAGTAGCATTTAAGTAGTAGATATTTCAGTTGGTATTAGAGCCGACCTCTCCTAGTACGGTGTTGTTCGGGGACGAACAAAGCGGAAGCTAGTGGACATGTGAGGCCTGGGGCCGAAGAGGGCGGGGTGATCGCCGTTGTCATGAGATTGTACGAACAATGAGCGGCTCTTGGGAGACTTCTAAACGAAAGGAACATGAATGAACCGATCTTACACCGGAAGGAGATGGATTCCAAAACTGCTCAGGTATCAGACTGCGCAGTTGTGGAGGACCTAAAAGATTTGATAGGTACTACTCGTATTATGAATGTACATCTTATTTTCGGTAGCTCATCACATAAGAACTTCAAAATTAAGCGTGCTTGACTTGAGGCAATTCTGGGATGGGTGACCCTCTGGGAAGTTTCTTAAGGTGTATGTAAGTGAGGACATAAGCACGTTCGAAAGAACCGTCTTGGTACAGTGAGGACAGTCGTCGAATCCGAAGCGTTACATCATGAATATTGATGAATGGTTTATTCGAGATCAATATTCTTCATGAAATTGATGTTCGTACATATTACATCAATATTTTTCAGATATACTGATAGATCGATCTTAGCTTTTTAAATTATAGTTCTAATATTACCCATGAATATATACATTCTTTAGATCATAAATTACAGATCTGGCTAGATTTTTAATTTTCAAATCAATATTTTTCAAAAATATTGTTAGATCAATCATGAATCTTGCTAAATATCAACGTAAAATTGTGTCGTTTCACTTCAGAAACATCAACAAAATATTGAAAGATCGTGTTACGTCAAAAACATCCATTGATATACAATAAAAATATTTAATAACGAATAACACGATCTTTTAATATTTTGTGCCAAGAGCATCGATTGATATAACATAAAAAAATATTTAATAACAAGTAGCGTTCTCCAGCAGAACAACTTAAAAAAAGACACTTGTGATAAAATGTTATGAATTTAATAAAAAAAGAAAGGAGAAGAGATAAATGTGAGTTCAGATAGTAAACTTCAAACTATTTTATCAATAATCGATAATCTTTATTTATATGATACAATTATATAATACAAATTTATAAATAAAAATATTAATATATCAATATTAATAGAAAATATATTTATATAATCACCTGCATTCAAAATTATGTCATAACAATAATACAAATAATGCAGTTGTATTTTATTTTTAAAAAGTATTATTTGATATTTGTTTAATTTGTCTTTTGTCAGAAAATAGTGGTGAATTTAGCAAGCGTGACTGGGAAATATGGTTACTTTTTTTTTTGAATTCTTTTAAAAGTTTGCACCTTATCTTGGTTGATATATTTATACTTTTCGGGGAAACACACTTCGATTGTGTTTACATCGAAGGATTTGAAGTTATAAAATTTAAATTTATTTGATTGTTTAGATGAATTTATATTAGATTAATTTTAATTACATTTAATTGTTAATTTATGTGAATAAAATGATGATATGATGTATTTGATATTCATTATTTTTGAATTCACTATTCAAATATCCTTCTAATCAAAAGTGAAATTGGTCTAATACATTTGAAAATATCATTTTCTTAAAAAAAAAGTTGACCAAAATTAAAAAATAAAATACATTTCTAATCAAAAATATTTTTATAGATCAAATCTTCAAATATATTTGAAAATGTCATTATCTTAAAATGTTGAGTACCTTGATTATTTTGGAAAAAATTGCTTAAATAACTTCGATCAACATTTTTTTAAAAAAATAACCTTCTCATTTTCTTAAAAAAATAAATAACAATGGTTTTATGTTGCCAAATTATACGAATATCACCTACCCAAAAAAATTTAATTTTTTGATTTTCATGTCCCCCTTACAATAAATGGTGATGGTAAATCATTTATTTTACTATACATATATATATATATATATAATTGGAATAATATTTTAAATACCAAAATATCTAAAGTGGACATGGATTACAATTTCCATATGTAACATGTCCCCCTCTATTCTAAAGTGGACACGGTATTTTTTGATTTTCATGTCCCCCTCTGTTCTAACATGCCCTGATGATAATAATAATAATAATAATAATAATAATAATAATATATAATGTTTCCTCACAAAATTAACAAATAAGAAAAAAAAAACTTAAATGTGGGGATCCGGATGCTAATCATGTTCTTAATTATCATTGTGACTAATTAATCAATTATAAAAACATGGTCTAAATTTTTTTTTTAACATGCGGAACGTAGTGAAATAAACGTATATACATCTCAGTATAAAATTACAAGTCCTGTACCACATACATTTATTTAACTAAGGTTTAACAGCTAATATCACGTGTCTAACCCTATCTCTAATCCAAGTCCGGAGCCTCCACTCTAATCACGATCTCTCTTCATCTTCTCAACTCTGAACATGTCCCACCTGTTGTCATGCATACATACAAAACAAGACAACAGCCGGATAACTCCGATGAGAATAAATCCCAGTATAAACAATGTAAACATACAATCATATAAAAACATTTATAAAAGCATATAACAAATATCATTCACATGCAGCCAATCAACAAACATGAATGATATAAAACTGTAAATCAACTAGTCATCACAGACTCTACTCAACTCTAACCTAGGGATCCCAATGTCTGGATATTGATAATTATATCGAATCTCAGTCGATAGGAATGAATCAACCCGAAACGTCATCGATATAATTCATATATCCAGTGTCTGGGCGAAACAGCCACAGAATTGACGAATCAGTCAAGAATTAAGCGAATCAGCCAATAATTAGACGATTCAGTCAGTAATTAAGCGAATCAGCCAAAGTTTAGACGAATCAGTCGATAACTAGACGAATCAGCCAATAACCAGACGAATCAGCCGGGGACTAGGCGAATCAGCTAATGACTAAACGAATCAATAGTCAATACATGCAGTGGCTATAAATCAATAGACTATAAACATCAATCTCATCAATTATAAATATCAATGTAATAAACTAAGTATGTGATTTAGGGAGACTCGAGTCAAACCTCACTCGAGTTGTGCAATCCCAACTCAACATTAATTTATACCTTTCTTTCTGATACTCTGACTCTGCCGAAGTCTCGAACTCAAAGCCTGTCAGTACTCAATCTGACAATAACAATATCGAGGGTACGGTATCAATACACCACTCAAATAACACTGGATATAATCAGAATTAAATCAAATTCTGTTCCAACAGCACAACGTCATAGTCTCAATATACCCAGCAATATCATCTCAGTCAGATATCAATTCTAACATCTCATAATCGGTAATAATTCAATTCTGATATCAAATCGATTCCAAAACAACTCCGAAAATCATAACAATTCCATATGGTATTTATTCTTCAGTCCGGTTTCGATTATACGATGTCTAACATGACCAGAACATCATATAAGAATCATATCATATTCTGACAGTACCATAATTTCAAAACATATCAAAACGTAGCAAAACTTACGTCCAGTTGTAGCCTACGTCGATAGGAACTCAATACCGAAGTCGGATTCAAAATCGGATAGACGGATTTCTCCCAAAAGGCGTAAGGATTTTCAACCCTTTTTCAGAAACCTTTTTCTCGATTCTTCTCTTCTGAAGGGGGAAGGATTCGTGTGATATATATATATATATACATCCACATACATGCAAGAGGACGAGTGGCTCATTCCGCCTATTACACGTCTCGCGCATATGCGCGACATCAACCGGCGCATATGCGCGAGACCTTAAGTCTCGGCGCGTGTCTTCCCAACTGCTGGCGCATATGCGCGACACATTTCCGCGCATAATGCGCCCAACTCTCTGGACTCGGCTTCTCGGCAACTCGCGCATATGCGCGACTCATCTCCACGCATATGCGCGAGGTCCTCTGGACTTCGCTTGTACAGTCTCGCGCATATGCGCGACTTACTTCGCGCATATGCGCGAGGTCCTCTGCCCACGTCGCGCATATGCGCGCATCGGTGCTGCGCATATGCGCGAGGGCTACTGTTCCTCGCACATTTCATGCATTTTCTCGTCTTTCCCAGTCCGATCCTTTCCGTCTATACTCACATCAATTATCCCCAAATCACTTCAGATTAATAGGATAAAATTCTCGGGCCTTACATTAAATCTTTAACTCTCAAATACCGTTCGTTCATGATACAACTCGTCACTCAATTTCTTACCAATTTCAGGCCGATTGCCCAGGTTCCAAGAGCATCGGATATCAATCGAAGTCCGATCTCAATCGAACGTAGTCAAGATTCGATGAAGACAGAGACGAAAATTTAATCTCTGTGAGATTGAAAATAGAGATTTATCAAACAGATAGATATAACCAAAGATGAAGATGGAGACGAGGACTTGAGGTGTCCGCAACACTGGGATTTGAAAACCCAACTCCATTGTGTTGGCATTTCAAAAAGCATTAATTTGATGTTCAGTTAGAACCATTTTTTTTTTCCTTGCAAGCAGGTCCCACGCCAACTTTAAATTTTTTAATTATATGTGTTTTTATTTTTATTTTGTCTACTTCTGTTTTCAACGTCGTTTTTTTTTTAAAAAAAACTTTCAATTATTATTTTTTAAAATAAATATTATTGATAGATTAATTATAAATAAAGGTAGTTAAAAAAAATCATAAATATGGAGCAAGGATTGGGGTGAGGATGGAACGGCTTTTTAAGACATCGCCGCTCTCGTTCTCGTTCTCGCCCTCGCTCCACTGTCATCTCTGTCGAAAATCTTGTTATTTTCATTTGAGAAGAAGTTATCAAATAAGATCGTTTCTTATGATTACCGTCGTCTGCCAATTATTCAAAACTCTCAACAATTATCAGAAAGATTTTAAATGAGAAAAAAAAAAAAAACCAAGATTCATATATTATAAAATCTATATATAAACCCCCCAAAAAAAAATTACTTGAGAAAATAATACGTCATGCTATAACTCAAAAGGAATCAAAAGACCCAACTTACACCGGATAAAACGAAAGACTAAAACAGAATTTTTATCTTCTAAAAGTCCCGTCGGTATTTCGAATGCTAAATCCATCGTTAATATCTTGTCATAATTTTATACAGTATTGAAAAATCAAACATGGTTTTACCAAAATTACTCCAAAAGAAGTCCTGCAAATGCGAGCAATAGAGAGAACCAAAAGACGAATACACGTGGTGGTCGGATTCCTTCTCCGCTTATGTCGTTGTTGATTCCTGATGGCCCTAAACCGTTGTTTGGCCCTCCTAATACCCCTGTAGGAGTCATCACAAGCGGCGAGCCGCCATTTGTCGTGGTGGTGGTTGGCATGCCGCTTACTGTGGTTACCGGGGTGGTGGAGGTTGGGGTGGAACTAGAAATCAACAACAATAATAATAAAGAGTTACAAATTATAGGTTTAGCTAAATATAAGCATCATCTCACATGAAAAGTATATATAATTTATCTGTTAGATGCAGACGATTGCTATTAATTAAGAATTCAAAACATTCCTGATCTCTTCTAATTTTAAAAGACAAAAATTTGCATGAGACGGTCTCACGGATCGTATTTTGTGAGACATATATCTTATTTGAGTCATCTATTAAAAAAATATTACTTTTTTATGCTAAGAGTATTATTTTTTATTATGAATATCGGTGGGATTAACTCGTCTCACAGATAAAGATCCGTGAGAACCTTCTGAAAAGGATCTACTCATTTTAAAATACTCTATCAGATTTCGAAAGTTTATAATTTCATTTAAATATCACATTTAATTGAGGAGGACATGACATATTATATATCATAAATATATGTCACAAGGACAAGTACAATTATTAATGGCATTGAATGTCGAAAGATCCACCGAAATTTTTTTGACCTAGGGTACATTGAAATACCCTAAAGCAAAAAAAGGAAGAAAATAAAGTAGCAAAAGGAATAAAAATAGAGTGACGCCTTTATAGAGAAGTGTAAAAAGTTCTTGTATTATATACCTTTATCAAAAGTTATCTTGTGTGAGATAAATTGACCCCATCTCTATTAAACATGAAGAAATAAAACTTTTGAAATCAAACGTAATACTTTTTTCATGAGATGGATCGGATCAAAAATCCGTCTCACAAAATTGATTTATGAGAAAGTGTCGTAAGAATTGTTATAATATCTTATATTATGCTATGAATTTTTTATTCGTAAAAGCACTAAAATAAATACCTAGCAGTAGCAGGATAAGCACATCCAGCTGCACTACCTGTAACTCCACCAAACATTTGAAATTTAAATTATTATATATTTGAATTTGAATGAAAGAAAATTATTTTGCTGAAGCTTCCCAAAAAAAAAAAAAAAAAAAAAAAACAAAGATGGCATGAGAGCATTTGAAGAATACTAACTAGGGTTCGAAGTGACAATGGTGGCGGTGCCGGTGAAATTACAGGCGGCGGGGGCCTGCCGGTTTTTTTGGAAATAACTGTTGACAGCATAGCTGCAGTGAGCTTTGACGGTGTTTGGGTTGAAGCAGGGTCCATTTTGATGGGTCGGGTTGCAATCTGCCCCGGCTCCGCATGCGTAGTCCAGTGTCTTTTGCAACTCTGCGTTACTGATCCCATCCTTGCAAACGCACCAGCTTCCACCTACAAGAAAACAGTTGGTAGCTGTTATAGATTTATCCACGCGCCGTTACTTTTTGTTTGGAGTGTGTGCTTGAAGGGAGGTGGTTCTAAAATTTCTAGAAACGGGAAAAAAAATATCCAAGAAACTTGATGTTCAGATTTCGATGTTTAGCTTAACTAAACAATTCGATCTGAAAAGAGATGTAATGAATCTGTACTAAGAAGAAAAGGTACGAGCCCAAAAATTCATGCCTTGATAATTAAGATTTGGAGGAAGCTTAGCTCAAATCTTGAAACACAGATCTTGTTTCTTTGAGGAAATATAAACTTCTCTTTTCTGGTAGAAAGAACTCATTGAAATAAAACAATACAATCATATTTTAAAGTTTTTTTTTGTTTTTCCCGTGAACAAACACTAGATTTCGAGGGAAAACGAGGGAAGGCGGGTGGTGAAAGAGCTTACTTGAATGCTCAGCCATGGCCAAGAGGAGCACAGTAAACACAAAACCTGCAGCCATGAGAAAAGGAACAAGAAATGGTGGTGGGATTATTTGAAAAGAGCAAGCAATTAGTGCACTCCCCAAATTATTGTATGTCGAGCACTAGTGCTACTACTGTAGGTAAGCAGATATCAGGGTTTAAAAGCAGCTTAGCAATTTGAACTCTTTCCGTCGACATATATAATTGATTAAATTAAATATATTTGAAATAAAAATAAAAAACGTGGGTGGAATTCTGATTATTTACATATTTAACCCTTCTCCGAGTCCCCGACAATGTATCTTTTTTTAATTCCTGACGTAAAATTTTCACGCAAATAACATTCTTTCCGCTAAATAATTTATCCCACTTATCAATATTTATTGAACCAAATTGACTCAACGGTTTTTTTAATAATTTGGCTCAGATATTAATCGAATTATAGATATTTATTATACGATTGCTAAAAAAATATTCAAAAATCCCGCAACAAGTAAAAAACCGAAAAAATTATGTTTTTACTTTTTTTTGCATTTATTTAAATATATACATTATAATATATTTGATTTATTATTAATTATAATCTCGATACATTAAATTTTAAAATTTATTTCTACTAAAAATTTACAATTTGCATTTCGTTCAGTCCTTCTAAATAAGAATTTAGAGTTGTCAATATGGCTAGTCCAACCCGCCATCTAAATTTAGTGGGTTAGGTTGGAAAAATCCCAATCCATTTAAAGACAAGCAGCTCGCACAAGTTGTGGACCTACGCGGACCAACACATAGAGGGCCGGTTGGCGTGTGGGTTGAGAATTTTTTATTTTTTAAAAAAAACAAACATGTATATATTTGATAATTATTTTGACTAACATGTAGAAATATGAAATCAATGATTCAAAAAAATTATAAATAATTAAATTCAATTAATTAAATATGTTAATATATTTTTTAACTTGCCCGTCTAACCCCTGGTCTGAAGCAATGGTTTTTAGCACACTTTTGTATCTAAACTTACTGATAAGAGGGGAGCCACATATTTATAATTTTATATGCTCGAGGAACATCAAATCTTAAGATATATGTTAATTGTCCACGTCGGTTGGATAAATAACCTGTGAGTTGTATATATGGTCTTAGACAATCCTCCCCCCTTGAGCTAGCTTTTGCTTGGAGTTGTACATATGGTCTTAGACAATCCTCCCCCTTGAGCTAGCTTTTGGGGTTGAGTTAGGTCCAATTTCCAATCTTAAGTTGTATATATGGTCTTAGACAATCCTCCCCCCTTGAGCTAGCTTTTGCTGGGAGTTGTATATATGGTCTTAAACAATCCTCCCCTTGAGCTAGTTTTTGGGGTTGAGTTAGGTCCAAGCTCCAATCTTAACAATATATGCTATATTAATGTGTCATTTCTCATCATGTGCTCAAGTTTCCAGAGCCAACGGAGGTTCAAGATTAAAAGTGGGTGAAATTTTGAAACCATGGGCGAAGCATAAATGTTCCTTTGTCCACTACACATACAAACAGCGGGCTTTTTGCGTCATTTTTTTTCTTTATTTATTCTATTAATTTGCAGAGCAGTGAACTATGCCTCCTTGCTCGAGTCCCTTAGACTGAAAGAATTGATATTGAGGATACAGATTGATGATGTCGAGCTTTTGGTTTTTACAATCAGCTCTGCTGCCCATGGAATATTGTCAACGTAAGTCTTGCGGGTGTAGATGTGTAAGTTTTATATGATTTTTCATAATTACCTTCTTCAATCTAATCCTTCCCTCTGGTTTTTGTGTCTTCTCCAGGGTCTGATTCATCCGAGTCAACCAGTCACAAGATTGACTTGACTGAGGCGAAAAAGAACCAAACTCCACCGCCGGCGCCTCTGCTTTCGTTGGCAGCTTCGCCCGCGGCCTTTGCTGCATTCACTCCTGTGGCGGTTCAGTTGCCGCTGGAGGAAAAGGTGTTCACGCCATTCAGCGCGGAATTGATGGCCGTGATGCAGGAGATGGAAAAAAAAGAGGTGAGGAACTATATGATGGGCTTGGAGCAGCATCAAAATTAAATTTTCCAGCATCAACAACAGCAGCAGCACCAGCATTACATCCAACGGCAGATTCAGCAGTTGGGGATGTGCATGCAACAAGCCAATGTCAACGAGAGATTAAGGAATCCCTCCATAAATCGCGTTGGAATCAGCAGAATCGATTGAGTTCTTGGTTAAGGTCTTTTTGCGAGAAATGAAATTCAGTAATGGTCCAATGACGACACATTATTTATTAATTGAAGTTCTTGGTTAAAAAACTTTGCATGTACCAAAGTTTATAAGTTAGGCAATATGAGACCTTGACAAATACGTGCATGAAGCGAGGAAGAGGGAGACCAGAAAAACACTTGGTTGGCAACAATTAATACCACATGACAAAGTTCATTTAAATATAGATGATAATTTACTAGAAGATCAGAGCACTATTACATACGTTACAATTAGTAAATTTTTTTTACAAAACTGAATTTTGTTTTTAAAAGAAATTAAATTATATTTGTTACAAATAGTAATAACCCGTAGCGCTCTTATGTAGAAGAATCAATCATTTTCACCCTTTGAGAAGAACCCACCATACACTCGGACTCTAGAATTGGTCGAGGCATTCAAAATCATTCTTTTAAATACTCTGTGACATCCATACACAATCTAAAACACTTTTAAACATTTTGTTAGGACTTGATAAAAAAAATTTAGAATTTTATACATAGATTTTATAAAAGCACAAAATAGTATTTTTGATTATTATGCTTCAATTTTGTATGTAAAGACTCTAACCGCCATATTCAACTATCATTATCAGGGAGCAACAACTTCCCGGAGAACGATTGAAATTACGTTTGATTGTATATATACACACGTTTTTCTCGAATTTGCAATCATTATTTTCCTTTTAAAAAGATAAAATAAAATAGAAACCCTACTACAAGGCTTGATTAAATAGTGATGCAAAATCAAATTTTGCAGACAGACAGACACACGGACGAAAGGTTGATTAAATATTCACATGAATTTTGCTGAGCTGAATGTGAGGCATTGCTTCAATTATGATTATCCCATAACAAGGTTGTCCCTGGTTCCTTTGTGAATACTTATTTCCTTAAATTAGATTTATAATTATACGTATTTATTTGATTGACATATGAACTTATTGCATAGTCAGAGATTTGATTTGGGGAAAAATTCAAAGAATTATTTCAAATGATATTCATATTGGGTGTGTTTCGAATCTACTAGTGAAATTTTATAAATAGTTAATATCAAGTTGATTTGAAATTCACTTGAATTTGTCCATATTTTAAATCATGGATCGAAATGATCTATCAATACGAGCATAAACTTGGTTAATTCAACATTTTCTGAAATTTTTGGTTTGTGGTTATGTCATTAGTTAAAATTATCTCTTAGTCCAATGGCAGTGCTAGAGCTCTCGGTCATGAGTTCGAGTGACGGCGTGCCATCTCCTGAAAAATTTAGGCAAAAACTTATGTGAGACGGTATCACAGGTCGTATTTTGTGAGACAGATATCTTATTAAGGTCATCCATGAAAAAATATTAATTTTTATGCTAAAAGTACTACTTTTTATTGTGAATATCGGTAATATTGATCTGTCTCACAGATAAAGATTCGTGAGACCGTCTCAGAAGAGGTACTCAAAAATTTAATAGATCATATAATGAATCCAAATCTCCATATATATAGATTTTCTAATTAAAAGACTCTTATAATCTTATGGTATTTTCAAAATTAGAGTATTTATTAAGTAATTTATTTTCTCTTGTTTCAATCGTACTTACAATTCATTTGATAAAATTTTTATTCTATGAAATCGTAAAATTATATGATTCATCCGAAATGTGCATGATGATGAATTTATTCTCTATAACATGATTATCATTTACTCATTGGAATAAGATGACATTTTCAAAAAAAAAAAAAAATCATTATAATTTCTCGTAATGCTGATATGACACCTAAAATTGTTAATTGAGATACCGCAAACTTGTTATGATGGTACACAAAAGAACAACAAGAAAAAAAATCCAAAATTTTAAACACAAACCTCACTCATAAATATACATATGTCCGTACAATTAAAAAATGACAAGAAAAAAATTAGTATCACCATTTGACAAAAACTTGTGTGAGACGATCTCACGAATCTTATTTTGTGAGACATATCTTTTATTTGGGTTATCCATGAAAAATTATTAGTTTTTATGCTAAAAGTATTACTTTTTATTGTGAATATCGGTAGGATTGACCCGTCTCACATATAAATATCGTGCGACCGTATCACAAAAGACGTACTCGTCACGTTTATCTCCTAGTTTACCAAGGGAACACAATGTATGTTGTTTCTTTCCAGCTGTCCTCGTCAACTTCAAACCATTCAAGTATAAAACTACATTAATCTCACATTCTCACCCCACTTTTGAACTGAAACCAAACAAAAAGCCATGATTTGTTCAAGGGGCATCTCCAAGAAAGTATGCGTGATCGGCGCGGGCCCATCCGGCCTCGTCACGACCCGGGAGATGAGGAAAGAAGGCCACAATGTGGTGGTTCTCGAACAGAATCATGATATCGGAGGTCAATGGATGTATAACCCTGAGGTGGAGGATGAAGATCCCCTGGGCAAAAATGATTTCATGAAAGTTCATAGTAGCGTTTACTCGTCGTGCGCTTAGCGTCTCCCAGGGAGATAATGGGGTTCACTGATTTCCCATTTGTGATCAAGAAAGATAGGGATGTGAGGAGATTTCCAGGTCACAGGGAAGTTCTTTTGTATTTGCAAGATTTTTGTGAATACTTTGAGTTGAGAGGGATGATAAGATTTAATACTATTGTCCTCAACATTCAGATGTTGGAGTATCCTGGAATTTTGGGGGAAGACTTGAAGTGGGTGGTTAGAAGCAAGGAGGTTGAACTTGAGAAGGAGGTGGAGGAAGTCTTCGATGCGGTGGTCGTCGCCACCGGACATTATTCTCAACCTAGGTTGCCTAAAATTAAAGGTATATATATATATCTATATATATATGATCAGCACGTACGTAAACAAGATTAAGCCCGTTGGATATTTTCAGGAATGGAGGTGTGGAGAAGAAAGCAACTGCATAGTCACGTTTACAGGATCCCAGAACCTTTCAAGAACGAGGTATGACGCATCAACTTACAGATTTTAAAGGTATTTTTCAAGAAAAATAGCTATTTGCGAAAACATAATTAAAAAACTTAGATTAAAAGGATTTGAAATTCGATCTAATAACTTATATTAGACAAAAACTCGTGTGAGACGGTCTCACGAGTCATATTTTATGAGACATATCTTTTATTTGGGTCGTATGAGAAATTAATACTTTTTATGCTAAGACTATTGCTTTTTATTGTGATATCGACGGGGTTGATTCGTCTCATAAATAAAGATTTGCGAAATCGTCTTGCTACTTATATTAATGGTTTCAAATCCCTAAGCTGATGCAAGAAATTGTTTTAAATGTTTTTCAAGATTGTAAAATTTACTTTGCATGAATGGCACACTTCTCTATGCTTTGGATCCCATTGTATCCGTAACTTTTGGATGGATCAAATCGAGTGTTTCTTTATTCGGTGCAAAAGCTTTTTTTTTTTTTTTTGAGTGTGTGCAAAGATACATAACATTTGATTTCATTTTCCTAATTAAAGGTTTAGCCACTCTCCAACAAACTTTATATTTATTCAATATATATATATATATAATACTGTGTATTAATTTCAAATTTTAATAATTAATTAACAGGTTGTTGTGGTAGTTGGAAGTTCAATAAGTGGGCAAGATATATCGATGGAGCTTGTTGACGTGGCAAAGAAGATCCACCTAAGTGCAAAATCGTCCCATGCAATTTCTCAAGGTTTATCAAAAGTCATCTCCAAATATGATACTCTACACCTTCATCCCCAGGTAAATAAATATCTTGTAATGAACCCATTTGCTCACTAGCATAACAAAAAATATTAATAATAATAATAATAATATTTTTTTGGCAAAATTTAGGAAACTTTTTACGGACAAAAACTTGCGTGAGACGGTTTGACGAGTCGTATTTTGTGAGACGAGTATCTTATTTGGGTCATCCATGAAAAAATATTAGTTTTTATGCTAAGAATATTATTTTTTATTGTGAATATCGGTAGGATTGACCCGTCACACAAGAGACCTACTCTTTTTTTAAAAATGTTTTCATCGGTTGATTGATTTATTTACGTATAATGCCAAACATGTGCATAATAATGAAGATAGAATCATTGCATGAAGATGGGAAGGTTTTATTCAATGATGGATCGTGGGTAATTGCCGACTCTATTATATACTGCACAGGGTAAGTAAATAATTTCGATTTTTTTTATATATCAAATCTAGGATTTCGAATTAATGAAATATAATGTCATTTTGGTATATTTAATCATTTGATTCCATGACTGAGATTAATATGAGAATAAATAAGAAATTCTTCAAGTGGTGACATTTGTAGGTATTCATATTCATTCCCATTTCTTGACACCAAAGGAATTGTGGCGATAGACGATAACAGAGTTGGCCCACTATTTGAGCACACATTCCCTCCTTCATTACCTCCTTCTCTATCATTTGTTGGTATCCCTGGAAAGGTAATAAATATCCTTTTCATATCTTGAATAATATACATGTAGCATTGGATTTTGAACATGAGGTGAGTGATTTTAAATTATTTGTAATTATCAAAGTTTTTTGGTGCAAACTTTCGTGAAGAAGAAGAGGTGACGTAGGAGTTTTGAAATTTTCGAACATCCAGAAACAATATTGTGCTTATTTACTTTGCAATCTACCTATCTTTCTACTAATCATCAAAGCTCAACTGACATTCTTGATGAGCCATTTGTTTAACTAATTTCAGTAAACCTAATTCTGTATAGTTTGCACTGATTGACCTACTGATAAATAAAAATCTTGTCTCTTGGGTAACAAATATAACATTTGACATGAAGATCAAGAAACATTTGAACTAAAAGATTATCTTTCACTATCATTCAGTTTTGTTGGGTTAAGCGTGCATGAGTGAGAGTAGTAACTCTTAGGAAGTTGTGAGTACTGCTGACATTGTGTCGCTTATTTTAAATTCTATTAAAAATATGATTTTTTTTAAAAAAAATGGACTGTAAATTTATTTTATTGTAAAATTCATTAATACCTGAAATACAAAAAAAAAAAACATATATTTATTAATACTATTTAACGAAAAAAAGGATATACATGTAAAGTAAGTCAATTTTGTGAAACATGTCTCATATCCGACCCAAATCATGAAAAAAAATTTCACTCTAGAAATGATCGAATCGACCCGTACTAGGATATATATCGATGAAACTGTCTCACATAAGACCTACTCAAAAATTGGAGAACTATAAAATTTTGAACAATAGTGTAAAGTTCATTTTTCTTCAATTTATTTTGAAATGCATTAACATTAATTAATAAAAAAATATCGACTCGTCTTAGAAATATATCTAATTGATACCGTCTTACAGAATACTTACTCAAAAATTGGATAACTATAAAAGTTTGAACAAAAACGTAAACTTCATTTTTATTATATTTATTTTAAAATTTATTAATTAATGAAAAAAATGAAATCAAACAAAAGGTCGTCCAAATAAAGATACAGTTCACAAATCAAACAAAAAAAAGATAAATAAGACAAAATAATTATTCTAAAATAAGAATATATTTCGTTTTTTAAAAAATAGAATGTAAATTTCATTATTCTTCTATTTATTTTAAATTTTATTAAAGATATAGTTTTTTTAAAAAAAAAAACATAGAGTGTAAATTTCATTCCAATAAATGGTGACTGAATTTTATTTTTCTTCAATTTATTTTATAATCCACTAATAGATGGGAGAACAAACCAAAATATGTATTTATTATTACTATTATTCTAAATTTTATTAAAGATATATATAATTTTTTTAAAAAAAATGGAGTGCTTTGTGATGGATGTAGCTTATAGGGTTTCCCTTCTTTGAAGCCCAAGCAAAATGGATTGCTCAACTGTTGTGTGGGAAAACAAGGTTGCCATCATGGGATGATATGATGCTATCAATCAAAGACTTTTATCAATCAAAGGATATTGCGGGGATTCCTAAGCACCACACTCACGATATCTCCAGTTTTGAGGTCAAACCAATATATATAATTATTTCTTTATTATTAGCTAATTCTGATTATGAACTTGACGTTGTTTTTCATGCAGTATTGTGATAAGTATGGAGATTACATCGGTTTCCCACATTTAGAGAAGTGGAGAAAAGAGCTTTGCCTTTCATCTGTGCGAAATGCAGAGATTAACTTAGAGACATTTCGTGATGTATATCATGAAGATGAAGAGATGCTGCAACAAGCCTATCAAAGTTCTCACTTCACTCAGCTAATTGATCGGTCTCGAATCCCATGATTTATAAGTTATTTTATGCTAAATGGGATATACTATTGTGTAAAGAATCTACAACGACTCAGCTGATAACTAGAAATTTACTAGCTCGACGTCTACGACTGTCTCGACGTTTTCTTATCTTTCCCCAACCGTCCAAGCACTTTTGCAACAAAAATCCCTGTTTATCATGGCTACGAGGTTGACACCTCAATTTTGAGTCGAGTGATTCTTGAATGACATCCAAATGTTGTAATTTACAACATTTTCCTGGTGTAGCACAAGCATTCTTGCTGGCATTTCTTTTCAGTAAACCTGGTTTCCCAGAGTTTTTGTGCTTGCTTGTTCTATTTTCGCGTTCTCTTTTTTCAGACGAACCCACTATTTTATCAACTTCTTTCTCCTCCTCGATATAAACATTATGCCCAGCTTGTTGGAGATTTTGCTCTGTTGTCATACTCTCTGTTTCTTGATCAACAGAAGCAACTATATCAGCAAACCAATATAGAGTTTTATCTGAGTTTCCCACTGGCTCCGAGCTTGAAATCTTCGTACACTGTCCATTCCTCGATGTAGAAATCAGAATTAAAGTTTCCGCTCCACTCACATGGAGTTCCATGGCTGATTCTCCCTCCAATTGTTTGGAAAAAAGAGGAGTCTTGATTCGAATTCCCTCGGAAATTCCTATAGAAGAAGAAAGCTCATTCTCTGTGCTTGCACAAGCCTTCAAGTTCATCTCCTCAGCAGATATAATTCCAGCATTGTCAGAATCTCCAACTTTAATTTCCTCATTTATCTTCTCGATGCTTTCAAAATTAATATCGGTTTCCCATGTACAACTGAGGGGTGAAGAATTTAAATCAATATCCAAAGATGATGTTTTTTCAGCGGAGCTCCCTTCGCAGTTTACTAGTCTATAGTGTGTACAAAGTACAGGTTCAGGTTTTGTATCCTCTCCAGAAAAACTCGAGTTACCATTTACTATATTGTCACCACAACGTTCAAAAGGAGCAGAGGAACTTACCGTCATTGATCCAAGAAATGCGGGTTTGTTCAAGTCAATCAAATATCTTGTTTTGTTCGGAGGTTGAATGTCCTGGATTGCAGGAAGAGCAATGCAACTTTCCTCTTCAAACTGCTCCTTTCCACCATCATGGCACGGATAAGCTGGAATTTCAAGATCCAAAAATTTTATATCGTGTGTCTTGCTTTGAAAAGAGGATGCTTTGACTCCATCAAAACTGGTTTTTGTAAGAAAAAGGCTGGAATTTACTGTCGTGGTTTCTTGAAATTTCCCAGCAACAAAATATGGTCCATTCTGAACATCATCTGCAGATAACATAGGCATTTTGCCATATGGAGAATCTTCAATGAGGTAACTTGTAGCATGTGGCAGCAGAGTCTTACAACTATTGGATTGGGATTGAGACAAAATATGATTTGACTCCAATGTCTGTAACTGCAAATGTGTAAATATTCCCCGGCTCTTGATCTCGTCCATCAATTCCGTTTGCTTTCTATACAAGCGATGCAGCTCCGCGACCTAAGATAGCAACAGAAAAAGTTGATGTAAACCTCAAATTATAAATTGGTTAAAGAATATGCTAAAACGTTGTAATGATTTCTAAAATAAAATGGAATCGACTGAATATGTAGTACTTTGACTATCAATAATTTTTTTTTATTTCAAATATATACAGCCATTTAAAAAAGACATTGTGTAAAATAATATTTATAAACATTGGATGTACACAAGATTTAGATGGACAGGAATCAAATTTTTAGAAAATATAAAGTTAAATTCGCCGACTTGTTATTTGAGGAGGCGACTGCCTCTGACAGTATACCACGATCCCAAAACATAAGGAAGAATACCAGTCTCCCCTTCTAAGATTGAAAGCTTCTAAATATATACCTGGAATTTGAATGTGGAATCATGATTTTGAATTATCTGCCTCAATACATCTTTGTCATAACCTAAATACTGCTCAAGAGTATATGATGGCAACAACACATCGGTGCCTCGACACTCCATATAATTATGATCAACATTGAAGAAGTGCCATGAAAATCCATTCGCACGTGCATTAAGATCCTTAGCATGGTAATATACAGGGACATAGCTTGTATACTGCATAGCTGCAACATGTACAAATGAACATGTGAGTGAATGAAAATTGACCTACTAATATTTGTGATTAACAGTTGGATGGATTCCCTCGAAGTAATACTTGGGACATTCTTTTTATAAACAAAATGTGAACATCAAATTTTTTTTTTGAAACTAAGGTAAACATCAATTTAAATTATTGAAAATAAGCCTTGTTTGTTAGCAACAACTTCTCACATAAGCTCAAGCTCAAAGGAAGTAAACCGGACTTGAGCTTAAACATGCTTATCACATGTAATATGAAGAACGAGAAATATATATCCAGGATTATTATCCAAAATGTACATGTGCATGTGATTGGATATCGAGCAACAAAGACCAATAAACGACCACTAATATTATCACCGTAATGAACTATAATGAGATTGTGTCTGCTGAATTCCAATTCGTGGTCACTTACAATGACACATATTGTCTCTATTCTTATCACTGTGGTGCGTTGTTGATTAAAACATAGTTTCATCAATCATAGACCGCAAAGACAATTCCATGGCGGGTGCGTAACTTCACAAATCTCTTAGTTTTTTACTAGGTTTCTTTCTTTTTCAACTTTGCATCATATCCCAAACATGATACATGCAAAATTGATGGATTGCAACAGTTAAAAAGTGTACGCAAGTTACTAAAGAAGCCAATAAGATTGAAATGGTGCAACATACTCAGCAGTGTGAACAATGTAAGCCTATACAAAGGTCACTATGAAAGCAAACAGAAAACAAAACATGGATAGTCGAAAAACGTAAGGATAAACAGCATCAGGAAATAGATTAAAAGTGATGAAAAGTCATAAATCAGGTATAAAAAAAAGCCGTTTTGTGAGTAACTGATGGGAGAGAAAAATTCAGTTCAACAAATCATCTGCAATTCTGCACAAATACATCGACTTTAACTTCACTCTCAATCATTTCCTGTTCACGAGAATATTCATTTATGGAGGTAAAACATTTCAATAAAAAAATATCAAACCAAAATTGAAGTAAACTGCCGAAATTTAATTATTTTGATAATGAACACGATAGGGAGCCGAACAAACTCACATAAAACCAACTGTTTCAAGAATTGATATTTTTATTACAAAAACCGAACAAGAATCTCAATAAGACATTCGATATTTAAGCTAAAGTTGGCATTTTTGACAGCTAATATAACTAAAATTAATTTAAAGAGCAAGAAATACGTGTGATAAGGTTCTATTTCTTGGCATTAGGCCAAGATTTAGCAATATAAAAACGGATTGTGGGGATAGGAGAAATGACAAAGAATATTCTACAATTCCCACAGAAGTAAGAAATGATATATCAGATACAAAGAATCCGACATGGAAAAAACAAAAGACAGACATAAAAAATCAATTTCTTTGTCATTTTATCAGAGTTTCTTCAAATTTCACGGATCAAATCGTCAAAACCATCATCCGCTACCAACCAATATCAAGCTCTTATCTTTTCAAATTTTAAATTACTGACGAGTTATACTCGCATACGTGCACAAACTTTTTCAGACAAGATCTTTTTGAAAAAAATACAAAGAGAAAATCAAAACCCATCCATTATTTTCCGTAAAAAGACGAGATCTTTTTTGAAAAAATTGCAAGAGAGAAACTACCTGATGCGAGAGCAAAAGATTTCTGCGCAAACGCTGGCTTCAAAAAGCAGCAATCTAGTCGTTTCCAACCTTGCAAGATTTAAAAGAACCGAAGTATGGTGAAGAAGAAGGTAAAATAATATGAAAAACTTCAAGGCCGTCAAGAAGGCAAATGTGAAGGGAAAATAAGAGAAGAAACCAATGTCATGGGGAACTGAAACAAGCTGACACTTTCAGTAAAGCAGACATTTAATAGAAAGAAAGAGATATGCCGGGATTCTTCAGTGTTGCAAAAAAGGACAAGGCCATGAAATGAGAGAGAGCTCAATTGAATGTGGGAGAAAATGAAGCTTTTTGGATCTGCTGGGGCCACATTCTTTGCAGTGACATTAAAGAGAAACGGAGAATTGTAAAATTAGACGACAGAGATACATGGAATTTGTGCACAAGTGAGGCCTACGGAATAGAATTTGTGGGGTCAGAGGTAAGCTTGTCCATTTCTACATTAATATTAATATATAATATGCTTTGAAGTTTCAACAGATGGAAATACAGGAAAGTCTTTATTGTAAAAGAAGAAGACAGAAACAAAGAAGAATGAAGTAAAGCAATTAAATGGAATTCCAAAGATCAGATTCCCAACACCACCAGCAAGTCGATGGGACCAAGATTTTTGGTAATAATTCAGAATCAAATTAAGGGTACTTCAGTCTTTCGTGAGAAAATTATTCCAAATAGACTATTTGTTTTTTAAAAAAATTACACATAACGAGGTTTTTTATAATAATAAAATAAACAAAGAGTAGCCATTGAACGACTTTGTTGGATATTAAAAAGTTTCTTTTTTTTCCAGTGGTAGGAGATGAATATGGCAATTGAATTTGGAGGCTAAAATTTTCTCAAACTTGATATTTGTATACAATTTAACGTATCTTTATTTATAAGATCGATCAATCATGTCTATATTTAAAATAAAAAATAATATTTTTTCGTAAATGATTCAAATAAAAAATATTTTTTTATAAAAAAAATGTTACGTGAAATATTGCAGGTGATATCTTTCAAATGAGCGATTACTTTCAAACAATTATTACATGATGTCCCGCATGTACCATACATTAGTTCGGTTTGAAAGCTTTTAAATTTTCATAGCCAGTGTGTTGCTAACTTTAGGAAATTACTCATTATTCAAAATGTAAAACTTTAAATATGAAATTAACATGCTAACCACTTCCCACTTCTCAACTTCGCTTTCTTCCTAAATGTCTTCCATTTCATATTTATTAATAATAAATTTTAATTTTAATTTTTAAAAATATTTGTATCTCACTTTATTCTAGAAACCATTATCTATATATATCTTTGTTGAGTTTAGAAATTATAAAAAAATTTATTTTGATGATAACAAAATTTGTTATTGTGTTTCTAACATATTTACTAAATTATCATCTCAAGATGGAAGTTGAAACTCGAATTTAGCAAAATTAAAAATCTGCCAAGCTTCGAAATTTTGATAATATCTCACAACTCGGTGATCCAAATGACCAGCTACCAAAACGAATGAATAGAAAACTCAATTTGGGACAAGTCGTATTTCACATCAATTAGGGTAAACCAAATGTTATCTAGGCCAAAACGATAGTTGAAAAATCAAACTGATTGTACGAAAATAGCAATCGGTTGGGCATGAGCAGTTGCGGTATTTAAGTCAGCCTGATAAGCTCGGTTATCCAAATTAAATGATTCAGTATGCTTTACGAAGATAAGACAATGATCTACAAATCATAATAACAAGTCAAAGTCTTAATCGGAGTTTAAGATACTGATAAATGTTGACGAAGCTACAGGTTCTGCTCAGCATATCCCATCAGTTTCGTTTAGTTGAACAGACCAGAACTGAAATGGACCAGTTGAGCAGATCAGTTTAGGCTCGGGAAAATGTCCAGTAAGTCGAATTTGACTGTTGCAATTTCAGAAACAGTACAGAAACTTTCCAAATGGTCATATTATTGTGTCTAACATATATATCATTGTGGGGGCCTATAAATACAACATGTTTAAGATCAAACAAGAGATTTTGAAAGTGGGTTCCATGTATACAAGAGATTTTGAAGTGGGTTCCAAGTATGAGCAATTAGAATGAAGAAATCTGCTAGTTGAGAGCACAAGCCCTTGTGTGAGGATACATTTGAGATGTACACTGTAAATAATAAATTCTTCACACACAATCACTTACACATATACAAGAGATTGAACTTCAAATATTAGTTGAGTAAGTCTTCATTATAAGACGTAAAATAATGTGTTTGTAGTTTTTGCATATGATATGTTAAATAATATGCTGATTACAACTGTGAACATCTGATAGGGATGGGGTTTTTCAGGTTTTGAGGAGGTGGAACTAGAGAGTGTTGCTTTTGCTGAGGGTAATTGGACCATATTGGGATGTTAGGGGCGAGAAATGGGGAAATTTGTTGCAATGCTAGCAGAGGGGTGGGGCAGCTGGTGCTGCGGTGCAGTCAGAGGAGCTTAAGGCTCAAAGTGGGATACAGGGGTTGGGAGGTTGGTGGGAAGAGGGGGTGGGGGGTGTGGCATTTTTGATGAGGAATAAAACCGATTGGAGATGCTAGAATGAACCGGCTCTCTAATTCAACCACTGTGTATCTTCTGATTACCTGTTCGCTCATATATATTTATACTAGACTCCAAGACCTCTGGAGTGTATAGTCAAATGCTTCTTTAGATGTCCATGCTCTTGAAACTTTGTCTTGACCTCATTATGAGGAGTTCATAGAACCTATTACTCATGTGCCAGGAGAGGAGTTTAAGAAGGTTTTCACCGTCATTCCTAAGGTAAATAATTCTAAGCTAAATATCGGTATGGTTTGTCTGAGATGGCAAAGGGATTCAAGACCTGGGGATGAAGTTCATTCTTGGGCTACACTGTCTCAAGTTACGAAACTCAAACTACCTGATGTGAATGTCGAACTACCTCCGTTGTTCCCTTCATATATTCTGTTAAAGTACATAATCAAACAGACAGAGTTGCTCCAGGAGATCAAATACACATTAGCTGATTCACAAAGTTTTGTGTCATCTGGACCCCACAGTGAAACAATCTATATCCTGCCAAGATCAGCACACACGCTCAGATACATGCTTGTGGCAGGCTTAGGTTCTCAGCAGCTTCCTAGAGTTTCTGTGAGATACTCTGCTGGTTTTCAACCTTCAACTGTATCATCTGTTGTCTTTTTGTACCCACCAAACCAACTTTTAAGGTGTATGAGATGACGGAGAGACAGTAAAAGATTCTTTTGTTGCTAATCGTGTTACTGGATTTTCGTCTGGGCAACTGGGATCTTAGTCTCACAATCTGATCGAAACACGCCTTTGGTTGTCGAATGGTTCTCAACAGTCATCAAGTCTTGATCTCCGCTTCAGAGTAATCTGAACTCCTTATCTTGACTGCAAAATATGATTTTTGATATTGCTGTGCCCTTTTAAAACTCCGATGGCAGAACCACAACCACTCAACAAGACAGGTATGGATTCAACTCTGCCAAAATAAGTTCTTCCGAGAAAACTATATCTTTTGCTCCGAGGACGGAGGCTTTGCTTTCTTGCCAAATAAACTTCTTCCACCGAACAACTTCCTCTGGTTTGACCTACGTTTTCGATTGGTGGAATTCATGTGTGTTTTTCGTGGTCGAGGGTTTGTGAAACCCCAAAATTGCTCAAGTATCAACAAAATGTACAGAAAAATGTGAATTTGTTCCACTCAAACTCAGTGTATTATTTGAAGTAATAGTTTGCAAATTTTCAAAATATCTTCCATTTATTTTGTGTATATATATTACTATTGTTAAGTCCAAGCACAATAGAGACAAATGTTTGTCGTCATGTCTATTTTCTTTTTTTCTGTTTCATCGTCAATTGAAATCGTAATTTAATCCCTCGTTAATTTTTATAATTATGATATGATCATACATAATAATAATTAATTCAAACTGTATCATGACATTTCATTATTTTCTATAATTATGATATTACTCATATTCAAATATGAATCAAATAAAAAAATTATATACAAGTACAAAACGTGTGCATGAGTGTAATAATATAAGAACACGAACGAGCAGGGGAAAATCTATTCTAATTATAAAGTTGCCCAGCATAATTATTTTATTTGGTTGGATATTTTAATTTTCCTTTCAACTTTTAAGTTTCTCTTTTGATTTTAAATATCAAATTTTAGGTTTTTGGTAGGGGTGTCAAAATCAGACACAATGGACCCCATAACTGACCCGAAAAAAATAATCGGGTTGGGTTCGGGTCAACCCGAGCGAAAATTTAATTTTTTTTAAAAAAATATACAATTAACAAATATTGCCTATATTTTTTTATATATTTTATGTCTGAAAAATATTTATTATATATTTATATCATAAATTTTCATAATTTGATATTTATTTTGAACACTTTTTATTTTTTAAATAATTATTTATTTGATTTAGTAAATATAATTTATTTTTCTATGATTAAACTTTCAAATTTAAATAATATATATGAGGGAGATTTTGTTATTATGTGTTTAAATTAAATTATTATTATTATTTTTTTGAATTTTATTTAATTTTCTTTAAAAAATTCAAAATCGTGCTACACGGGTTGATGAATTGATCGGGTTGAGAGTTTTCGGATTGCCTCGGATTCCAGTTGTGTTCGGGTTGATCAATTTTTGAATAGTACTATTGCTCAACCCAATCCATCCGAATTGACGCCCCTATTTTTTGGTTTGCTTGAAGTAGGTTGAGTTCTTGTTACCGTTCGATTTAAATTTTGTTTTTATTGCGTTAAACATGATCTCACGAATTTGGGTCAATGATACTGCTGGATCCACGATTGTGATAATATTCCCACGATAGCATGTCATTGACCCGACCCTCCAAGTATCTACAGAATTCTCTGTGAAATGGTTTGCATCAATTCGGTAATTACTACTAGTTTGATCCATGATATCTACCACATCAATCGTGTTCAGTGATATCAGTTGTGCATTACTGTATTATTAATCACGTAGGAGGACTGTGCTGGCCAGGCTTGATATCTGTGATAGACTCCCCTCCACATCGAGTTGATGCACTAGAAGTATGAGAATGAAATGAAATGATTCAAACTATTGATTCGAAGTCTGCAAATAAACGATGATAACTAGCAAGTATGAGCCCGAAATGGGCGAATAAGGTCACTTTTTCTTTTATCAAAATTATATTTTTGGATCCATCATACTTTAGATACACTCACAGCTAAATATAGGAGTTTACAACGCATGGAAGTGCACGTTCAATGCCAAAATGTTCTCGTTATGCAAAGATTCTTTGCCAAAATCTTTGACACTAAAATTTCATGTTAAGAACCTTACCAAGAGGTTGATAATTCTTGGCAGAATGATCATAATTTGTGCTGCTTCTGCTGCTGCTGCTGAACTCTCTTGAAAACGATTCTTCACGGAGGGCTGATAAGGCTGCCTTACGCCTTTCCTTGTGCTCTTTTATCTTCTTCATCTGTAATTCCAATGTCCCCTTCGCTCTCTCAGCTGCCTCAGCTCTGGTAATGGCTTGTTCTGCTCGGTTCCGAAACTCCCCTATCTTTGAAATCGCAACTTCCAACTCTTCCCTTAAGTTTTCTAACTCTCCTGCACTTTGATTCGGTGTTTTCACTAAAGGGTTGTCATGAACATCATCTATTCTGATCAGCATCCGACATTCCTCGTCTGGCTTGGCTTCTGGATCCTTAATCTCTTCCACAAGGGCACTGCTGTTTTCACTTTGCTTTGCTGTTTTCACTTCTTCTCTTAAGGCTCGATTTTCTTTCTTGGTTTCTTCGATCTCTAACCCCATCTCTTGAAGCGCATTAAATAGTGCAGATTTTTCGCTCTGCGCCCTCGCCTCAGAGGCCTCTGATGCAGCCAGTTTAGATCTCGCTTTATGAAGTTCAAAATTTAACATCTCTATCTTCGCCTGTGCATCATTCTCTTTTTCTTTAGAGCTCTCCAGCTTAGTTTTTACATCCTCCCATTGCTCACCCAATCGGGTTAGCTCATCCTTTGCGTTCCCAAGTTCAGTCTTTAGTTGTTTAAGCTCTGTCTCAATTAAACCTATGTGACCAGTCTGATCCACGTTCCTTTGTTCCAGCAATTCCATAGTTTCCTTCACATTATTTAGCTCAGAAACGGCATCAGATGCGGCATTTTCCGAGGAACGTTGAAGCTTATTTGCATGCTTGAGGTCCATCTCCAATGATTCAACATGAGCCGACTTTTCAACGAGCTGTTTCTCCAGATCACGAAAAACGTTTAAATCCTTCAATGCCTTTTCGAGTTTCTCTTCTGCCTCAGCTAAGGCTTTCTCTGCTGAATCTAAGTCATTTCTTTTCTCCAATAAAGCATCTTCTTTTTCTTGTTTGATGTCATCAACTTTCATCTCCAAACCAAGAATCTGCTCCTTTAGCTGTGAAACTTCTCTTGTTAGCTCTCCTGTTTTCCTCTTCTCCTCATTTAAATCAGTTCTCAGTACCTCAGATTCTGCAACAAAATAATCTTTTTCCTGCCTTAAAGAAGAAAAGTCCCTCTCCATGTTAACTAGTTGGCCTTGAGTCGATGCCAATTCGGTATTAAGAACCGTAAGCTGTTCTTGAAGCTTCTCGGATTCTGATAGCCTATTCACCATCATGTTCATTGATGATTCGAGCTCGTTGATACGAGCATTGGCTTCTTGAAATTCGTTGATGTAGAAGTTCTTTTGATGATCCGAATTCTTCAGCAACTTCGAAAGCTCGTCAGACATTTTCTGATGGTGATCTAGCTTCAGAAGAGTTTGCTTATATGTGGAGTCCTTGACCTCGAGTTGAACTTTAACATTCGCGAGCTCTTTCGCTAGGATCTCGAGTTCATTATCAATCTTTGATTCCTTCTACAGGAAAAAAAATCGATCCCACAACCCCAAACATATTGGGATCGTTGGATTTAGTATAGTTTCTAATTTTCCAAGCTATTATTCAACTAAATCTTAACTCCATCAAATCAAAACTTACTTCCTCCCTTTTAGGACTAATCTGCCTCTGCTCATTTGAGTGGTCAAAGAAAGAGACTGCAGATTGAACTGACTCTATTGGTTTTGTGTCAATTTCTCCCATATTCAGATATCAAATTCTGGAAGAAAAAAAATTTAATCACAATGTAATTAATCTCACAGCATTATATTAAATTTTTATTCAAGATATATCTGGAAATATATCTATTTTCCATAAATTTTTTAAAGAAAAAAATAGTTAAATGTTGTATTACAAACATATGCTTGCAGAAATGAAATAAAACTTACTTGAAGCGATGATGAAGTTGATCAAAACCGATGGGAGAAAGCAAAGAAAATGAGTTATGATGGTGGGAAAGATGCAAGGAATGATTTGTGCATACTATACATGTCCACACTTTTATTCTATGAAATTTAATGTTAGATTATTGTAATGATCGAAGTGTGAACAATTTGTTACAATGCAAGAATCCATGAACTTGGAAGTATACGACAAAATTAATATTACTAACTTTTTCTTGTAAAAATCGTCTAGGAATTGGAAACTCATGAAATTAATTAACTATTTCTAAAACTACACATTGTATCTCTTTTTTGTTGTTTATTTTAACTTCTTGTTAGAAGGATGCATAAAAAAATTATATGAGTTGGTCTCTTGTGAGCCGATCTCATGAGTCTATAACCGTAAGATGTGTCAATCGAATATATATTTACCATTAAAAGTAAGCATTCGAGAATTGCTTTCTTTAAAAGAAACTTGGTCGTCAACTCGCTTGGGATTTGCGCGGTAAGCAGTTCGTGCATTTATGCCATTTCGAGTGAGTCTGCAACTTCTTCTTAAGGGGCGGGATGCGGGGTACGAAATAACCATAACAGATCCGTCGGAAAATGTTAGACCAAGGCTAACACAACCGAATTCGATCTCACGACAGTTTTTTGTGAAAATATAATTAGACAATTTGGTTAAAATTTATAAAAAAAAGTTTAAAAGTGAAAACGTACCTAAATTTTGTATTCTACATTGTGATTTGGGCCTCAGATCACAAGCTATGAATCTATCACTTTATTTATTTATTACTAGAAAAATGCACGTACGTTGCACGTAAAAACCTAAACTGTTGAAAATATATGTACGAAATTTTGATAATATTTAAATGATTTAAAACATGGCTAATAACATTTATCAACTGAAACAAACTAAGCCATAAAAAATAAAAAATCATGACCATAGACGGTATATGAATAAGAGAAATTATCTTATCCACTCGAAACACTTTCCAATATGCTTCTTGGTTGATTTTGAGAACTCAACAACTCTTTGTCGTAGTTTGTTATAATATGCATATAACTATTTTGGTATGCTCAGCAAGTATCTGATCGTCTTTAACATATATTATGTTATTTACAATCCTTATCCGGATCTGACATGCTCATAGTTTGCTTCTTTATCACGACATTTTTTCGGTTTTCTACATTGTTTTTATCTGATAATCTTATGTTTCCGACTATCTTTTTTGTTGTTAAATGATTTTTCAGCTTTTGACAATCATCAACTATAAATCCTAAGAAAAAATGTTTTTACTCGCGATAAGTTTTCACTGTGACTAAAAGTATGTATAACTTATATATTCTTCAACAACAAAATCAATGAATGGTGTTGCACCTTCTTCAAATATTGTGATATTTGTGATATCATTTTTATATATTTAGTATCAATATTATAAACATATAGCTATAAGGTTAATAAATTTTTAACAACTATTTCTCAATCATTGTGAGAAAAATACTTGAAATCTCTTCAAATGGCTATATTTTAAAATTGTGTCCTCATTTAATTTGATGCAATTCAAGAAAGTCATATTGATCGTCATTTTTTGAAAGCTTTGAAATAATGATTGCGTGCATCATGTCATAAGGATGATATAGTTTCAATCTCATTTGTTGCGTTTAGAACATAATATTGTATTATTAATTGAAACAAAACAAATTTTCTTCTATCGAGTTTATATTTTGTTTTATAATATTTTATATCTTGTGAAACGATATACAAAATTAATTATTGTATTTTAAAAATCTTGAGAAGAGATACGAATAATGTAATTAAGATATGCATATGAGATATCATTCAAATATATGTCAAAGTATTTGTCTTATTCAATATCACATCTAATAATATAACCATTTAGATTTCATGAGCATTTTATGATAGTCAAAATTAATTTGATGAAATATTGTAGAATTTTATTTGAGTTTCAATAGTTGGCTAAGTGAATTTATTTGACGAGGAGTTTTCTATGCTACTATCATATATGTTATGAATTAGCTGATTAGATACTTTGACTAAAAAAAGAGACAAAAACAATCTCGTAGTCACATCGAAATATATCGAGATAATATTGGAGGAAATAAAGTGAGTATTTCTTTTTCTGAATGAAGAATTTTTTCTTTTTGAAAACTATTTTATTGAGAAATATTGACATTTTATATGACATCCATATGTCGCACAACCATGAAGTAACAACATAATCAATATATAACACTTAACGTACACATACAATTCTTCAATTTCTTCCTCATTGTGCTTCGTTTAAATTTAAATCTGAATCATTCTTAATCTGAATATTTCGCTTTAAATATGATTTAATATATATGTATATGTTTCATGTTACTTAGTTGGACTTAATTTCAAATATCTATAAAAAATGTGCTTGAATTATATCATACAGAAATTAGGACATAGTATATAGGACCGCGCTTGCCGCTTTACCAAAATCTATAGATAGTAGTAATAGTGCAACTCAAATCTTTTAAAGCGCACAGCAGCTCAAGCACCACGGTTCGGCCGCTCTACCAAGCAGGGACAATTATTGCACCCGACAATATCCCTCCCAATAATTGCACTCCTTGCAATCAATGAGAATCGAACCCGTGACCTTGACTCTGATACCAATTGTAGGGCCGAGTGCTTGCCGCTTTACCAAAGCTATAGCTAGTAGTAATGGTGCAACTCAAATCTTTTAAACCGCACAGCAGCTCAAGCACCACGGTTCGACGGCTCTACCGAGCAGGGACAATTATTGCACCTAACATAGTAATACACAACATTATTTTTTTTATTTAACATGTCTTTTTTTTTTTCATCCACTATGTTTGTCTTAACTTTTTTGTTCAAAATTTGACGCATTTCGTAGACTATATGTATGAAAAACCAAGAAATTATATAATTTACAGAAACCATTTATTATTTTCTTCGTAGAACAGAAGACCCAAAATACGTGGCTTTGATTGGTATACTTTCATACTTATTTTTACATAAACAACAAGACACATCATATAATATCAGAAAAATCAATTACCGCCAACAATACTAACCAAAACGAATTAAAAAATCATAACACAAACAACCTCGATAAAAAAAAAATGATAACTCAAAGTTTAAAAATATTTTATTTAGTACAATAACAAAGAAATTGAAGTATATACGGGCAATAAAAAGCATAAATCACTCTCAAATTAAATATTAACTCATATTATTCACAATTTGTATAAATTTTCCAATATTTTTTTCAAATAAAGAGAAGACACCTTATTAATGTCATCGTTTTATAGATATTCATTCCACTTCTTTAAAAAAACACAAATGAAAAATGGTGCCTTGAAATCATAATAAAACCATTTAGAAAAGCAGCCGTAAAAATATAATTCAAAGTCACACAATTTTTCTTAAACCATAGAAAAATATTATACTATTGACAAAATATATATAGCAACAACAAAGCATGCGTTAACTTGTGATATAATTAAAATTTAGAATCATGCATAATCATTGAATTAGAACAAAACCGCATGCCAAAAATCTTCTGGATATTATATATTTTAATAATTTATCCATATTTGTCGTTCATCAGAGGACTCTTAGACCTACCAAATTTTGTAGTTCACCTATTATTTTCATAATAAATAATATTACAAAAATAATATAAGCAAGAAAATAAAAACTCAAATTAAAATGTCTTCTATCAATCTAAGTAAAAAAAATTGATTAGAGAATATAATAATGTCGTAAAAAAATTAAATATTGATTTATAGACAGAAGTTTGGAAATACATTTGCCCCAATAAATAAAAAATATTATCTCTTGATATTCTGAGACATAAGGTAAAAACGAAGAAATATTTCAATTTTTTTAATATTTTGTAAGTCACTTCAAACTAAGTAATCTAAGCAATCAGAAAACATGCATTATGCGTTTAAAAATTAACAAAATATCTCAACAATAAAAATTGAAAAATAACCATTTTTGTTGGATATTTGATTTTGTTTGTCTTTTCTTTGTGCAAACAAACAAATCACATAAACAATCCAAACACAATTACATGATCAATACAAATGACATATAACAATCAAACATATTAACGCTAGGATAAAAAAAACTTCTCTCATTGCAAGAACAAAAAATGATCAAATGGAGCATATTATTTAGTAATATTTATTTAGCAGTATTTATAAAAAATTGACTAAATAACTTAAAAACAGTGTTTGAAATCACTTACAGATAAACATTTCTCTCAATCACATATCTCTATTGACACATAAAGAGTCTGAAAATAATTTTATTTTAAATGGGAGAAAGAAATTTTGTATGACATTAATATTTATTAATAATTTATTTTTATTCAGTCCGACTCATCTCCCTTTGTCTTCATATTATTATTTGACGACAATATATAAATTTAAGTAATTAAATTAAATTTAAAAGTAAATTAAAATAATAATTAGTTTGATTGAGTTAAATACACTATTAATGATCTTATTAAACTAAGATAAAAAATGACTTAAATAACATCAGTAACATGATAAATTGTAAAACAAAAAAATAATAATAATATAATAGTAAGATCACAAATGAAGTCTTATATTTAATAGATTAATTAATAGATAATATATTATTTAGTAATATGTATTTAGCATCATATATTGAAAATTGATTAAATAACTTAAATGTTTGCAATGAAATCACTTACATATAAACATTTTCTCTCAATCACGTATTTTTATTGATACATAAGTAATCTATATATATCTACCTTCTAAATGGGAAAAAAATGTTTTATATGACATTAATATTTATTAATAATTTAATTTTATTTAATCACACTCATCTCTATTCGTTTTCCCATTATTACCTTAATGTTCGTAATATTAACAATTTATTTAAATTTATAACATTATGATATTGATTTTCTGTGAATTTGATGTCAATGTAAATATTAAAGCAAATAATTTTAAATTTAAAAATAAAAATATATTAATGATTATTATTAAATGAACAGATGAAAAAAACAAAAAAATAAATATGTATTTATGATAGTGATTTTATGTGAATTTGATGTCAATGTAAATATTAAAGTAATTAATTTTAAATTTAAAAATAAAAATATATTAATGATTATTATTAAATGAATAGATGAAAAACAAACAAAAAATAAACATGTATTTATGATAGTGATTTTATGTGAATTTGATGTCAATGTAAATATTAAAGTAATTAATTTTAAATTTAAAAATAAAAATGTATTAATGATTATTATTAAAAGAATATATGAAAAAGAAAACATGTAGTAATTAATTTTAAATTTAAAAATAAAAATATATTAATGATTATTATTAAATGAGTAGATGAAAAACAAAAAAAAAATAAACATGTATTTATGATATTGATTTCCTGTGAATTTGGTGTCAATGTAAATATTAAAGTAATTAATTTTAAATTTAAAAATATATAGATTATTAGTATATAAATATAGATATAGATATAGATTAAACCTCGACATATAAATTTATAATTTCTTATTTTCTGTTTTCTTAAATATAAATTTTTTGTATTATTTATTTTAATAAAAGAATGTTTCTGTTTTGTTAAATATACATTTTTTGTATTATTTATTTTAATAAAAGAATGTATAACATTATTACTATTATTTGTAAGGAATTTTCACAAAACCAATTAATTTTATAAATAATATTATTATATATTGAAATTTTTTGTATTATTTATTTTAATAAAAGAATGTATAACACTATTACTATTATTTGTAAGGTATTTTCACAAAACCAATTAATTTTATAAATAATATTATTACATATTGATTATTTTAATAAAAGAATGTATAACACTATTACTATTATTTGTAAGGTATTTTCACAAAACCAATTAAATTTATAAATAATATTATTACATATTGATTCGAATCATTAGTTATTGAACAAATACTTTGATATTATTTGTAGTCATGCCATGAAATTGAGTGAAAGAGTAATAAATAATAATTAGTGAATGAATTAATAATAATTAACTAATTACGTAAAAGGAAGACAAAGTGTCATTAGAGTACAATTTTAATGAGGATAATAAAGGAAATTCACAATTCAATCTGTATATTTATATAGATATAGATTCAAACGATAAAACTCGGCTTCATCCAAATATTATGTGTTACTACTACCTCTTGCCTAAATATATAAAGTTTTAAATATATAGTATCATTTTCATATTTGATATTATTTTATCTATTATTAATCTAGCACAACATTAAATATATTAACTATTTCAAAAAAAAATTATTTTATTAAAAAATTCCATTAAAAAATGATAAAATTGAATTTTTTTTCTAAAATTTATTTCTATAATAACTTTTGTGAAAACATACATAATCCTAAATATATATGATCGAGGAGTGTTACAAGTTTCTAAAATATTTCGTTGTTCTATGATTTAACATATTAATTTTTTATTATTTTGAAAAAAAATAAATAAATTAAGGACTTTCAAAATGGAAACTGTCACAGGAGTTGTTTAATTTTTATTTTATCAATTTTCCTCAATTAAGGACTTTCAAAATGGAATTATTAATTTCTTTATACAAATTTCCACCGACACATGATAAAAAAAAATAAAATAATTAGTACAGTCCTTGTCTTGTTTAGGAGCGCCGTTATTTTCAGTAGCCAGTGGCAAAACTCAGATTAGCTGTGACACCAACTTTTATGAGTCACACAAAGAAGTGCAAGAGATCGAGAGAATCTACACACACAGGGGATTCGATAAAATCCCATGTAATTGGTTTGAGTGATCCCATTTTGATTTGAACAACAAAGATCACAAAGAAGAAGAAAAGGCGGAAAATGGAGAAAGCTTTGATAAAAGTGGGGAGCCTGAAAGCAAGTACATTTTGGGTTTCTAAGAAAGCAAAAGAAGAGATCTCCAACATCTCCCAAGACATCTCTGTATACCCTCTTTTCTTTACCCTTTATTTCTTTTTTGAATTGAGTTTCAGATTGGACTGCATTTTGGTTTGCTTGTGATTACGTATGCGCTTGGTTTGAATTTAATTGAAAATGTTCTCTGTTTGTGATGGATGCTTAATTTTGTGTGTTTGATAACTGAATAGTCAGATTGAGATTTTTTTTATGATTCTTGGTGGAAGTTTAAATCTTGGAAAATGGTAGCGACGACGAGTTTCTGTTTTTTTTTCAAAGAAATTATCAAATTCTAAAGATATTTTTCAAAAGAATGTAAGATTCTCGGATCCTAATCACACAATTCGCCATCCTTTGAGTTTCACGATCCACCCTCAAAATGGCATGTTTCTTGCGTTGTATGTGGTGAAATCTTAGTCATGAGATAATGAAGAGGGAATGTTTAATTAATGCTTGGCTTGCTCCTTTAAGATGTTTATGGTTTGGTCAATGCTTTGAGGTCAGGATATATTATTTGTTTTCTTGATTTTTCTGGAGAAGACATGGTTGGATGCATCAAAATATGACTAGCTTTGTATGACATATGTTGAATATAAACAGCTTACTGCAAATGTTTCTAGCGTCGCAACATAAATCTGAGATTGCGAATTGACAAGGTAGCACAGTGGTAGGATGTCGGTTTTAGAAATCGTGAATTTTGTAGAAATATTAATTCGAGAGTTTATTTAACAACCCTCCTCATACTATGGATCTTTCCTAATTGTGGATTATGTTTAGGAACCCACAGTTTATGTGCCAAAGCAGTCCTGTAAGAGAATGTTGTTGAATGTTATAGTATGAATGGTGTATTGAATGAGGAGGAAATTATTGTCAGGACTCAGGATGGAATGAATATAAATGACTGGATTATCCGCCTTTCCTTTCGCGTCTCTTCGTATAAATTAGTCACATTTGCTTTCATTTATTTATCGGCGGATGAATCTTCATTGTAGTTTTTTGGTCGATGTTTTCCAGTCTTCCAGTTTTTAATGAAATCTTCTAGAATAACATGGTATCAATTAGCATGGTTAACTTGACGGTATGTGCATGTATTCATCGCTTTTAGTCAATTCAAGTTCTGTAAAAGAATCAAAACTTCCCTGCAAATTTGATTAGATGGCCAATTGAATAAGACATTGTCATGCATATCAACTTCCAATTAATATTTGGATGTGTTTTACTTTCTTAGCTCGATTGTATCACTCAGCACTTGTAGATTTTGTCGAGGATAATCTATATTTCTTCCGTTTGTTCTGCTAAATTGAGTCAGATAACATTCTCTTTGAAATGCTTTATATCCTTAGCTTTGACTTCATTTGGCATCAGCTCGAAGATGCTATGTACTAAGCTTCGTCTCTTGACTCTAATTTGATCTGATGCAGACATTTTCAAGTACAGTCGAGGAGAAGGCTAAATGGGTATTCAACAAGCTCAAAGGTAATCAGAATTTAAGAAATTTCCGAAGTATGTCGACTTACTGGCTACTGCCACATCGCCAATACTTATCACTTATAAAATATAGATGAGTTTATATTTTCGAAGGAATGTGGTGTTGAAGGCAGATTGAAGCAGTCATAAGATATGGGAACTACTTTTTATGCCAACGCATGTGAAATGATTTTACAAAGAGTAAAAGTAACTGTTTGTTGAAAATCTTATGCTACACTGGATAATATATACTTTGCTACAGAGATTTGATATTTACCATGTGTTGTTCTGTTAGGTGATACGAGTCAAATATCAAGTCAGGATGTAGCAAAAAATGCGTTTCCAGTTATTCCCTAACCTGGATTCTGTCGTTTCATGTATGCTGACTTTCTCCACAGGAAAACCAACGAAGTCATTGCCTGATCTCCTCCGAGAAAACAATCTCCCTCAAGGTCTGTTTCCCCAAAACATAACGTGTTATGAATACGACGAGCCAAAATCCAAGCTCATTGTCTACTTGCCCTCTCCATGCGAGGTGTGCTTCAAGGATTCTTCCATTGTGAGATACTCAACTCGTGTAAAAGGTACACTGTCGAGGGGAAAGCTATCCGGGATCGAAGGATTGAAGACTAAGGTGTTGGTGTGGGTTAAGGTGACGAGTGTCCATGTCGAAAACTACAAGTCTGATAAAGTTTGGTTCACAGCCGGGGTGAAGAAATCTAGGCCGAAAGATGCATATGAAATGGCTCGTGATGCAATTAGAGTCGAAGAATTTTGACGCGAAAAAGGATTGGATGCTATGTATTAGCGTAATATCTATATCCATGTTTGAAACTGCTGATTTTTTTTAAAAAAAACTTGGAGATTATTATTCTCATTTGTTTTATAATATGGAAGGGCATATGAAATGGACAATGGGATCTGGCTTGTTGCTATGGTCAGTAATGGACACTTTCTTGTCTCCATATAAATAGATTTATAACATATAAAAATGTCTGTTACCATATGAAATAATCTAATTGTCCGCATCAAACATTGCAAGTAGCATTTATTTATTTTTTTTCCCAGAAATTACATTGATTTATGATACACAACAAAATATTCTCTGCGCCGATGATTTTTGGAACGTTACCGGCTCCAAGAATTTAAAGTATACATGTGATGTGATCGATATATTCAAGTGACATTCAGGCAACTGAAAAATGAACAAAACATGGTTTCATAGATTTGTTCCGGGGACTACTTTCTTGTTGATTGAATTAAGACATGATTTGCATAAATTTTCAATTATTTTACTAAAATACACCCTTGTAATTTTTTCATATTTGAAATAACATAATAATTTAAATAATTATAATCTTTCAAATGCATGGTTTTTTATTTAAAACTTTCAAAAAGAATTCTTCAATTAAAATTAAAATATATATAAATTTAACAAAAAATTAAAAAAAACGATTGATTTTTTTATTTATGTTATTTCATTAAAAATATCCCAATGCCTCTACGGATTTTGTTCTTCGTCAACCAGAGGAGTGAAAAATATGAGCTCCAGGTCTGGCTCATCATCACCACGTAAGGAGGAGGAGGAGAGGCCAAGATTTTTCGACTCAATAGCGAAGAATAGGTGCTGGGCGAAAGCTGAAACGGTTCCGGGGCGCCACCCTGACCGGTGGCGAAAAGATGCCGCCGGAAATATAGTCTGCAAGCGCTTCTGCAACTGTCAGGGCTGCCTCTGCTTTGAGTATGACCATATCATTCCCTATTCCAAAGGTTCCTTCTGTTTTATTGTTATTCTTCTACGAGGGCAGACCTGTGGTTTTTGTATTTTTGGCTTGTTAGTGTATTTTGTTTTTTGAATCTGAAAAATTTCCATTCTTTTTGGGCGTCCATACTTGTTTCTGATCATTAATTTAGTCATGTGGGCTTTTGGGGGGTTGGGGGGTGGTCAATCAGTGTATTTAGCTTTTAAAAGCCTGAAAATTTTCCACCCTGGCTGGGCAACCACACTTGATTCAGATCAGTGGTGATATGACTGCTTTGGAAGTGGAGGTGAAATAGTTTTTTTTTTTCCTTCTATTTTTTGTGTTTTTTTTTTCGGAAATTCATGTTGTGGGATATATAATGGTTCTTTTAACTTGTTCCAGAGATGACCTTGAAAGATTTTGAGAGTTCTAGTGGAACTGAAGGGATTTTATTCATTATTTGCTGCCTTATGTGTTTCTGGTGTTGCCTCGAGGATGGTTTAGGGGTGGAGCCAGCAGAGGCCATCAAGAAATCTTTGTTATGAAAAAATTTCAGATTTCATGATTATTAGTTTTTTTTATATAAATGTAAGTTGCTGCAACATTTACTAAATTTTAGGCTTTCCCTGGGATCCAATGGTACAATGGTGGTTCCTACCGTCAATGATCGCCCATGATGGAAAAAATACATATATAGCATGCACTGTTTCTAGAATATAAGATTTATCTCCAAAATACATCAACAAATCACCTTTCCCATCCATGGTCTAATTTCGGGACTCCCCATATAAATTTATTGGTCCGGACCTACTCAAAGTCTATACTCAATTTTGGGTCATTGAAATTGGAGCTTAGATGCGGTGGCATTGTGGTGTGCAGGTGGTGAGTCAGTGGCAGAGAATTGCCAGATTCTGCAAACAAGGGTTAACAGATTCAAATCAGATAAGGAAGAGGTTGATAATGCCCAATTGAAAGGCTATTCTTGTGATGTCAAGTTTACAGGCATGCACATCTTTGCTTGCTATTGCTTTCATTGTTTAATGTATTTTGTCATGTTTTAGGTCCAATTTACTCTCTCTTAATAATAAGTTTCAAGTTCTTGAGACTTGCATAAGACCAATTCAGGCTTTATTGGATTTAGATGGTGTGACGGAAGGTTGGCTTTTGTGTTTAAGCTTGATATGGACCCTCCATCAAATGCCAATATGCTAGTTGTCATATGTAAAGCAAAATGTCGTAACTTGGACTTCTTGTGGGCTTGTCAAAATGAATATGAGAACTTTTTTGGTCATGGACTGGACTGGACTGGGCTCACCCACTCTTGACTTACTGTCTGTACAAAACACATATATATATTTTTTTGTGACAGTCATACAGTCTTATGCTATTGCAGATAAGGAGCTTGATATTATCGAAATGGCAATCTATGGAGATGTTATTCGGCCAGGAAATCAATGTCGTTGCCGAACTGTTGCAGAAGTCCTCGGCACATACAAGTCCAAAGATCGATTGGCTGCCTGCAAGCTGCCGTATGGTGAAGGTTCCTTACACCAGTAAAACCTTAAATTCTTGTGAAAATGGACAACAATAATAGGCTCAATATCTTCCGATTCAAATTCTTTCATAATAGTTGAACATGTACTTGGATTTAGTTGCCTGGACATTGATTTTTTAAAAATTAGTTCTTGAAAGACCATCCAACTTTCAGTGACCTGAAAGATTGTGAGCTTATTGTTTTGTAGCTCAATATTCTTATTGCATTTAGCATGAAATAAACTAGCATATGTTGCGTGACTTGATGTCGAGGAATTTGATAATGGTCGTCTCAGTGTTCTTAAGATAATTCTATTTGCTCCTTATATGATACACATTTGGTTCATGGTCGCTACTTTTTTCATTTGTTCCTCGTTGAAGATGGCTATATGGAAAAAAACACCGATTCGATATCATAATGCGAAACCTAAATTGGATGGGTTTCTACTGAAATATTTGATTAAATAATGGTCCTATCATTTTCATATTTTTTGTATCAGTAGTTATTGTTAGCAAATCTTTATGATTTCTCTTTCCCTGTTCTATTTAAACAAGAATAATTTTAATTTATATTTCTTACTTTTTTGGGTGGTTGATGTGTTCTAATTTCTAATTCCCTTTATATTCTCTTCCCCTATGCATAGTTTAGCATGGGAAGTGATGTGATTCAATTGTCTTCAGTTTCTATCCTATTCTCCCAAATTCTACAGTTTCATCATCTCATAAAGTGATCCTAAATTGGATTGGTCTCTAGATGTAGTGTCTATGTAAGATGACCATTTAATAAAGAGCTCGAAAAAAGTGTGAGAGTTGGTTATTAAAGAGCTCGAAAAAAAGTGTGAAAGAGTTGGTCGTGATTTGTGTAAAGGCTGTTAGCCCTCAGATTGTGATGCATTGAGCAGCCATAACCGTTTGATCCTGAAATATTTTGGCTCTATGAGATGAAAAAGTGGAGTAAGACAAGTGCTGCCTGGCCTTACATGAATTGAATTTTGTCAAGACGACTGGGAAGTAGCCCTTTCCGTGTGCATATATTTTCATTGCACGTGGGTGATTAATAATGAAAAATATAATAACGAGATTTAGATAATTTTTAAAATCGTTTGAATAACATCTTGTTTATGAGTATTTATTAATCTAAATATATCAAAATACAATAAATAAAAATAAACCATGACGATAAATCAAATATATTCACTTATTTATTTAACATTTTCCAATTTGCATGATTATAACATAATGACAGCTCTCTCAAATTAACAAAAATATTTTTTATCCAAATATCATTCACAATGAAAAACAATATAAATAAAATTAAGAGAATAATAAATTTTACTAAAACCAAAATCTCAATGTATTTAAATGGCGTGCATATAGTGATTGTCAAATAAAATTCTCTTAATTAACTAAGTTATCATAATGATGTTAAAATAAAACCTATAAACTTGTTATTAAGTTAAATATCAATTGTGTTTTTGCTAACTTTTAACTCCTTGCGAATTTTGTTTAACTTTTTCCTTTTATAGAATAGATATTACACATCAACTCAAATATTTTAAACGGTATAGTAGCTCAATCGTCATGATTCGATCGACGTATCCAACAAGGACAATTATTGCACTCCAATAATTACACTAATTGCAATATATGAGAATCGATCTCATGACCTTGACTCTTATATATACCAATTGTAAGATCATGCATTTGTCGATTTATCAAAAGTTATAACCACGGTAACGATGCAACATTAATTAAAATCTTTTAAAATCGTAAAACAACTTAAACGTCACATTTGGATTGTTATACCTTACATAAACAATTATTACACATAACAGATATGATATAGTTGTCATTTTACATTTTAGAAATCATTTTTCTAAATCAAATTTATTCTCACTAATAAAATAATTTCATCGAACACAAAGTAGTTTTAATTAATAATAATAATTTAAACACAAATATTAATTGTTAGGATGACCACTCTATGTCATCACTTATGCTTCATTAAGTTCCAATCATAGGAATAATGCACAATGAATTGGTAAACATAACTTAGTTAATTTAATAAGTGATTAATATTAAATAACAATTTTGTTATTTTGAAATGTGAAAAATAGTTTTTATATATATAAATTCATCATATATAATGATAAATTAATTAATATGTAGAAAAGAGAAAAAATTGTTTTTTATGTATGTAATTTCAGCATATATAATTAGAAATTAATTAATAGGTTGAAAAGAACAAACAAGATAACAAATCAATATATTATATACGATGATTTCGTAATAGAATAATGCTAATATAACCATACTTTGTATTATGTTTAGAACGCAATTGAAAATTGATAACAAAATATATAATAATAGAAACTTTAATCTTAAAAACATTATTATCTAAAATATTATCATAATACATCATGAATCATAAATGAAATCACTAAATTATTGAGTAACTATTTATTTAATTATTACTTAAATCAATTTATAAAATAAAAAAGATAAGATATAAATATTAAATATTCATTAGTAACCATGAAGAAATACACTAATTTTAGTTAGCAACAAAGAAAAATTATGGGTAAATTGATAAATTCAATATGCATTAATATCCAAAGACATTTAAGATAGACAATAAATTATAAAAGAACCCATCAAAAAAATTATTGATTTAATTTGCTTCATTAAATGAATAAGGGTATATTGAAAAATTCACAATTAGAAGTCATATATTTATATGTATGTTAGATTATTTGAGCTTGGACTTCTGTCAACAGAAGTAATTTACCTTGCCCTTCAATCTACCTTTAAACTACTTTCTCGAATGGGTTGTGTCCTGGCAAGTCTGATCATTTTTGTGCCCCCCGCTTGTCTCAGCACCTTGTTGGTAGGATGATCTTCACACATTTTAGTCTTGAGTTTAAATCATATACAAAATGATCACTAAAATACAATACATCTTAAATTTTTAGAACTAAAAATACTAATCAAATTGTTTATAATTTCTTTTTCAGTTGATAGCATAATCGATTCATTCGATATTTTTTTTATGGCATGATTAGTTGGAGAGAAATTTTGATGAAATTTAACTTTGAAAAACTTTGTTTTGTATAAACAATGTGAACAGTTGAGAAATATTCATATTTTTTCAATTAATTCACTACAAAACTCTTATGAGTTAGAGAATATATTTCTATATTGATCTAATTACACTACTATGTAATAAATCTATGAAATAAAAAAATGTTTTTTTGTGTATATTGGCATCGGAAAAAATAAATTTATATTGAGAAAGAGAATATATTTCTATATTGATCTAATTACACTACTATGTAATAAATCTATGAAATAAAAAAATGTTTTTTTGTGTATATTGGCATCGGAAAAAATAAATTTATATTGAGAAAAAATTATCAAACTAACATAGAAATAAATTCTTGTGATAAAAAGAAAAAAAGATCCAAAAATAATAAATTTATATTAGGTCAATTTAAACTATTATATAATAAGCTTTTAAAAAAATATATGGCTTCAAAAAAAAAAAAAATAGACCTGAGTCGAAGGATTCTTTTGCCTCCAAATATGGACGCCGTGCTCGTGGGATACACGCAGAGCCGTACCTGTGGTTCACAGGGCCTGAGGCGATATGTTAAAAAATATCTTATTGTGATAAATAACCGTAAAACTCAGTTTGCAAATTAAAAATAACCAAACAATAGATATAAATAAAATATAATTTACGATTTACATATTTATCTCTTTATAATTTTTTTATTCGTGCGCCACAACATCAACATGGTTCAAACATAATGCAGTGTCATATGAACAATTATACTGGAAAAAGATTGAAATTGCCAAAGTTGTAAGATACTTTGCTAAAATTGAAATTTATCAATATAAACTATTAAAATAACAAAATGATAAATATATCAAACCAATATTGTAAAAATATATGATTTGTTTCAAATAATAATAATATTTTATTCAAGAAAATAGAAAATAAAGATATATAAAATATTTAAGTATCACAATTTTTTGTGTTTTATTTTTTGAAATGGGTACAACTACATAAATTCAAGAAAAGATGTCAAATAATCAACAAGTAAAGTATAAAAGTTTAACACACGAGTTGACACAAGATAAAATATTAAATATATTGGACAAACATTACCATTTTATGCATACAAAATTTTTAAAATTTTAATTAATGAACCTGTGTAAATTATTTTTTGGGCTCTACACAATTGTATTAAATCTCCAATGAACACAATCGTTATATTTAATCATGTTCTCAATTGGTCAATGGCCAAATTTTTTTTAAAATGTCCAATGCACATACTATTTAGGTGCAGATCTCAACAACATGAGACCAATGCTTTTTTTGGCCCTTGAGGGCTGGGCTCTGAGGCAATGGCCTATCTCGCCTCGCAGGAGATACGGCCTTGGATACACTTGTCTGCTTATATTTGTATAGGGAACTAACCCTTTGTTACACTAACGCTGATTGTTGTAGCTTGTAACGTCTCTCAACCTCAAATAAAGAAATTCAAAGTTTTTCTTGAAAAAGTAGAATCCTGCATGTTTCCACCTTATTTTTGCTGGTCACCGGTTTGTTGTATAAAAATAAGACATGACACTGAATATAGAAAATAGGCTCTTTCATGCCTAACTCATCGTGGAAATCAAATCACTCAGAATGGTGCAAATTGGATGGCAAGTAGGTAATAGGTTCTTTGGTTATGTGATTGTTTTTTTTACATGCCCATGTTTCTAGTGTGACTTGAATGCAAAAACCATCTAGGACAGATTTGTAGGAAAAACCGATGAGCAGAGATTATATGGATTGATCTTTCACTATGCTGTTTGCCTTCTTTTAAAATTATTTAAAGAAATTCTTGAAAGACCAAATTTCATGAACTTGTCTCTGCGGTGATTTTCTCAACTTACATTTGTCAAAGCTGTCTAAAATGGCCAGAAGCCAATTCTTATTTGCGGGAGATTGTGGGTTCCAGTGTCTCCCACCCCTAATGTATATAATGATAAAAACAGTATAATATCTCCTTTACCAGCTTACTGAGTATGAATTTTTTTCTGAGAAGAATTCTTGCATAAAATAAGTACTCGTCGCGTATGAGTACATGGACCCATGATGATCAGTGCTAGAAAAAGATAGACGGAAGTGCGATGCAAGTAATGGTACGCAACTCGGCAGTAATTTACAAAGAACTGAAAATTCTGGTTGTGATGAGTTTTATTTTCAATCACGAAATGAATTCGAATACATATCCATTTGAGGGTGTCGATTGTCCTTCCTCCTTCCCGTTGGATCCGCACCCTGATCTGGGTCACCAGCCAAAAATCCCAAAGAAGCACTTGAGAAGTTTTTAGCTATGCAAGCGACTGGCAGTCTTTCCGGTGGATAATTTATACAGCTTTCCGCGAAGACACAGCCATTGATTGCATCTAGAACAAGAAGTATGCTGTACAAATACGCAACGAGCATTCCCTCGAGAACAATGGATGGAGTGAGCGCCATAAAATTATGATAAGCCTTTGTTACACGGTACTGAAACAATGCTTCAATAGCAGCCAACGCCAAATTGAGAGACACAGCTAATGACAATGCAGTTACGGGCCTGCCTCTTATCAGAAAACATGCCTTTACAATCGAGGCAAATCCTCCTTGTTTTTCCATTCCTGATAACACCAATGCCAGGTTACATGTGATGTAGGAATTAGCAAGAATAATGGAGTAAATGATGGCTCCTGTTGCAGACAGAAGAAACAGGGATCCCCTGGAAGAAAGGCCTAATACATTGGAAATATTGAAAGATATTAAAAGAATACAGAAGCTCGTCGCATTGGCAGATAGCATGACTAATAAGTTCCAAAGTTGCGTGACGCAAAGGGTGTTGAAAACTGAAATCCAAGAAGAAGATGGATATGCTTTTTCGAATCTACGGTAGTTGAGAGCTCGAATTACAGATGCTTTGGCAAGGAGGAGGAAAGAAAGGGAAAAGGGTAGGACTAGAAGGAATGTAAAAATGGTTTCAGAGAGTTTAAGGTTGAGAACTGCAAATAGCTCTGATGATAGAGGGAATCCTGCAGCAAGAAAAATAGACCTCATTCGGCCATGGACTAACGGCAAAAGATGTGACAAAGAGACGAGTGACTGCGATATGAGAATCGAAACAGCGTAAGGGAACACGATGAGCGAAGGAAACGAAGTAAAATACTGAAAATCTTTCAAGAAAGTGAAGATTGATCTTCTCATGATCTCGCTTGTTCTTCCCATTTCTCTGTATCCTTGTATGAGTCGCTTCAAATGGAAGAAATGGAGGCGTTTCTTTTAAATCTGTGCTGGATTTGGATTCTCGGTGGTTTGAATGAATTGATTGCTCAACAACCAAAAAGCCAACAAGAATAGCAAAGGTGGAGTCGTATCCGTCTTCGGTTTCATCAATGACTTTGTTTGGTATTATTCCTAAGTGTTTCTTTGTGGTATCCTAAAAAGCACCTTTTCCATGATACTTAACCTGTGATTTCATATTTCTGCTACCAAAACATTCCGGAAACAATCAATTTTCTGCCCACAAAAATGTATCTGTATTTATATTATGAAAATTAGCAGAGATGCATGCAATTGCGATAAAAAATATTGACAAGATTATAGCAATAAAGAATCAAATTCTAGTCTGCCTACACAAAATCTTCAATTAATGTTTTGACTTTTTGTTCTTTTCGTAATTGAAACCTTTAATAAAATAGAAATTACGTTAACACTTTTAACTCATATAAGTTCTTGTTAATTCAAAAAGTTATATCAAACAATCAAGTGTTGTTAAAAAAAATGGAAAAACAAGGTTAAAAAAATATCGAGTATCTTATTTTCCAAACTTTATGATTGTAAGAAAATATGTTATTGTTTCACTAAAAATGATTTCTAGAAGGTTGTGAGCATAGAATAATAAGTATTTGACAAATATAAAAATGATTTTAGGTATCAAACAAAGAACACAGAGATATGCTTGAAATATGTCACATTTTTGTAGTCTTGCTGGAATTAGAGCAATCTTCATTATATAGTTTGGTTGCTTAAATCATAGGATGGAAGGGCCCACTTTTTCCTTAAAAACATAAAAAAGATCGGTTTCTTGATATTTTCAAAATGTTTAGGCATTGTTTTTTCAATCACAATTTCAATTTTTTGCTCGCAAAAATTATAAGCGAAAGTAAAATGAAAGTTGGTTGAGTGGATCTTGCAGTTCACAAATTGGGCTTTATGTTACAACCAAGGTTACCATTAAAAGCCCAGAGATGGGCACTAAAATATCAATCCATATATTTCACTTACAAAATAATATCAACTTTAACAAAAAGAATAAAAAGTATTTGAATTTATATTAAACTTGTTCTTCGTATTTTTCTCAAAAAAGAGTTTGCTTTAATTTATGGTTATAAAACTCTTGATTTATAGTATTTCTATTACAAGTTGAAAGTCGTTGTATCTTATGAAAGATTGTCATATCTTGTAGACACTGTGTGAGAGACAAATTCGTCTTTAGGACAAAAAATAATCTCTCTTCTTCGGGTTGTCCTCTTCATGTCGTGGATGAAGTGTTTTGAAGAAATCCTTCAACAACTTATACAAATAGTTAAAATTATAAAAGCAAAAACTTGTTTGAGACGATCTCACGGATCGTATTTTGTGAGACGTATTTTTTATTTGGGTCATCTATGAAAAAATATTACTTTTTATGTTAAGAGTATTACTTATTATTGTTAATATCAATAGGGTCTCGTCTCAATAAAGATTTGTGAGACCGTTTCACAAAAGACCTATTCAATTATAAATTATTATATTATAGATATTTTTGTGTCTTTGAAACCAAACTTTCAAGAAAAAAAAAACTTTCAAGAACTGAAAAAATTACAAGTAAATTATTATTAAATATAAAATAGAAAAACCATTATTGAAAATTGGTGAAAACGAAATAATTACACGTGGTACTACAAATTTATTCAAAAGGTTTTATCTGATATGAGTTTCTTCTCCAATGAAACTTACTTAAATTTTCTTTCTATTTCTCATTTCTCTACTTTCACTGTCCCCAACCGGGCTAAGCCCCCGCTTCCTTCCTCTCTCCAAAACCTCTGTTTCTCTCCCCTCAGATTTGCTCGGAGGATTGGCTTTGCAGTATCATTGGACGCAGTTCTTGAATGTAAGGTACCTTTCTTTGGAAAATCAATTCTTTGTTGCTTTTTATTACGATTTGATCAACTGTTTTATTTGCTGGAAATGGATTTCTTTTATTGATCTTGTCGAGAATAAAGTTCATAATTGGGAAGTGTGATTGCTTATTGGGATTGATCATGGATTTTATGTTCGATTTTTCTAATCCATAGCGTGTTGTATCGTTTGAACTTTGCGTGATTGCTTAAGGTGAGTGATCGATTTGTCCTGGTGAACCTGTGAGTGAGCATGTGTGGAATATCTGCGCTTGTAATTATGTGAATCTCAGTGTGCGAAGTTTAGGTCTTAGCGAGGTTTAACTGGTCGTGGGCTTTATTTGTTATTCATGTAAGAATGAAGACTTCATCTTCTTTTGGCACAAGCGAGGAGACTCCAGCAGAATCCCGAAATCACCTTGATATATTTTTTAGGACCGAAACTTGTTTCAGCTTCTAACAACGGTTGCACAAATGTTTCATCTAATTGTTATTTCAGAACGGTTTTGTGATCTATAGGAATGTGTTGTAGGCAGAACTGTCTTAAATCCTAGTATACTTGGTTTATCCCTTTTATGCAACGTGTAATTTTTTTGGAAATTTATTACAAATTCAATGGAAACCACTGCATATTCAATGGATTAAAAGCTATCAGATTTTTGTAATTTGTAATAGCTAGAACACTAACACAGGTTTTGGCATCTATTGCTTGAAGTTTACTAATGGACCAGCAAGGGGGCTTGTGATTAACTTCCATTCCTTTCCCAGATGTCTAAAAGTTATATTGTATTTTTTTTCCTGTTTAGACCGAAAAGATGCTCGATTTTGTTAGATGTGCAGTTCAATTTCATCACTGTATACTGTGTGCCCTTTCTGGCTTATCATTATCGATTGATTGTGCTCAAGTAGCTCAAAATTTCGCTGTTACATTTCTCTCAAAACTTGAATTATAACTCCTTGCCAACATAAAAATGGTCTATTGGTGAAAAAGAAATAGAGATGTTGTTAATGTATGGAAACTATTTTATTCTATTCCTTCAGTCAAGGAATTAGGATCATTTTATTACTTAATTTAATAGGATATTAGGATGTATAATTTATAAATGTAAACACAAGCAGTACTAATTTTTAAATTCTGAAAAAGTAGAGAAGTTGTGTTATTTATTCTTAAATCTAAGCTGTTCTATTTCTTGCAACAATTGGAGATGAGTAAATATTGATCGAACTGAAGAAAACATTTGATCGTTTGAACACGCTTTCCGCGAGTTATTCTGGAAGGTTTTTATGGTTACCTTATGTCATGGAATGCTGGGAAGGCTAGTAGATTGAGTCCACAAGATTAGAGATAGCTGGTATTTTGTGAGGCTACCCTTGAAACGTGATACCAGGATATGAAATCGAAAAAATCTGTGTAACAAAAAGTTAACTAGGTTCCAGTGGAAAACAGTTTTTCCATTATTGGAGAGAAAAATCTTACGTGAATAATAAAAATACATTATGAACAATTAATTAAATGATAAACCCACCTTCCATTGTGAGATGCAACTACATTGACCCTTGCACTTATCTCATGAGATGCAACTACATCGAGTTTTGCACTTATCTTTGCCTTTAAATAGCATAAATTGAGTATCTCTTAAAAAAAGGCATAACACGGAGAAAGTCTAATCAATTGATGAATTTGCGGATGAAGATCAGGGATAGCATTTCTGTTGGGTTTTTAATTGTATACGGAAACTTCAAGCAACAAATTTCAGAAAATGCTGCTTGAATGTAATAGTTTGTTTTTGTTACGGATTTGGGTGCAATATATAACAATCCAAGTCTTTGTGGCATTTGACTACATCAATGTAATTTTATCTACAATATTTGTGTTATGCTTTAAGCGCTTTTCTGTGAGTCTGCAGGTTTTGAACTGCTCCAGGTTTCTTTGTTCAACTAAGATATGGATAGAAGAGGTAATACTGCCGATTCACTTCTGAGGAACTATCAGCTTGGAAAAACTCTTGGGCATGGTTCCTTTGGGAAGGTTAAAAGTGCTGAGCATGTTCTGACTGGATATAAAGTGGCTATTAAAATCCTGAACCGTCGTAAAATGAAAAGCCCTGACATGGAAGAAAAAGGTGTGAGTTTATGCTTGTAAGTCGTATGTCACCATCCAAAGAATCTTTAATTTATTCCAATGTCTTCTGGAAGGCTTTTTGGCTATGGTGTGAAAACTAGAAATTTTTATTTTGACATCTTTGATGCTATTTTCTGTACATTACAGCGTTTAGTTTAAGTAAATTTTCTGTGAGATTAGCACTTGCATTGCATTTTCTAAGAACTAAAAATCTTTTGCAGTTAGAAGAGAAATCAAAATTTGTCAATTGTTTGTGCATCCACACATACGTCTATACGAGGTGATAGAGACACAGTCAGATATTTATGTTGTGATGGAGTATGTGAAACATGGGGAGCTCTTTGATTATATTGTTGAAAAGGGCAGGTTAGCAGAGGATGAAGCTCGGCACTTTTTTCAGCAGGTGAAGTTCTTTGTCATTTGTCTTTTCATAATCGATGTCTCTCGAGATAAGGGAAGAAACCGCTGTTTTTTTGTTGTTGTTTCCTTAATCAGGTTTTTGATTTTCTTTCTGGGAACAGATTATTGCAGGAGTGGAGTACTGTCACCGAAACATGGTGGTTCATCGTGACCTCAAGCCTGAGAACTTGCTTCTGGATTCCAATAGAAATGTGAAGCTAGCTGATTTTGGCTTGAGCAACATTATGCAGGATGGACATTTTTTGAGAACAAGTTGTGGAAGCCCAAACTATGCTGCTCCTGAGGTTTTAAGTTCAAAATAATTGTGATTGGGAGTTGTTATTGGAAATATGGTCGATAGCAATCTTTTATGTGGAAATGCTTTGAAAAATAAATTACATATGTGGAAATTAATTACAGGTAGTGTCTGGAAAGCTCTATGCTGGGCCGGAGGTTGATATTTGGAGGTGTGGTGTTATTTTGTATGCTCTTCTTTGCGGTTCTCTTCCTTTTGTTGATGAAAACATTCCCAACCTCTTCAAGAAAATAAAGGTCCACTAAATGAGTTTTGAGCTCAGTATTTTGTTTAATATGATAGCATGTCGGCGTGGAGATGATTATGCTAATTATTTTTCTGAAAAACTTTAGAGTTGTATATATACTCTTCCAAGCCATTTGTCTCAAGGAGCTCGTGATTTAATCACACGAATGCTGGCATTGGACCCTACGAAGAGGATAACAATCAATGAGATTCGTCAGCACCCTTGGTTTAGGTTTCATCTTCCTCGCTATCTAGCTGTTACTCCACCTAATGCAGTGGAGCACCTAAAAAAGGTAATATTATTTTCCTTCAAATATTTGGAATTCTAGTTGGAAGACTTCTAGAATGTTTTCGTTCGTTATACGTCCTTGTCTTGTTTGTTGAGGTGCATTTTTTTTGTCCTTTTCTTTCGTCTTCTGGTATTGATATGGAAATCATTAAATTCTCCAACAGTTGGTTTAAATCATGCCATCTATTGATGAATAGTGGATCGGGCTAGCATTTATGGGTCCTGTCCTTTTTGTCAGTTGACTCTGCATATTATATAAATGAATTGCCTTACATTATCACCTTCTTAGCTATAAAAGGAGGATCAATTGTTTTGACTGGTTATATGATACGGTAACTTGGCTGAATAACCTTCTTGGTTAGAGGCTATATTTTCTTGTGTTTGTAATACTCGAACCAATTTGTTTTTGCAGCTGGATGAAGAGATAATTCAAGAAGTTGTCAGGATGGAATTTGACAGGGGCCAGCTGATTGAGTCGTTGCAAAAAAGGATACGAAATGATGTATTATAAATTAATTATTTCTCGTTGGTCCTACCACTTTTAAGTGGAGCTTACACAATCACATTACTCTGCAGGCTACTGTTGCATACTATCTGTTATTTGATAACTGCGCCCCCATATCCACTGGATATCTTGGTGATGATTTTCAGGAGTCCGTGGTATGTTTTTCTTGAATTTTTTACTTTCTTTTGATGCATCTGATTGAAGCTTTGCATCCCTGAAAATTAATTTAACATGTTCATGTATCCAACATGTTTTTAACATATGAACATGTTATGATCCCGAGTTATGGGGCTGTTAATGGGTGATGGGATGAGGGGTTTGAGACTCATTGAAGAGAGAATCTCACAACCTCGTAGATGAATTGATGCTCGTAAAGAGAACCTCACGAGTCACGATCTGTTGGGAAACATTTTTGAGAATATAGTTTCTTTATTTCATTCCAATCACTTTCTTAAATACGAGAAGTCCTCTAAAAGGATAAAAACAAGAATATGTCTCATGCATGTATTCATGAGATGAGTCGATCAGGTCCATACTTGTTGTGAAAAATAATAATTTTTCCTCAAATCAGCATATATTGCACAATATACTATTGATATAAAAAGTGATATTTTTCAACAAAAAATGATAATTTTGCAGTGAAAAATAGTACTTTAGACATAAAAAAATTAATACTTTTCGTGAGTAGTCGCTTTAACATATATTACATAATATTTGTTCATAACATAACTAACAAAAAATGATATTCTTGCAGTTAAAAAATAATATTTTGAAGATAAAAAGTAATATTTTTCTTAGATCTGATCGGATATCCGTCTCACGAAAACCGTCCCACAAAGTTGCTCAGTGAAATGGTGTCATAAGAGTTTTTATGTAAAAATAAATATGTGAAAATCTGCAGAATAACTTCCGGATCTAATTCTTAATGATAAGGACTATTTTTAATTTGGAAATAACTAAACTAAATCCACCAATAACCAACTAATTTAATCCTTAATAATGACAAGGATTGTCATTTATTTTGAAATAACTAAATTAAAAGATAATAACCAAATATTATGAAGATAAAGTAAGTAGAACCTTATTCTTTATTTTTAAACTTCTAATGAGTGAATCATGTGTAGACGAACTCCCTTTGGTTTAAGCTGACAAAGGGTTGGGATATCATTGGACTGGTTTTGGGACGTATTGAGTTATTCTGTCTTTTACGCATAATGAGTTATTCTGCTTGGCATAAAAATAATATACGTCCTTTCCCTTCACCATCTTGTGGAAAAGCGCCTGTTAGTGTTTGGACTTGGGAGTGTCACTTGAAATGATCTTTATAGTATATAAATCTGAAGGTCCAAATTTAGTATAAATTTTGTAGTTAATATTTTTCTGAGTCCCGACTTCAGCTAAAAAGTTCAAAATGTAATTTCGATAAAGTAATAACATAATACGTTTCCAGAGAAGCGCTTATATAATAATTTACTGAAAGAGTGCTTATATAATAATTGACTTAAAGTGTAAAATTCATTAAACATAATATTTTCTTTTAAGAGTAGAATCTAATGAACCTAATTGAATGTCATATCTATTTTTCTTGTTGCTTCCAGAAACTCAAGAATTTAAACTATTTTAAACATTATAAAATATTGTCGGTGCTTCGATTTGTTCCTTGAGCGTCACGGGATCCAAAACTACAGTGTCATCTCCTGCTTAATCATCAGTAGATAATTATGTATCGCTGGCAATATTTATTTTATAAATTTAAAATATCTGAGCTATGATAATTTTCATCAGGATAAAAATATACCTCATATCCATTTTATAACAGTAACCTAACTCTTTAAGTATTGTCTCAAGTTCATGAATAACTTCCTACCCAGGGATTCATTTAAGTTATATGATCAACATAACAGATTTTGTAATGTCAAAAACAACTTTCTATTGTGTGTGTGTGAATATTTATGACCTACACTGAGCCTACAAGATTGATTGTGTCCAACACATTTATCTTTCCAGGAGATATTTATACCCATGTACATGCAACACGTTAATAGTGAAGAGATAAGACGTGTCTTGCTTCTCATCACTGTAATGAGTCGCGTAATACTGGGTCATCAATGTAACTGAAACTCTTGGGAATAATATCCTATTGTCTCTATTCATATCCGATACTGACCTAACACATTTAAAGAGAACACGTTGACTTATTTTATTTAGCATGCAAAATCGTTTAGCATATTGTGTGATGCAATGCTTATCGTGTGAAAAGAATATCATGCGGTGATATACGTCATCTGACCATTTTTCGGTGCTCCCATTTGAAACGAAGTGAAATTGAAACTTAATTGGTGGAAAATAAAATTTATGACTACAGACTATATTATTACTGCCAGGAGTTAAAACATTTCTTCTTTGTTACAGCATGGCTTCAGCAAGTAATCATTTTATCCTAATTTTACCGTTCTCTGAAAACCAATGCTCCTGATGTTAATGTTAATACAACTCCCCTGCCGAATCTGGGAATTCCGGGGATTGAACTTCGTTTTCCACGTCCTGATTCAAGTACACAAGTTAGACCAAATAGTTTCTGATTTGCATGAGCAAATGATTTAATGCTTCCCTTATTTACCATGTCATTGTATTTTTTGGCCTTCCACCATGAAAGCTTTTGCTCTCTGACACAAAGTCTAAATTTTTAACCATCGTAATTGTAATTCCTGAAAAATTTACCGTAAAATTCATGATTGTTGTCTCTCTCTTCAGGAGGCTTCTTCCGCTGTATCTTATCCAGAAGTTGATAAGCACGGTTTTCCTCATCATGGGTTACTGTCACCTCAGTTATCCAGAAAGAAACAATGGCTAGTTGGACTACAGGTTTGAATTGTGAACTTATTGTTCTGTTTTCAGCTGGAGTGAAAAAACTGTATCTAGTACCCCAGATTTTCTTCCTTGATCTAGAAGTAAGAAATGTGCTAATTACCCAATGGACAAGTTGTGGGAAAGAAAATAATTGCATTTACTTTATGATCTATGCAAGATATTTGATATGACTTTCACTAATTTCTCCTGTTGATTACTTCGCCAGTCTCGAGCTCATCCACGGGAGATTATGACCCAAATTCTTGGAGCTTTGCAAGGACTAAATGTCAGGTGGAAAAAGGTTGGGCTCTATAACATGAAATGCATTCTGGTTCATACTTTTCAGGACTCCAATGACACGGCCACCAGTAATCACATACACAACCATTACATCAACAATGTAACTTCTGTCAATGCAAATGTTTCAAAGCCTCAGAGTGTTGTGAAGTTTGAAATCCAGGTATGACAATATCTTTTTTCATTGTTTCCTTTACAATTACTCATACCTTGGTACTATATGCTCAAAAAGTAAGATTTTTGTCTTTAGATGCTCATACGATCTTTTAGTGCAATTTGAACTTACCTTTAAGATTGTATCAGGCCCTTGTTGTTTTTTCTAATATAACAACTACCAATTGACAATGTTCTTTTCTTAAACAAAGAGTCGGTGTTGAGGTAGACACTAACACGTAGAATATTAAAAAATATGCGCACAAAGAGGTTGAAGCCTAGCCTCCAACATTATATCTAAGTCTTGTCAAACACCCTCTTCCCTCTTCATCCGAATCTGTCAAACTTAATACTTGTCATCCTGCTATATAATGATACAGTGGATCTATAAATTTAAGCCAGATGGGTAAGCTGATGTATTATAATGTCTATAACTCATATGCTTTAGAAACATTACGTTTTCGGTTAATGAGAATGAATTTGAATTTTGGCAGCTATTTAAAAAAGGCGATGTAGAGTATTTGCTTGATTTACAGAGGCTAAGTGGTTCAGTGTTTCTGTTCCTGGATTTCTGTGCCTTTTTCATGATGAGGCTTCATGTTTCTTAATACTTGTTTTAGTATTGTTTCTTAGTACTTGTTTTAGTATTGTCAGTAACAAATTACTGTTATGTTAAGTTAATTAATTGTATATATGATTTTACTCATGTAAATGTTGCTTTTAGTCCTTGTTTAATATGTATGATATGCGAATGTGATAACTTTTTGCATCTTGTCCATTTTGTGTTTTTTCATTGGAGACTATTTAATAAAAGGTGTTTTTTTATGTGGCTCGCAATAATTGTCCACATATTAGATGAGTTTTTCGGAATGTTTATATAAACCTTAGGTTGAGATCATATCGATGAATTTAATTTGGATGAAAATATTTGATTTGAGGTAGGATTTGAAAATGAATTTGGATTGAAAATGCATATTTCATTTCTATAAAAAATAATTAGGCATCTCATCCCACACTTTTTTATAAAAATTGCACGATTTAGCTTTACTAATGTGATCTTTTGAATATGCATTCATATTGCGGCTAAAAACCAAATTTTGAATAATATGACGTTAAATGTAAAAAACAAATACTCTTTTATTCATCCATAATATAATATTTTTCAAATCCACGCAATATATCTCTTGAAATATAAATTTTCTTGATCCACATAGAAAGGTCGAGCAAGAAATCATATAATCTTAATAAAATAAACCATGAAATTTTGCTCGAAGATTCCATGGTTTCTTATAGAGGTAAATCTCTGCTCAATGTTGCTTCACGTTAGTTTTTTAGCTGCAACACAGGTATGCATTCAAAAAATCGTGTTATTAAATGTTAATCATGTGATTTTATAAAAAAATCAAGGGTTATAACACACATTTAATATTCACAAGGTAAAATATGAATTTTAATTTTTCACAAAAAGTTTTGATGCAAATAACTTTTTTTCTAATTTGGTGAGAGTACTATTTTTCAAGCTAGAATATTAAAAGTTTATTTACCTTTAGATTAAATGTTGAAGTATGTAATATATTACATAATTAAGAGTGAAATGGTAATCTAATTAATATTTTATAATTTTTGTAAAATTAATTTGTCAAGCTCGAGACGTGAGTATGAGACATCAAATTTCAAGCCAGTATTTCTAGAATATTTGAGCTGGAGTCGAATTCTACTTTCATTTTCTTGACATTTTTTATTAATTTGATCTTATATTTTAAAATTAAATAGTCTAAATATAGTCTTTAGTACTAAATATTGCAACCATTAACCTATGCCTTGCAGGGCTTCGTTTCATGATTACACAATTGAAGGAACACTTCCGGACAAAGCAAGAACTCACTCTGCCATCTTACCCCATCATTCCAACAATCTTTTGAAGAATTTGAGATTATATCAAACTTGAATGAAATACAAAATCAAAATATTAAAATTCCAATTTTTAAAAGCAAATTAAAATCATCTATCTTCCATGAAAACTTTCAAGAAACATGGGAGATCCGACAACCAACCCAGAATCATCGTTTATGTCAACAATCATCTCTTCTTTTGTCACATTTTTTTCAACTTTTTCAACATTCTCACCGATCTTAGCTTCGTTTTCTCGATCAGAAGTTTCTGAATTTGTTCCTTGAAGCTGCAAGGCATACTCCAAATGCCATAAAACGTCCCCCATTGAAGGTCTATCCACTCCATGTTCGGCCAAGCATTTCTCTGCAGCTTCAACAAATTTCAGCAATGAATCTTTACTCATAGTTCCAGCAATAGTCGGATCAACGATCTTTTCTATAGCGCCTTTTGCATTTTCTTGCTTAGCCCATTCTGCCAGATTCACTTGTTCTCTAGGCAAAGCAGGATCTAGAGCTGGCCTTGCACATAAAACCTCAAAAAGAACGACCCCGAAAGAGTAAACATCGGATTTTTCTGTCAATTGCTGTCTTCTGAAGTATTCAGGATCAAGATACCCGAAACTTCCCTTTACTGCGGTGCTGACATGAGTTTGATCTAATGAAGCTGGTCCAGCTTTAGACAAACCAAAATCAGAAACTTTGGCCACAAAATTCTCATCGAGTAGAATGTTCGTGGTTTTCACGTCTCGGTGAATGATCCCTTGTGTCGAACCAGTGTGCAGATAATGCAGACCTCGCGCTGAACCAATGCAGATCTCTAGCCTTTGCCTCCATGATAAAGGTTCTAAGTTGGAACCATAGAGTTGGTCCCGGAGAGGACCATGTGCCATGTAATCGTAAACAAGAATCATTTCTGATTGTTCATCACAGTAACCGATTAGTGATACAAGGTGCCTATGCCTCAGTTTTGACAGCAACTGAATTTCAGTTTGGAACTCATTAATCCCTTGCGATGATGATGGATTGCCTCGTTTTATAGCGACTTTTGTACCATCTTCCAACTCCCCAAGAAACACTTTTCCGAAGCCTCCAACACCAACAATCGCCTTCTCATCAAAATTATTTGTTGCATCGCGTAGCTCAGTAAGAGTGAAGAATCTCCCAAGATTTTGACCAATGGAGATAATACTTGAAAAAGTGGTGGTCTTGCTCTTGCTCTTGCTAGATAAGAAGCTACATTGATTTGGAGTAAGAGGGAGAAACCAAGATGAGAAGGTCTTCTGTTTCATGTAGCCTTTGGGAGTTCTCTTCCACCGGATTATCATCACAACGAGCAAAACGAACGAAATTCCTCCCAGTGCCAATCCGATTCCAGCAGCAGTTTTCATCTTTTGATTAACGCCGGATTTTATGCCTCTGTAAGTCCCATCAGCAGAGAATAACCCATCCAAACTTCCAGCTGAATTGCTCATTTTCATCACCTCCAAACCATTCAAGATGGCGTTTGGAACACTCGCCTGAAGGTTTGAACTTGGGCCAATTTGAATACCGATTGAACCATTTGAAATTTCAGAGGCATTGAGCACAAAATCTTTGTAATAAGGGATGGAAAGGCCGGACGTAAGCGTTGAAAGATCAAGATTCGAGACACCAGTTATCTTGTTGATATATACATTGAAGTAAAGCTCGTTGAGTCCCATGCTCACAATATCGCAAAAATGAAGCCTGATCAGGTAGGAAAAGCTTGGATCAACGTTCATTTCCCAAGTGAGGTTGAAATTTGGGTCGTTTACACCAGAATCTCCCATCTGATCGGCTGTTGCATATACCCAATAAGGGGCGATTAGAGGGGTTGCCCCACCGTCCGGATATTTTATCAAATTGGTAGGAACAGACACGTTTCTAGCTCCCTGTGGGAACTTCATAAACTGGCCATCTTGAAGCCATGTTCTCCACAAAGTGTCATTTTTAGGAGTGACAATCGGCCCTCCAACATTTAGTCGATACGACACTTCCAATGCATAGCCATCCAATCCATTGAAGTCACCGACGGGGGAAACAGCTGAGGCTGAATCGGAAATGAGGTCTTTGGGGGAAGAAATAACCTCAATCGCATTTACAAAAGCGAAAGAATTCTTCATAGGTGAAAACTTAAGGGTAATCTTATCAGAAGTAACATTAACGAGGTACTCTTTGAACACCATTTTATCAGGATTCTTGACTGAAAATCCATGCAGGAGCACAGTATCATCAGTTGTGACTGTGAATGTTGCTGAAGTGAGATTATAAAACTGGTGAGGGAGAGGGTAAAAATGTAAACGTATCCAATGCCGACCAGGCTTTAAGATTGGAAACATGTATATCGACTCGAGGGTGAAAATTCTTGCAGTAAGATACAAAGGGAGAGACACAACCGGTGAAAAAGCAAGAGAATTGTTGGGAAAAGAAGCAATGGAAGCAAGAATGTCTTCATCTGTGGATAGGTAAGAAGCAGATTGAGGGTCAGATTTGAAGGTTCTACCATCATCAAGCACAGTGTCGCCAGGCGATCCACAATCAATCAGATGTACATCTGTAGGATTAAATGAAGAAAAAGGCACGTCCGCAAACGTGACAAAACTTGTCAAAAGAAGAACAGTAGAGACGACGATAACATAAGATGCTCCTACCATTCTAACGGAATGCATGTTAAAGATCACTTGACTCTTTCATACTATACAGGGTCGAGTTTAAGGTGACTAAAGGCAACGGAGTGTACACAAGGGAGTGCGTGCATGTCACAGAAGGCAAAGAGTATTATCATGGATCAAAATGCATGAAATAGTACTGTTTTTGAAGGGAAAGAAGGATTGTTTGTAGGTAAAGAATTGACCCAAAAAACGAAGACAAATTAAAAAAGATGAGTTTATTAAGTTGTTGGAAGCATGTATGGGTGGAGAGAACGTGCGTACGATATTATCAAAATGAAAGAGTAGACTTCTTGAACAATAATATTATTCACCAGCGCCTTTGGACATTCAAACCGCGTGTCCAGCTGGGAATTAGTTCGTTTCAGGTAGATCTTGAACTCTTGCAGTTGGAATCTTTTTCGGGTACCTGAAAAGAGGTAAATTTAAAATTCTTGGATAAACTTTTGGTGATATTGCATGTCTGTTGCAGTGGAAGAAATACTACTACCAAGCATTACACTACACAAATATTTAAAATTCTTGGATAAACTTTTGGTGATATATTCATTTAGAAGGAGAGAAAATAATACTTTTGTAGTAATCCGGCCAGGTTAACTAACTTAATATGTAGGATTCAAGTTTGTATATATATATTATACAGACAGACACACATGATTTGGAATGAACGTGGTTTGAGAGGATAAGAGCTGACTTGTGTTCGCCACCCTCCATTTAATGCCGGAAATTCAGTGTTTACAATATCTAGGCTGGAATTATACTTATACAGTAATGTCTAATATTCTCTTTCATTTCGTATTATTTTTATATTTGAGATATAAATATTATATGACTAATTTAAAATATACTTTTATTTAAAGTAAACCAAAATTAAAAAAAAATTCGTGCTGGAAAAATAACTTCGATTCAGATAAATTATAAATAGAGATATAGCCATTCTCTCTCCCTATGGAACAGAAAAAATGCATAGATTTTAATATAATATATTCTATTATTTTATTTTCTACATATTTATACATTCTGAATTATATATTTCCATCCAGTTTTGAAGCAATAAACAAAAAAATTGTTTGTCTTTTTTAAACTTGTAAACAGCCATGGTCTAATAATTTAGGCGATGACAATCAACAGATTCATGATAACTGCACAATATGAAAAAATTGAGAAAATTTCAGTATGATTCAAATAAATTTTTTATATAGTTGACTAGAATTGATCAAAAATAATTTCTTAAAATTGAATGGTGTAAATCGATATATATCTACTTAAAGTTGTAAAAGTATATGATACATATTCATTACCAATTTTTTTTCCATTCATTTCTTTTTTATTTAATGTATTTGTCATCTATCTCTATTATATGTTATAATTTTGTATATTGTCAAATACATTAAATACATGTGAGATGTATGTAGAAATCTAAACAGTTATCCAACTCTGGCAAGTTTCAGATAGATACAAAAATAAATATTTCTCAAATCACAACACATTTATTCATATTATTCATTTTTTTTTTTTGCTTAAAACTGAAGAACAAAAACAAAAAATTTCCACTTAAATACTCGAGTAATATCTGATCATCAAAAACCAACTTTTTCAACAATAATTTCCCTGTTGTTAAGTCAATAAGCTCCTAATCTCAACTTAAAAGCAATGGTAATAAAGGAGATAACTGAAGCCAACAATTAGTTGCGGATACTGATTATTGAATACCAGAACTGAATCATTTATAGTATTATTTTAATCATAATAGACAAGAATCACAAAGCTTCTCTGAATGAAGTTAACATTAAATAAAGTGGTACCGAACTCAATCCATCCGTGTAAAAAGATCAGGCTATCCAACTAGGCATAGTGAAGTATCAGCTTTCTTGCTACTAATCGGAGGCCAGCATTTTGCTGATAATCATAGGAATCCAAGGAAAAGAAAGCATCCACCAGAATTCCAGGAGTTAAAAGGGAATCAAGCTCTTCAAAATCAAATGTACTAAACACGAGCCTCTGAGTAGATGAAGTGTCTTCCTGGTATATTTCAGTCGTGCAACGAATGACATCTCTGTCTGCTACAGTTGGGTAAACTGCGCATTTGCATAGAATAAACTCTTAATTTTCAATTCTTATAAGGTATCAGAATTTTAGAGCTTCCAAAAGGAAAAGCCCATTGCTAAATTTGGATTAGAAACTGTGAGGTATCTGAATTAGGAAAACAAATAAACATAACAAAAATTTCAAGGTAAAAATGATATATACGAACATATGGTCAGAAAAGGTAACTTTTGCTTCAAGGTTCAATAAAAATACAGAGCATACAAAGCGAAACTCACTGCAATCGGACAGTGGGAGAGTTGTAGCCAGGCTTTATGTTCACCACACGCCGCCAATCAGAGAAGCTGCCTAAATCCATGAATAGCTTATGTGCAAGATTGTCAATTGCCTCCAGAATATTGCATAGACCTGGCAATGCATTCATCACAACGTTTAAACGCGGCCGACCAGCATGATCAACAAACTTTGAACTAAATTCCAAACCGTACCTTCAAACATTTACAGGAGAGTTGCAACGGGAAATTTTCATGCAATTATTGTATCTTTTGAGTACCACCAAAAAAGAGTACTGCTGCGACAGAGAGAGAAGGCATTGAAACATCATCAGTGTCTAAGAAGACAGTGAATCTATTGGAAGCCTCGTGGAATGTAACCGCGTCAGAAGATCCTTGTGATGAAACACCAGCGTTTTCATCTTCCATCTTATCACCAGGAACAATTTCCCTTTCCACTTCATCACTGAGTGCCACCATATTAAAACGGTCAGCTTTTTCAAGGTTGGACTCAACCAGTGGAGGATCTAATTCACCTGTGTTAGGTGTCACGAGTGATAACATGGGATGGATTTCCTCCATTATATGAATTGGTGGAGATGATGTTGAATCATTTTCAACCCTGATACTCAAGGACGGCATAGTTATATTTCGTTCTGTCCGCTCTACAGAAGAATTTTCTTTACGACGACTTCTTGTAGCAGCATTGGGAGAAACCCAACTATTCTCCGTGAATATGTTAGGAAGCCTGGATTCCTGCCAGCAAAACAAAAGGTAAAGCATGCTATGAAGATACAAATATCACTAGTTCACATTTTAATGCTAGACCAATATCAAACTGTGTCATGGGTTTTAGAATCTAGATTCACCAATAATATGTTTCCATGTATACCGAAAAAATGGCATTTTGCTTCTAAAATGGTCATATGTGAAATAAAACTAAGTTCTGCAGTAGGTGGGTAAAGTTCTGCCTCCAGCTAGATATATTACGGATCAATCACCAAAGTTGAGAATCGCGATAATAAAGTTGAATGCACATTTGTTCATCAACTTAAATATTTGAGAAGCCAAGAATTTTCGAAATTACCAAGAATAGAACAGTGGCACAGTATTTGAGTACTTCAAGATTCATTCGAACATCATCTAGACTCCTAGAAAGTTTTTAGAAAAGAACATCAGCGAAAGTTCCATGTAATGACTCAAAGGCATACGTTCCTTGAGATGGCAAAGTTACAGAACAAACCAACTCAGAATAGAAAGGCAACCATTATATGATCCATGTCCATTTATTAATCAAGTTAACTTAAAAGGAAGAAAAACCAGTACGAATCGGTAATGTCGTGACATTGCTAGTCAATGATAGTTTTTGAGAAAATGAACGTCTTGACTAGGTAAAATAGAAAGTTAGCTTGTTTGTAACCAGGCTGTCATTGTCAAGGAAGCACTGATACTTGGTAGTTGGAATTGACCAATTAACTTGTTTTAATACCAACAAGGTACATTGTGTTGCAAAAGAGTACTAAATGAACATCACATTAACAGATTGGACATTTGGAAACAAGATATGACATCACCGTTGTTGCATATCTCGTACAGGCATCTGTTTGTATCGACTACTGACATGTAATGTAGTAAAAGTCCATAAATACTAATCCCTTCCTTCACCTAGTATACACTCACACTCGCAGATAAGACTATTTTTTCATCTAATCCTTTAATTGTACATCACTAATACTCATTGATGGCACATGAAAAAAAAAGGATTGGGAGTATTTGAAAGGGAATAATTAGAATAAAAGAAAGGCACAATCACCTATGTGTTTGCTGACCAAGCCCAAAATATGTTGCAAGAGTTGCCATCTGGACAAAGTGAATCAGAACAGGAGTAAATAATTGATACCGCCAATAAAAACTGTTTGCATGAAACCAATGTTATAAATTTGTATATTTCCAGATTCTAGAAATACCAAGACTACTTTCATGATAGAAATTGTCGTTGTAAATGTCAAATCAAGCCAGAAGTTGTTGGATAAAATTATTTTAACTTTTCAATAAAATATATTACTATGACAGAGCATCTGATGGGAGACACTGCAAAAATTAGTTAGAAGTAATAATTATACTGACAGAAGTGAAAAGGAATGGAAAATATGTCTTGGGCCTTGGTGAAGGAAAACGAAAATGAATGATAGTTCTCTTCACCAATCATGAAAGAGATACAACTAAGAAAAATATTGAATATACACTGAGAAAAATACACTAGGAAAGTATTGAGATTTCCAAGTCTTGTTAAAAATGTGGATGAACAAACAATAAAAATACAAGCAGAGGACAGCACTAAAAATGTGCAAACAATAAGATGGAAAAATACTTCGTCATAAAAAATATCACCTTAAAATATACTTTTACTCGATTTTATTGATGAAAAATGCAGAGGACAGTGAAAATTTGGGACATGCGCAAATGCACCAAATAAACATGTACGAAGACAATAACCCATTTAGTTTATTTGTTATTTGTCCAGGGACACAAATATCTAAGAGCCATCACAATTCAGACAGTAATGCATCGCTGTTATTCTGCTTATGCTGAAAAATACTTCAAAAATTTTAAAACATGTGTGAGGGCTCACTTTCATGTCACCAGCTCGCCTTCCAAACTTTTGTGTTAACAGAGCTAATGAATCAATAGTCCCCTTTGGCTCTGGAGGTGGCCTGTTAATCTCAGAAAATGCTTCCCTTATGCGAGCACAATCAAATCTTAATATATTATGACCAGCCCATATCCTCCCTACATAGAAAGATAGCATGCAGAAAGCAAGATTAATGTTTAAGAATCCTACAACCTATGAAAATTTGGCTAAGCAACATAACAAACTAATCAATACAAAATTCAATGATGCGTCAACTCATTGAATTTTAAACAGAAATTCTCCAACCACCATAAAGAGCCACATTAATTTTCTACAACCAGCACCATCTATTAACCGCTTAGAAATGTACGTAGAGGCCGGTGGAGATAATAATTTCAATCTAATTCCTGACCGTTTGCATTTGATCTACCTGATGAAAATAAATTGTTAAAGTCTTAAACAACAAACAAGTAAGGTGATGCATTAAAATTAGTCATCGGGCATTCCTTCAATACTTTATTTGTCATCATGCTGAACCTCATCATAGAATTATTCAGAAATAATGATTTAATTTCTGCTAAAAAAAAAGAACTGAATTTTAACACATTTCCTTTCAGTTTCACGTCATTCCTTACAATCACCCAATGTCCAAACACCACATGCACAAAATGACAAAACCAAACACGAATCCTCTGTTTGAAAGCCCGCAATACCCCCAACGCAAAACGTGCTAAAACCAATGAAGTGACTTAGCGTGTAAAATTTCATAGACTACATCAGCATTAACAGCAAAGGACGGGGAAGAAACGATGGCGTCTCTGGAGATACGGTTGCAGCGCACTGAGAGAGAAGAGATGCGAGAAAGATCTGCAGGTCGGACTAAAGTAGAGTAATTATGGAGCTCCACCAGCTTCCTGGGACAAACCAGAATCGGCCCAAACTCCAAAATCACGAATCCCTGACGAGGCCGCGTCGGAACCGTCGTCTCCACGTCGAAGAACGCACTTTCGGTTTTCTCATCACTCGTGGACACCATCTTTAGTGCGTTTTCCTTGGATTATTTTGCAGCACGTAGACGTACAGTACTGTGTATTTATGGAGCAAATCAGTTCACTGGCGGGAAGACAAGGGCTTGGATAGCATACAGAAGAAGGAAGAAGGAGGAAGAAAGGAGTACGTGGGAAATATGAAATGGGATGTTTGCCAACAACTTTTTATTCTTTTGCATGGACACAGATATCAATGAAGGAATCCGAGACCATTTCCTTGGCTCCTAAGCCTATTGCAAGCCACCGCCCTTAGTACAAGAATTCGATACCCAAGTTGTAATCTTTTTTCTCAAAAATATATAGCGTGTAATATTTTTATTTTCGAAAATTGTGAAGCAAAATCTATCCAAGTCAATTGCATGTCTTCCTCAGTCTCCAATTCTTCAATTGAATTATGGATCCACCAATGAACCGTGTTCCTTGGCATAGAAATGATCATTAATCTTGAGATAGCATTCGGTTTTAATTTTTCATCGACCAAAGGGAAATCAGAATGGCTTCTTCATTTAGTCTTTTATGGGTCGCGAAAGATGCAAAAAAAGGAAATTTCTGAATTAATATGAGAATATACATTTTGTACATGTACAAAAGTGATGTCTTCAAGGATCTTTATTACACATTTCCTAGGCAATATAAAACAACATGCAGCACTATACCTATTCTGTAAATTGCTCTTGTTTTTTTACAACACTGAATTAAAATTTGAATCGGGTATATGCCACAATACGAGATTCCATCTTTCGTTGCACCTGATCATCTCGCGTGTTATCTGAAACAAGAAGTGAAACATTAAACCAAACAAGAGAGAGAAAAAGCAGTAACAGGGCTGAATCCAAATAGTCAAAGCACCTACTTTATAAAGAAAATTTGACCAAACATTATCTCGTCAATCAAAGTTAATCTTTGATTAGAACTTCAATTTTTTTGATAACTGGATGTAGTTTGGACAGCCGAGAAATAGAATCAAGAGATCAAGAAGCAATTCAAAACTGATAGACTTAAAATTACCTTGGAACCAGGATTGAACAACATAAATGTCATCTTGAACAAAATCTGTTATTGTGATGTTATGCTGCAACAGCAACAGGCCTTTTGCTAGTTTTGATTCCTTTTATGGCTGTAACACAAAAAATATAGCAAATGAAAGAGTTAACCTGTGGACCAAGCCTCACATGCTTTCTGAACTTAAACAAAACTCGTTTTTTATCCTTGCCTGCAGCATAATCAGGAGCTCCAAAAACAGCAGAACCGGCAACTAATGCATTCGCCCCAGCTTCAATTACCTGTTGATGGAATCAAATCAAGCCTATCCCTCCATTCGTATACATAAAATAGATGCCTAAAAATGGCCTTTTCGGTCGATAATTTCTTAAGAAAAAATATCTTTGTAGAACCAAGTATGTGTTGTTATTCGGACCTTGTAAGCGTTATTAGGACCAACTCCACCATCCACCTCGATCCAAGGGTTCACACCCTGAAAAATGAGAGCAACAATGTGAATGCTTCAGAAAATTGCTGTTCAATAAACATTAATATATTCACTACCTTCTCTGCACACATTCTTCTCAAGTCCGAAATTTTCTTAACTTGGCTCTCTATGAAACTTTGCCCTCCGAAACCAGGGTTCACAGACATAATCAAAACCAGATCGACCACTGTTTATTAAACAAAACAAAAAACCATAGAGAATGTCAATTCATGGACAAAACAAATTTTGCGTAATTCATCAATTCCGTTGACATAAGAACTCATAGTCCCAGCAATTCCAAAAATTTTGGAGCAATAAGGACCGGCTGACCAAATATGGAAACAACTAGAACCATTCTCATATTGTGTTTTTTCCCAAGGCACTAGGAGCAAATAAGCAACAAAGGAAAAAAAAAGGGTGAAATTTTTAAATGGTAGCATTTAGTTCGACAAGAATTTTTTCATCTCTACATGATTTTGATGGTACCATTACACCATGTTTTCTTATTGCTTAAATGTCCAAGCAGTTTGTATAGTGAGCTCTGATCTTCAACTTTTTTTTTAGATGAATCAATATTTTAAGGTTTCAATTAGCTTTCTACATGATATAGAGCGTAAAATCTGACTTCTGGTATCAATGTTCCATATAGGACAAAGCTTAGACCATGTTCGTCTAAACTCATACAGCATCACCACAAGCACCACTCAGAACACGTAGCAGAAATTTTTTTATCAGAATTATCATCTTTTGACAGTTTGTTTAAATAGAAGCCCAGCATTTAAATTAATACATAGTCTTACCATCAAGAACATACTCTATGCAACTCAGTGGGGTTCCTGGGTTCAAGACAACTCCAGCCTTTGCACCTAGGCTCTTAATCTATGTTTAGATACCAAAAGAGAGGAAAATTGAAGAATCAATATGAAAGTAATATCACCATTTAAAACTCAAAACAATCGAATTTTATTTTTGCAACATACTCATTAGCACGGAATGAATAAAAAAAAGTTATCCAATCCTTGATGATTTTGCCATCTCAATGACCCAGAGTTTTTTATGATATACACAAGATTTTACTTCCACCAGTAAACCATAGAACCATTGACCTTGATGTTTTTTACAATTACTTCGTCAAGAGGGATGGACTGGTTCATGATCTAAGAGTGAAATGACGCTGATGTTTCACAAGTATAATAAATGGCAAGTTATTAGATATTCCATATGGATGTAATCTTACTTGATTCAAGGTGCGATGCAAATGGATGGTAGAAGATTGTTCACAGTGGACGCTAACTATGTCAGCTCCAGCCTTTATAAAGTCCGGGACTCGCTGATCAGGTTCCACAATCATCTGACATGCTTTCATTATATTTTAGTGAAAAGAAAATTTAATGCAAGACAATCCTGAAAACAAACTAAAAAGGTGAACAATGAAGAATACCAAATGGACATCCAATGGAAGGTCTGTGACAGGGCGTAGCGCATCAACTACGAGAGGCCCTATTGTAATATTTGGAACAAACCGACCATCCATTACATCAACATGAATCCAATCACAACCAGCTACTTCGATTGCTTTGACCTTGTCAATAAAGCACACAAAAGGGGGTGAATCCACAGAAAACACTAGCAGAAGGTTTACAAAGAAAGCCAATAAAGATTATTATAATTTGATGTCAAAGCTTTAATTCCTATACTATTAATTAAGAATATGGAATAATTTGTCTTTGATGTCTGAAGAGAGTTCATGAAAGAAAAAAGCTGAGAAATGGAAAAGCTACCTGCTCTCCTAATTTGGAGAAATTAGCAGAAAGAATCGATGGAGAGACAATGATGTCACTTTTCGAGAACTTATCAACCCTTGAAGATGCCTTCACTACAGCTCCAGATTTTCTCCTGTACAAGATGAATACAAAACTTGAACGATAACCACATCATTAAAACCATCCTCAAAAATAAAGAAAAGAAAAGAAATTCACATTTACTGTGGATCAAGACCAATAAATATCAGCTTTGTGATAGGGATATCCATGTTCCAAACCATATTGATGATACTTCAAAAATAAATTCCAAGGCAGCAAGGAAATGCAAGACCACGTGATATCGCAGCAAGTTCTTCAATTCCAGTTACTGTTCTAGCGTAGAGAATATATTGATAGACTTTGGTTACATGTTTAAGAAGATTGGCCCAGGTACATTAAACAACAGATTTTTTGTTAGTTGAGCAGATATAGTTGAGGAAACACCATTTTTCACCCATTCACAAATGGGCATCTTATATTCTTCCTTGCAATCTTCCAACAAATAGAACATGGAATCGATGATAAACAAAAGTCTTTCCTAAAAAATTACATTTCCATTAAACTTCAATGACCATTGCTCCTAGATCATCCACGTATGGAATAAAATCAATGCTTGAGTATCAAGAAGTCATGCTCTTCGGTTAAACAAATTTAAAATCTGCTCAGCGTAGCATTAGTACGTACTACGAAAGCCAAAAACAATTCTCTTAAAAAGGGAAAGTTACCATCTTCCAGGCCTACCAAATACCAACAATCAGGGCAGGGCAAAGATTTAGTAGGAGGAATAGCTGGATGAAAGTCAATTATTCTTAATATAATTAAGCATAATTTTTTTATTCCCATTCGATTGCCTTCTGTTTGCTCGCTCTCGCACCAGCCAACAACGCAATTCATGATTATGGTATCCATTCGTCCAATCAGGAAGTAATAAAGACCCCTTTCACCAATGAAAATAGCTCTAACAGTTATCAGAACTAAGTTTCAAGATCCAAACAACAGAAAAGATACGATCTTGATATAACCACCCCCCGTCAAAATCAAAACTCTCTAAAACAACCAACAATTACCTTATAAAAGTGAGTGAATTGGGATTGGCAAAAGAAGGCCTACGGACTATAAAACCCACACCGATTGACTGAAGCAAAGCTGATGAACCCAAAGAAGCAGCCATATATGTTTAGCAAAGTTCCTTCTTTTCTCCAAGCTTGGCAATCAATCTGGATTTCTTGAAATGGGGTGTCTTTGGTGCGGAGAAATATCAGTGAGCGGATATATGATCGACGCGTGTCAGACTTCAGATTGAATTTTTTCAGAATTGGGTGGGGTTACCATTTATCTGCAATGGTTGGCCAGGCTCGATTGTGAGGAGTTGAACAGAGAGATTATGATTCAAGCAATCTTACATTTTGTGATTAATACTTCGATCCTTCATGCTTAAATTTTCTTAAAAAAGCCAATTTATTTTTTTTATTATAAAGAAAAACCAATTATTTTCCGGGAAATTGATTATTCTAATCTATTTGAAAATCATAATTTTAAAAATAACATTTTTTACTAAATATTTTACATTATGTCTTAAATATATTAAATTTTTTTTATTCTAAATCATTTGCTTCATTTCTTTATTGCCTAGTTATCACCATTTCTTTATTGCCTAGTTATTAAAAAAAATAATATATAAAGAGGTAGATTTATGTCAATTGCCATGGACCTCATTCAGTCATTCCCCTTTTTCCGCCATTACTTTATATTTCTATTCATTATTTCAAGTAAGTTATTTTACAATCGTTATTCAATCTATGTTCTCAATTTTTATGCACTTTTAAACTTGCATCATTCAATATCTGATAACTAATTGAAATATAATCTTAAGAATATTTAACTCAATATAGGAGGTTCTATCGGAGATGGTTCGAGTCTACCATGACCCTGTGACATTCCATCAATTCCCTATAATTAGATCCTAGAACTCGGGTTTAAGTGATAAGTTTGTATCGTTTCCAAGAACTCAGCAAAAGAATTACTTCAACAATCAGCAAGAACATATAAATATACACATTTCAATATATACAAATAAAAAAAATTTTAAACATATTTCAACTTAATCACTATATCGCGAATCTTCCACTCATTAATATATACAAATAAAAAATTCACACATATTTCAACTTTAAAAACATTCACACATATTTCAATTGCAATAAATCGCAAATCATCCACTTATTTTAACTTAAAAATATTTTTATTTTAAAAAAAACATAAAATTATGGAAAAATCATGACAATCATCAAGTCAAATTTAAAAAAAAAATTAAAATCGGAGTCAATATATTCAACAATTTGATAGAAACAAAACTGTTTTGCCATATATCTATGCATATTTATTATTATGAACAAAAAATTAATCATTATTTGTGTAAAAGAATTAGGTGGACAAAAAAAATGAAATTCAAACATATTTGAAGAAATAGAATGGATATGTTTCAAAGCTCCTAACGCATGGAATTCAATTGACGAGAGAAAAAAAGAGAATGAGAGAGAAATTGACGGTGATTAGGATTTAAAGGATATCTTTGTAATTTGATATAATAAAAAAATTATTTTGATAAATTAACTTAATTAAAGACTAAATTTACTATAGTAATTTAGTGGAGGCTATTTAAGAATATTTCTCTTTATTTTCAATTTGGCAGATTTTTATTTCACCTTCGAAAAATTAAATAATAATATCTAAAATTAATTTAAAATAATTATCTAAAAAATATTCATTTTATTTAAACATTAATGTAATAATTTTAGTTTTTCATACTCGTTGATAATTTGTTTCAATGAGTGACATTTTTATCTATAGAAATCTTCTTTTTAATTTATATAACTATTTAAGAACATACGTTAGGGCACCCGCATTGGTGGATGTTATAACACCCACCACCTCATCAAAAATCGTGGGGTCCACATGCCACATACATATTACATTAACACATATATTCTCTCACATTCATTTTAACATTCACATTCATTATTTGTAGGTCCCGCTGTCCAATCATTCATCTTATTATTATTTTACATTAAATAAATTCAATTTCAAATTTTTTAAGAAATTTAAATTATTATTTTATATTAATAATAATTTATATATATATATATATATATATATATATATATATATAACAACGTTTAGTGACGGTTTGCGACGGTTTTGAAGCAAATAGCGACGGTTTTTTCAAAGCCGTCGCTAAATGTCCAATTTTCATAAATAATTCAAAACACGTGGGGTCCGCATGTCAGCAAATCGACGACGGTTTCTATAAAGCCGTCGCTAATAGCGACGGTTTTTTAAAAACCGTCGCTAAGTGTGCAATTTTTTAAGAAAAATAAACTGACACAGGGGCGTTCATCTGTATGAACGCCCCACACCCTCTCTCATGTAAGTGGGCGTTATAACGCCCACTCACATTGGAGAGTGGGTGTTAAAGGGGTGTTATAACGTGGGTGTCCTTAGAATTGACTAAATTTTAGTAATTTTTAAAAGAGAGGCTGTAAAGACACAAAAATAAAATAAAAAAAAAGGCTGTCAAGACTCAAGAGCTTTTCGAGAGTAGAGATAAATTTTTTTAAATCCTTGGCATTTTCTATTTGGATATGAAAATTTGTTTGCTGGAATTTTTAAAGCAACTTTGAGCCTTTGACGTTCATCTTCTCATGACTTTGCATGCACGTCGGCATTTGGGAAATGTTCAAATTTACTATATCATACAGTCGGAGATGAATATATATATATATATATATATGAATGATAAAGCACATACAAATGAACTCTACCAACTAAAGAAACTTACTTCGCAGCAACACTAACACAATGATGAAAATGCTGAAGAAGAGTACGGCAAGTGACCGCGATGAAGCTTCGTGTTCGAGCAGGTACCAATTTCTCTTGTATCGAAATGAAACAGAATAAACATAAACAATACGTTTTTAACAAAAAAATTTCTAACTAAAAGGAATTCGACGTTCCTTAAAATTTTCAAAGTATTCAATAATAACATCTATACAAATATTTTTAACAATTTTTCTTTCAATAAATATCATCAATGCATCTGAGAGAAAATCATCATTTATTTTGCTCTAAAGCCTAGTTTTGACGATATTTGTAATTGAAAATGACTGTTCTGTAGTAGCGATAGAAACTGAAAGAGTCAGCAGACCCAGCATTTGATAGTAGAAAAAGTTTTTCATATGTGGTAAATTTAAAAGTAATAAAGTATTAAAAAAATTAAAAGCAAATCTCAATTATTAAAAAGGAAAGAAAAAAAACCTAGGATTCGAACCTAGGTCTACAGGTTCTAAACTTTTGCCTTCCACGGAGATACGTGATTTTTAATTTATTGTGGTGGGCCATATATATACACATATATAATATCAACTAAAAAATAATTTGGGGGGCCGTGGCACTCGTTGGGCCTAGCGTAAATCCCGACCCTGAGTGTAGCCGTATTAACGACATCTTTAAGCCATGGTTACTTCGAGGAAATAAGAAACATGTATTGGGAATATCCGACAATAAAAGGAGATGTGGATGCGGTCTGCCGGCTAAGTCACCAAACTGATAAGCTAACATATAATCGAAAAGGATTAGCTGAAATATATCTACTCAGTTCCACAGATAAATCGGTCACAAGTTCTTGGTCGAATTTTGGTTACGTGGTTCAAGGACTTGGAGGCTTAAAGCCATGGATTATTTACAAGCCTGAAAATGAGATGGCACCAGACCCGCCATGCCATCGAGCCATGTCAATGGAATCATGCTTCCACGCTCCTCCATTTTACGACTGCAAAATGAAGAGAGGGATGGATACTGGCACGGACGGACCTATGCTTGGCCCATCCTAGGCTGTAGCCCAGTCCAATTTTTTTTACAAGAAGTTATAGAGATTTGAGCCAATTCTATTTTTTTTTTAGTAAATATATATAAAGATTTAAGCACATTCTAATTTTTTTAAAAGATATCACGGTGCAAATAACTCATAAAAGTTAATATCTATAATACCTATTTAACTTTCACAATGAATAAACGTAGATTTTCGATATTTCAAAGGGGGTTTGGTGCAAATAACTCATAAAAAGTGATAAATTTATTTTATCAATTCTTTTATTTAATAGAATTTAATTTTGAAAGTACATTTAAAATATATTAAAAATATTTTTAAAATGTAAATTTTGAATCTAAGTGAAATTTGTCTTATATTACACGGGTTACATATTAATTTAAATAATATATAAATTTTGAAAAATGATATTGATTAAACTTGTTTTTTGAAAATTAACTCTCATATTTCGAATACGCTAGGAACAATAGTTTTTTTTTTAAAAAAATATCAAGGTCATTTTGCTAACTATTTTCATATTAATATCTCATCTTTGATGATCCAGAAACAAGCCCACCTCAATTTTAATTTCCGGATCCGTCCCTGGATACTGGTGGTGTTGTTCATCATGTAAAGCATTGTGGAGACATGAGCGGGGCTTTTATAAGCTGGTTGAGCAGGATAGTGATTCGCAAATCTGTAATGTAGATATTCATACCGTATTGAAAAAAGTCCACTTACTTAAAATAACTAACATGAAACTCCTACACATAAATATCAATTATATAATAAAAATTAAAATTCTGATTTTCTAAAAAATAATTTTAATCATTTTGTTATTTATCTGAAGTTTAATCTTTTGTCATGTTAGAAGAATAAATTAATTTACAACTTATATAATTTAAAAATTGTTTCCCGAAAAATTTGAAATATAGCCAAAAAATAAATTTTTATAAAAAATGTTATTTTTTGTATATGTTGAATTAGTTAATTTGACTAATTAAATAAAAATATTAAGATATCATATATAAAAGTTATAATACTTTGACCAATGATAATGAATTATCATTATAATTTATATTTTTTATAAAGATTGTATCTTATATTGTTTTTATAATAGAAATAACTTTCGTATCTTCTAATTGCTCATTAATATTTTTTTCCATGCATTACATATTTAAGATTTTAATTGATGATTGATTTTGACGGATCAAATGCATGAAATTTTTTAGTATACAAATTAGTAAAAGAATCATGCCTATAATATATACATTTGTTATAGATAAATATTTTCTTCATATTTTCATATATTTTTTGAATTTTTACTATCTTTTAAAATCAAAATTATATATGTATTACATTGTAAATTTTCATATGGATAGCTATTATTTAACATAAAAGAGAAAATAGATGTGAATAAATTTTTTTACAATCAAATAATTTTTTTATATATTAATAAATGAAAAATTTTCATCAAGCCTTCAAATATTGTTATATATATATTTTTGTATTTGTGTGTACTTAGTTTTTTTTTTTACGCATATACATTGAATATTTCAAATTATATGTTCTCGATGATCCATTTTAATATCAAATAGACCGTAATATTAAACAATTGAAATAATTTACTAATGTAATACTACACACATCAACGTCATATCAACATTACATTGATATCATATGAACGCCACGTTAAGAAAAAAAGACTAAAATTATCATAAAAACAAAGACAGCCGACTAAAAATGAAAATTTATAATATATTGGACCAAAATCGAAAAAAAAAAAACAAAAAACAACAATTTTCCCTCCCTCTATGGATGGCCCGGTAGTATAAAATTATACAACTTTGTGGAAAATTAAAAGAGAAACGATAGCCTCATTCAAGAAAAGTTATAAGTTTAGTATATTGTTTTTAAATATAAGTTTCAAACAACCATTCCAATCAAACACCATAATCAAGGGACAAGTGGTTTAACCGATATGGAAACTAAATATACTCCAACAGGGAGGTGATGGGGTAATATAGATATGGAGCAACCGATTACCACAAACTATTATATCTCCCATACAGATTATCGCTAAATGTACATCTAGATTCAAATTACAAGGAGAGAAATGTATCATTCATATTGTGTTTCTAAACAATGAGTTATTATGTGGCTCGATATGAATGTTGAACTTAACATTCCGCAATGCAGCAAATCACCTCCAGCAAATGATCCAGTCTCTCCATTCTTCCGTCCTTCACTCAAGATAATGTGGTATCCATGTCTGAAATTGTGAGAAAGAAAACTAACATTAGCATCTGCCTAGCCACCGTAAGAACAGATTATCAATGAGGCAAATGTGAGAGATGCAACGCTGTAAAAAATAAATTTAGCATCACGATTATTCACAAATTAACCCACGTTGATTTAAATGGTGCGCTTGTCACTCCAACAGGTGTGTTGAAAGCAACCTCCTGAAACGGGCCAGCCATTTTGCCACGAGGAAACCATCCGAGGTCTCCACCTTTCTTCCCCGATGGACACTCAGAATACTCAGCTGCGATCTTATGAACAGAAACAGAGAAAGACACAAAACATTTCAAACTCATCTTACTTTCCACATTTACATCGAATGTAAGAAAATGAGAGCTTGATTTTCTTAAATATCAAAGGACATATAATGGAAGGAAACATTTCCTAAACTTAAAACACAATAAAACCATCACCAAAGATTCACTAAAAAATAACAAAGCTACTTCCGAACTATATTCTTTGATTTCTAAGAATTTTCATTTTGGTTGGCTGATTTAACTGCAAAAAACAAGAAATAACATCGCAAGGCAATACCTTGGCAAACTCAGCCGGTGGGACTTTGTCTCCATTACTAAGCCAGCCATCTTGCAGCTTCTTATAGGCTTCATTAATCTTTCCTTGCTTCTCACACAAGATATGCCTGGCTGATAAATGTTTCAAGTGGAAGTATAAACTCACAACACGAAATAAGAACGACAGCGATGAAAATTACGTAAAATAGTGCATTTCAAAGTAGAGGTTCTTCAAAGAAGGAGGTAGATAGGGACCTTTGACGTATGTACAAGTTCCCAAGGCATCTGATTTTCCAGCTTTCCCTTTGCCTTTCGATGCTGCATCATCACTACCCCCTGCTGCTTGCTTTCCCTTGTTCTTTCCTGATGAATCCTTAGGCTTGGAGTCCTTTCCCATTACTGTATAAAGGTTACATGAAAGCACATTTAATAAATGAAAAAAGATATAGATTTAAATTTAATACAAATTTGTAGGACTAGGAAAGTAAGGAGTTTGATATGTCTCCGGTTTTTCCAACCATAAACATAATCCAACCTCCAACCTTTCTCCCATTGGATGATCATGTGCACATATTGATGGAGCAACAACTATTTGATTTGTAGTGAAGTTGATCAGAAAAGGTTGGTGTGGGCATCGGTTTCTCATGGGTGGGCAATGATAAAACATTTGGTTCGTAAAGGCTGCATAAGCAATTTAGGAACACCATATAAATTTCAAAGACACTCCACCTAATAAATTAATCTTTGGGCCTAAGACTCCTTATTTGGGCTCATATACCGTTGAATATCAAATAAATTCTGATGAATCCGCTTCCGACCACCACAGGTCAACAACAATCCCCATTCAACTGATAAATCACAAGGATGAAAAAGCTCAAACCAAGAGAATTTTGAACTAAAATATGATCGCGTCTGCTCATGGGTCAGACACTCAGACTCGATGTTCTCACAAGTATGTACAAAGTAATTATCAAACAGATTTTAACAAAACCCATACTAAAATTCATACATATCTATCTAATTAAGAGCAAAACTCAACAAAGCCTATGTCAAAATTCAAACCAAGAAAGGATAAATATCCACAATAGAAAACAATCCTTAGAATCTGCGGGGGAAAAAAACAAAACAAAACAAGACGAAGAAGAAGCAAATATACGATATTTCAAAGAAACCTCCAAAAACCATCTTACTCCGAATTCATACAAGTCAAAGAGTCACACCAATAAATTTGCAGACTCTAATTCAGCAATTTATCAACCACAGCCGCCAAAAAACAAAAATTCCTTGGATTTCCTTACAGGAAATGATCAACCGAATTAAACTCTTGCACAAACACATAAATTCCAAGAAAAGCGAGACGGATATAACAGTGATTACAATATCTAAGTATGAAGAAGACTCTCCTCTGCAAATCGACGAGGATTTTGTACACAGAAACTTAAGCTGAATTTATGATAATAAAATTTCTCTTCAATATTTATATTTAAAAAATGTATTATGGAACTAAAAATTAGTTCATATAAGAGTTTCATCCTTAGCAAGTCAAAAAATATTTATAAAAATAAATTATTTAAGTAAGATTTCCTAGTGTTTTGAGTTCAGTATTTTTTAAAAAAAATTTGAATAATTATTTGTTGTATCACAAAAATTTGTGGGACGAATATTATATTCGGGTCACTCGTTAAAAATATTTTTTTTAATGCAAAAAATATTACCTTTTATTATAAATATGACTGATCCGTCTCACGAATAAATACATGTGAGATCGTTTCGAAACTATCTACTCTTTTATATATGATTATTTTTTTGCTCATTCTTCTTATTTTTGCGTATTTAATTGTATCATTAATACGAAGACAGTATGTTCACTCATTTTCGTTTAGTTAATTTATGCTTATGTTGCTTCAGTTTACATGATCGTATCAAATTGATCGTGTTTACTTGGTCGATATCGAGAAATTTATGCTTGTTTCCTGGGGTTCATCTTTATTGATGCCTTAATTTTTTTCTTTGTTAAATTTTGACAAAGTGATATGGTTACAAATTGTCGAAAGAGTTTTCAAAATTACACAAAGAATGATTTTTCCAAAGTAGCATGAACCAAATCCAAACGCATAACCATTGCATTATTGGTGCTTATGAATTCAGCTTGATTTCTATTGAAAGCACTATGACATTAGGGCACACGCATTGGTGGGTGTCTATAAAAATTGTGGGGTCCACATGCCACATACACATTAAGTTAACACATCTATTCTCTCACATTCATTTTAACATTCACACTCATTATTCGTAGGTCCCGCTGTCCACTCATTCATCTTACTCTTATTTTACATTAAAAAAATTCAATTTAAAATTTTTTAAGAAATTTAAATTATTATTATTTTATATTAATAATAATTTGTTTTTTATATATTCAGTACCCTTTGACCAGGCATTATCAACTTCCTCTGCAGACAGCTCGGGAGTTTTACTTTTCTGTAGAATCAAGAATATAATCCTTGTAAAAAAAAATATTATCGTTTGTGAATGATAGCCTCTCAAGGATAGATTTAGCTTAAAATAGACTATCATTAATCATAATAGCATCTACAAAATGAGAATAGCAGAATACATTAGAATAAAAAAGGTAGAAGAGAAAGAAACATAAGACCCAAGCTCTGAGAAAACCATCACCCCATCACCAACGGGTAAATTGTCTGCAGTTCTAGATAGGTCAGTAGTCTTAGATGTAGGGATCATCAATATATGTGAAGAGCAGGAGCAAAAAATCTCGCGCAATGCAAACAACAAAAATACTATCTTTTGCACTTGTCCAATTTTTCTTCACTGTAATCCCTCTCGTACCGAACAAGGAATAACTGTGCCAGATCCGCTATATCCCTCCTCCGGTCCGCATGTATCATAGCTACTTTCCGCGTGGATGTGGAAGAAAACAGTACTTCTGCATGAAAAAGTGACAGCCTCGGCCGTAATAACTAACCTTCAAAAAATTCAATCTAACTGATCTCATGAAATGCTTTTGATAGAGGAGAGAGAGCTAAAAAGAAAAAGATAGTTGCTGCCCTAAAAACTTGTACTAAATTACTAATAAATGGCAAGGATGTTGCATATATCTCTAATTCATGGGTAAGAGAAAAGTAAATGTAGTAGATGCTTATTTCAATAATTAGAAGACTGCTTGTAGCTGTTTTCAAATTGCACATTATTACCAGTACGTGGAAAAAGGATAAACATTTAGATAAATGTCAACCCCACATATTTTTCATATACGAAGTCAATAGTCATACTCCCTCCAAAATAAACCTTTTGCTTTGTATAATTTGATTGCCGCCATTTCTTCTAGTTATTGTCTACACTTTTTGTTGAGTTGTAATTTCTTAATTTTAGTGATAACTAACAGTACCTAACTATTATAGGATCCGGCCGTCGTTTAATGTATTTACAGGTGGTGGAACCGGGGCTCAAGTAGTCCAATCGCATTGTTTGCGACCGGATCTTTCAAGATTGGATCACAGTTCAACCGGACCGGATTACTTATGTACTACAAGTTGGATATTATTTAGTTCAACCGAACGCTGCATGTTCAGTGCATTTGGTATTAGAGCTGGACATCACAAAGTCCAGACCTATCCTACCTACCTACCTGTGTTTGACCAATCATGCACAAGAAATAAGACAATCAGTAAATCAGAATATCTACCAAAGTTGATGCAGTATTCTTTCTCATGGGAACAACTTTTCAGAGCCGTCGGTCACTATTTTTGGCAAAGCGCCAACAAACCACTAAATGCAACTTGCAATGATTCAAGAAAGGAATAAAATAAAATTGTTTTTGCGTCAGAAGCAAAAGTCGAACATTGCAAAGTTTTGAACCTTGGAGTGAAAAATAAATTGAGAGAGTCCGCAAGACGTTGAACACATCTTGTGAACTTTGCACTCTACAAACCTTACTTTCTCAAAGATCTTGAGCACACTTTTTTGAAAGATCTACATCTGCTCGCGTTGAGCAAGCTTAACAGTTTACTTCAGATCATTAAAGATCATTGACGAGGCCAAATCTTGAAAAGATTTTAGGGATTTGATTTAATAATATTTGCCCTTATCTAATATTTTTTATCCCTAATTACGTGTTTAATTGAATAATAATTTTAGATTTGAATAAAAGAGAAAAATGATTAAATTTGGAATAAAAGATGAATTTACAAGACTTCAAAGAAAAAATATAAAAAAAAGGAAATAAAATATTTTTTATTCCATGATGATATTGAAATCTTGAAAAATCTATGTAAATATTGATAAAGATCTTATCTACATTTCTTTTTATTTGAGATGAGCATTTAAAAAGATTTGGAGAAAGAGGCCCATGGAGGAAGATAAAAGAAGCGTACAAGGGGCTGGGCCGTAACGTACAGAGTGAAAGAAGGAGAGCAGAAGCACTGAAGACGGAAGGAAGGAGAGGAAGATCAGAACAAAAAGCTACTGTGAAGTAGCACCAGCGCGGAAGAAGAGCAGAAGCAGGAGGAATTCCTCACACATGCTACAAATTACAGAGAATCTCTTTCATTCCTTCTTAATTGTGTTTTCTCCATTGACTTTAAACACTGATTTTGAATTTTATTTTAAGTTTATGGAGTAGATTTTATAGACTAAGGCCATGATAGGGCCGAGACATATTATTTTTTGATGTTTTGAGTTTTATTCAATTAGATTATTTATTTTATTCATTGATTGATGTCGTTTATCACGTGTTCTTTTAATCTGGCCAATTAAATTGAATATTTGTTGGTTAATCTAAAACCGGAAGGCGATAGATTAATATTTGCTTCACACATCAATCAACACATGGTTAAATTGACTAGAAATAGTATTCGATTTCAGTGTGCGACTTTAGGTTGAAAAACTGGAATTTCACAGCGATCTAATGCGGTCGAATCTAATTAAATTCAGTTAGGAATAATTGGACTGTTAGATTTAATTAGGTTTATTAATTCGAGGAATCGTTTAATAAATAATTTTGGGAATTCCGTCGTGAATTAAATAATTAATTTATTGAATATGAATTTGACACGTAGATTATAAATTGTCTCGGTACCGTTGTGCGCCTTAGTCGTTTTTAAATAATTTGAATTTTCTTCTAATTTAATAATTTGGATTTTTTTTGCTTTAGTTAATATATTTAAATTGTTTAATTTAGTTTTGATTAATCTATCTCCCATAATTTGAACTTTATTAGCCTAAATTAGGAAAAATAATTCATATTCTAGTAATTAAACATCGATATCTGTGGGTACGATACCTGGACTCATCTCCAAATACTATTACTTGACCTAGTCCGCTTGCTAGATTTATTCCCAACCGAAATCGTCGGTCAAGTTTTTGGCGCCGTTGCCGGGGATTGAATTTTTTAATATTAGGATTTATTATTTTCTTGAAATTAGGTTTTTATTTAATTTTGTTGATTTTACGCATATTAGTACGTTTGAAGTTTGTTTCTTATTTTCAGGAATTATCTACTGTGCATGAGCCGTGCTAGAGGAGACATAGAATTAGAGCCATTTGATCCAGAGATTGAGAATACCTTTCGACGGAAACGTAGAGCACAAAGGGAGAAATCCTCAGACTTTGACGTGGAAGAATAGTTAAAACCAGAGGACGAGGTTGAAACAGCAGGGATGGAAGTAATGGACAACGAGGAAGATGATCGCACTGTCTATGATCTCACTAGACAAACCACTGGAGGTTAAGGTTGGAAGCAAATAATTTTGAGTTGAAGCCATCCATCATTCAAATGATACAGTATCAAGTGAGATTTGGAGGATCGCAGACCGAGGATCCTAATGCATATCTGGAGGGATTTCTATCTATCTGTGACACAATCAAATTCAATGGAGTGAGCACGGATGCCATAAGATTGAGACTATTCCCTTTCTCTTTGCATGGTGAAGCAGCAGAATGGCTTAGAGATCTACCAGCTGGCTCTATTACTACATGGAATGGTTTGGTGGAAATGTTCATGAATCAATATTTTCCACCCACCAAGCTAGCACAACTGCGTATGGATATTTCATCTTTTCGCCAGAAGGATGGGGAGACATTACATACAGCTTGGGGAAGATTTAGAAAGATGTTGAGGAGGTGTCCTCAACATGGTTTCTCTTCATCTGAACAAGTTCAGATTTTCTATAACGGAGTAGATCCTTCTGTGCATTCCATGCTAGATGCGGCAGCCAATGGTAGCTTATACAGGAAGACTCCACGAGTTGCACTTGAAATAATTTCAAACATGGCTGAAAATTGTGCGGGTTGGCCAGATATTAAACGAGAAAAGAAGGTCGGAGTTCTTGAAATGGATGTGTTGAATGCACTTACTGCTAAGATTGATGGGTTGGCCCATCAATTCTCTCAGCTGAAATCAAATCAAGCAAATCAGGTCCAAGGAATATTCATCGAGGAACAACCCATTTTTTATGAAGAAGCAGTGAATTTTGTGGGGAATCAATGGAGACAGCAATCAAATCCATACAGTTCCACATACAATCCAGGATGGAAGCATCACCCTAATTTGTCTTGGAAGAATACGGAGAATTCCCTTAATCCAACACATATTCCTCCACTGCCCATTCCTCAACAAGTGAGACAACAAGGATTATTGGTACCTGCAGCAAACCTCCAGGATTCAAACAAGAAGATCAAAGACCAATTTATGAGGATTTTATGATGAAACATATTGTGGGAATGGAGACGAGACTGCAGAATCATGATGCTTATCTTACGAAGGTTGGATGCTCAAATGGGTCAAATAGCCAATCAATTAGCAAATCGACCCCTTGGAACACTACCAAGTGATACTGAGAAAAATCCGAAAGGAGTGAATGCAGTGAGTACAGTGATCAAGGCCGACGAAGATGAATCAAAGAGGCAGAATTCTACAGATATAGAGGCAAAGAATGATGGAGGAGTGGAATCAAAGACAGAAGGTGCTAAGGAACATAACACTCACACCACCCCTACACGGAAGACATGTAAGAAAGTTGATTTTGTTGTGCTAGACATGGAGGAGGATCAGTGGGATCCCCCTTATTTTAGGTCGTCCTTTCTTAGCTACTGGAAGAGCTCTCATAGATGTGCAAAAAGGTGAGTTAGTTTTGAGATTGAATGATGAGAAGGTAACTTTTAATGTTTTTCGCAGTATGAAATATCCTGGATCTCCTGATTGTTATATAATAGATGCTATTGAAGATATTGTTGAGTGTAGTGTGCAGGATACTTTTAGTGAAGACCCACTGGAGATGCTTTTGGTGAACCCAAAGTCCACGGAATCAGACAGAGAAGAGGTGGAAGAATGTATGAACTACTTGGAGGGATCAAAGCCTCTGCCAAGATCGGTGAATTCGAAGATTGAGGAGCTTGGACATATTCCAAAATCACTTAAACCATCCATAGAAGAACCCCAATTCCTCGAACTCAAACCACTTCCTCCTCATTTAAAATATTTATTTTTGAAGGAAGAAGAATTCTTCGAGGAATTCCTATGCGAAGATGAGGCAGAAGAGAAGTTGGAGGATGTAGAAGAACACAAGTCGAAGGATTTGAACTTATATATGGTCTTAACATATATTCCACCAACAGATTATTTATTTCCATCAACGTAAACTCAAGAATATTACATCCTCTAAGAGCTTTATCATAGATTAGATTGTTCTTCCCCTAATAATCAGTCTTTGCCGAGTGTTGTTTGAGCGACGAGCGTGCAATGTCAATATCATGCCAAGCTTGAGGGCACATCTAATCAAGACCCATATGTAATATTGTATGATATTTACTATGGGCAGAAGCCGCTATTTGATGGATGCTTCTCCGTAGTCAAGCTATAGACAATGAATTTAGTGCTTGCTGGGAGGCAACCCAGTGATTTATTTTATTTCTTTTCATTTTATTTTTTTATTTTTTTTACTTTTTCATTCTATTAGGTTAATTCCCTGTGATTTTGGTGTATGTAGGGAATATTAGAATGAAGTAAGATGACTTGGACTCTGGAAAAGCTAAACTGTTGAAATAAAAGATTACCAGCACTGAGGAATTCTACCATCCCCATGTTGTACTCCATGGATATTAAAGCACACTGCCAGGGAAATGTTCTCTTACTATTCTACATCCAAATTCTATATTCTTTTTGAATGGCATGACACTGAGGGCAGTGTAAATCTAAAGTGTGGGGGGGATTTGATTTGTGTTTGTTTCACGTCACCACACTTAGCATGTGCTTCAATGATTAATCCTCGAGCATGAAAATTTTTTTTGGTTATTCTTTGAGAAACCGTACTAGTGATTACATGATACACTAATTGACTTTCTATATTTTTGAACACTCAAAAAATTACATCATACCTAGAATTGATTGAGATGAGATGTAGTTGTAGCCGAAGGATTTGAGCACAAACTAGTTTTGTATCATATTTTGAGACATAATCTATGCACTTTAGGTCATACTTATATGAATTAATCGTGAATTGGTAAGAGGTGGGCTCATTAAAAAAATAAATCGAAAAAAAAGAGAAAGAAAAGAAACAATCTTGAACTTGTCTGATTATCCTTCGAGGCGAAAATACGGAGTAAAATGACTTAGAGATGATTTAGGCGATCTTTGGACCGTTTGAGCCTTTCGAGCCTACTCAATGCATCATTTATATCCCTAGTACCCTATTTTGAGCCTATAAAAAATCGAATGGAGTGTGTCAAAGACATACAGTTAGCCCCCTTTCGTATTCCTTCAAAATCCCACATCAATTACCTAATTTTAGTTCATACACTATTCCTCTACCTTAATTTTGAGAGAAATAAACTCTTTAGCGCTTTAAAATTTTCAATAACTCTCATTTGCTGATTGATAAGAAAAATTGGAGGAGTTTGAAAAAATCATGAAGAATGAGGAAGGGATTGATGAAAAGATATATATAAAAGAAAAAGGAGGAGGAATGAATGTTGTACGATGTGGTGATTGAAAAACCTAAAAGGGAATGTTGTTGAAGATCGAAAAAAAAAACTGGAGGAAGAGAAAAAAAATAATATGGGGGAATATGAATGAAAGTACAAGGAAGATGAAAAAGTTAGGTGGATGAATGATGAAATTCCATAATGGAAGGAAGATAAGTGTTGAAGGAGTCCACTGTATGACTAAATTGTTTATTTTCTCTCATTTTGAATCTCCCTACCTTTATTGTAGCCGTGAGCCATGGCCTAACATTATAAGCTTGAAAAGACCTATTGACCGGGTCATATTCCTCCAACATTTAGTGGAGAAAGATATGAAAGACAAGCTTATAGAGAGTTTCTTTATATAAAAAAAATTTCAGAAAATATGAGCACTCCTTAAACTAAAACACCTTTGAGGAATATGAGTTTTGACTTCCACTCTACACACGTCTCATTATCTTTATCTTTTCTAGTGAATGCTTGAGTTTTAAAGTTGCAGCGAAAGTGAATTTTACGATTTTCAAAGTGTGATCTTTTGATTGAGTGTGACGGAATTTGGTATGTTGAAAAGTGTTGATTGTGTCATTTTGTGTGGTGAATCATTGAATATTCCTTCATAATAGTTTTATTCTTTTGATTTGCTCGAGGACGAACAAAGGCTAAGTGTGGGGGGATTGATAAGGCCAAATCTTGAAAAGATTTTAGGGATTTGATTTAATAATATTTGCCCTTATCTAATATTTTTTATCCTTAATTATGTGCTTAATTGAATAATAATTGTAGATTTGAATAAAAGAGAAAAATGATTAAATTTGGAATAAAAGATGAATTTACAAGACTTCAAAGAAAAAATATAAAAAAAGGAAATAAAATATTTTTTATTCCATGATGATATTGAAATCTTGAAAAATCTATGTAAATATTGATAAAGATCTTATCTACACTTCTTTTTATTTGAGATGGGCCTTTAAAAAGATTTGGAGAAAGAGGCCCATGGAGGAAGATCAAAGAAGCGTACAAGGGGCTGCGCCGTAACGTACAGAGTGAAAGAAGGAGAGCAGAAGCACGGAAGACGGAAGGAAGGAGAGGAAGATCAGAACAAAAAGCTACTGTGAAGTAGCACCAGCGCGGAAGAAGAGCAGAAGCAGGAGGAATTCCTCACACATGCTACAAATTACAGAGAATCTCTTTCATTCCTTCTTAATTGTGTTTTCTCCATTGACTTTAAACACTGATTTTGAATTTTATTTTAAGTTTATGGAGTAGATTTTTATAGATTAAGGCCATGATAGGGCCGAGACATATTATTTTTTGATGTTTTGAGTTTTATTCAATTAGATTATTTATTTTATTCATTGATTGGTGTCGTTTATCACGTGTTCTTTTAACTGGCCAATTAAATTGAATATTTGTTGGTTAATCTAAAACCGGAAGGCGATAGATTAATATTTGCTTCACACATCAATCAACACATGGTTAAATTGACTAGAAATAGTATTCGATTTCAGTGTGCGACTTTAGGTTGAGAAACTGGAATTTCACAGCGATCTAATGCGGTCGAATCTAATTAAATTCAGTTAGGAATAATTGGACTGTTAGATTTAATTAGGTTTATTAATTCGAGGAATCGTTTAATAAATAATTTTGGGAATTCCGTCGTGAATTAAATAATTAATTTATTGAATATGAATTTGACACGTAGATTATAAATTGTCTCGGTACCGTTGTGCGCCTTAGTCGTTTTTAAATAATTTGAATTTTCTTCTAATTTAATAATTTGGATTTTTTTTGCTTTAGTTAATATATTTAAATTGTTTAATTTAGTTTTGATTAATCTATCTCCCATAATTTGAACTTTATTAGCCTAAATTAGGAAAAATAATTCATATTCTAGTAATTAAACATCGATATCTGTGGGTACGATACCTGGACTCATCTCCAAATACTATTACTTGACCTAGTCCGCTTGCTAGATTTATTCCCAACCGAAATCGTCGGTCAATCATCAAGGGCAGTCAACAACTTTTCAAAACGGATCTCACAAGTCCTGCCAGGAGCTTTTGAAGACATTGAATCTTAAGCTTTATCCACTCCTTTCATTTTTGTGACTATTATTGTTGTGGTGTATAATAGGAGTTTCAATTTAGGCAAAAAATAAATCCTATACTGAAGTGGTTTTGTATACAAGTTGTAAAACCAACGTCTTTTAGTGAATTCTTTCCTAAATAGAAGAAAGGAAACGTAGAAGAATTTTGCCTTCGAATTTCCATAAACTCGTGTTACTAACTTTCAACCTCATTTTATTTTATCCGGTTTCATTGTTAAAAGATTCTTATATGGACATCCAGATCCAGCCAGACTTTTATGCGCTTTTAGTCTACTTTAAAGTGGTCCAGCTGCATCTGTCCGGTTGAGAATAGGACTTAAGCAGTTAAAACTGTGAAGTCCGGTTTGAATACCTGATTGTGTTCAAACATTTTGAAAAAAAATTTAAAGTGTTTATTCACCTCTCCTCTAACACTTTTCGTAATTGTCTCACCTATATACACAAAGGTGAAATTTGTAACTCAAAATTAAGAGAAATGAAATTGCTCTACCTTTTTGCGAATGGGAACGTCTACAGATAAAAGATTAACGGCCGAACTACAAAATTTCTTAATATAGCTTCCCTTCTTCTGTTTTCACCCTAACAAGTTTTAACAATAACATTTACTGGAACAAGCAATCAAGAACAAATATTAAATCTGTCTTGGTGCTGGAGCATTGCAGAAACAGAGAGACACAAGAAAAAGAAGAAAAGAGAAGCCTCGAGACTCAAATGACACCGAAGTTCGATTGCCAATCACACATCAGATAACTGCAAACTCCAAAGCACAAAGAAGAGACTGAACTGCTAATTGAAGTATATAAAAAGTATATATAATGAAATGCATTCCTAACCAGAAAACATGTTTCACCCACCAAAAAGTTCAATAATCATAAGTCATAACAATATGGAATTGCCAAAAACATAAGTGATGCAACCTACACTTGAATCTAGAAGGTTGCAAAAATTTTAAAACTTGCTGAACTTAAAACTATTAGACCAGAAATTTAAATAATAATTGTAAAAAAACAGCAGAGAAAGCAAAAGAAAATGAATTGGAGCTTCATTTTATCGGAAAAAATACTTCGAAAAGGCACCACAAATTTCCATGAACTATTTTTCTACATTTGATTCTCGGTTATTCTATCACTCGTGAACATAATTCATTGGGAATCAGCACCAGCCTGTAAAGAACTGGTGCTCCGTGATAAATTGTTTGTATTATATGTAACATCCATCGACAAGAAAAAAAGCTTATTAATACACTGAACATTTGTAAGTGACTTGTCCAGTAACATAATTTAGGTAAACATACGTATAGCAATTGCAACAACTGTTCATGATCAAGCTAAAGCTCAAAATCACTCATCATGCTAGCAAACCAATATTTTTTACACAGATGGAGCAAACAAGATTATAATAACCACTTCTTGCATCAAATACATTGCTTTAGTGGGAGATTTCGTTTCTCTCTTTGGTGACACCAATGAAAAAGTAATCATCTCAAACAAAAACATCGTAATCACGACAAAGAACAGATTAAAGACATCCATTGAATATAAAAGAATAGAACTCACATGCTGAGACTCCCCGTCTAGCCACGCAAATGCCAGTCGCTTTTGTTTCAGCGCTATTGCCGCTGGAGTTGACATTGAATCTTGATCAACTACATCCATCTCACCATCATTTGTGAGTGTTTCCTGGACTCTGCGTATGGTCTTTAAGGAAATGTCATTCTACAATTGCAGTTTGGTGCATGTTCAAATTTTTACATTAAAAAAAGACAGAATCTAGCGCACCACAATCATAATCATGCTATGGGTTACAAATTTGCAGAAAGATTTCCAGAGTAGCAACTAATCCAATTATTTGTTTCAGTGGATTGGATCTTCTCAACCATTGATTACAAATTTGCAGAAAGAATTCCAGACTACACCTATTATCCAACTATTTGTTTCAGTGCATTGGATCTTCTCAACCGTTTTTTTTTCTAGCACTTGAATAAATTCCTAATTTTTCCACTTTACCTCATGAGCCTCTCTCCCATGCAACAGAACATACATTAGAAATATTCTAAATCACGATCCAAATCAGCACTCCCTGGAATAGAGAATAACTGTCAAATTCACATTTTCTATATATTTTGTTGGCTTAATGAGTTGTGATTTTCAACGGTTTATTTTGTATTTATGATGCCCAACTGTTGTTTTCGCTTATGTATAGGTAGAATTAAAGGATCGATGACAAGATATTATTTACACATAAGGCACAAAGGAAAAAAAACACTTGTAAATCCTCGCAGGTGGGGCACCTTGGTGGGCGCCACTGCGTCTAATTTTTTTTTTTTTAATCAGCGGGCTTTCCTGTTTATAACCCGTTGGTGAAATTATTCCTATTTATATGACGAACAGAATTCATTTTGGAGGGAGCAAATTATTTTACATCTTGGGCACAAAAAGAAACTCATCCGATCCACACTATTTTAAAATAGGACCCGAAATTTTCCCCATCAATTTGTCCTCTACAACCCTTGATTGCTTTGTTGGAAATTTTCTATTTTATTTTATTCAATCGTTTACTTAATTTTCGTAGCATAACATAAACGACAACCCCTTCTCACCTCACACTTGCGGTTAAATCGTGGAAACATTTTGGATGTATTTTAGTTTTATTAAAGAAAGTGACGATCAACAACAAAACGAAAGAAACTCACTATGCGCATTTTGTTGAGTTCTTGACTCAGCCTTCCAGCAACGATTGCGTAATACCAAATCTTGGTATTATTTCCAGCACGTGAATAGCCACGAGAATCACAACCCAACTCCATGGCAGTAATATTTCTTAACTGGGGAAGCACTGAAAGAACACACCAAGAAAATTCTGCCAGAGAAAATTAGGTATTTTGCCTTGATACGTAAGTGAATCAGAAGTACACCAAAAAAAAAAAAAACAAGAAACTCCAAAATACCTATGTTGACAACCTCATTTCAGCAGGAAAAAACAGAAGCAGCCATGTAAGTGAAACTAGATACAAACAGAATACTTTAATAACTTATCAATAAGTAAAATAAACTCAAAACAAATGGAAGTTAACTATAAGGTCAAAGATCAGACCCCAGACGAAACAAGGATCATAGTTATTAAAAGCGCGTGTCTGGCTGCGCCTAGGCGACAGGCCCAACTAGGCGCAATTATTACCCTGGCGCATACTCAGGTGCAACACTTGAAACAAGCGCGCTTAAACAGTGCGCCTTTGCCTAGGCACGAAACATCCCAGAGCGCAGAAACGTACATTAAGTTTGTTTCTTAATATACTCTGAAATGATGACTTGGTAATAAATTTAAGATGCTTAAAGTTTTTTTTTCTGGTTATGAATGAATGTTACATTATCTATTGCTAAATTTTTATTTATAATGTTTGTTATATTTGTAAAAAATATTTAATATTATTGATTTATAGTATAAATCATTTTATATATTGAATTTTTAAAATTTATGTCAAATGCGCTTTATTTTGATAAAATGTACATTTCGCTTTACACGTGCAAGGGTATTCTAACGCTTCAGTGCGCCCTGGATAACTAGGATAGAGATACAGTGAATGAAGTTTTTCATCCCTCAACTACTAATATTTGCACTGTTTGGCAGTCATTTCACAGATACAGTAATTGCTATTCAGGAAATTAACAGTAATGAACGAACAAAATCGAAGAAGCACCACAATACCATGTCGAGACAAAATGGTGTTCCTCTCAATATGAAGTGAAACAAAAAATCGATGAGAGCGTAACGCATACCATCGTAATGGCATGGAGGAAAACTACGCGGCAAGATAAATAACTGATAAAAAAGAGATAAGATAAACAGAAAAAGTGGAACAGAATACGCTCTGAGAGTGGATTTTAACGAATAAGATGAGATTTGCTGGTTCCGAGGAGATGGCAGGCTTGGGGTCTCCATGAGCGTGAAACGTTTTGATCACTGCCGAGATGATGGGGGGAGACGGAACGCTGAGTTATTTTTATACAAACAATCACGATTTCATAAGTTTTTGTACTAAACTCGTGTTCCGTTTTTCCCCCTTTTCTTCTATTGAAAAGGATTGTTTGTTACTTGGAGAAAAAAAGGGATTGTTTATAAAAAAACAAAAACAAAACAGAAAAAGGCATAATAATTTCGTCAAAATATATTATGATAATTTACTTATCTCTTTAGGTCATAATAACATTTGATGATAATTTCGTATCTTCTATTTTAACTTTTACAATATTTACTAAATATAGATGATGGATCGATTTATAAAGATTTTTACAAATTGTATGGATTAATATTATCACAAAAACTTTCATGAAACGGCATGAGACCGTTTCGCAAGTATATTTTGTAAAACGGATCTTCAAATCAACCTGGTACATGAAAAAATATTGTTTTTTATGTCATGAGTATTATTTTTCGAGTTAGTCTATACTACACCGGAAGTGTTTTCTCCTCTTATTCTTATAGTATTAGATCATGTGGATTCCTCGTATTTTCAAGGATATTATGAGCATTATAAAAATAGATCAAATAAACAAAAATATAAAATAAAATAAAACAATATAACTCCCACACAATATCAACTCCACCACAGAATTCCACCAATAAAATCCAAATGTGCTGTATATATACACTTCATCAATTTGAATTTCACCACTGGATCAATATAATATATATTCTAATGCATCATCCCCTCTATATGTTGTGTACAAACTTGTGACAATCTACTTGTACAATTGCTGAAGAAGTTTTAGTATCCCCAAAGGGTGTCCAAATCCAGCGATCCAACTGATGATATGTTTTCCACGTCAAGATTTGAGTTGTCGGTGCTGAAAGCTGTTTCTTGAGTAGGGCTGGCCATCTCTCCCTCTTTTTTGCATCCATGATTCAGAGTCTTCCCGACCATTCCCCTGAAAACGAAGGATTCTTCAAGGACCTGGCCAAAAGAGTGTGAACTGGGGATATTGGGACTGGAGAAGCAGGGCACGAGGCCGGACTCGGAATCCATGGGCTCCGTTTTGATATTGTAATATGGTGGATTAGGATCCAGCACTGGTGGATGTGTGGAAGGATGCATTCCAATGAGTTCCCAGATATGGACTTTTTTCCCTCCACTTGTCTTCTGAAACACCCTGCTTAGTACCCAGTTATTCTGCAACAAATTTACAATCAGGAGCCTAGTCAAATAAACTGTCCTCTAAATTATAAAAGATGAATCAATAATAGATTTCTAAGTTGAGAAAAATTGAATACAAAAAATGGGAGATTATTGTTTACCTGTGTTGAATAGTTAGCCATGTTATACTCATGCGCAACCCAATTGGATTTTTCACCATTGGGAGCCCTGCCATGGTAGAAAACCAGTGTTTTCTTCGTTCCCACCAGTGTTTTCCCCCGGAAGATTTCTTTGTCTTTACCAGTAACTTTCCAGTAGCCCGCAGATGTGGCCCTGTTTGTCCTCGATCCCGTCAGATACTTTTTGTCCTTCAAACAGAAAAAATACCATTCCTTTTCCCCTACTCTTGCCCTCCCTTCACTCGTCAACAACCAGAATGAATTAATACCATGTTATATATTAGTCATATATATATATGAATTGGTGGAAAATTTTCAAAAGGAGATCAAAATATTTACATGGTAAGTCCCAAGGCTCGACTTTGTTCATGTCAACCTCTCCTACAGCTATTGCAGAGAAATCGCAATCAGCAATCTTCTTTGACAAGTAGTGAGTGATCAGCTCTTCGTCGGTCGGATGGAATCGAAATCCAGGAGGCAATTCCATTCTTCCAAAATACCTCAATGCTGGCAATATCCGATGGTGGACTATAACACGGCCCGAAAAACCAGGGACAAGTGAGAAATTATGTGTACTTTCTTGTGCCAAGAGGTTTAGAAAAGAACTTATGGGGAAGAAGAAGGCCAATAAATACTTGTTTTAGGGTTGAAAGAAACGTGAATCACATGTATTGGGGAAACGATTAAAGCCAAGTTCCTTGTTTAAATTTGACCAAATGCAGTTCATCTTTTGTAGTAACTTTATACCTTACATGTCATGTAAAATTTGCGTGAAAATCCATATCTATATTGAGGTAAAGATAAAGCTACATGGTCTTTTGTGATCTGGCATATGCGTGTATGTCCTGATCGTGGGCCGTGATTATTTATTAGAAGTCTTGGGGTGAGCTTTGAAATTTTGCTTAGTATTTTGATTCATTTTAAATTTTTTTTTACAGGTCGATTAAAAATCGTCGCTTAATTACGACGGTTCGTATGTAAACCGTCGCTATTGTTCAACAAAACCGTCGCTAATTTGTAACGGTTATTGAGAAACCGTCGCTGATAGAAGGCGACGCGACCTCTGGTTACGGACCTCCAAACCGTCGTTACCCCCTTTTTTTTGTAGTGAAAACCCAAAAAAAAAAAAAAAAAAACTATTTACCACCTTTATTCTAGGGATTGATCATAATGATTTGTAAAATTTGAGTTGAAGAGTTCAAAGTTTTAATGCTTTGAAAGTAATTTTCATTGTAGACTTGAAAAATCCAACTGGGATTATAGAAATTAATGTAAAATGGTTTGAACTATGTAAGGTGGTTTCCCATTTGACCTAACTGGATAAATTGATAAATTAACCTCGTTTGTTGAATAATATTCTCACTTGAAAACAACAGCTGCTAATAAATATTATTATAATAATTACAAACCATCGGTAATATTTATTTCGCTATACCCAAGATATCTTTATTAGAAAATTTATTATAAATAAGCCTATTAGGTCACAGATTATAATAAATTTAAATTTATATTACATGTAGTGAGATTTTATCGACTAATCGAGATGAGAAGCACACTATTCAAACAAATCAAATTATATATATAATTTTTTAAAAAAATATTAGAGTTCCATTCTCGAAGACCTCACCCACAATTTATTTCCCCGTCCAAAATTTTAGTATATAATTAGACACTGACAGAAACACGCGGAGAGTTTTATAGCTTGATATTTAAAATCCGAATTTTAAGTTTGAGTCTTCGGAATAAGTTATGATAGGAGTGTCTAAATTGGTGGAGTAGGTGAGCGTTTAACTATTGATCAGAAGTTCGATTTCTTATACCAACATTTTCTTCTCGTGCGAGCATGTCACACATGATTTGTCCAATGTAATTTTACGTGACTAACGTAGTTTGCAGGCTAATGTATTAGCTTGAAAATTTGCCTAACGCACACCAAAGAATAACAACCGTGAGTTTTATCTTGAATTCTAATTTGAAAATGTTTAAATTTAAATATACACCGTTAAGATATATTGACTATTTCATACGCTGCCTAACATTTAGTATTCCTTCTACCTATTACAATAATAATTATTAAGCAATAGATTCTTTGTTAGTATACCAAATATGTAATATTAGTATGTTTTTTTTAAGACCGTCTCACGAGTTTATATTCATGAGATGAGTTGATCTGACTCATATCCACCATGAAAAGTAACACTTTTGACATAAAAAAAAATCATGAGTTGGGTTGAAATAAAATTTCTGTATCACGAAAATAGATTCGTGAGACTATCTCGAAATACTTTTCGTTATACTAAATGTGTAATTATTTATATGTATATTACTTAACAAAGAAAGAGCGTGTTCTATAGATATATTAATTTGGTCTTTTTACATGATCACATAATTCTTTTGGTTGGTTAGTGTGATTCCGAAAGGTCCTTAGTATTGTTATGTCATCCGTATAATCCATAAATTATTAGCAATCATACGTGGCTGATTACCTGTTGCGAGTGAATATTATTATTTTTATTTTATATTAAATAAATATCTTTCTAATTTTGTTTATAATTAATATAATGGAAAATAAATAAATGATAATATCTTAAAATTATTTTAATTAAAATATTATTTAAAAAATATGAAAGAGCCGTTGGGGCTCTTTGCTATTATTATTTAAAATAACATAATATTATTGTTTTATAATTAATTAATGTTTAAAGTTTTGTTAATCATTTTACGAGTTTATTTATTTAAAATTAACATTTTATTATAAATTTGAATTAAGAAGTACAACATAGGAAAAAAAACAGCTGCGTGAAATTAAATATTTTGAAATTTGTAATAAATTAACTTTTCGAATTGTTGTTGTATTGTACCTAAATATTCTCAACTTTCACATATTTTCTTTTTGTATAATAATTAATGAGATTAAATGGTTTGAATTTATGAACTGATGTGGCAGCCCAGATTATTAATTCATGCTCCCACGTTAGTGCATAAGCATTTATGCGATGTTATCCATCACCAAATAATGCACCAATATATTATTATTATCCCAGTAGTAGTATGTAACCTTCTATACGATGTTTTCTCTTTACGAGTCACGAGCGTCATATGATTTGGTTAACAACGATTCTAATTCATATTACTTACTGTTTCATCTTTCATATTCTCTACAAAATCTAAAATTTCACCGGATTTTAGTTTTGTTTTTTCTTCAATGTTTGTCAATCATTCAATTGTTTTAAGATTTTATGTCTTTTTTCAATCGAAAATGAATTCAATCTTATTTTTCAAATGTAAAGTTTATATTTTTCTATCGATTTTGTGTTTCTGCCACATATTATTCAGATGCATTTTTATATATTAAAAAAATATCAGGGTTTTATTTTTAAAAGTGAAACTTGATACAATCTTATAATTATTATATTTGTTTAATTTCTCGATTTTTTTTAGAAAAAATATTTTTATTTAATGTTGCGTTGGCAAAACGCAGATTGGCGAAGCCTCCCATGTGTACGGACAGGAACAGCGGCTTTGCAGTTTGAATTTCAACTGGTCCGTGGTTTTTTAGAATACGTACAGCGTATGTTTTTGCAAATAGAAGAATCAGATATATGCTGTATTTATAGCTTATAATTTCCAAGTATTTGGGTTTGAATAATTATATTTTAAATTTTGAAGTGTACTATTTTTCAATCTAACGTTTTATTTTATAAATAATACGTTTTGACGATTAATCTTTTAAATTCGCTCAATCTGACTCAAATGTCCCTTTTAGGGAAGGTGACATAAAATTGTAAAATTCCTATATAAATCATATTGTTCTTACTTAAGTACTTCACATATCTTAAACAATTTTTTTTTAAAAAATTGTGGTGAAAATGGAGTTTAGGACAAAATCTGAAAATCGCCAAAAGTTCCAAACTATCTAAGATTCAATGATTCTTGTCTAAATCACACCGAGCACAAGTGAAGAACAAATCCTAGGAATTTACTAAATAATTACTCACAGACATTTACAATTCTCCGTGTTTTTTTTTTTTCTAATTTATCAAGAGTAAGACTTTTATGAGATGGTCTCACGAATCTTTATCTGTGAGACGGGTCAACCCTACTGATATTCATAATAAAAAGTAATACTTTTAGCATAAAAATTAATATTTTTCATGAATGACCCAAATAAAATATTCGTATCACAAAATACGACATCTCACACAAGTTTTTCTCATTTACCAAAAGTAAAAGAAAATTCTAATTACCAATACTGATCATCCATTCATCCCCTAAGTTTTCCCAACATTTACTATGGGAATTAATTAATTAATATTAACTGATTAATCCACGAATATTATCTGGAGAAAGCAGAATTAAAAGAAAACATTTGGACAAGGGCAATTTTTTTGTCCGTACCTTTTGTTTGACATCTCCTTCCTTGATATATATATATATATATATATATATATGGTGCGATTCATTTTCTCTGCACCTCTCCCTACGTGTCTTCAATACTAACACAAAGCCACGAATTTTTTCGATTCTAAACCACCACAATTCTCAGTTTAAGATTTGGTTCAGCGTTTTCTGGTCATACAAGTTGTCCTTGCAGATAATTCGTGGGTCTTGTTTGGCTTTTCGTTTTCTGGGTTCAAGAAAAAAAGGTTCTTCATCCACAAACAGAGGATAATTTTGAGTGGGTTTTGATGCTCTGACGTTGTGCAGTTGCTAAATCTAGGAGATATGTCTTCTTGTTTGAATCCAGGTTTCCCCATATCTGGGCCCTGTGAGAGAAAATCCAAGAACAGAGCCAAAGGCTCTCTGAAGGTTTGTTCTTCTACTGGGACTCTACAATTCAAGGAGACCAAATCAAACTATTTCTTGGGCAAAGCCCTCGATGCCTCGGCTAAAAGAAGTGTTACCGATTTGATGATTAAAACCCCGAAAAATGATCCTTTGACCGTCAATGTAAGCATCTTACCCCTTTTTGGTTCAACCTTTGTAGTAAGTTTATGTATTCCAACCTTTTGTTGATAAAATTTATGTGAATTACTTTAGGCTCAAGCTTCGTCTTTCATGAGCAAAGCTCTGAAATGGTGGGAAAAGTCCCTTCAACCGAATATGATAGAGATAAATTCAGCTCAAGAATTTGTGGATTCTTTGTCTAATGCTGGTGATAAATTGGTTGTAGTTGACTTTTATTCTCCTGGTTGTGGGGGTTGCAAAGCTCTGCATCCTAAGGTACAAATCCAATTACAACCACCGTATGATATGAATTTCCTATTTGATCGTGTAATTTCTTGATTTTTTTTAAAAAAATCTATTTTCAAGATATCTCAATCAACTCCCATGTTAACACCTGCTATTAAAATGAAAACAGATTTGTCAAATGGCTGAATTGAATCCAGATACCATTTTTGTGATGGTTAATTATGAGCAACACAAGGCTATGTGCTATGCCCTTCATGTCCACGTTTTACCCTTCTTTAGATTTTACAGAGGTGCAGAGGGCAGGCTGTGTAGCTTCAGTTGCACCAACGCAACAGTAAGTGATTCTTTCAATCTCTTTTATCTTTTTAAAATTAATAGTTTGGGTCCTTAGAATTGGTTAATGACATCCAAGATTTGTATTTTTCTGTTCAGATCAACAAATTTAAGGTTGCATTGGCTAAACATGGGACGGATCGATGTAGTATTGGCCCCACAAAAGGTTTAAATGAATCGGAACTACTGGCCTTGGCCTCAAACGATCTGATATCGAGAGATTTGCTTCCACCGAATTTGAGTGAGGATGATGAAGCTGAAGAGTTGGTTCTTCAAGAAAATTCCAAGGGAAGTGCATTGAGCAAAGATGATGGTAAGATAAAAGGGGATGCCCTGTTGGTGGTTTAGCTAGATTTGGTGTGAAGTAGTAGTATTTGTTTAATGTGTATAGTGAAGTGGTGAATGATAAATTCTCTAATTTCCTCTCCCAGTCTGTCGTTTTCCACTTTTTTTTGATCTTTTTCGACACAAGAAAATATGAGGAGGAAATTAAATACAAGAAAAAGAATGGGATGGAGACGTGGATGTGTGATTCGAACATCCACTTGAAGGGATAAGATTAGGGGTAGGCAAAACTTATTTTACATATACCGCAATATCGAATTTAATGGAAAATTTTGATACAGCATGATACCGTACTTTTCGGTATCAGTATCGGTATGACATAAAAAAACAGTTGATATTTCGAAGTGAATAATATCAATTTTTTATTTATTTTGTTATAGACGATATTATATTTATATCGTACCGAATATGTCATAACAAAATTTTGATACGATATCAATATTTATTTTTCCCATATATCGTATAAAACATGTCTAGACTGTTGATTCTATATTAAATATGCGACATGGAGACGTTTCATAGAACGTTTTGAATGATGTATGAAACGTGGAAGATGATAAGTGCGGAAGAAAGCCACATCATTTGCTTGCTGCTCAGAAATTATCGTTGCTTTTAAATTTTGTAAGAAACGAACAGATCTTCAAATAGGAAATATTATAATAATGTACTTGGCATTTTTTTTTATTATATATAATTTAAATCCAATTGGATCTTGTTTTTGTTTGATGGATGCATTTGATTTAGATTAATTTTCTTCATACAAGAAAATTAATGTATTTGAAATCCAAACGCAACTTTATTGTATTTAAAAATTTGTCGTGAACCCCTTGTAATAATTTTGCGAGAGGATGGATAACTATGAAGATGACAACTTGGTTCTTAAAGAAAAACTTGGAGGGGAGTGAGTGCATTGAGATTTCCTGGTCATTAAGGGCACTTAATTCAGATATGACAATTTTTTTGATGTTATTTTTAAATAATAATGTTAAGATGAATTATTTCTAATATTTTATTTTTTATAATATTTCATTTGTTAATTTTTTTTTCTTATTACTTATTCTGAAAATTTTAGCCACTAGTACAGCTTATATGAAATAATTCAAATTTAAGAAAATTTAATTATAAGTGATAATAATATATTTGGATAGGGTATTGATATTCAATCATCCGACTGTTGAGGATCGAAGTTGAGTTTAGAGGGGGGTGAATAAACTCTACTCGTTTTTCCTTTCTTTTGATGAGGTACTAAAATCTTGTTAGAGATAGTAGTTTATCATTGTTGCGTATACCTTCACCTAGATTACAATTATAGGTGCGGAAACAATCTGATGAAGTAAGTGAAAGACAATAATAACAGTAGGCAGTAGTTGTTTATGGAAGTTCGAAGATGAAATCTTCTACGTCTCCCCTTCTCCTGTTTCCAGAAGGTATAACTAAAAGACTTTGGATATTACAGTACAACTCTTGTACACACCCACTTCAGAAGGACTTACACATTTGCCTACTGAAACTCTTAGTTACTCGACTAAAAAAGAACGTGATACAAAAGGTTCTGAAAATACTCTTTTCAGATTACAAGCTCTTCCTGATAAAGTATAAGTGTTGTAAAAGATTGTGAAGAGTGTAAGAATCAGTAGCACATGATGATCTTCAAAAGATCAGATATTTGCTATGAAGCGTGTGCTACTTTTCTTTGTGTTGAACTCAAAGTTATCAAGGAATTTCGAGGTTGTCTCGTTGACTGAAATAGCGTTGATCCTTGAAAAGATATTATGCGTAGAGTTCTATGTCTGTAAGGGTTTGTTCCATGTATATATAAGCGAATGAGTTCAATGTTTATGATCAGAAGATGTCTTCAGATTTCTGATAGAGTCAGCTTTATTACCAAAAAAAAGGTTCCTGCAGAAAAGCTATAAAACAATCAGTCATGTTTTATACTAAACTCGGTAAAGTGAATTAAATGACTCCGTATAGTATTTAATGCTGCAATTAATACTAGTACTTGGTAACTTTAACGGTAACATTTAAAGTAGTCACGTTAGGCAACATCTTCTACTGATTCTGTTTTTCTATCCTTTCTACTGCTTTTGTTTTAATAGACCAGTAGCTTCTGATTTTCTTTTTATCTACTGTTTTCTTAAAGAGTGCTGATGGTCTGCTGGTTTTTATTTTCATCGCCACAATTAATTCATGTCTATCAATTTCCCCTTTTGTGGTGATGCCAAAACCTAAACAGTAGGAAAGCGTTAAATAACAGATAATCAGTTAGCAAAAGGATAATATCAATGAAATTAACACAGTAAATTGTCAATCAGTTCCAATGTCCCTGTAAATGACTTCTTCATCTTGAGGATCCTGAAATCTTCTATCTGAAGGTTCAGCTTCTGATTGCCTTAGTTCTGCTTCAGATGGATCTCTTCGTTTTTCTTCCCCCTTTTTGGCATCAGCGGCAATCACATGGGCCATAAGATCATTCATTCTTCCAGACAAGTTTTGAATGTCATTGGTTAACATCTCCAGATACGGAGCTTGAGTAGAGATACGATCATTGAGAGTAGTGAGAGATTGAGTTTGAGAATCAATCTTGGCATCCATTACTTCCATGGAGGTGGAAAATGATCGAATGAGATCATCATGCTCGGTGAGTTGATTTAGTATATCAGTTTGAGCAAGCACGATGTGACTATAATTTCTCGATACAGCTTGTCTGAAAACAATGGTTTCAGCATGCATTTTCTCCACGGATTCCGCCGTTTTATATATTTGTTTGCTCATTCATTCTCTGAAGAGCTGAGCACCACTAAATTCTGATATGCTTTCACAGGATATCCGCTTGACTAAATCAGACAGGTTATTGAGTTCCCTTTGCAGAACGTTAATCTGAAAACTCCAAATTGAATGATTCTGATTCAGGTGAGGGGGTTCGCGCAAGCATGCATTGCCTCATTTCAGCAGCGCGAGTGTTCGTGAGAGTTTGAACAGGATCAGTGACAATCAGTGCAGTAGAGACTTGATTGGTGGTGAGGGAAGTGGTGTCCATCACAGTAGTAGAAGGACCAGGGTCAGCAGAGGTTTCATCTGGAATAGCAGAGACATTTGGTTCGGCAGCAATTATGGTAGGAACAATCTCTTCATCAGGAGCAACCAAGTTGGAGACCAAGTTCTCTTCTGTTGGAGCAACGGCAGTAGGTGAAGCTGATTGTTCTGCAGTTATGGGTTCAGATTGCTGGTTCAGAAGAACTTTCATTTCAGCTTGATGAGCAGCAGAAAATTTCTCTAGATTTGGCAAAAGAGATACAGCATCTGATTCTGCCATATGTTGTTCTGCGGTTGGAGAGGGTGATTGTGGCAATGAAGTAGCTGGAACTGCTTCCTGAGTAGTAGGGGACGTGGGAACAATTGACTCAATGACTTCTTCAACGGAAGCCAGTTCATGCACAGACAAAAGAGATGATGACTGAAGAGGCCTTGTTGGTGATGCAGGAGTACTGAGAACAGAAGCTTTTGGTGAAGCTGTAGTCCGTTCCTCAACTGTCTGGATCTGTGGAAAGTCTGGAACAAGGCCGACTTGATATTCAATTGGCTCGCCAAAGCCCTTTTCTTGATCAAGAAGTTGCTCACTCATCTGTTTCAATTTGTCAGTTAGAATCAGAATGACGTTTTGATCCTGAACAGCAGTAGGAATTGTAGGATCAAAATTTGATTTAAGAATTTTCAGAACCGATTCCAACTTCTGACATTTCAGCTGTTCGAGGATGTAGCTTCTTCTACGCAAGGCCTCGATTACATTTTCTGTTTTGGCAAGCTGAAAGACCCTCTTCTCAGCGTTCATTATTTTCCCATAGGATCCTTTCTTCTTGAAGTAAGCAAAAGAATGAAAAATTCGGACCTTGTGCCACTCGTCAAAGAAATTCATGTCATCATTGGCAGAGCTTTCTATTTCTGCCAAATGAAGATCAACACCTGTGGTCACAGTTGTTCTGAGTCCAAAAAGTTGTGGTTCTTCAATCATCTTTCATTTGCCTTTCTCGGTTGATGAAATAGGCAAAATGGGTCGAAATGCAGAAGACCCCCTTGTTGGTTCTCTAATCACTATTCCAGATATTGGTCTGAAAGTAGAAGCAGTAGATGTTGCTGGAACAGATGCAGCAGCTTGCACTGAAGTAAGAGCATTAGATCGTGCAGATGGAACCACTTCTGGAAACACCTGTCTAATTGGCACTTTCTCAATTTCAGAAATTGCTGCTATCTTCTTGATTTTAAGAACAATCCGTGCTTTCTTTTTTATTTGAGTTGGTAGGGATGGTTGAACATCAGCAGCAGACTCTTCTGATACTGTTTTATCAGAATCAGTAGAGACGATCACTCTTTTCATTTTAATCTTTCGTTGAGGTTTCTGAGTCTCAGAAATAGTCTCTCCAATCTCCTTTTTCAAGGCAACAAATTCAGCCACGGTTGGCTTGGGCCTTAAAACGAGTACATTCTCAGCATCAATCATTGTTACCGAAACAGCATCCTGTTCACTTGTAAAAGCGAAACCAGCATCCTTGAGCATTGTGCTGATCTGAACAGCAAATCCAGAACTTTTCTTGATGACCATGTCTTTCATGATGCTGAATATGAAATGACTCCAATCCACTTTAGTTCCCTTAGTGATGGCAGCCATCACTTGAACTTTCTCCTTTGTTAACTTGTCGAACGTGCCAGCTTTGACTAATATAGCATTCGCCACAATATAAGCCAGAATTTGATATTCCATTTTGAGTAACTTTTTGTGGCAAGAAGGAGACAATTCTTCTCCAGTGGCTGAGAAAGTGCTAAGAGCAATAGACATTTCTAGCTTGGAAATATCAGATAGTTCAGAAGTACCTGAAAGTGGGAGGAGAAAAGTTGCGCCCAATAGTGCGGCATCAATGGAGATGGATGCATCTCCTTGAGAGTGGACGATCTTTCCTTCATGCACAGTTGCCTTAGCGTAGAACTCCAGAAGAGCATTTTTGTATATCACAGCTGGTGCTTCCAAGAAGTTTCGAAGTCCTGATTTCTCAAGGTCTTGAAACATTTTAACAAGATTCTTATCTTTGACATTGAGAACTGAAGCAAAGTTGACTTGATATGCATTAAGAGTGTATGCTCCGGCCATTTCTCTACGATGAAATGATCAGATAAAATTTGTAGTAGATAGAAGATGATTAAGAGAAAGCAGTAGTTGAGTAGCAACAGTTTTGAAACGGTAAAAGTGAAAAATGAGAAGGTGATATTTTAAAATGAATGTACAGCCGTCAAGTAAATATAAGGACACGTGTCAGTATATTTATGGTTGAATGTTTGAAAAGACTTGCAAAGTTTGTCAGAGACGCGAATGATTTAAAAATTTGAAATAGGCGGGCTGTCCAGACGGTTACTAAAAATAATCAGAAGAAGATTTGTCTTTTTATGATAACGTCTGCTGGAAGTTTCAAAGTGCTGAAATATTTGAGCACTGTGACAAAACCAGCAGACTTGTTGTTTTATCGAAATGACAAATACTCTATCTGTTTTCTGAAAAAGGTATAAAAATCTTAGTCTGACTAAGATACTGTTCTCCCTCGGTAAATGAAACTAATAAGTGGATATTAAACACCAAACGACTTTTGGCAATCTTTCAATCTGAACCGTTGAAAATGAACAGTCGCAAGAGTCTTTGTGTCTTCCGAAGATTACTATAAATGCCTGCACAACTTAAACGAAGTTAAACATTCATAATCTAAAATGAAAGCTCAAGTTAAAGAATAGTTAGAGTCTGATCCAGGAGCCGAAGCAAAAATGTTCAGAATGAAGTTTGAAGATGTCATTCTTTACGTAATGATCCTTGGATCAAACTCCTGGAGTTGTAATGTCAACAATCAAAAAGATTTGTTGCTTCCATTTAGTCGGAAATGTAGCATCGATCTTTTCCAGAGGCTTTCTAATGCAATAAGAGAGTGCTGGTTGATCGATGAAGTTGATGCCCTGTAAAGTATCTGATTATACATTAGTGCTAACAAGACCCAAGCTTGCTAGATTCTTACTAGACCCAAGCTTGCTGGAATCTTTTCGAAGCAGACCATCCTTTTCCTGTTGAAGATACTACGATCTGCTGATATTACTGAATGCAAAAACTTTAATGTAAAGCTTCTTGTTAAAGAGCATTTGTTGATCTACTGCTTTTACTTCTGTTTCGTTTAATGTACTGGAATAGTTTCTAATAAAATTTCAGTTTAAGTACTTGATATTCCCTTCTGCTTTCCTGCAAATAACTTACTGTTGGCTAAATAAGATAAATAACTGATGAATGATGAATAAAATTCAGAAGAAGAGAAGTCGTCTTGATAGCTTCTATCCAACTGGGATCCAAAAGAGCTTCTTCAATCTTCTTTGGTTCATCTTGAGCAATAAACGCAGCATGTCTGTATTCATTTATCATTTGACTTCTGGTTCTCAAAGTCGCTGCTGGATTACCAATAACCAATGATGGAGGATGAGATTTTCTCCAAATAAAAGGATTTAAAAGGATATCTTCCTGATTTGATATGTTGAGATTGTTCTCGACGGAACCAGTAGTAGGTTCTTGAGTGTCTTCTGCTGGTATTGGCAGATCTAATGTCTGTACTTCTGGTTCCACTATCGGAATTTCTGATTCTGGATTTTGAAGATCCTTGATGTTTGCTTCTACATCATCTTCACTGTCCAGTTCCAAGTGAATCATGTCTAACCTGTTACTTAAATCTGACGTGTTAGATATTTCAGGAGCACTGCTGTCTTCATCGAAGACAACATGAATCGACTCTTCAACATTAAGAGTTCTATTGTTGAAAATTCTAAAGGCTTTGCTTACAGCAGAGTAACCAAGAAATAGTCCAGCATCTGATTTTGTGTCAAATGCAGTTAAGTGATTTTTGCCATTATTTAGTACAAAACATTTGCAACCAAACACATGAAAATAAGATACGTTGGGTTTATTCCCTTTCCATATTTCATACGGAGTTTGATTGTGCCTTTTGTTGACCATAGTTCTGTTTTGCGTGTAACAAGCAGTGTTAATTGCTTCAGCCCAGAAGCGCTGAGAGATGTCTGCATCTGCTAGCATTGTTCTAGCTGCTTCTTTTAGAGTTCTATTTCTCCTCTCAGCTACTCCGTTTTGTTGAGGTGTTCTGGCAGCTGAATATTCATGATGAATCCCCTGTTCATCCAAATATAACTCAAGATTTTTGTTACTGAACTCAGTACCCCGATCACTTATGATTTTAATGATGGAAGAAGATTTTTCATTTTGAATCCTTTTCAGAAGCTTGATCAGGAGGCTACTGGTTTGATCTTTTCCTGCGAGAAATATTACCCAAGTGAATCTAGAAAAATCATCAATAACAACAAGAGTATATTTCATTCCCCCTAAGCTCATGATAGAGATTGGACCAAATAGATCCATATGCAGTAATTCCAGACATCTTGAAGTTGACTTGCTATCTTTGTTCTTGAAACTAGATCTTATCTGTTTCCCAAGCTGACAAGCAGAACAAACATGATTTTTAACAAAATTAATATCAGGTAGGCCATCAACTATATTTTGCTTTTTGAGATGATTGATTGACTTGAAATTCAGATGATTCAATTTCTTGTGCCATAGCCAGTGTTTATTACTAAGCGAGCAACTAAGCATGTAGGAGTGTTGACATGATTTGAGTTCCAAGAGACTCTGTAGGTGTTGCATTCTCTCTTTCCAGTTAATACAGTAGTTTCAGCAGAATCTCTAACTACACATGAGTGCTTCTGAAAAGCTACAGAATAACCATTATCACATAGTTGACTAATGCTAATTAGATTGTAACAAAAGTTGTCAATTAATAACACATCATTAATGGTTATGTTACCATGGATAATCTTACCTTTACCCACGGTTTTACCTTTTGAGTTGTCTCCAAAAGTTATCTTTGGTCCAGTGCAACTCATTATCTCGGAGAGTAGGTTTTTCTGTCCAGCCATGTGTCTGGAACATCCACTGTCCAGATACCATGTAGAGTTACTGATTTCTGTTTTCTTCTGCTGTTCCTGCAAACACAAATTTTAGTATCTAGTACCCAAATCTATTTGGGTCCAAGCCTTATCAGTCCTTTGGGGACCCACATTTGTACAATTTTTGTACTTTGGGTATCCATGGAAGTGTGTGCAACAAAGGGTCTGTTGTTTTTAACATTGTGCATCCTAGTATGTTGTTCTTCCCTTCTGTTTCTGTTGTACAACCTGTATCTCTTCTGAACAGGTTTAGAATTATAGTACTGGTAGTTTTTAACCTTCATAGGAGGTTGTCTTCCTGAGTTGAATCCACTCATGATTCTAGAACTCTGGTCAACTTTTTCCTTAGGTTTAACATAACCCAGACCATAGTGCATTCTTCTGTTCATCTGATTTACATTCATTTCTACTGAAACAGTAGGTACTTCTGGTTTCTGTACCACGCTGGATTTCACAAAGTGAATATACTTCCCTTTGCACATATCCAGTTTTGGCTTAGTATTTGTTTCAGAGGTGCCTTCATTATTACAAAATCCGAGACCACTCCTGTCTCCAGATTGTTTTTGTAACTCTTGCATCTTTTCCAGTGAAATAGAAGACTTGTTCCAAGCATTTACCAGCAGTGATAACTTCTGGTTTCAGAAAGCATCTTCTGGTAATCTACTTTTGTTCTTTCATTCTCCGTTTTTAATTTACTCATCTCAACTTGTAAATCATTACAGTTGTCTACTTGCAAGCAAGTTAACTTACTGTTCTGATCCTTTAAGTTCTGATTTTCGATCTTAACTTCTTCGAATGATTGAGAAAGTCTAGAATACTCTTCTACCATGTCATGTAATGCATTAACCAGATCAGTTCGTGTGAATTCGTTAGAATCAAAATCAAATACCTCTCCAGATGTCGAGGTTGAATCAGTGTTTGCCATGAGACATTTAACTTCTTCTGCATCACTGTCACTGGAATGACTTTCTGAATCAGATGACTCAGAACTGGAGTCCGCCCATTTGGATTTGCTTTCTTCAGCAATCATTGCTTTTCGATCTCTTCTGGACTTTTTGTTATTCCTCTTGTGATCCTTTCTCTTCTGGTCATCCTTCTTTGGTTTAGGACAATCAGCAATGAAGTGACCTATTTTTCCGCAGTTAAAGCATCCCGTATCACCAGATGGTGAATCTTTATTGAAGTTGCGATTGGGACCCTGATAAGTTCGATGGTTCTTTTTCATGAACCTGGAGAATTTCTTTACAAACAAGGACATAGCATCACGACTGATTTGTTCAGCAGTCTTCTCCAATGTACTGTCAATGATCACAGTAGGTAATGCTTGAGGTACAGCTGTAGCAGCAGTAGAATAGGTAGTAGCAGTAGCAGTAGCAGCAAGAGCCTTGGTAGGTAGACTTGAGGGCTCTTCTCCACTTCTTACCTCCAGTTCGAACTCGTATGCTTTCAGGTCTGCAAACAAGTCGTGCAGTTCCAACTTGTTTAGATCTTTGGACACTCTCATAGCCATTGTTTTTACATCCCATTCTCTGGGTAAGGCTCTCATCACCTTGAGAGCTATTTCTCTGTTGCTATGCTCTTTACCCAGAGCTGTTAGCTCATTTACCAAGCTACTGAATCTTTCATCGAACTCATTTAGAGTTTCACCAGCTTTCATTTTTAGATTTTCGAACTTCTGCATTGCTACAGACATTTGTTTTCTTTCGTTTGCTCATTTCCCTCACATATCTGGATGAGCTTTTCCCAAATATCTTTTGCAGTAGAACACATTTTAATCTTGCTAAAGGTATTCTTGTCGAGAGTTTTATATAATATATCCTTTGCAACATTATCAAGGTTGGCCTTCTTCTTATCTTCGCTGGTCCATTCACTTCTTGATTTTTCAACCATCTGCGGTGCATCCTCAGTAACAGCAACAGCTGTGTTAGGCTTTAATATTTTCAATGGACCATCTGTGATGACATACCACATGTCATCATCTTGTGCTGCAAGATGAGCTTGCATTCTAATCTTCCAATCATCAAAATCTTCCTTAGAGAACATAGGGATCTTGCTAAAGTGTGCCATCTGTTGTAGTTTTTCACGAACAAGAATAACCTGCTCTGATACCAATTGTTGAGGATCGAAGTTGAGTTTAGAGGGGGGGTTGAATAAACTCTACTCGTTTTTCCTTTCTTTTGATGAGGTACTAAAATCCTGTTAGAGATAGTAGTTTATCTTGTTGCGTATACCTTAACCTAAATTACAATTATAGGTGCTGAAACAATCCGATGAAGTAAGTGAAAGACAATAATAACAATAGGCAGTAGTTGTTTATGGAAGTTCGAAGATGAAATCTTCTACGTCTCCCCTTCTCCTGTTTCCAGAAGGTATAACTAAAAGATTTTGGATATTACAGTACAACTCTTGTACACATCCACTTCAGAAGGACTTACACATTTGCCTACTGAAACTCTTAGTTACTCGACTCAAAAAAAACGTGATACAAAAGGTTCTGAAAAGACTCTTTTTAGATTACAAGCTCTTCCTGATAAAGTATAAGTGTTGTAAAAGATTGTGAAGAGTGTAAGAATCAGTAGCACAAGATGATCTTCAAAAGATCAGATATTTGCTATGAAGCGTGTGCTACTTTTCTTTGTGTTGAACTCAAAGTTATCAAGGAATTTCGAGGTTGTCTCGTTGAGTGAAATAGCGTTGATCCTTGAAAAGATATTATGCGTAGAGTTCTATGTCTGTAAGGCTTTGTTCCATGTATATATAAGCGACTGAGTTCAACGTTTATGATCAGAAGATGTCTTCAGATTTCTGATAGAGTCAGCTTTATTACCAAAAAAAAGGTTCCTGCAGAAAAGCTATAAAACAATCAGTCATGTTTTATACTAAACTCGGTAGAGTGAATTAAATGACTCCGTATAGTATTTAATGCTGCAATTAATACTAGTACTTGGTAACTTTAACGGTAACATTTAAGGTAGTCACGTTAGGCAACATCTTCTACTGCTTTTGTTTTACTAGACCAGTAGCTTCTGATTTTCTTTTTGTCTACTGTTTTCTTAAAGAGTGTTACTGGTCTGCTGGTTTTTATTTTCATCGCCACAATTAATTCATGTCTATCACCGACAAATATAAAGATGACACACACACACACACACACATATATATATATCTAACTTTTGCTATATTTGGAAAGTTTTTGTCAAAAATAAAATGATTTAAAAGCTAAAAAGAAATGCTTATCATTATTATTGTATTAACCTACCACATTAATATTTAAAAATAAATAAGAAATAAATGCACAATTAAATGTAAAGTTTTCTCAAATTTTTTTAATTCAAATTTGAATTCGATGTATTTTGAAAATAAAAATTACATTTAAATATTTGTATTGATTATATCATTTTATTTAATTTTGATTAGTGTTATTTATATATATATAAATATATATAATCTTAACACTCTTTATATTTAACACTCTTTATCATATTAAATAAATTTTTTTATATAATATTACATTTTTCAATTTTTTTAATGCGTAAAATTGATATTATTATTATTATTATGTATCTTGATTAGAACTTTAATATAAATATTTTTAACATGTCTTCAAAAATAATTAAAAATTTAATCAAAGTTTATTCATCTAATAAGTGACAACTTTTTTGACTTTTTAAAAAATAATTATTTATTGTTTAAAATTTCTATAAACAAAGTAATATCTAATTTTTCAATATTTTTTTCTATTTTTTTAATTAATAACAGTTCTATACAATCAATATAAAAAGCCTATCTAACTATATTAAATTATTATCCTCAATTAAGCGTCTATGTAATGACATAAATATTTTTAATATAATAATTTTTTATAATAATCTTTAAAATTTAAATATATTCTTTTATATTGATAAGTTTAAATAACTATCTGATAAGCCCAAATTTTATAGAGATTTTAGAGATTTAATTTTATAATATTTATGCTTATCTTTTTATTATTCCTAATTTTGTATTTATCTGCATTAATTTTATAATATTTGTAGATTTGAATAAAAAATGAAAATGCTTAATTTGGGAGATAAAAGAATTTTACAAAAATTCAAAGGAAACAAAATATCAAAAGAAATAAAATAAAATATTGTTATGTTTTATTATTTTGAGAATACTGAAATTTTGGAAGAAAATATATATGCGGATATGACAAAGAGGAAGCCTCAAAAGTGAAAGATATCAACAATGTTTAAACATGAGATGTGCTTCAAGGAGTTAGAAGATTAGGCCCCATTAAGAAATATAAAAGACAACATATGTGAGAAGCAAGGAGGAGGGCGCAAAAAGAGGAGAAAAAAAAAAAAACAGCGCAGAAGAGGCGTGATGAGTAGAGCAGAACAGAGGAGGAGAGGAAAAGAGAAGGCAGGATGAGGAAGTGAATAGCAGAGAATGATAAAAGAAGACGGAAGTGCAGAAGGGAGGAATAAAAGGCTACAATAAAGACAACAAAAGACTGCACATAGAACATCTACACGGAGGAAGATAGAAGGCAAAAGCATGAGGAATTCCTCAACACATGCCAAAAATTAGTAAGAATTCCTCTTATTCCTTCTTTATTTTGTTTTCTTCTATGAAATTAAATCTGAGTTTTCGCTTTTGTTTTAAATTCATGAAATAATTTTATTTAGATTAAGACCACTATATGGTCAAACAATACTTTGTTAATATTTGGTTTCTTTTCAATATTTTATTTTTCTTAATTTTAATTATTGATTGATGTTGGTTTAATATTTCTTGTTAATAACCTGATCAACAATTTACATGTTTGTTGATTAATTACAAATCAGAAGATGATTGATTAAATATGACAACAAAGACGTCATCAACACATAAATAAAATGACTAGAATTAGTATTCGATTTCAGTGTGCGGTTTTAACTGAAAACTGAAATTTCGCGAAGATTTAACGCATTTAAATCTAATTAAATTCAATTAGAAATAATTGGACTGTTAGATTTAAATAGATTTATTAACTCGATGAATCGTTTAATAAATAAATTCGGATTTCACCGTGATTGTCTATAATTAAATAATTAATTGATTTTAACGCGTGTCAACATAGTAGAGTGTGGTACCATTGTGTGTCTTAGTTCTTTGTTTGAAGTTGAATACTTCTTTAATCTTTGAATCAGTCATTTTTAGTTGAAATTATTTTATTTAATAGTTTATATTAATAATCCATGTATCATCTTTTTATTTATGTTGTTTAACTTAAATTAATTGATATAAATTTTAGTAATTAAATTTTCTGCCATTTTCCAAAACTTAAAAACAACAGGTTATTTATCTTTTTCAAATTTCAATATCTACGCGTCAATCAAGAAATTTTTAAAACTAATTTGGATCTTTTTAAAAAAAAGATGTAAACAACATGATCATAGGTCAAAAAGAAAAAAAAAAAGAATGAAAAACAAAACAAGATCAAAGTTATAGAAACTTTCCATCATTTAATTAAAAATTTGTCCAGCGCCACCACCGTTCTGAGGAATTGTTTGAGGAAGAGGGAAAAAAGAGCTCGTCGCTCATGAATTTAGGCTTGTAAACATGGTAGGCTACAAGTGCATGGCGGAACGCGAACAGTCCGTTCATATGACTTTTGACATTGATCACATTTTTTTTAATGATCTACGATATGTTTCCACACAGTATCGATGACTACCACCACCCCAGAAATATTTCTGCTCGACATCTTTTTCGAGTCTTCGCTATTTAGCATCTTATTCACTAGTGCCTTCTATTCGTTAAACAAGTCACTGAGGTTGGTTTTGAAAAGCCATTATGGGATCGAAGTCGTCTAGGTCTGTAGGATTCTTGGTTTGTAGGATTTTCAACTTTATTTTTTGGCCGTTTCAGCTTGTTGAAAAGTATATTTGGACACGTTACCAAATGCAGAAAATGCGTTGGTCCACCACCATCGTCACATTGTGTGTTAGTTAAAAGGGAGATCGAAATATTAAAGTTGATGGCATTAGGAAGATATTTTCTCTTTGATATATATGACAACAAATGGATACCCTAGTCTATAATTCCACCCTATCCAAAAGATTTTACGTTTGAGAAACCGCATATTAAATGAAGAAAGCATAATCTCTCGTGGACCATTGTCCACATGAGAGTATAGAAATATCGAAATCAGTTCAAATAAATGTCTATTATAAGAGATTCTCCACCACAAAATCCAAATATCAAGATTAATGATATTCATCACTAGCATCATCCACATGAATTCAAAAATGTACATCTTATTACAAGAACCCGTTACTCAAAGCACTCAGTCAAAAGATTTTAAAAAAACATTATCACATCAACTTTTTGCTCACAAATTGACAATCCATGTTGACAGACCGTTTGGACGATGTCAAATTTGCTCACAAATTGACAATCCATGTTAACATATTCGTTGTACTTTGCTCAATTGCTCACAGATGAAGAGCATGCCAAATCTTTGCAACTTCAAAAGTCATGTCTGGTAAAAGTTTGCAATCAGAAATACAGCAAACAACATTGTTTTGGCGAAACAAAATAAGGCCTTGAAGATGGTATATATCTATACGGCAAAGTTTCACATCAGAGAAATACTAAAATGAATAAAGTCATGTAGACTTGGCCTCGTTCTTCTCAGTGTTCCCCTCTAGTTCTCTTCTTAGCTGCAAGGAGAAATCATCATTTAGATCATCATCATCCCAATCATCTTCCCATTGCTGCAGCGCTTCTTTGCCTTCTTCTTTGTCCTCCAAATCTAAAAAATTCATTGCCACGGGCATATAAACAGAAATACACAAAATAGTACAAGATGAATTCTGAGTCTCATTCAAAAAACTAAGTTGGAGTCTCCATGATTGAGTCCCAACTTCCACACGCCCATTACTTCAATATTCCACTAAAAGAAGGGTTGAGAAGGGTTGAGAAGAAAGCTAGAAGAAAAAAGACCACCGAGCAAACATCAATTAACCGCCAATTCCTTATACAATCTAGTTACAGAAATTATCACCTCAGTACAAATAAAGAGTAGTAAAAAACTGAACAAAAAAATACCAATCATCGAAGTATGATTTTGTTCTATTTCCATAAATACAAGAGAAAAAAAGAGTTGACCATGGTGATTCGCTATTCATTCATCTTATTTGTCAGATAGTTCAAATAAGAACCAAGTCAATGAAAACATATGAGCTGACAATTCATACATGACCATATCATTAACTTTTGCCATTATGCTAAGCATCCCTAAAATTTCATATAAACGTCCAATGTGGTAAATGAATCCTGATCATCAATGGACAATGACAGTAAAACCTAATGAAGGGATTGACATATTGGTTGTAGGACTGAAATAAAGGCAAGGATAGGATGACAGGGAATGACTTGGCCAGTCTGTTCAAGGCCCAGGAGCAGACATAAGTTGGAGTTGGATCGTGAACATGAATGTCCTTTTCGAATGAATGGTATGAAAAAGGTCGTTGGACAAGAAATGAATTAGATGCAACTCCAGATCATTGCTTTTGCCATCTTCTTTTTACCTAAAATCGTCACTATGCACCTGTTTCATTTTATTCTGAAGTTACCACAAATGTTGAGACTTGTGACACCAGGAAAGCTTTACAACCGGTAAATACTTTACAAAATCTGCGAGCCATCGATCACAAATAAATGTATTAAATGCTAATTGATGAAGCTCTAGCAGCTCGCCATTATTAAGATATGTGCCTTCAACAAATCTTATCTTTATCTTTCAACATTTGCTTGCATCTGTCGATGAAACATTTATCCTTAACATGCCTCGAGGACTACACACCACCTCAGAACCAATTCTCAAAGTTAACAAGTACGAAGTACCCATCCAACAGCCTATTTTCTCACCGTATGCAATAAAAAACTCTCATCTCCCAGAAACATAAGCAAGCAAACTAAATAAAACAAATGCAGAATCATAGTTGTCAATAGCGAGCGTAGCGCTCGCATTGCACGTAGCGACGCGAAGCGAAGCTCCATGGATACGGGACGCTATGCGCACTGCACTTCAAAGTAGCGATCACTATTGTCGCTATTATCGCGATAGCGTTTGAGGCGATAGCGTAAAGCAAAGCTATATAACATTTTTTTTAAAAAGTAACGCATGTTTTGTAGGCTCATTTTGCACAATTTTTAGGCACAATTCTATTTCGATTCAACTCTGCTTCTCCTCTTCTGTTTCAATCTTCTCTGCTTCTCCCAATCAACCATAACATAAACCCTACAATTCTCCACTGCTTCTCCTCTTCTTTTGCTCGTAGCTCGCCGGACTTCGGGTTGTCGGCCGCCAAATTTATATAAATAAATGCAGCTTCATTCCAAGAAAATGAATAGATTGGAGCAAAAACACCTGAATGATTTGATGTGCATTAAGTACAACAGAGCTCTGAGACGTAGATGCGATAGTCGTGATACCATCGATCCTATAATAATGAGTGAAATAGATGATGACAATGAATGGTTGTTAATGATGGTGATGATTTGAGTTGGCAAGATGTTACAGATGTTGTTGGAGTAGATGAAGCTCCTTATACATTGAAGAAATCCAAAAGGGCCTCGAAGGCAACCCATACATCTACGCGGGCCTCAAAGGCGACCGCATCTACACCTATAGAAAGCTCGAAGGCGGCCACATCTAGATCTAGAGGGAAAGACCAATAAAAACATTTACCACACTTAATCTTGCAGATAAAGATGATGAATTCGACTTTGATGAAGAAAGTGAAGAAAATGATGTTGAGCGTTATGCAATTTCAAATAAAGAAGATGGTCTCGATCTTGATGAAGAAAATGAATTTAGATTATGTTTTTCTAGTTTTAGAATTGAGGTTTTATAAGTTTTAAACTTATATATTTGTTACTTAAGCATGAACTGTTGAATTTATGTTACTGTATGCTATATATTATATATTTACATACTTGTGACGCATTACTTTCAAATAGTCCTCGCTACGCTATTCGCTATGTGTTATAGCCACGGGAAACCTTTGCGCTACGCGGCGCTACACATGATTTTCCATTGACAACTATGTCCATAATCAAATAACGTGTATAGGATAGAGAAATCAATTTTGCATACTTTGGACAAATCTCAACCTACGAAACAAGTTTCAATCACGAGAACGCCAGCCATCAACAAATTGAAAAGAAAACATTCAAAACTGTCAAACCCAACTATAAAATATGCCATATCAAATAAAAGATTGTAAAACCCTTATGAATACATAAAATATAGGGAAAGGATTAGAATTTTACCGTAATCAATTTCAAACTCCTCAAACTCGTCATCGTCTTCAAATAGATCAATTTTCGCTTCTTCTGTTGTTGGCTTTGGTTGTTCAGTCGACATTCCTACTCTGTGTAATGTATAAAAACTTCTGTATCCCAACACATAACATCATTTGAAGCAAGTCTCTACCAAAAAACAGAAACATATATTTACAGCATCCACATGTATTCAACGCATAGTACACAAAATAAATCAAAAAGTTCAGTTCAAAACCTATTCCGAAACCTAGCTTGTCGTGGTCATTATCATGTTGTTTGCAAATTCACAGATACTAGAGAACCTGAGAAATACGAAAGGAATCAACTTACCAGATGACACCGCAGATTTGGATATAGCTTTTCTAACCATTGAGGGGAAATTTAGTTGGAACTCGTGCTTTAGGGATGTGATAACAGAAGCACAAATAACATCATATAGCAGCATGATCGCACCATGTACTAGATTATGGAGTGATTATGAAACGAAATGCATAGATAATTAATCAAACGTAAAAAAAAATTGTTGTATTTGATGTAAATTATTAAGAAAAACATATTTGTGTATTGTATTTGGTGTAAATTATTAAGAAATCCTATTTGTGTAGTGGTATAAAACTATCCCAACATCGGAGATATTACAACTAAGAACACAAAGGAACAGAGGGTGTGGAAATTTCCATTCATAAAGAATTTTTGTTCTATGTCCCGTATTTACAGTACTTACCTATATAAAGGATAAATACAGTTACTTGAGGTTAAGATATTTACTTTCCTAACTATTGACTAATTACCAATTAAGTGTAAAACTCCCCCTCAAGGTGGGGATTCTTCTATCTTGCACATAAATTTTAGCATCAAGTTGTGTGCACAACGGCAATCCTAACCTCATAATCTTGCCCACTAAATCCAACTTGTGCAATTCGAAATCAAACATTATTTTTCAATACGGAATCCAGAGTCCAACAGTAGACCGTGGAAGTGGAATTGAAAACCGCAAAAGAAAATCTTACTCTAGGCGGTAGTTGCGATGAAAATCGGGAGACAAGAACAGCCGATTTAGAAGAAAAATATAAGAAATGGATTTGAAATGATGGGGTGAGAAGAGGCATTTCAAATCTGCTGAAATTAGTAATGGGCCATATCTGCTGATTTCAAATACCAAATCCCTTTGTCCCCAAATCCAAATCAGCCAAATGAACTAATCCAAACGCAACCAAAGATTAATGGACGAGTATGATAGATACAGAGATTTACACGTATAATAGAGGTGCGCTCCGTAGCTAAAAAGTGGCGAGCTTGAATGTAGTGCGTAAAGGGTTAGTTCCTCTACTACACTCTTTCACTGGAAAAATAGAACATGGTTCTCAAAACAATAAAAGGAACATGATTAGGGTTCAAGTTCATCAAATTGAAGATGGGGCGGGGCGCAGCCAGGCGCCGGATTAGGCTCCGCAGCAAATTTCTTTGTCGTGTAAAACAGGACAGAAATTTCTGTTCAATCCGAAAAAAAATCGTTCCACTTTTTTCTTGTTTTCGATCCAAATCTGGAATATATTTCATTGCTCCAATAAATTCACCAAACCCCGCATGCATCTACATTAGTCTTATTAGAAAATTATGGATCACAAGTTATCGTTTTCAATACAACAAGGATCGAAGACGGAGAAATAATGCATAAATAGAAACGAAGAATATCTTAGCTTACAATTTCGGTGCTGCTTCCGAGCGCCGCTGCTTTTGATTAAGAGAGACTGTGAAGTGAAATCAAAGGTGGTACGGAGATGGGTGATTAAGCAGAGGCCACTAGTCACCAAAAAACGCCCAATCCTGCTTAGCCCGTTTGACAGGGTATGTTTTCTCGGGCCCGAATTATGCTACAATCACATTTTGATATAATAGAACATTGGCTCGAGCTTTATAAACATATCAAACTCAAAAATTTAAAAATTCGACTCGACTCGACTCGATTATAAACCGATAACTTTAAATATGACGAGTGGACATGGTTGTTACATATAAACTATAATATTTGGGCTCGGTTTGAAGGACTACAATTATCCCATTGGATTCACATGCATTTAAAATCATCGCATTACATTTTCATTTAAAAAAAAAAAATCATATTTAAATATATAATCGTTGATGCCAATATTATTTCAACTCGAACTCATACCCTTTCTTTATTAGAAAATTTTAGAGCACTATAACAGTGCTTATACCACAATTAAACGAATACTTTTTAAGACTGAAAAAAATGTTCAAATAATACTTAAATAGTATTTGTGTTCACAACTAATTTAAGAAAGAAATTATGAAATTTTTCTATAATTTTTTTTTTCAAATTAAACAAAATACACAAACACTTTTTCAAAACATTACCCTAACATAAGATTAGTTCAAGATAACTTTAAAATATTTGAATAATTTTTTTTGGATGTTGAAAGAAACACAAATAAACATATAAAATTAGCTAAAAAGAAGCATATAAACCAAATTTATGAATCAATCAATCAATTATGCTATCGTGGGTTCGTGGTACCAAACACACTGCAGGTAATTTTAATCATTAATTCGAGTAAAATGGCTGGCAAAGCTTGATACCAGTGATCAAAAAGTGAAGTTCAAATCCAATAAGATAATATAATTTTAAACCAGCCAAGTCAAGAAGATGGCATCTGATGGCTTTTGTAAAAACATTTAACATTCAAAACATAGTGTTGAAATACGTCACGCACATTGACAATGTATGTGTACAATACAGGTAAAAACACCTTGGCCAGGCATGAAAGTGCCCCTCTGAGGATATGTAGGTACCTCTGAACAAAAAACATGTCCCAAACAAGCACGAAAAAGGAATCAGAGCCCCAAGTCATACCAAATTCTTGAATCCCAGGTGGTTTGAGTACTAAAGAAGATACGGGGGAGTGACGAGGCTAAGACCCTTCGATCATAACCTGCACAGGCTCTGCAAATTCCACGTTGCGAGTTGCTGCTAGTGGCCCTCCGTTTGCCTCGGTTTCGCCACAGTTTGTCTCACTGCCAGACAAAGAATTCTCTGAGCCGACAGCGCGCATCAAGCCTTGGAACATCGAAAGATAGAACTGACTATGAGGTTGATTTCTCGAGTATCGAGTTGTTGTGAGAACATTGGAAGACGACCTCTCTGAATCAGCCTGGATGCCAGATAATACCGTTAGATCGAGGTTCGGAAAGACCGAACACCGGCATCTAGGACATTTCATATTTAGCCGAAGCCGCTTGTCGATGCATTCCACGTGAAAATTGTGGGCACAAGGAAGACCCAGAACCTGCATCGTGTCCAGTGAGGAATTTTGCGCAAGTACTCGTAGAATATCACGCCTGTCTCGTATTATCAGCTATAATTCCAGGGAAGAGAAGTTCTAATTTTCATTCTCGACTAGAATACACTTGAATAATGTAGAACCAAGTATATAAAAAACTAAGTGTGATAGCAATTCGAATCTTTTAAATTCTACTACAATAGATGAAACACACATTTTGGTTTCAATTGATGCAACGTAATGTTAATCACGCGTGACACTAGATTCAATTGTTGCTCCCAATATAATAAAATGACGACAAAATAATCACAAGATAACAGAATCTTAACAGCTGTCAGCTAGCATGTTGCTAAAGTAGAATGAGACTATTATATTGTGCAGTATCAGCTATCATCGCTCAGAATATTATCTTGATTGAACATAGATAAACTCACCTCATCTCCGACATAAAACTCTAGGACACTCGCTGCAATCTGTAGGAACCGCCTTCAGCCTAAACTTTGGAAGTTCTTGAACAAGAGCCTCCACAGCTTCTTTCTATACGTTGAAACAACAATTTACAAAGAAAGGTAATAACATGAAGTGAATGAAAGAATAAAGTTGGAAGCAAAATTTTGATGGATTTAAAATATTTGCTTCAAAATCAATATCAGAGAGAGATTAAATTACAGAACATTGAGAAAACCATGTTTCAAGACGGCCATTGATATAGTTGGTAAGACAAGCAAATCAAATTGAGTCGAAACCTCGCTTTCTAGTTCTTTAAATCAAAAACTTTTAACCTGAGCCGGGGTCAAGTACGGTCCAGGTTGGTATGCAGCGGCATTTTGGCCCATCCCTCTCATTTCTTGGCCTGCAGCCACCAGCGCCCAATCTGGCACTCGAACCATGTCAGCCAAAACCTGAAGTGAGAGTAAAAGTTTCAACACATCAAATAGTATAAAAATTAAAATAATGGTTTATCATGTAAAGAAGACTCGCTTGCCCAAACTTGTTTTGAGCATCTTATAAGCTACTAAAGCTTGTGAGATATTTTAGTAACTTATAAACTTTTACAAATTATTTTAAAATTATTTTCGTTCCGTGTTTGTAAAAAAATAAGTTTTCATAGAAAGCAAAAAAAATCAAGAGGGGAGAGAAAACAAATCAAATAATCAGAAGGCAGAAAAAAAAGTGAATAAAATGGATCTGAGAATAATTTAGAATAAAAGAATAAATATTGAGACTATTTTGAATAAAACTTATTACAAGATCTTAAATATAAACCAGCATTATTGATCTTATAAGATAATACCAGCTTATTTAGATTATCACACAGTTTTGAACACCTTATAAGCTGTTCTAAATAGCTTATAAGTTTTTAGCCATATAGACTCGAAGAAAAAGTTACATACACCATGTGAACAGATAGATATAATGCCTCATTAAGCAAAGACGAAAGCTCAAAATAACGATCAGTTAACTGACCATTCCTATACGGATACCGGCAATGCACACAAGTCCACAATAGCTGAACAGCAGCCAAATAAGGAAACCCCACTTCTGACCTTCTTCAGGCAACTGGACATGGTTCCCGAAGTTATTTCTATTTCTGGTATGGCATACGATCCATTAGTTCGTACTCAAAAGAGGAAATTAAAACAGCTTATACAATCTCTTGAGTTAGTGAACCATAGGGTACCAATGATAGTCCAAGGCAAGAACGGAAATCCTTCCACAAAAACATACATATCTCTGCTGCCAACCAAGATCCCTATGGCCATGACAAATATCGTAAAAAGAATAATACCACTAGTTACAGGAAACAACTTGAAGAAACAGAAAGGTGCGAGGAAAATTAACACGTAAATCCGAAGTTGTAAGTCAATGTTATGTACAAATTTATAGCTTAACACAACTTGCTAATAGGAGACTTTTATAAAAGCATGGTACTTTTAAGGTTAGCAAAAGGATGAGAGAAGTATTATGCAAGGAACGCATGCCATAAAATAGAGATTCAGAAAACCTATATAGCAAATTATTAGAAATTCCACGACTATTTAGAAAATTAAATTGCCAAGATTGAACGAGGAAAAAAAGGCATTACAATTCCATCCCAGCAGCCAGCCCATTATCTACAACATCAAGAGCCAAAAAACAAACACTACCGTATAGTCTACCTGATAAAGAGAGGAAAAACACACATTATTTCGAGTTATAAATTTACTAAAAGCATGAAGATCGCTTACCACAATCCATATGTGAAATGGATGAATACATAAGTGATATCTCTTCCATTAATTGCCACAATAATTCTAATGAAACAGTTGAGGAATAGTACATGTAATAACCAGCGGAGTAATATTAAAACTAGTAGATTTTCATACCCTAATTAACATAAAACGACTGAAATAAGAAAACAAAGTATTAATATATTTGAATCCAAGATTTAACATGAACTAAAAACTTGAAGTCAATGAAAAGATACATACTAGTTGCCAGCATAGACAAGAAGATTCCCTTGTACCAGCAAACAGCCACACTTCAGACATCACTCTTCCATTAAAAAATTCAAACCCTCCTCAGCTTAAATACCCAGAATCTAAGAGTTTCAAATTCTAACTAAAGCAGCTCATCATAATTAAATATATAAATTTTAATAGTAAAAAATAACATTATTATTATAAAATAAAATATACCAGAAAGCATATAAAATAATAATAAATGGAAAAATCACATTTGGATGCAGACGCCTTCATCGACAATAGAAACATTAATTACATATAACGCTTTTGGAGCCCAGCTAATTTTCCCAGGCTTCAACAAAAGAACGCCATTCGAATCTCCGTTCTTTCTTAGCTAATCATCAGGCCAGTCTATTGCCAAATTTAATTATTTTTAAATAAATTGTACACTGCTTTGTTTAATATTTTCATGTAACCCAAAATAACCACGATTACACATATATGAAGAACAAATTGGACAAAACATGCAACAATAAAAAATGAACTCTTTATAATCTTGGTTATCTAACTTATATAACCTTAGAGTTATTTCACATCGGTCAACTTTTCAATTTGAAAAACTAACTCCTTTAATATATTTGAGACTTGCTTTTAAATATCCAACAACATAATTAAATGTGTCTTTTTTATGGAGTCGCACAAAAAATGTTTATGTACTCCAGGAACCCACATTTATTTTTCGATGAAATTCAATGTAAAACATCGAAAATCTGGAACATATATATAATATTACAAAACAAATTGTTTTAGATTTAGTACAAAAAATAAAATTTTGAGTATAAAATTGAAACAATTATATTAATATCAATACTCTCTACACTTGATTGTGTGCTCAAATATCATACATCAGTACCATATTTTTAATGATGTTTTGTACCCATTTTCACATGAAAAAACATGTGTCTTTAATACCAAAATTCGTATTTGGGCACTCGAAAATCAAATATCAATGTTTGATCTAAAGCATTTAATATTCAAATATCATATATCAATACCAGATTTTCAATGTTTTGCAACAAATTTTCATCCGACAAAAGACATGTCATTAACACCAAAATTTATTATACATATTTGGATACTCATAATAATTCTGAAACATTTAGTATTAAAATAACATATATTAATAGCTATTTTTCAAAGTTTTGTACCGAATTTTCATCCAAAAAAGATGTTTCATTAATATCAAAATTTGTTATACATATATGGGTTCCCAAAATCATATATTAACATATCTAAAACATTTAGTTCTGAAAAATCATATATTTGTTCCTGATTTTCAATGTTTTTTTAACGAATTTCATCCAAAAAACATGTGGACCTAGGCAGAAACATTTTTTGTGTAAGCAGACAAAAATAATCAGCCTGACAAAAACAGTATACACATTTAACTATTTGGATGAAGATCTATTGATCATTTGCTCTTAATGTATTACAATACACTTGGGGAAATTATTTTTAAAAAAACAATTAACCAAGTTAAAATAACAAAATATCCAACCACACATATATTTTATAAATGGTTGTTAAAATTTCATAATATCACAAAAATTAGGAATTTAAATGTTCCAAATCAGGGCAGTTAAAAACATACAAAAAATAATTATCAAATTAACTTTCGTCAAACCCTTTTTTTTTAAAAAAAATATATAACTCTCCTACAATTATTTAAAAAAATTGAACAAAATTATAACTTAATTTGACCAAATATGATTGGTCAAACGAAGGTTTTGACATCCCCATTTCCCAAAATTCCCCTCACAGCAACCACACATAAGGGTTTTTCTGGGAAAAAAAGGTCCAGTGTATGTTTTTTTCTAAAAAGACAGGCTCTCTGGAATGAGGCCACCTTTAGAGAAACAATCAAACTAACTAAGCCTAGATAGATTAAGGGAGAGTTTGAGGGAGTCTTGCTTTTCAATACAGCTAAAACACAAAAAGACCCTAAATTCATCTGACACCCTAAAGGACTACCCTACAATTTAGGGATATTTTATTATATAATTTTTTGCTTTTTACGAAAAATAAGCTTCTCATTAAACTGTAGAGACCTATTTTAAAAAAACAAATAAAATTGACAAAGTCTTATTGTCAAAATCTCCCTACTTAAAAAATATACACGAGCAAAATCTGCCACCAGGGTCAATCTGGCTCAGAAATATTTGCTATTTACAGAAAATATATTATTTATATGATATTTTAAAAATAATTCGCTAAAAATGGAACTCTCCAGCAGATTATTATTCCGCTAGCATAATAAACTAATACTCCAGCATCCTTGACTTGCCTCAGAGGTAGTGACAATCAAATATCAACACTGCCATTTCTGATAATACGTGCAAATAGCTAATACATCATCGGCAAATCTTTCAGTATCTAAAGGGGCGCTGTGTAAGATGAAATCCAAGCAGAACAAAACAAGTACACCAATTAATTTATAAGAATCAGAGACTACAATCAGCATTTTCAAATCAAATATAAATTTGAATGGAAGAAAACAATTATTTAAGAGAGTGGTCCAAGAAAAGAAGGGCGTCACAGCCTCAGTTGCGATGATTCAAAAGTATAATCAAAGTGAACGAACTCATGGTTATGTGATGTATACATCACCGACTGTGTTTCGATGCAAAAATACATGAAGCATGAAAGCACAACTAAATACTTCAGAAGCCGTTGCAATAGGCAAAGCAACAGAAACCAATAACCAGACATTTCAAAATTTTCAAGTGCGTCTCAAATTTGATAAAAATAAATTATAACTAAAGAAAAATGCACATAATCAAACATACACAAGATCGTGTAAATCAATGCATCAGAGAGATTCCCAACGACAAATAATCAATTTCTTAAGAAATTCTGATGTCCCTGTCTGTTTATCATCACTTGCATTAACTAACCGACTTGAATTGATAAAAACCACCTAAAAAGCGTTATCAAGAAAATAGAAAACAAGGGTGATCAATGTGCAAAGTCACAACCAATATGAACAATACCTAAAGGCCACAACATAATCTTAAAAAAATGTTGAACTTGATGCCTCAGATTACAATATTTTCACAGTAAATCAAAATATATTTAACACCATCGTTGGCACCAATATAGAACTTCACAAGATGTTTGTTACTACATATAATGCATAACATAAAAAAATGTTTATTGCCAAGCATCACAATGGATTCAAATACTGGATAAATCTGAGATTCATAATGCTAATTTTTCCGGCAAGTTGGATTGCAATGACTTGAAAACTGGTGTTATTTTAAGCACCGGGTATAGCTTTTGGTAGATATTTATGTAATCGATAAAAGATTGTAAATAGTTTTGACTTTTGACCATAAAAAGGAACATATGCCATGAACTAAAAAACCTAGAGAGAAGTGTAAAATCGAAAATGAATTAACATAGCATAAGAGAGATTCCCATTAGACATAGTCATCTTCCTCCAATGGAGCTCTGATGTCCCTGTCTATTTTATCATCATTTGCTAAGAATTAAAACATAAACAACATTTCTAAAAAAAGGAATGCAAATTCATAATAGTTAAAAACGTCAAATGCGTCAAAGCCTCAGCTTAATAAGATTTTCATAGCGAATAGCTCAAAGTATATTTAACACCATCACAGGCAGGACACAGAACAAACTGAACTATCCTTAACGCATGAAATTATAAAGTAAAATAAATAAATACTTATATTTAAACTTATCATTGCGTAAAGGAACAGTGGAATAAGATATTCTGATTTCCAATAAAAAAATTAATCTTTCTCCAGGAGAAGTATGACGAATAAATCATCACATCATTTCCACACAATTCGAGGATCCCAGATTAAAAATGGTATTTAAAAATCAAATGCGAAAGAAATTTAACAAAACATAGAAATAGATGATCCAATTATCAGAAAATAACTTGGATCTCAAAAAGGTAAAAGTTACCGAGCACTTAAACAGAGAAGAGCGGCCGACGAAGGCGGATCCGGGCTCGTTTAGATTTCTCAGAATTAGGGTTTATGATTAGCCGCTACAAAATGAGCATATGTATATATAGAGAGGAAAATTGTATGAATGCGTCGATTTTGACCGGGAGTTCGCGGCTAGGGTTTCCAGACCCGAGCCAGAGTTACAGAAATTACCCTTTTGTACACGAAAGTTGGGCTGGATCCAAGCCCAGTTCTATTAGGACATCCGCATCCTTCGAAATTAATCCATGTTAATAACTCTCCATCTCATCAAAAATGATGGGGTCCACGAGCCACATATTCATTACATTAACACTTCCCAATTATTAACACACACCCACATTCATTTAATTTCAACTTTCATTATTTATGGGTCCCACTGTCCACTTACTCATTTTTTTTATTTTTAATATTTCAATATCTTTCTAATATTTTTAAAACTTTACAACAAATATTACTAAAAATAAATAGTATTATTATTTTAAAAATAACTTAATTCCAATATTCAGGTGTAGGCAGTGGATACGGAGCTCGGGAGGTGTAATTTGGATGATTCGAAGGATTTTCATAACCTTGGAAATTTGAAACAAACGGCCAATTTGGAAATTGTGGTGGATATTGTGTAGAAGAAACAAATCGAGGTCGATTTTGTGAGTTCTGACTATTGTCACTCATTTGGCTTAAAAATATGAAAAGATAAATGTTGTGGGATGAATTTGTAGAAATTGATTAGTATATACAGTGAGTAATTTCGAATATAGCCGTTGGTGCATAATTTTGCCGTTTGAAAATAGCCGTTGGTGATAATTAGCGACGGTTTTTGAAAAACCGTCGCACATAGCGACGGGTGTTAAAAAACCGTCGCAGATAGCGACCTTTTTTTTAAAAAAACATACGCTTTTCACTTTGCGACGGTTTACGAAAAACCGTCGCATAGTTGAGATGGTTTACGAAAAACCGTCGCAAATTTCGAAATAACGCCGTTCATTCTAATGAATTTTTGGCTGCCATGTCAGCCAAGATTATTAATTCTTGCTGGCGAAAATTAATGGGTGTTATTAACACCCATTAACCAACCAATGTGGGTGCCCTTAGGCCCGAAAATAATTACTTTTAAGAAAATGTCATGAATTTTATGCCCGACCCAATTACATTGAGAATAGCCAACCTAGTAAAAATCTGGTGAGGATCGAATACAAGATCCGGTAACCCAGTTCCGAATATTCTTTTTAATACCGGGTCATTTTAATCCGAGTACTGGTATTGGGTTCGAGACCTGAGTAGACATGTATAATTTAAATTTTAATAGTAAGAATATTATTTCACAAGTACTCCAAAATATTAAACATAGATAGATTAAAAATTAATTGTTATATTCGAGATGAAATAATTTTTTTTAAAAAAAAATTAAAACTGAAATAAATTATTTTTGAATGAAAAATACTCCCAACACTCACCACATACATATTAAATAGTACGTATCCACATGCATGATGGCGATGATGACTTGTGCAGCATGACAACACCCTTTTTGACTTTCTTTCATTTTGTTGCAGCAACCAGTCCCACTGCCCTATAATTAAATTAAATATATAAAATATTCCACCCATTTTTTATTCATATTATAGAAATTTCCTATGCAGGGATATATTATATATATATATAAGATTTTGTGAGTGCGTATGGTTCAAATTTGCTTCCGCATTCATGGATAATACTTCTAGTGCTCGAGTATTGCTGGTTTTTTTGTGCTTTTCTTGCATTCTTGGATTGAGTGGAGCAATCCCATTTACAAGTAAGCTAGCTACCAATTTTTAACATAAATACTTTTGAATTAATTCCCTCGTAAATCTTGAATACATAGTTGCTGATGATTTTGTATGAAATTTGATCTCTTATTTGCAGGAAGTGGAAATCTGGTGCAGAAATCTCAAAGTTATAGGTCAGTTGCAGACATGGTATGTATAATGTGCTTGATAAATATTGTTCGTGTATGAATCAAAGAGTGCCTTAATTTTCTTGGCAATACTATTCTTGATCTTTCTTCTTTTTTATGACTTAAATTTTAAGTTAGTTTACATCAAATTCAAAAATCATACGTAATCCTAAACAGTTTAAAGATACATACTATTAAGTTACATATAAGTGGATGTAGTTGCAGTAGTCGGAGTATTCATTAAAAAAAAATCACTCAAGAGAAGTTTAAATATGCAGGAAAATAAAGGTGAAAGGTGGGAGTTAAACACAAAAAAGAGAAGACTGATGGAAATAGAGGTGGATGACTATCCAGGGTCTGGGGCTAATAATCGCCACACTCCAAGAACACAAGTTGGAAGAGGCTGTCCCGACTGCTGAACTAATCGATCTCCGGCGTATTTCAGGTACGTACTTCAATCCTGAATTCTAGCTATAAGGAACGCGTGAGTGCTGTGGGTGTCGAATGGTAGAGTGTGACTGTGAAGAGTGTGTTGTGTTCATTAAAGAAATATACATGAGCCTCTTGAATAAGTAACGAGGACCAACTTTACGGTTCTGTTAGATATTTCATATCAAATGAATTAAATTCTTCAGAGTTGTATGTAAAAACTCGGACAATCCTCTCGCCTTGAGTTAGTTTTGGTGTGTAGTTAGGCTCGTGATCTTAACATAGTTCTAGAGTTCAAGTTCACAGTTATGTGATGGATTACTCTTTTGGCGTGACCATTAATATTTTGTAAACTTCATATTTCAGTTGTGCATCTCTGAACATGAGGAATTATGCGAATACAGACATGAACAATCTTCTCTTCTGAATTTTGAGATAAATGGTCTCCAGGATTAATTAAAGTATACATGTGGTGAAAGGACCTACTTCAGCTAGAGTTGTAATAATTATATTGAGCAACTGTGGATTAATTTATGTTAAGTGCATGTCCAGAAGTGTATTTTGAGGTGGAGCGCACTCTCTTGAGTGCAAATTCAAAACTATGTAATGTATTTTCATTGTCGGGTGAAAAATATTAGGTCTCCGAATCCGTTAATTAATTTCTAAGTGGAAAACATAATTAATTGGAAGCAAATATATACATGTACGTGCAACATTAATTGAGTTAACTAATTTTGCATCAACGGGGTAAATATATACACTTTCTCTTTTTTTCTTATAGGCAAAAATATGGTAGATTTTAGTATCGTGTCTCCAATATTACACGTATAATTTATTTATTTTTCGGCATTAAATAATTTTTTTATTTTTGATTGACTTTATATTCACTTCTAACATGTTTACTGGGAAAAGAAAAATTACGTTATTCAACTTGTATTTGATATATAATTTATTACATTTTCGTATATATAACTAATTTGATTCTGTTTACGAATTTGAAACCAAACTTTAATTTAATTTGCCGTTGGAATGGAGTTAAAATGAGAAATTATCGGAAATTCGAATTTTTTGAAAGCTAGTATTTCAACCGTACGATGCAAACGAGCTCAGCCCAATGCTCGCAGCCTCCTAATTTCAACGGACCCTCCCTTGGATAAAGACTCTCTCTTCGTGTCATTTTGAACCTATGCATTATTATTTTAATATAATATTAATTTCTGAATATCATTAAACTTGTGCATCGAATTAAAACCCATCTCCACTAATCCATCGACGTAAAAAAAATAACAATTCTTGAATATTTCATAATTTATTAAAATACCAAAATAAGAAAAATGTCAGGCTTGAATTATTATTTATTATTTTATTGGTTCCAATAATCAATTAAAACTTATATTATGATATAAACATGATTAAATTCAATCAAGTTTATTAAAATAACTGTAATTAATTAAAACTTAATTACGTGGTCAGGCTAATCAACGTACGTGATGTCCCCTTAAATTAAGTTTAATTCACAAATAATTTAAAAGGGTAAAAACAAAAAAGAAAAAGAACAAAGTTGGCCATATAAGAATTTAAAAAGAATCAATTGCGCCATATGGCGCACATGGCGCATGCAGCTACGGCACATGTTCGTCATCCCCAAAGCAGCATCGGGCAAGAAGTGCACTATTTTGGCATTTAGGATTCAAAAAGAATCAATTGCGCCATATGGCGCACGCAGCTACGTCACCTGTTCACCATCCCCAACGTATATAGCATCGGGCATGCAGTGCACTATTTTGGCATTTAGGATGCCCACCTACTAACATATCTTCCAAACAATTTTAGCAACGGCTTATATGATCATATCCGAACAGATTGGGTGAATAGGGTACGCAATCTACCGGACATAGAGAATTTATTCAATACAGTAGAATGCAATATATCAAATGAATGAGCAAACTTGGACATTTATAATGGAAAATGGGACTTTGATTATAGTACCTAGACATTGCTTCTTATTAGACATGTATCTGTCCACATGTTGTCTGCCGACAATTGCCCACGCTTTGTCCTTTGTCAGTAGACATGATGACTCATACTGTTATGGCCTTATCATGGGCAGTGATTGTCAGGCTAATGATTTTGAGATATGGTATCTCATTTTTACGGATCCAAAAATGACACCTATACCAAGGTCGGGCATATGATTGCGATGTGAGACTATGTCTTCTTAGTCTCATTACACTATCTTGGATAAGCCGAGAGTCCAGGCTCACTTGAGCATGTGCTGGTCTGATCAGCTTCCCTCGTCGTTGCAAATCTGGATATGTACACGAGATGGTTCTTATCCCGAATTTCCTTTTCTTTCTGACCTCTCCACGGTCCGAGCTCTCGGATGAGCCAGATAGTTCTCGGTGTATCACCAACTTCTATCGCCGTCAAATCTTTCGTCGGCTATTAGAGTTAGTTTAGCTTAGCTACAAGGGAAGCTTTCATAGAGATGTGCTACTATAATTGCCTAACGACGATGAAATAATATTGATTATGGTTAAAAGGCAGATTCATTGATGTTTCTAAATTTGTTGGTTGATGACGATGTCGGGTAGATTGGGTGAGTTGGATGGGCAATCTATTCGAGCAGAGAAGTGTACTTTCCCGATAAATATTTTTACATGTTGGGATGAGTCTGACATGACCTGATGGGATGAGCCCGAGTGGTCTGGCCTGGTCTCTCGGGTGGTATGGCATGTCCTAGTCTGCTTGGCTTGGTGGGATGACCTTGGGTCAGACAATCTGCACACACTCAACAAGATAATGTCAGTGGGGTGCCGGAAGATTTTCCGATGTAGCCACTCTGACGCTCAAGTCAATACAAGGTTCATCAAGTAGAGAGAGAATTTTTTGAATGCAGTAGATTTCCCTCTCTCAAATGAGTAAACCTGGGTATTTATAAGGGAGATGATGACCTCGATTACAATGTATGTACACTATTCTTGATTAGACATATGCTCATGCACTATCGTCTGACAACTGCCCATGCCATGTCATCTGACAGTAGGCATGGCGAACCCATACTATTCGGGTCTTGTCATGGGCATTGATTATCATGCTAATGATGCATGATGACCCATATTGGTCGGGTCACCTGAACCCTGTACGGGCTGGAGGACCCTGGTCGGGCGAAGTACCATGTACGGGCTAGAGGACCCTGTTCAAGCAAAAAAATCCTGTTCGGGCGAGAGTGCCATGTCCGAGCTAGACTACACTGTTTAAATTTTACCCATGCACTACTCTTTGGAGCAAATTAGAATTTGACTCGTTTAAGTTTTTTCTTTTCATCCGAGTCCAAGAATGACTCAAGCCCTTTCCAGGATATCATCCGTTGAATTTAAGTTTCTAGTCGGATGGGAGTATGTTTTTTTTAGTTTCTTATATTAATGATGAAATGTGGTTGCAACGATCTCATGCACAAATCACATCTCTGTTACAAAAATTCTCATAAGACGGTGTCACAGATCAATTTCGTGAGACATATATCTTATTTAGGTCATCTATAAAGAAAATTATTATTTTTATGTCAAAAATATTATTTTTTATTATAAACTTATGTAGGATTGACCTATTTTACAAAAAAGATATGTGACCATCTCACAAGAAACTTACTTTATGTGCATTTGTTTTGTCATATTTAAAGAACAAAAATTGTTGACAATGGTCAATTCGTAATTCAAAACTCTTAAAAATTTCTAAACTTCCACTGTGTTTTCCCCATTATGCGTGCCTTTAAGGACGCCCACATTGGGGTTTGAACACCAATGTAGTATTAATGCCAATGTGGGTGGTGTTGTGTCACGTAAATAATTTGAAATTGAATTTATTTAATGTAAAATAAGAATAAGATGAATGAGTGGACATCGAGATCTACAAATAATGAATGTTAATATTAAAATTAATGTAGGAGAATAAATGTGTCAATATAATGTGTATGTGGCATGTGAACCCCACGATTTTTGATAAGGTGATGAATGTTATAAAGGTAACGAATACGGTTGCGCTAATGAATAATAAGTGTCTTGTCAAGTTTGTCACATCATTATTTTTTGAGGCAAAAACTTGTGTGAGACGGTGTCACGGATCGTATTTTGTGAGACAGATCTCTTATTTGAGTCATCAATGAAAAAATATTATTTTTTATGCTAAGAGTATTACTTTTTATTGTGAATATCGGTAGAGTGTACCCGTCTCACAGATAAAGATTCGTGAGACCGTCTCACAACAGATCTACTCATTTTTTGAACATTTAAATTAATTTTCAAGATAAAAAATTGAATAAATTTTTTACATAACTGAAATATTAGTTTTTCTTTTATTACAGTCAATACTTAATTGAATATTTGTTTCATTCAAATATATGATTAGAAAAGTATGTATATAGAAATCGAAATTTTGGCTAAATAAGAAATATATTAAAAAAAAATTGAGCGCAGGCTTGATAACTGCAAGCCATGCGGAGGTGCTATTCCGCTCTGCATGGCAGGAGAATTAAATCTTCGGGTGGTTCTGAGAAAAATACATGTGCTTACCATAAACACTTTTGTAGAAACTAAATATGCATTTCACTCGAGTTTAGTCTGCAGAAGCTTACACATAATATGTGTTTAAGAAACAAATAGAACTGAGTTTTTTAAGTAAAAATCCAAAAATAGTTTTTTAATGATTACAAACATTATATTAATATAATTTAATCTAATTTATATGAATCAAGTTTTTTTAAGCAAGGTAAATAAAGTTATTACATATGATACAAACTTAGTAAAAATCCAACCTGTTTTGACCTGTTCAATTCCGGTTCGACCGATTCTTGATCGGTTTGAAAGGTAAAATGGTTTTTGGTGAATGTACGAATTGGATCTATGACCAATTTTAGGTCGAACGGAAAATAACAATTCAAAATAACGATTACCAAAATGTAAAGAAACTAAAAACCGGAAAACGAATTATTCGACTTGATTCCAAACTAATATCGAAAATTTTGATTCGATCGGAGTCTTGAAAATTTCAGATAAAACCAAAACGAAATGATATAATAAACCAAAAAATACAACTAACTTTACAAAAAAGATTTCTTACTGTTATTATCTTCTAAGTTCTTATAAAAAAAATTGCATACTTTCATCGTTTGGATTTTAAAATAAAATTATCAAGATAAATTTTTTGTTAAAAATTACTGATTCTTAAAAAAAAAAAAACAACTGATACAAACCACATTTAATTCTGTAATTGATTTAACGCCTACCAAATTTTAATGTTCACAACCAATGCAGAGTAGTACACATGCCTCGTTGAGGTTGACAGGTTACCTCAGCCTGGCAAATATAAATATAAACAGATTAATTTAAGTTAAATAATTTTTAATCATTTTTTGTCCATATTTTATCGAACCAACATGTCGTACAAGATTTGTAAAATGCGACTCGTTTGATTAATATGATTTACAAATTATTATGTTAATATGATAGTTTATTCGTTATGTGTAAAAGATAACTATTTATTACAATTTTAAATTAACATTTCATAAAGTTAAAAAAAAAATAAAATAAAAAAATTTCACACAGAACCCACCCACCCACCTACTCACGATGGTGGACTCGTGTAGTATTAAAAAACATGTGGCATTTGAAAAGGTGTTTGAATAAAAATTCAGGCTGAGTTAATGGCGAGTAGAACATGTTACATTGAAAAAATGTTTGAATAAATTTATTTAAAATAGTTTATATATTATGATGTCTTATAAATAGTTTTTACGAGCTTATATGTTTTAAAATAACATATTAAAAATATTGTGTCAGCCCGTAAGTTACCTATTAAAAGATAGTACTTGTAGGTTCATATGTCTTACACAAAATTAATTATAATTAACTATTATTAATACTGATGATAATATATCTTAGGGTTTCTATATTTCTTATCGATACTTTTATTAACTAAGTATAAGTATTAGAAAACTTGTAATCATTTTTAAAACACAAAACTGTTAAGAGAATATTTTTCGAGTTAATTTTGTTAATAAATCTCCTATCCTACTCAAGAAAAATGTTATTTTTTGATATGATCTTACGGATCGTATTTTGTGAGACATATATATTATTTGGGTTATTCATGAAAAATATTATTTTTTATGCTAAGAGTATTACTTTTTTTGTGAATATTGGTAGGCTTGATCCGTCTCACAGATATAGATTCGTGAGGCCAAAAACCTATTCATATTTTGAGTAGAAAATAATATATTTTAAATGAAAAATAATATTTTTAATAAAAAAATAATATTTTTTGACGAGTCAATTCAGGAGAAAGAAAAATTAATATCATAAAATTGAAAATCATTAGTTTGCATGTAATTTAATTTTCGATATTATCCTCTTTCTTTATTGAGAATAAACCTAATAATACAACTAGGATACGTGGCTCAATCGCAGCCTCTCATAAGATGCAAAATTTGGACCATAACTTCAAAAAGTTGAGAAGACTACACACTCCGACCTGTCGACTTCAATGAATACAGAGAAATATCTACTTTCTTATCTCTATTCAGTCTCCGCCCTCCATCGGTGCTCATCCAACCCTTAGAATCCCAAACCATATCCAATTTCGGATCCATTAGTATATCAAAAATTTCCCCACTCCCTAGTCCACCCCGAAGTCCCCGTTTCCCCAAGAATCTCAACAATGGCTTCTATCACCCTCAAATGCTTCGTTGGACTCCGCCACTCCACTGCATTGGACAACCATTCCGGCAGCGGCTGCTACCAACCCTGCCGTTCTGTCCCACCGCAGCAACGTGCTCCGTATAAAGGCCTCGAAATCTAGTCCAAGAGTTGCTGGCCGCAACCTCAGAGTGGCTGTTGTAGGCGGTGGTCCAGCTGGTGGTTCTGCGGCGGAGACGCTTGCGAAGGGTGGCATTGAGACTGTCCTCTTTGAACGCAAGCTCGACAACTGTAAGCCATGTGGGGGTGCTATCCCGCTATGCATGGTGGGAGAATTCGATCTCCCGTTGGATATCATTGATCGGAGAGTGACAAAGATGAAAATGATCTCACCGTCGAATGTGGCGGTCGACATCGGGCGAACACTCAAGCCCCACGAGTACATCGGAATGGTCCGCCGAGAAGTGCTCGATTCCTACCTGCGCGACCGCGCTGCCGCCGCTGGTGCCACTGTTGTCAACGGGCTTTTCTTGAAAATGGACCTCCCTAAAGAGAAAAATGCCCCATACGTTATGCACTACACCGATTACAACTCTAAAGCCGGTGGTGCTGGGGAGAAGAAAACGATCGAAGTCGATGCTGTCATCGGTGCAGATGGCGCCAACTCCCGCGTAGCGAAAGGCATAGGCGCCGGCGACTACGAATACGCCATCGCATTCCAAGAGCGCATAAAAATCCCCGATTCCAAAATGAAGTATTACGAGGATCTAGCGGAAATGTACGTCGGGGACGATGTTTCCCCGGACTTTTACGGTTGGGTTTTCCCCAAATGCGACCACGTAGCCGTGGGCACTGGCACCGTAACCCACAAAGGAGACATAAAGAAATTCCAAACCGCAACCAGGATCCGAGCGCAAGACAAAATCGAAGGGGGCAAAATCATCCGTGTCGAGGCGCACCCAATCCCAGAACACCCAAGACCCCGAAGAGTCCTCGAACGGGTAGCACTAGTCGGCGACGCCGCCGGATACGTGACAAAATGCTCCGGCGAAGGGATATACTTCGCCGCAAAAAGCGGACGAATGTGCGCTGAAGCCATTGTTGAAGGATCCGAAAACGGGAAGCGAATGATCGATGAAAGTGATCTGCGAATATACTTGGAGAAATGGGACAAGACTTACTGGCCGACATACAAGGTTTTGGATGTGCTGCAGAAGTTATTTTACCGATCGAATCCAGCAAGGGAAGCTTTTGTAGAGATGTGTGCCGACGAATATGTGCAGAAGATGACATTTGACAGCTATTTGTACAAGAAAGTTGTGCCTGGGAACCCATTGGATGATTTGAAATTGGCTGTGAACACCATCGGAAGTTTGGTAAGGGCGAATGCTTTGAAGAAGGAGATGGAGAAGCTGAGTGTCTAAGATCTATCTCTTCCATTTGAAACGTTGTATGGTAAACTCAATTACAACATGTTGTCATGTCTAATGAAGTTTGATGAAATTGAGGTAGAAAAAACACTGCATTTTGATTATTTTTTAAAAAAAAACAGCTGATTTCTTGGTTTAATTTAAGCTTCTGTTTGGTGTATGCGTCCTTTAACCTCTCCGATGATGATCTCAGACCAGTCTTGAAATCACATACATAGAAATAAACTAAAAGTTCTAGTACCATTACATTAATTAAAGATTTCACGAGCCATAACCGCCCTTCTGTTTCCCCTTGATTTCATTTTTCCCATTGTTGAATTGGAGCTCCTTTAATCTCACCGAAGTATTCTGTAATTTAGAACTGTCCGAGTTCTATAGATTGAAAGTACTACGTGCATCATCAAACGCTGGCATATTTAATTTTCTTACCAACATGTATTATAAAGAACCACACCATTACAGAAGCTCGAAATAATGTACTGTTTCAACTATATTTTCACCTAACGACCCTTTACGAGATCTTATGATAATTGCCAGAAGTTGGTTGGTATGTTGATGAATTGATGATCCCTTTTTTGATGGCTTCTCGCAGTTAGTTCACTCACTGTGCATGTTTGAAGCTAGGCGTGAGTGATTTAGCGGTGGGTCAGATATTGCCTACCTTGGCTAGGCCTTGACCCAAAGTGCGTATGGGCCGTTGAATTTCACAGGCTTGTCTAATCTCCAAACAGATCTATTAATTATTTGATTGCAATTAGTAGGTGATATTTTTAAGAGTATGGTCTTTCACAACCGTTCTCATATTCATGACAAAGATTGATCATGTCCATGTTTACAACAAAAAGTAATATATTTGAAATAAAAAATAATTCTTTCTCGCGGATGATCATATAGAATATCTGTTTCATAAAATTGACCGGTGAAATAGTCTGATATGAATTTATGTGTATTTTTTTTATATGATAAACAAAATAAAAAAATAATATAAATAATTTAATCAATAAAATATACACTATATTTTTATTCAATACTATTATACATTCTACTCAAATTATCTTAATAATTATAATTTATTTTTTTTGTTTAATTTCGTCAAATCAACTAAACGATGCTATAATAAGATGTTAAATTACTGAATTAGTGATAATTATATTGTGAAAGATGTTTTTGTTACTGATTTGACAAGAAACAGGATCTCATCCTGTTTCGTAGGACCGGACGCATTCTCCATTAATCGAGAATCTTCCTTCATGGCTTATTTCTTCAAGAGTGCAGTAATAATTCATAGAGTTATTTGTAGTAAATCTTGTCACTTATTGAAAATATACACCTATTCTCTATGAACGTTAAATAGATATCATAAATTTTAATTTTTTTATAAAAAAATTTGCGTAAATACCATTTGCACCATCTGAAATCTCACAGCTGGATTATTTTGAATAGATTACTCGTCAAAATGACAATTGTCAAAACAAAGAAAACTCAATTTGCTATCATTCATATTTCAGACCGACTAGATTAGTTCAATCATGTAACGTCTAATTAACATAGATAACATTTGAACTAGTATAGAAAGTCTGAAATATGACTTGTAGGAAATTAAATTTTTTTTGCTCACTGATTATTTTGATAATTGTTCTACGAGATATCATCAACATACTTCAACCCACCATATTCCAAGTTGTGCAGGAGGTGTATGTACAATTTTTTTAATAAAAAACTAAGAGAATACATATTTAATTTTCATTAAAAAATGAACAATTTCGAAATTTCACAAAAAATTTTGATGGAAAACCCTATAATTCATATCATCAAAATTGTGGTGTGAGGATTATTGATTACTATCAAAATATAAACAAATCTAAGCGTTTTTCCATGTAGTAAATTTAAATATAAATATTGAATTTTTTAAATCGCATAAGAGTTTTTGCATCCATCTCCATTGGGTCAATTTCAATTTCAAAGGGAAAAAGAAAGAAGAAAGAAACACCATGAAACACAACTTGTATTGAATCATACTCCGGGGTAAAAAAAAGATTTCACCGAGTCCTCATCCGTAAAAATCCTGTCTTTTTCTTTTTAAAATCGTATTCTTCTCACAATTTTTATCCGTCTGTCGTCTGCAGGTTCAGTGTGAAAGTGTCACGGGTAGAGTTAATTCTGCTCAATTTCTCGTTCTTTAAGTCTTTCTTCTTTTTTTCCTGTTAATTTGCGTCGAATATGTGTGAGCGTGTTTGTGATTTATTACAAAAATCTGGAGCATTATAATGGATTATGAATCTCTGGTTGTTATTAAAATTTAATTATTTGATCACTGATGCGTAAAGTCTTTTTTTTCCCTGTTTGATTTTGAGTGTTACTATAAATTTGTACTGAACATCAATTGCTGTGCAAATTGGTCTACGATTCTGGTTTTGTTTTATCTTGCGGTAGATTGAAGTTTCTGGGTTTTGGGGGTGGGTTTGTAGCTAAGAAAATCACTGAGCTGTAATATTTGGAAGTTTTCAATTTTCAAATAAATTGTTATGATTGAAAAGTAGAGTAGAATGTGCGAAAGATATTATAAGCTTCTAATTCTTGAATCCTGAACTTTTCCTGTTGCCTGGGTCTATGCTGTTGATTGTTGGCTTGTGTCTTGACAATTTCATAATTCTTTTGTCATTTCAGGTTGCGAGATGACATCATCAGCAACCACCTTTTCAATTGGCTCCACCGCAGCTGCTGGCTCCAAAGTTGGCCCCTATTCACAACTAAAGGCGTCGAGTGCCAAGTCGAAATCTGAAAACCACCTTATTAGTTTCAATGGCCTCAAAGCAGCAACCTCCATAAGACATGACTCCAAGTCCTTGTCTACGGGCAGCGAGAGCGCTGCAGCTCTGAAGCACTCTTATGTCAAAAAAGCCCAAAAGCATTACAACAGAACACACTATCATGTTCAACCTCATGCTTCCTATAAGGTAGCTGTTCTTGGAGCTGCTGGTGGTATAGGCCAGCCGCTAGCACTTTTGATCAAAATGTCACCACTAGTTTCTCAACTAAACCTTTATGATATAGCAAACGTGAAGGGAGTTGCAGCTGATCTGAGTCACTGCAACACACCTTCGGTGGTTACAGATTTTACTGGAGAATCCAATCTCCCCAATAGTTTGAAGGGTTCTAATGTTGTTGTCGTACCTGCTGGTGTTCCAAGAAAGCCCGGTATGACCCTAGATGACCTCTTTAACATAAATGCCAACATAGTGAAAACATTAGTCGAGGCTGTTGCCGATAACTGCCCCGATGCCTTGATTCACATCATAAGCAATCCAATCAATTCGACAGTTCCAATTGCTGCCGAGGTCTTGAAAGAGAAGGGGGTATATGATCCCAAGAAGCTCTTCGGTGTTACCACTCTTGATGTAGTTCGAGCGAATACTTTTGTCGCTCAAAGAAAAAACTTGAGGCTTATTGATGTTGATATACCGGTTATTGGTGGCCATGCAGGAGTTACTATCCTCCCCTTGTTGTCAAAGACCAAACCGTCGGTCGCTTTTAATGACGAAGAAGTGCAAGAACTGACTCTTAGGATTCAAAATGCTGGCACAGAAGTTGTTGAGGCCAAGGCTGGAGCAGGATCAGCTACTCTTTCAATGGCATATGCCGCAGCTCGGTTTGTTGAGTCGTCCCTCCGTGGTCTGGATGGCGATGGTGATGTTTACGAATGTGCTTATGTCCAATCTGATCTTACAGAGCTGCCTTTCTTTGCCTCAAGAATTAAGCTTGGAAGAAATGGAGTTGAGGCTTTCGTTCCATCTATCCTTCAAGGATTAACCGAGTACGAACAGAAGGCATTGGAAGCTCTAAAGCCAGAATTGAAGTCGAGTATTGAGAAAGGCGTAGCATTTGTTCGGAAGCAGCCTGTGGCTGTTTAGAATTTAGTGCTGGTTGAAGCAGTATCTATCAGGAAAAATTAAGAGGTGCAGCCGTCACAGGTTTATTGATGTATCTGCATTCCAGTTTTGTAGGCAACTTACTGAACAGTTTGCCTTCTATTGTCGTGCTGAAGTCTCTCCAGCAATAGAAAATGAGTATTTTGTTAAGTTATCGGGTAATTTCGACGTTTTATATGATATACGAGACAATGCAGCCATGCAAACTAAAATTATAAATAACAGAACATTTTTAATTTTTCTCAGACGACGTGATATATTCAGTAAAAAAATCTATAGATTAAGTATAAAAAATATTATTCTCCAGAAATTAAAATCAAACACACCTGCGTACCCCTATACATTAACTAAATACATTAACAAAAAAGAATAGGTCTTTTGTGAGACGGTCTCATGAATCTTTATTGTGAGACGGTCTCATGAGTTATATTTTTTCATGGATGACCAAAATAAGAGATCCGTCTCACAAAATACGACCCGTGAGACCATCTGATACAAATTTTTGTCAACCAAAAAATACATTTTTAAAAGTTCTTTTAAAAAAACACCTCAAAGTTTCATACAAAACCGTGACCTCAACGCACACATATAACATTTGAATGTGCTGCTGATTCTACTGAAACATCGATCTCATACAAATAGAGGTTCGTTTTTCTAATCTTACATAGCCAAGAATTTAACACAAAGGCATGTAGTGAATTTGTGGCGCTGTAATTCTCAAAGACCAGACGTACGGAAGTCTTGATATTGTCTAAGACATCACCCCTCCAAGAAAGCCTTGATTTTTATCAAAAGCAAGATTTTTCTCGACATGGCATTGAATAATATCATTCTGACTTGAAATGTAAGAGAAATGAACCCAAGGCAAGAGCAAATAGGATAATCACCCCCCATTTGAACAATCTTTGAATCCGTATGTAATTTTTTCAAATAATGTGAGTATCCACAGCTTCTGTACTAATTCCCCTCCCTCATCCTGTCTCATGAGTCCCTCCCCACATTCCGAATTATTGGACAACAGTGTTTGCATATCCTCTAAATAAACATGGTGGTTTCTTTAAACCCTGAAGTGAAGGAAGATAACCGTCAACAGCTGCTAAATCTTCACTTCATATATCCTTCTTCTCACTTGTGCTGCAACTTGAAGTTCCTCTGATTTGCCTATCACCAGTAATTGTTACAGGAGCAGTGTCCCCCGTGGAAATGATGAAACCGATTCCGATCTCTGATAATCACTTTCCGGTTGTACACTGCGGACAGAAGTTTAGCAAAATTATGGCAATCTAGACATATACGAAGATCTTTTGCAACCCTCAACGTCGTACCAGGTGGGGTTGAAAGAACCCCAAAAGCGATAGCCAATTTCTCACTATGGTAAGAAAGTGCATTCTCCTTCTCTGCTGCTCCCATGTCGCGCAACTCCAAATTTACTTCAGCGACATAACCAGCAATCCTAAGCTGCTGGTTTATTTCCCGCATCATTTCATATATTTCCTTCTTTCTTGGATGTAAAACATCATCTGCAACAAATTCATGAACATGCCCTCTTAACTTGATCGTGCTACAAGCCGGAGTCGTTTGAATACCTCTATCTTTCATCAATTTCCTCACTTCCACAACCTTTTCCCACATACCTACGGAAGAATAAATATTCAACAATAAGATATAGTCCCCTGATTCTTGAGCTTTGAGCTCAACCAAATGCTCGATGGCTCGTTCTCCAAGTTCAACTTGGCGGTGGATTCTACACGCTCCTAGCAATGTTCTCCACATTGCTGCATCGGGCTTGAACGTCATTGAAATGATGAGATTGTATGCCTCCTCAAGTAGACCAGCACGACCCAAAAGATCTACCATACACCCATAATGGTGAATGTTCGGAAGAACCCCAAAATCTCGACTCATACAATGGAAAATCTGCCGACCCTCATTGACTAAACCCGAGTGGCTACAAGCTGATAATAACCCGGTAAATGTCTGATCACCGGGGAAAACACCTGCTCTCTGCATCTCTTCGAAAGCTGCAATCGCATCTCTGCCATACCCGTTACTCGCTAAACCTGAAATCATCGAACTCCAGGTGACCACATCTTTACTTACCATCTTCTTAAACACGTCGAACGCTTTTTCCACGCATCCACAACGCGAATACATGGCTATAAGAGAATTGCAAATATTTATTTCATTGTGAAGACTTTGTTCCGTAACATAGTTATGGACTTTTTCACCGAATTCTAGTGCATTCAAGCTTGCACAAGCTTGAAGGACAAGCAAACAGGTGACATTGTCTGGTTGGCATTCGAATGAATTTCTCATTAGATCAAACAAACCCAAGGCATCTCGTGTTCGCCCGTTACGAGTATAGCAAGAAATCAATACATTCCAAGCAACGGTATCTTTACGAGTCATTTCATCAAACAATTTACAGGCATCACCACCTTTACCTAAACACGAGTAAAAATCCACCAATGTAGTCAGTAAAAGGCCATCAGATTTATAACCATCTTTCCAAATCCTTGCATGAATCTGCAACCCATTAGACAAAGACCCGATCTTTACACAACATTTCACGGCAACTGTCGCTGACAAAGCGTTGGCATAAATGCCTAAAGAAAGTAATTCTTGGTATAACACAAGTCCTTTTTGAGCTGAATCACTAGTAACCGAATAAGCCTTGATCATGGTATTATACAAAGAAACGCTGGGATCAGGAAACTCGCAAAATATTCTGTGAGAGTAGGATAAATCACGCAACAGAGGGGTCCCGAATCGAGAGAGAAATGAGAGGAAAATGCGGGTGTTGTAGAAATAAGAGGTGCGGAGGAGATAAGAGTGGACCTGGAGCAAATGGGATTTTTTAGTGCATGATTTTATGAGGGAAATCGTCGTCTTTTCATCATGGAGTTGGTGTTGAGCTGCTGAGGAGGTGGTCGACAGCGACTCGTGGTGGCGATCAAGTGCTGCGGCGGCTCCGATGAAAGATCGAGATAAAGGGTCGCCAAAGTATAATCGTGAGCAATGAAACGAGTAGATTCTTCTCATTGGAGTTCCCACAACCAAAAAATTGATTGAATAAATCACATATATAGTATGTGATGGAGAATCAAAGAGTGAGCGAAAAACCTCAAGTTTTAGTATTATAAAATTAAATAAAGAATACAAAGAGAATATGTATATAAAGCTCAGATCGTAATAACTAGTGTAAACACAAAAAAAACAAACACAAAAAAAACAAAATAACTAATCTAATCTTAGAACTAACAATAATATATTTTACCATGTTAATCGAGTTGGAAAAAGGTCTGTGTGAGTGGTGCTTTTATTTCCGTTAAACTTGAAAAGAGGACGGCGATTGGGTATTTGGATTTGAATAAATAAAAACATTAAATTATAATTTGAACAAAGAAAAAGAAATTTGTGTCAAATGCCATACCATTTATATCACATATTGTCTACAAAGTAGTGAAAAAATACAGAAAGGTAATCAATATTACCGGCTGCAACTAAACACTTGATTATATTAGAACATCATAAAATCCCCAGAGTTACAATAAATGTAATCGGAAAGCAAATACTCCAACTCTTCCTCGTCGGCATCCACGAGAGTATGGAAGCCAGGGCTTGGTGTGTTTTGATCGGAATTTGAAGGGTTGTCAAAGGATTTCGAAGATGAATCAGCCACATGATTTCCTCCAGTTAGTCTTCTCTTCTTATAATTTGCTTTGAAACATGCTTGTCTTAGTCTCTTGGTTTTGTCCTCCAACTGCAAATCAGGAATCTCTTCCATCAATTTCTTTTCTTGCTCTAAAATCACAATGGCGTCTCTCAGCTTTACTTCTCCTCCATCTTTACCCAATTCCTGTCAAAATATTACCATACGAATCATCAATATACTTCGCGTGAAAGGGTGTGGAATGTATTTGGTTGTGAAGCACCAATGGCTAGACTTTCTTGATCCAATATTCTTAATAACAAGTTCAAGATATCAGTAGGTACCAGAACATTTTTTATTAGGGTTTGAAGACTCATGAGTTTTCGATGCGGCCATCTCTGAATACCCAACTCCCTACACCTTTTCTTCAAAAGGGTCAATCCAACATTGAGTTCCTTAGCTGCTTGTGTGATGGGCATGTAAAAATACTCGCTGATCATTTGTCTTGTCAAAACTTTAGAACCCGGACTATTTTTCACCGTCACTTCTGGTGTCCAACTTTTCATTAGTTCCTTCTTTTCTACTTCCTCCTGGTCATGGACTGTACATATTTTTCCGTAGTTACTTAATTCTACTGCTTGGTCTTCAATATGAACTACCTCGCTCGTTTCGTCATGAATTACAGATGGGCAAGAATCGCACAAGAAATCATCCGCATCACCAACTGTTTTACAAAGTTTATATACCGAGTATTGTTTACCGTTCAGTAACAAAAATAACATTGTATATGAGCAAAAACTACTATGTGAAGCGCACACCATCAAGAGCAAAAGTATGTGCAGTGCTTCTTCATTTTCATGGGGAAAATCATTAAGTGGACGAGGCCTGATAAAATTTTAACGTGGACGAGGCTTGATAAAATTTTAACGTTTTTGGATACAAAAAATACACAGATTTACAAGAAAATTTAAAATACAATCCCATGCTGGGCCTCTCTCCCTCCCTACATATGAAGTATTTACATATACATATTTATATATATTTATTTACATATACATATATATATTATCATCGGCGGAACAAGAACCGAGAGTATAGTATACTATATAAATGTATACTGACCTTGAATGATATTAGCAGGGTTATGTGGCACAGGATCTAAAGATGGATAAAAATTGTCACTCAGAAGCATCCCTAATAAAGGAACACCATCAATGGAATCTTCCTGAATTATAAGTTCATTTTGAAAGTCCGCAGCAGTGAATTGTCGACTGGATTTAACCCATTATACCCCAAAAAATCAATGAAGAAGACAAATAAACATCATAGGAATCAATGAAACTGTTATATTTCTATCTGAAATTTTCTTGTTGAATACAAGCAATAATAATTAGTATTAAAAGATTGCATATTCCATCAACTAATTAAAAATAAAGACAATCACCTGAAATCAAGTGGGGGTAGTTGGGTTGGAAATGGAAAAACATCCTCATATTTTTCTTTAGGAAAGACTTCATAATTTGACCATGTTGAGTGCTGAGTTTCCATGAATATTCTTTACTTGTGTTATTTTCGTAGCCTTCAGCAATGTACTGTAATTTCAACTGAATCTATACGGAAGAAGAGAAGATTAGCGATGGAAAAACTGATAGAGTATTAATTTGTGAATGTGATTATGATGATTTAGTGCATGGAAGATCGTGCGCCGTCGCATGAATTAAACGATTAATTAACTTCGTGTTTCATGCATGTATGTGCTTGTATATATAATATATATATATAGACACACACATACACACACGTATACGTCTGTTGTTGATTAGTGCAATCAACATAATTGATTTTTGTATTTGAGGGGGTTGGGAGAGGTTAATATCCTAACAAAGAATTAAATTGATTGGAGTTATGAATATAGTTGGAACTTGAAATCTCTTGAAAATAAAAATACTACTTTAGATTTAGATTCCTTTTATTCTTCAATTCCCTCTTTTGATCATGACGATGATGTGGAATTAGTTCTAATATTTGGCAATGTCACGTTTACAAATATCACAAAAATAATATTTTTATCATGTTATCGTTTAAGATAAAAAATTGTGTGAAACGGTCTCACGAATAGTATTTTGTGATCGTCTATGAAAATATATTACTTTTTATGTTAATAGTATTACTTTTTATTGTGAATATCGGTATGGTTGACTCGTCTCACAGATAAAGATTCGTGAGACCGTCTTACAAGAAACCTACGTACTCATCGTTTCATTCATAATCTTATTTCGTTTATTTGTATTTTTTTTATTCTAGTCGGTTTTTCACCGAAATAGTAACGTGAGATCTTATACGATCACATTTTTTGGTAACACATAATCATTTACCAATGTAAAATAAAAAAGCATTTAAATTATAGACTAAGATTCTAAATTGAGCGACCAAACATACGATTACGAAGAAACTATGATATAATTCAAGGACATGTTAAAAATAAAAAAAAAAATCTTGATTCAAAATCTATGCATGTGGTTATTACTATTTGAGTATTTGACAACACAATATTTTAAGTTGGCAAAATTAAAATCAATTCTTTTATTAAAATATGTGAACATGATTGTTGCTTACTATAATATTTATCAAGTAATATTTTTTTAACAATTATTTCAATATATCGTAATAATTTTTTTTAAAAATATAGTTAAGTATCATTTAACTCGTTACCTACTATATTTTGATTACTTTATTTTTTTTATTTATTTTTATTATATATATCTAATTGAGTATCATGAAACGGAAAATTAATTTTCCCCAGACATTAATAAAGTAATGATAATCACCATTTATTTAAGAAACGTACGAAGGGACTATAAATTCAAAATAAATTACATGAAAGATTGGTGGTTAGAACATTAATATTTAAGTTCATAGAGTAGAATTAAATATAATTTATTTATTCGTGGTGTGACACATTTATTAAATTGCATATATATTAGTAGGTTTTAATCAATTCAACGGGTTACCGTATATAATAAATAAATTTATTTGTGTTTGGATTGATGATTTTAATTATTTATTTTTTATTTTGTATTAATATTCGGACTAATTTGCAAGAATCTCCAACTTATACGTGGACTATGATCATAAAATTATAAAATTGTTATTTCTTATTTTTTAAGTAAGTGATTTTTTTTATCCAAAAAAAAAGTAAGTGATTTTTAATGTAATAATGGCATCTTAATCAATATATTCAATTATAATTTCTTAGATTAATCTGCTATAATCTCAATTCGCTTCATCAATTTTGGTTTCGGTCATGTACCTTATGTTATGTTTTGATTTTAGTCTTTTTTATATTGAATACTGATGTGATGTTGGACACGTGAGTATTTTTTGGTTTCACGTCATCATTTTTCGGTGTCACGCCTGTATATTCCGACGTCACGACATCACTCCGAAAAAAACTCAAAATTGAATACTTAAATGAAAAAAAAAAATTGACAAACGTATAGGACTATTTTGGCTATTTTCCCTACCATCTGTAGGAATTCATTTCGCCCATGATAATCTTATCTTTTAGGGAAAGGATGAGAATTAATTTTAGAACAACAATGAAATCTTATATTCCTCGTCCAATATATAATACCTATTTGTACTTTCATACATATTAAAAAATTATTAGAAAACAAAATTTACAATAAAATTTTATATTTTACCCTTACGTAATAGTGTTTTAATAAGATATGTAATGTATTTAATGAAAATAGTAGATTGATAAAATAAGATAGAAAATAATACTAAACGACTATATATTTGAGACATACAGAAAAGAAAATGTAACATTCATACATGAGATGGAAGGAATTATTAAATTTTGTGATGAGAGAAGGAAATTAACCAACCAAATATAATTATTATAGGCTAATTGCATTAATACGTACCTTCTGTAAAATCTACCCTTATTTAAAATAATTTACTTGTAAAATCTTTATTAAATAAAGGTAAAATCGTAAACTGCTTTATAAAATTCATCTTCTAAAACACTTTGTTAATTTGTGTAAATTTCAGATATCATTTTTTTAAAAAAAAAAAATGAAGCCCTGATACAATACCAGATGGGGTAAATATACCCGAGTTTTTATAAAATATGAGCGAAATATGGTTGATTGTTAGAAAATTGAAAGATGTATTAATTTAATAATATTTTTAGAGGGTTTTATGTCTTTTAGATTTTTGACAAGAGACGTTGGTGCAAGTGCTTTTAAATTTACTTTAAAAATATTGTTTAAAATCCGATTTAATTCTAAATGTATATAATTCGCTTAGCATGGACGATCCCCCACAATTAATATGATCATGTACCCAATTTATATACATGTGAAATTTGGGCCAAGTCAAACTGGTAAAGATGAAGTGCATGAAAATACGAATTTCAATTTTCAAAGCTACGGTTGACAATTTAATTGATAGGTTGAGGAAACCTAAGGAGAAGATGGAGACCCATGTGATTTTAACCATCAAAAGTCCTCCTCACAGGAGGAGAGTCTCATTAATTATAAAGTTTTGAATATATATATATATATATATATATAATTGCATGGGAAAATAAAAATATTTTTTTGTTTCGCTTTTGGTAATAAATATTATTATATGAATGTTTTATTGTATGTATTAGAACAATTAATTTATGAGTAATTTGTGAGACGGTCTCACGAATCTTTATCTGTATGACAGGTCAACCCCATCGATATTCATAATAAAAAGTAATATTCTTAGCATAAAAATAATATTTTTTCATGGATGACCCAAATAAAAGATCCGTCTCACAAAATACGACCCGTAATACCGTCTCACACAAGTTTTTGCCTTAATTTATTTGATGGAATTATATTTTTTGTATTAAAATATAGCCTTAAAATGAGTAGTACTGCTTCAAACCCCTATTTAAATTTTAATTCACTGAATTTTTGGCCATAAGATTGGTCGATTACAAGCAGATCATATCATTAATTTGTGTTGAATCTATCTATCTGGCTAGCTACTTGTACAAGTGAAATTAATGCTCCAACAGTGACCTTTACAAGTCAAAACTATAATCCAAATTTGTGTATGTATTGTCTCAAAAAAGGTGGAATCCGATTGCTCTAACCAACATGGAGAGGTGGTAAATCACGGTGACCGAGTGGTTTATTAGATTTAGGTGGAATGTTGTATTAATTCAAGGGAAATGAACCAGAGGAATCGAACCTTGGCTATTGTCTCAAATCTATTACCCGAATGATCAACTCGGGTACTCTCGAAGATGAAAAATTATGTACGTAATTGGAAAATCAAATTGATCTCCAAATCACTTAATGGTTTAAATAGGGTTGCTGCTATGTCTATGTCTCTTCAAATAGGCTGAGTTTATTCTTCAGTTACCCATATTTATTATGTAATGGCTCTTGATTTGCTTTCATAATATTCTGGTCTTTTATTCAAAAGAAGAAGAAGAAGAAGAAGTAGTGAAGTTCCACAAATGAACATTTGTAAGCAAATTAATAAATTGTTTTAGAAGATATAATATAAATTTGTATCATGAATTTTATATATATTGACTAATATCTGTAAATGCTAGTATTATTATGTTATACAATATAAATATTTTTAAAAATATTAATTAAGTTTTATTCATATAATAAATAACAAAAAATTTGATATTTTGAAAATTATTTATTTATTTTTTAAAATTTTGATAGACTAGATAATATATGATTTTTTCAATGTCTTTTTATTAATATCTGTCATTTGAATTTCATCTCAAATGATATAAATTTTTTTTATAATATTATTTAAATTTTAATTATATTTATAATATTATATCATCAATTTTAAATAATTATTTAAACACTAATACATATTAATTTTAATCATTAATCATCTAAAAAACAATTTTCTTTAGCAAGAGCGAAATATTAGTTTAGTTAAAAGTCTAATCCTTACTTATTCCCCAGAAATTACAACAAAAGGTGCACAAAGTACAAACACTAGATTTCAAGAAGTACTATTAATTACACTTTTTTCTACCATTAAATCCCACAAATTTCTAGACTCGATCATTTCAAATATTCTGCTACATCTTCCGAGTGGATACTTCCATTTTTCTTGACTGAATATATGACAAACATCAATTATATTGCAATAAAATGTAGCTAACTTCACTCAAAACGACACCAAAATATAGCAGAAAATTTGAAATGACGCTCTATCATAATATATACTACTGTCTGTCCAAACTGATAACTTGTTCTAAAGAATGCATTTTTTTGGTCTTTTCCTCAGAACAAATCAACAGTAGTTTCCCCCAAAGCCAAGTCCATGAAATCAGCTTCCTGCCCTTGCGGAGCTGCATCATCAAACAGCCATTTCTCCAGCATACCAAGGGGAATTTGCGTTTCTTGCTCATGTGTTTGAGGTGTGAAATTCGCAGCATCAAACTTAGCATCCTCCTCCGCTGACACAGACACAGAGATATCTGAATAGTTTGATGAGTTGAAACTCAACATTCTTGTGCAGATTGTTCCTTCACTCGGGCTCGAACTTGATCCAATGGAATGGTTGTGGGCTAAAGAAGCACCCTGATCGCTCTCATTTATACCGGCTTTCCATGTATTCGGATAGTTTTTAGTCCAGTTTTCGAGCAAACGAGCTATGTTTTCCGCGCTGGATGCGTATGTGGTGGAAGGAACTGTCTCAGTTTGTGAAGCAACCGGATAGATTTCCGAATCAGGGGGTGTTTTCGGGTCTGATTTATCGATGCACAGAGCTTCACACAAGGCTTGTTTGGCCATGTGAATGTCTGTTTGGAGCCTATTCTCCCACTGGCCTTTCGAGATTGTGGATGAATGATCATGTATGCTAATATCTCCCTGCCCTTTCAGCTTATTAAGCTTCTTTTTTAGGTGAGTGTTCCAATAGTTCTTGATATCATTATCGGTCCTGTGAGGAAGGTATGAAGCTATGGCGGCCCATCTGCAAATAAAAGGTTGCAAACTTGTTATTAGCGACAAAATATACAAATCTGTGAATTAACCTTGCACTTTAACGGCCTGAAACCATTAGTGTTTAATTGGCTAGCTAATTTGTCGGTCAAATAATCTCTCCTTTTGGATCGAATTGGATCCAATATTTAGAACTGGCCATATTTTTCAAGAAACATGTCGAATTTTTGCCTAGTTTTCTTCCCTTTTGATTCAATGATCAAGTAAAGATTTACACCTACCGGTTACCAAGAAGTTCTTGCAGGTGGATGATTATCTTCTCCTCATGTTCCGTAAAGTTACCGCGCTTGATGCCCGGCCGAAGATAATTAGTCCACCGGAGTCTGCAACTCTTGCTGCATCTGAGCAAGCCTGATCAATTTTTGAATAAAACCAAGATATTAAAATCAGTAAAAAGTTCATATATGTAAAATTACTGCTGATAACAAATCAAAAGATAACTACTTAAAATGATAGCGGTGCAGAGCTCTACGATATTTATTACACAGCTTTAAATGATCCTAACAAACCACTAAACAAAATGGACCATGGGAAAAAAAAAGTACACCTTATAGAACTCCAATATTAAAGATTAAAAAAATGCACACACACAAGATACTAGCAACCCAATATTGATTGTTTCTTTTACCTGTATTGAAAGGAACAGCTCTCCAATTCCCAGCGCCTTGTTCTTGAACATAAGAAACCAAGATTATATCCTCTTCTGGAGTCCATGGCCCTTTCTTCACACCAATTGTTTCGCAGCAAGGCGGTCTTCCCATTAAAAACTCTCTCTATAAAACTTGTAAAAACTATATATATTTTTTCCAAGAAAATAAATATGGGTTTTTTTCCCTTGTTCTCTAGGGTTTTTTCCTCTTCTTTTTTTTTGGGTGCTGAAGATTAGAGGTATCTATGTAAAAGACAAAAGTCTTACTGAGGGCGTGGGATATGTCCAAGGGAAATATATATAGAAGACTGAAGATACGAAAGGAGACGTAGCTATGTGGGCTGACTTCGAAGAGAAGAATGAGTAAAAGTGGGCCAAGATTTCCAAGTATTAAAGAGTCAAAATGCTGACAGCCATAAGCATTTAAAAAGTCAGCCTGTGCTTAGTGAAATGGAGCTTCTTCCTTATTTTCTTCTCCTTCTGGCTGCCTCCCAAAACGCGTGGCATTCATTGCACCGTAATTTTTTTCCCCTCTATCAGTTTCGGTTTTATCATATCCTAGATAAAGTGGATTGAGATGGACTCGATATACATACAGAGCTAAATTAATGTTATTATTATTATATATATACATATTGTGTGTAGTATGTGTTATTTGGATTTTATCGGTTTAATGGAAATATTATGTTAATGACTGAAATATTCTGAACAGTTTTAATGGTAGCTAATTACATATGGTTTAATGTTTATAGTATATCATATTCAGAAAAATAAATTTTGAAAATCTTATTTTAAAATTTTTCTGGTCTGGAGTAGATTCTAAACTAATGTATATATACCATTCAAGACTGATCTTTCTCATTCTATTTTATCTTATTTCATACTTAATTATATTTTAGACATTGAAAAAGATTGTGAACAAAACAAATTTTTTATTACAACAATAAAAAACTTGTGTAAGACGGTCACACGGGTCGTATTTGTGAGACGAAGATCTTATTTGGGTCATCCATGAAAAAATATTATTTTTTATGCTAAAAGTATTACTTTTTATTGTGAATATCAGTAGGGTTGACCCATCTCACAGATAAAGATTCGTGAGACCGTTTTATAAGACACCTAATCTTAACTTTTAATACCAACTATTCTATTCATTGGATCTCATGTGAGATGATATCATGAATCTAAATATATGAGACAGATCGAATTGGTTCATACATGAAGTGAAAAGTAATATTTTTTGTATAAAAAATAACACAAACTCTTGTGTGACCATCTCACGAGCAAATTTTTTTAAAAGGATCTCCAACCTGAGCCAACTCATGGAAAAATTTACTTTTCATTGTAAATATGAGTCGAGTCAACTCGTGTCATGTATATTTTTCATGGATCAGGTCAGATATAAGATCATTCTCAGAAAATTGATCTGAGAGATGGTCTGATAAGAGTTTTTACGTTCTATATATGTACGTGGGTATATTGATCAATATATATGCCAAAAATAATTTCAGATCTGTTTTCACTAATTAATCGACAATATAAAGACAATTAAATTAACTAAATAGCTTCTTACTTGAAATATGCTTAAAACAGCTTTCATGTGAACACTATTTTAGTTTTATAATTGAAATGGTTATTATCATTCCAAATCAAGTGCACTCATAGTTTAGCGCATTAATCTGTAAATTACATTAGTAAGATAAAACATATAAAGAAGTTCTGTGCAATATACTCGACCGAGAAAATGTTAATAATTAAATAGAATTGATTCGTGACAGATAAGGAAAAAACTTGTGTGAAACGGTTTCACGGGTCGTATTTTGTAAGACATTTATCTTATTTAGGTCATCCATGAAAAATTATTACTTATATCGGTAGGATTGACACGTCTCACAGATAAATATTCATGAGATCGTCTCACAAAAGACCTATTACAGAGACAAATATACAATCTTTTAGAAAAGTAACAGATCTTCAATTATTTAGCAGATAATATTAGAACACAAAATTGTATTTAATAATTGATTAAGATGTCGTTGATACCAATAATACATATATTAGCTAATATTGACTTGGTCGTCATCGCTTATTGGTTACTTGTCACACAAATGTACAAGATATTCGACAACATGAGACGGTGCTAAGATAGAGGGGGCCGCCAGTGAGACTGTCGACCCAATTAATTTAGCTTTTAGAAGGAAAAAAATTAAAATAGTGATTATGACTATTTCGATTGTCTAATGACAATATCTCAATTAAGACTTCAGCAACAGATGTTTAATTTATTATATTTCAACTGTAAATACAAAAAATACTTAATTGAATTTAATAACAATATAATTGGATTTAAAATAATTTAAGGTTAAAGTAAAATTGATTTTTTAATTAGATTATGCACCAATTAAGCCATATAAAATAATTCATGTACCATGAGATTAAATTCGAGAATACTAGCGTACACTAAGTTGCACGAAGGTAGATGTGAGAAGTAATCGACCACCTCTCCGGAAAAATGGAGCTCCCCGCCGGTTGGCCATTTGCGACATGATGTCGATGCTAGCTACAATGAGGATTCAAACTCGTATAGTGTGGGAGGAGTGGTGAGGAATCACGATGACAACATGTTATTGACTTTTGCACAGAACATATATAAACCTCTATAGGACGTTGTTCATGTTGAATTAACGTGATACATGAATGGCCGAAGATTCTGTGTGGGAAAGGACATGTGATCTCGAATGCATTCATATCTGTTGATTGTCGAATAATGTTGCTCATAATATTACTCGTTTTGCTTTTTTTTCGCCTTCACCTTTTGCTCGTGTGAATGATGAATTTCTGTTTTGATTGATTAATCTTATAATGAATGAATTTAATTAATAAAGTTACGAGTTTTTACCTTCAAAAAATATAATTTACATAATATTTCGCTTTTTCAGTGGATGTCCATTTTAAAATTAATATTTAAAAATTTGATACTCCATACAAATAATTAATGCGTGTAAAGCGACGAGTTAAAGAAAGGGAAAAGGTCAACACGAAATCATCATACATGTGGCATAAATTCATAGCTATCAAATTATTATTAATAATTAAATGTATAATTTTAGAGAGTCGGATGAAAAGAGGCAAAACAAATCAAAAGTCGGCCAATCAATTTTTAAAATCGCAAATATCGACCAATCAATTTGGCCGTCTCTTTTAATGTATAAATCGATGACTCATTAAAAAAAGATTGTTGATTTTTTAAAAAAATTGTATTAATTTATTTCATGGTTATATTTGATATCATGTTCTCGCTCGAATAGGTCTCTTGTGAGACGGTCTCACGTATCTTTATCTGTCAGACGGGTCAATCCTACTGATATTCAGCATAAAAAGTAATACTTTTTCATGAATGATCCAAATAAGAGATCCGTCTCACAAATACGATCCATGAGACCGTCTCACACAAGTTTTTGCCTTCTCGTAGAATCTTGTGATGTGGTTCGATATTCGAAGAAATTGGTTAAAAATTTCTTGCTAGAAATTAAAAGAATATAATGACAGTGAGTCGGCTAAAAATTGTGGCCTCCTTTTTAGGTTTGGGTGTTTATTGAAAGAGATCAACTCAATTACTTTCAATGGGTATTTTCCTTTTAAGGTCAAATTTCTCACCAAACTTGAGGACTTTGGATACATCTTATGTTGGTATTGCGATGAGTTGTAGAAATTAATATGACTTACTTAGAAACAATATTATTCCACATGAACATTTTTAAATATCCTTCACTCCATGACGAACCCTTATTTCACGTCGAGCAGTGATATATGTTTAAAGTATGTTAAAATAATCTTTTATTCTCGTGGTTAATTGATTTTAATCAAATATAGATCCTACTCACAACGAACTCGAGATATATGTAAAATTGTTTATTGTTATGTAACATCGACTTTGAACGCAAGAAGAGAAATTATAGATTTTATTTTACCTCAAAATCAGAATTTTGTAAGTCCTTTTATGGATATATTACCAAATAAATGTAATCAATTTCGGGATCTCGATGAATTTGAATGTGACATCGGATATATCTTCCAGCATAATCCCTTGAATTGCTAAAGCTTTGTATTTAATTATTGTGTATTTGTCAAAGAGTAGCAAAATAGGGCAGGCCCCACATGGCATATCGGGCCTAAATGTACCACATGTAAGGCAAATCGTACACCAGATGGCAACACATTAAATGTCGTGGACACGTAGAGAAGGCAATAAAAGATCGGGTCGGGCCCGCAGATGGCCTTAATGTCAAAATCTGCGACGTGACTGAACCAAGCTAAGTTGTTATTTAGGCACAACATTTGAATTGGCACATTCGTCGACAACATAAAATAATTAATTTCATTATAAAAAAATAATATTTTGTCTTAAATAATACTCTTCCTCACACGGTCCATTAAATCTTTTAGTAATAATAGTAATAAAGTAAAGCACGTACATTAATCTCAATTTTATGAATATATATATATATATATATATACACACACGAGCCAAGCGATGTCTTGATCATACAGATATGATCATAAGTTGAAATCATTTTGAAATTATATAAACGAGTATAAACCAATCATATATAGAACTTACCAGGGCGTAAACCAAGTATATATTTGAGATATTACGAGGACATCAAATATTCAAAAATTCATCAAGAAAACGTAAAATATGCATATAGGAGAATCAATATTGAAAGATGAGGAGTTTCAACGACGTAACCTATTTCAATTTAAATTATAGGGTTACGTTACGTATTGTATGTTATAATTCTTACATACATTTTTTGTGGCACGTGCGGGCATTGAACTATAAGTTAACCACAGATTAAAATTGATCGACATCACTATTTTTAGCTAGCTTCTGCATGTCATCCATTTTTTGGACATTTACTGAAAAAATATGTTATCACATACAAAAGTGAAAACTGCGGTATTTTTAAAATAACTTGAACTCAATCACGATGGGCATGCAATAGATATACACTAGAAAATATATGTCATTTAATTGAATTTTTATTAAAGGAAAATTTTTTACTAAATTAATTTTTAGTGTGTCTTGTAGGACCGAACGCTTGTCGTTTTACCAAAAGTTATAGTTGGTAGTAATGGTGCAACTCAAAATCTTTTAAACCGCACAGTAGCTCAAGCACCACGGTTCGATCGTTTTTTCAATAGGGACAATTATTGCATATAATGATATATATATATATATATATATGGAGAATTAAGTGATATTTACCTATATATCCACCAATGAGGTGCCATTAATATATTAGATTACTACAAAAGAGTAAGTTCTGTTTTAAAAAAAGAAAAAAAAATAAAATCAACATACTCATTTCGATCTGGTTTTCACGAAGTGGAATGGGTCAAATGGATTTAATCCAAAAAATCAAAAAAGTCGCATAAATGGACATCCAAGCCCACGTGCCAATCCGATTAGCCCAGCCCATATACGACGCCTTACAACTCGTAGATTCGGCATAAATTCAATGGGCTAACCAAAGGCTCCAAATTCTATTATATATTGGACTTTGAAACCAGACATGTGTAAAATTACAATTTTGCTGTTAAATTTTAATTTTTTTCTATTTTAGTTATGATAATGGTGAATTTGTATTTTTAATTTGTATGTTTTTTTATTTTTAGTCTTATTATGATAAATTTTTATTTTTTATCCTTTAAATTGTATTTTTTTACCATAAGACATGACTCGGGTAAAAAAATGACAAAAAAGAAGAAGAAAAGAATACAAGTTATATGATTTGAAATGAAAATTCATCGCAGCATGAACACAAATAAGAAATATATATCTTTACAAGACCAAATTGTAATTTTCCCCAAATATTCAATAGATGAATGTCAAATTATCGATGCTCATTTAAGTCCGGTGCAAGAGAGAAAGGACTTTCCCATATAATTTATTGTAAAGTTCATCTTTTTGTTCACAATAGGAAGACTCACTGGAATAGTTATTGCAAATTGTGGGCTAGACATTGCTCTACATGATACTTATTATATGGTTGCACATTTCCATTATGTACTTTCTATGGGAGCCGTTTTTGCTTCATTTGCAGGATTTTACTATTGAGTAGGTAAAATCTTTGGTCGGACCTACCATGAAACTTTAGGTCAGATCCGATAAATAATCTTGAACACCCAAGAAATAGTGTTATTGATACTCTAAAAATTTATTCTCACACTCAACTTTTATCCTTTTTGTGTAGTAAGGAAGAGCTAGAGGCCATCAAGGAAGGCATCAAGCACTACAAGAAAAACGCTAAACGAAAAGGGATAAAATCCGTTGTCGTTTGTCATTTAAAACTGTTGTAACTGAAGGTGTAGTTGAAAGTGCGTTCAAAACAACGGTTAAAAACCGTTGTCGTAGCTATCATATTGCGACGATTTTTTTATAAAAAAAAGCGACGGTTTATGATATAGTTTCCGTCGCTAATTAGTAAACAGTCGCTTATTAGCGACGGTTTTTGACTAAATCCGTCGTGATTTTTTTACGTAAAATAAAAAAAATTAATTTTAAAATTTAATAAATCTGCCAAAATAAACTTACAATCTGATTAAACTAAAAAAATTTATGATCTTAACTAACACTTAGAAATTTGAAGCGAAAAAACTTATCCTATTTTGAATTTAAAATGGTCTAAGAGAGAAAAATGTATGGTGTTAAGAAAATAAACCGATGGTGCGGATATTTATAGACACTTTGCGACGATTGTTGATTAAATCGTCGCTATTAGCTACAGTTTATGGTTAAACCGTCGCTATTGGCGACACGGTTTTTTAATAAAATCGTCGCAATTTTTAAATTAGTGATTAACAAAAACTGTCGCTAATTTAAAAATTGCGACGGTTTTATTAAATCTATCGCTAAATATAGCGACAGTGTTTCTTAAAATAGTTGTTAATTTAAACAATCAAAACCGTCGCTAAATATTTTTTGGTCAAAAAACATTCTAATCCACAACGATTTTCTAAAACCGTTGTCGATTTGTCCAAAAAAACACGCTAATAGACAACGGTTTTATAAACCGTTGTCTTTTGACCCTAAAAAAGGCTCAAAGACAACGGTTTTTCTTGCTTAAAAAAACGCTATACGACAACGTTTTTCACTAAAACTTTTGTTAAAAAGTACACGACAACGATTTTAGTGAAAAACCGTTGTCGTATGTGCGTTGTTGAAGGTGTTTTTTTTCTTGTAGTGAAGATACTATATGACTAGTAATTCCGTGATGTTCAAGTTGCACATATTGTTTGGAGAGAAGTGGTAGGGTGCAACATGGTGCCAATGAACTTGAAATCGTGTAATCACTGGAAGTTTGAAGCAACTGAGTTTTTGGAAGGAAGATGATGTGGATTTCTGTGAAGAAATCGTCGAGTATTACATACTATGATGAATTTTAGCCTTCTTTATATATATCATGTTTATATGTTGTCCTTGTTCACATTCTCCTGAGACATTGACCATTTTTTTCCAGGCATTTTGCTCTTTTAATTTCATCAAGCTCGATGTTTATTAGGTACATGGGTTAGTGCTCAACGTCCTTGAATAGTTTGACAGGTGCGTATCATTTCTGATTTACTTGTTTTCAAATGATGTATAATATTATTGTACAGCATATTTTGATTCTATTGATTGAATTTGTATTATTAAAGCATCAAACAATCTTTTTTTGGAATGTGGAGATTATCTTTCTATAAAATTTTACAGTTCAATTTTATCTATGTATTTTTTGAGAGTTGAGAAGTCTGCGTGGGGTATTTATGAGATGAATGCCACAATGGTTGCAGAAATAGGTGGTTTTTTACATTGTTGAAAAGAAATTATTTGCTGTGGTGCAGTGCTAGATTAGTTAATGGAAAATCCCGACATCATGTTACCCTTAAGATAATACCCTAGCACTGCATCTAAAGATGGACATTCGTCCCGTATCAATAATTATGATTTTGCGAGTTTATTTAAAAAAAAGACTATTCATAAATGTCTGCCATTTGATGCATCTCGTTAACGACAGAAGAAAGCAAACCTGGGCTCCAAATGATTTTTTTTTTTGTTTTTAAACAAATAAGTTTTCAATATTATCGATTTCAAATAGTCTCAGTACAACGACTTATTCTCTAGTTGAATTTCAGGGTTCTACCTACAGCAAATTTCATGAATTAGCCACTGTCTTAGGCAAATGACAGCAGCTATATCTTACATGAAATTTCACGATTCAAATTTCAACTTCATTGTACGTACAGCGACTATTGCCGTTGTAGTCATATATCGTTGACTTAGTATGATGAGGTTTGATAGCTTGGCTGCATGGTTAAAATAAGTTGTATCATCGTCACTGGTTATAGCTTTTCATTACAATGATAGACAACTTATACCATAAAATTTATTCACGCATACATTCGACAAGATTCGAACTCGAAATCCAAATACTAGATCAATAAGTAATTGTTACACAACCGATCTGATTCATCCCCATCGTAAGAGTAATCATTTATGCCAATAAATGATTTGGTCCTTGTTGATGTAGGAACAGGTTACAACTTACCGCATTTTACGTGAGGGGACCAAACTGAATTACAAGGAATAGGCAGTCTCCTGCTCGAACTAAAATCTTTCAAAGTTTAAAACATATTTTTTACACATATAATCTTGTTCACACAATGTTTTTCATGATGATCACTTGGTAAAATTTTACTGTTTTGTTTGTTTCGAAAACGATTTATCAACTTTGAAACAGTTGGGGCGAGATTATGTTTCAAGTGCTGGCTGAAAGTAAAAGACATTGACAAATTTTCTGACTTGAAATGCAATTTCGCTTTCAACTTAAATATCTCAGAAAAATTTTTTCCCTTCAATGTCTGGGTATAGCTTTACCCACTAGATCAAGTGGGATATGTTTTTGGGAGTAAAATGTATTCAAAACTTAGGTGATAACGATACTCTAATAGTCTACCCCTCATGCAACAACCAATACATATTCTACCAAAACTCTGAAAACAAGATCATCGTACATTATACATCTCGGGGACATCTATATTCGATTAATTTCTGGTTTTGTGCATTTGATCTTGGGAGTTTGTGTCATGCAAAAAATCATTAGAATGGACTTTCTTTAAAAGATTTCTCCAAAAGATAAGGAAGCAAGAAGATATATATGTACATTTGAAGAACGAGTCACTTTTCAGACATTAATATATATTGTCGATCTCTGGAATCCAACTACCAAAAATTCCTTGATGATAAAATATATGGAGCTTTAAATCATAAATTCATTATGATTTGGACATTGTAGTCCCTACTTTAGGCTCGATAGGTCGAACGAATGGTGGGTTTTAAACCTTCCTTCTGAGCCACTTCTTAGTCTGGTGGCTTTGTAAGAATTTCTAACTTGGCATTAAATGTATATTCCTAAACCAAAGAACATGTAATAAATGTAAACATATCATATCCAAATCTCCAGTGATGACATTAATAATGACTATATATAACTACCTGCGTTTTTCTTACTCGAAGGCAAAATGAGATCTCTGACAAAATGGTTTTATGATCGATCATTGGTTTTTGTAACCCAGTTCATATTATATCTCCAGTGATTTTGATCCATCTTTGCAGTTTTAGTTTCACTACTCATCCTACTCGATCAATATAATCTTATGAAACCAGTCATTGAATTGTGAGGGTTTTCCCGTTGAATATTGGAAAGATTGTTTGCAGGACTCGTAACTTCTCCTAAAGAATTCATTTCTATCATGAAGATAGTTGAGGAAAATTAATTTGAGATTGTATCAGGTATTAAAATGGACTTTAAGATGTCAAGGAAACCAAAGATCTAGTTGAATATGTAGTGGGGACGACCCTAACTTAGCTAGGATGTCCACTCACAGAGCATGGTCTTATGCCTATTATCAAGGGTCATACTAATTACCGTTTATATGTGTTCAACAAGAGACGTGAAAATAAGTTAGATTTGTCTCGTTATATAAAATATACGTGGGTTGGATTGATAATTTTTCACAAAAATGGCGCGGACTTTCTCCAATTCGGGAGTAATATTGGGAAACAAATGTGTCGTTAGATGTTTGTTAACAATTGATTTTGATTGGTTTTTTTTTTTCATTCAATCCGTTTACCTCTTATATTTTATCATTTTTGCACTTGATATGTTATCATTTATACCTCTCTCGATTTTAAATTATAATCAATGTATTGTTAATGCAATTTTCTGGTACAAGAGAACTCGTAGACTTGAAAAGAGCGGGTGATTCTATGCTACATCGAGAGTGTTTTAGATGTATTTTTGTATAAGATGTTCACATGAAATGAAATGATCGCTTAAACATTTTATATAAAATCTATCGCGAGTAGCACTACCGATGTAAGCATAACTCAGAATGAAAAGAGTGTCGCTTTTGCTTTTTTTAACCATGTTGATATTCCCTGCAGCGGCCGTAAAAGTGAAACCGTCACACGAGGTAACAAACAAGTAGGATCCACTGCCTAGCTGCATTAACCATCTTGCCATGCCTACTTAAAGGATAGCTTTTCATGGAGCAATTTTAAACTCAAAACTTTGCTCCACCTTCGTGCATTAATGCTCAAAATTATTCCCAATGTTATAAATTTGCATCTGATTTTTCAGGCATATCTTATATAATCATATATCTCTACATAGAAATTCTTCCCAGATTAATTTGTTGTCATCGTAACCGAAATCGATTCAACATCCATGGAGAATGAAGACAATATGAGTCTTCGTGTTGCCTCGTTTTCGTGTTACCTAGACAGGGATAAAGAAAACTTGGTTCGCCGGATTTCGGCCCAAGAAACACCTCTTGTCATAAACTCAGGAAAAAGTAAGTCCCCTTTAATAAAATCTCCATTCCATGCCAATCTTTCACACTCGAAAGACGCTCAAGATAGCTTAAAAAACGGCCGAACAGATTCATTTTCGTATCTCAACACTTCAGGAGAGAATTTTGTGTTCAAAGTTCCACGGCCAATCCAAGATCCTGTTTCAGCATTCACCTTCTCTCAAGATCACCATTCCAAAGATGGAGAAATCAGTGTTTTTGGCGCTGACAGGTACTTCAACATGAAATTAGAATACACATCAGGGTTGAAAAGAGAATTTAACAAAAATAGGCCCGTAAATCTACCCCGAATCTCTTCGAATGCAGTCCAAGAAACTCGAAGCCTTGCTTCTGAAACGAGTAGCTGGACCAGCCAAACCGAAATGATGAAGAATCTACGAAGAAACTATTCGCAAACTAAGCAGAAAAAATCCACCAGCTGGAGAATTTTCGCCGGCTTTGGTTGCCAGGTGCCTTGTTTCGACAAGAAAAATGTCAAGATCAATGATCAGATCATCCCAAACGGTATCACATACAAGACCTCGAAGGCCGGTCGAACCGGATCAGATCGAATATCCCGTCATCTCACCAAAAACCCGGACCAAGAATCACAAAAAGATTTCATCATAGACAAAATCAAGATCGAAGAAGATAAGTCAGAAGAGGCGAGAAAATCAATCGAAGTGTTTGGATCAAGGATTTCATCAAAGGGAGATATAGCTACGAATTTGGAAAGGAAACTCTCCATGTTAACATGGGACGCAATTCCAGACGGGAAAAGCCATCAGAATAGTATTCCAGCCGCCTCTACTGTCGGAACCAGCACAATAATTTGTGATGATATGGCTAGTGATGCAAGCTCCGATCTATTCGAAATCGATAATATCTCGGGTTGTATAAATCAAATCTTAGCCTCAAAAACAGATCAAGGTGATGTCGTGTCTTGTTGCATGAGTCCTACATCACAATATGCACCAAGTGAAGCCAGTATTCAATGGAGTGTAGTCACGGCAGGCGCCGTAGATTACTCGTCGGTTCTGTCGGACACCGAAGAAAGATGGGTTAGCATTTCAGGCGACATGGTTTCAAGAAACAACAATATGAATCCAAGAAACAGAAACGGAGGGGGCAAGGAAGCACAAAAGATTCGGCCCGGCGGGCTTTTAGGATGCAAGAATCAGAAATCAGTTGATGTTGCTGATCAAACAGTATGTCTCAAGGCTCTGGAAAAAGTAAAACATTAAGGGCTTAATGTCTGAATTATTGGAGGCAGCAACAAAATATGTGAAATTTTTATGTAATTGTTATGGAATGTGTACTTTTTTAATTTATCACCTTAAAAGATTTGAGTTGAATGGTGCTTGCATTTTGCTATTTGTAATATGATTTCTTGATTTTTGAAGAATATATAATTTGTGTTTCATTAGTTAGTGCATTTTTTGTGACACCAAATGATAATTAATCTTATCTTGTCAACTTTCTGATAAAAGGTTTAGGTTTTTCATCTCTAGCGATAAGCTAAGTTATAATGGGAAAATAAATATTTTGGTTTATTTAACTGATCCATTTTGGTTCCAGTCTACTGACTCTTGTCAAAATTTAGTTTTCGTTGACATGTCGATATTTTCCAACGTCACATCAGAACACTCTGGTAAAACATATTACTAGAAGCAAAAAATCGAAGTTGCTACACCAAAGGTTCAAAACCTGCCGAACTTTGAATACTAAAAGTTTATCAAAACTCAAAATAAGACAAGTTAGTTGACAAAAAAAATATTTTCTCATTAATTATTACATGAATAGAAGGTTACCACCCTTGTCTGAGTAATTTCTCCATTAATTAGAAATTTAATTTCACGATGTTTGTCTAGGGTTCTGTAGTTAGTGCAGACGTGACCACATATGCACTCTTGCTTTTGAAAGGTTCTGTACAATGATATCATTTGGAGGGGATTTTAAAATTTATTCCATAAGAATAATCTAATAATTTCAAGAGATGAAATGTAAATTTTTTAAAAATAGTTAAATTTAAAAAATTTAAATTCAATGCAGTAGATGACCTTTTCTTTGGTTTTGCAATTTGGGCAACATTTTTGGCAACCAACGTACGGTATAAAATCTTACACGTTTGCCGTGCATGCATGCAATTAAAAAAGTTGAAGGTCCTACAAAGACACATCTTACTTCAAATCTCCAACCTTTTTATCACATAACGTTGTCTGAATAATTGAATCTCGGGTATATATATATACTAAAAAAATGTACGTAGTTGCACATGAGCAACTAAATTGCTGGAAATATAAGTACGAAATTTTGATAATATTTAAATGAATTAAAATATGGCTAATAGCATTTATTAATTGAAACAAACCAAACCACAAAATCAAAAATCATGACCATAGACAGTATATGAATCGGAGAAGTTATCTTTGTCGTAGTTTGTTATAATATACATATAGCCATTTTGGTATACTCAGCAAGTATATGATCGTCTTTAACATATATTATGTTATTTAAAATCTTCATCTGGGATCTGACATGCTCGTAGTTTACTTTCCTATCAGGACATTTTTTCGGTTTTCTACATTGTTTTTATCCAATAATCTTATTTTCCAAATATTTATTTTATTGTTGAATGATTTTTCAGTTTTTGACGATCATCAACTATAACTCAAAAGAATAAATGTTGTTTTTAGTCATGATTGATTTTTACTTGTGACTAAAAGTATGTATAACCTATATATTCTTCAACAACATAACCAATGAATGGTGCTGTAATTTCTTCAAACATCGTGATATTTGTAATATCGTTTTTATATATTTAGTATCAATATTATCAACATATAGTTATAAGTTTAATAAATTTTTAACAATCATTTCTCAATCAGTGTGAGAAAAAAACTTGAAAATCTTTTCAAATGACTATATCTTAGAACTGTGTCATCGTTTAATTTGACGCAATTCAGGAAAGTCATTTCGTTCTTCATTTTTTAGAAGATTTGGAACAATAATTGCGTGCATCATATCATGGGGATGATATAGTTTCAATCTCATAAACAAAACAAATTTTATTCTATCGAGTTTACATTTTGTTTTATAATATTTTATATATTGTGGAACGACATACAAAATTAATTGTTGTATTTTAAAAATCTTGAGAATGACATGGATAACGTAATTAAGATATGTATATGTTATATCATTCAAATATATATATCAAGGTATTTGTCTTATTCAATATCTCATCTAATAATACAACTATTTAAATTTCATGAGCATCTTATAATAAACAAAATTAATTTGATGAAATATTGTATAATTCAATTTGAATTTCACTATTCGGCTAAGTGAATTTACTTGGCGAGTAGTTCTTTATTTACCATCATATATCTCATGAATTAGTTTGTTAGCTATTTTAACTTAAAAATAGACAAAAACAATCTCTTAGCCACCTCGAAATATATCAAGATAATATTGGAAGAAATAAAGTGCAACCGGCTCAATGTCCCAATTTACTAAAAATTCACAAAATTGATCTATTGTGTCCACAAAGCTTTAGAATTGTTCTCATACCATTAAAGATAGAATGAGAATTATACACAATTTTTTTCATGTATTTCTTTTTCTGAATGAAGAATTTTTTCTTTTTGTTTATTCTTTGAGAAATATTGATATTTTATATGACATCAATATGTTGCAAACCATGAAGTAACAACATAATCACTATATAACCCTTAAAGGTTTACACATACAATTTTCTAATTTCTTCTTCATTGTGCTGTGTTGAAATTTAAATATGAATCATTCTTGATCTTAATATTTTGCTTTAAATACGCCTTCAAATATATATGTATATGTTTCATGTCACTTAGTTAGATCTAATTTCAAATATCTAAAAAAATGTGTTTGAATTATATCATACAGAAATAGGGTCATAGTAATACGCAACATTATTTTTTTAACATGTATTTTCATCCACTATGTTTGTCATAAATTTTTTGTTCAAAATTTGATTCATTTCTTAACTACATGTATGAAGAATCAATAAATTATATAATTCACAGAAATCATATATTACCCTCTTCGTAGAACATAAGACCCAAAATATGTGGCTTTGATTAGTGTACTCTCATACATATTTTCATATAAACAACAAGACAAATAATAGAATATCAGAAAAATCAATTGCCGCCAACAATACTGAACTAAATGAATTTAAAAAATTCATGACACAAACAATCTCCGTAAAAAAATTATAACTCAAAGTTAAAAAATAATTTATTTAGTACAATAACAAAGAAATTGAAGTATATACGAGCAACAAAGCATAAATCACTCTCAAATTAAATACTAACTCATATTATTCAAAATTTTTATAAATTTTTCAATATATTTTTTTAAATAAAGTGAAGACGACTTATTAACGTCATGGTTTCATAAATATTTTATTTTTAAAAAAACACACAAAGGAAAAAATGGTGCCTCAAAATCATCATGAAAAATCATTTAATAAAACCTTAAGAAATAGAAATATAATACGAAGTCACACAATTTTCCTTAAATCAAAGAAAAATATTAGACCGTTGAAAAAATATATCTGGCAACGACAAAACATACTTTAACTTGTGATACAATTAAAAATTAGAATCATTCATAATCATTTAATTAGAACAAAATCGTATGCCAAAAATCTACTTGATATTATCTCTTTTAACAATTTATCCATGTTGTTCTTCCACCAGAAGACTCATAGATCCATTAATTTTTTTAGTCAACCTATAAATTTCACAATAAATAATCTACAAAAATAATATAATTAAGCACATAAAAACTCAAATTCAAATACTTTCAATCAAGTTAAATAAAAAATTTTGATTAGGGGATAATACTAATGTTGTAAAAATTTTGATATACTGATTTATAGACAGAAGTCTGAAAATATATTTGTCGCAATAAATAAAAAAATATTATCTCTTTATATTCTGAGATATAAGCTAAAAACAAAGAAATATTTCATCATTTTTAATATTTTCTAAGTCGCTTCAAACTAAGTAATCTAAGAAAACTGAAAATATGTATTATGTGTTTAAGAATTAACAAAATATCTCAAGCAAAAAAAAAAATAATCATTTTTGTGGAATATATGCTTTTGTTTTATATTTTCTTTCGGTGAATAAACAAATCACATAAGAAATCCAAACAACATGATCAATACACATGATCAATACAAACGACATATAACACCAAAATATGTAATTCTATGTTAAAAAAACTCATCTCATTGCAAGAATACAAAATGATCAAATGAAGTATATTATTTAGTAATATTTATTTAGCTGCATATATAAAAAAATTGACTAAATAACTTAAAAACAGTTTTTGGACTTACATACAAATATTTCTCTCAATCATGTATCTCTATTGACATATAAAGAGTTTGAAAATAACTTTATTCTAAATGGGAGAAAGAAGTTTTATATAACCTTAATATTTATTGATAATTTATTTTTAATTCAATCCGACTCATCTCCCTTCATCTGCCCATTATTACCTATCATCAATATGGTAGATATTTTTCATGAATTTGACGGAAATGTATAATTTAGTAATTAAAATTAAATTTAAAAGTAAATTAAAACAATAATTAGGTTGATTGAGTTAAGTACACTATTAATGATCTTATTAAACTAACATAAAAAATGGCTTAAATAACATCATGGACATGAAAAATTGTAAAACAAAAAATGGTAAAATGGTAAAGTTACAAATGAAAATCATATATTTAATAGATAATATTTATTTAACATCATATATCAAAAATTGACTAAATAACTTAAATGTTTATATTGAAATCACCTACATACAAATATTTTCTCTCAATCACATATATTTGTTGATACACAAGTAGGCATAAAATATCTCTATTGTAAATGGGAAGAAGATGTTTTATATGAAATTAATATTTTTTAATTATTTAATTTTTTTCAATGCCACTCATCTACATTCGTCTTCCTATTATTACTTTAATGTTCGCAATATTAATAATTTTTTTAATGTATAACATCATGAGAGTGATTTTTTATTAATTTGATGTCATTGTAAATTAATTTGATTGAGTTAAGTACACTATTAATAATTATCATATTAAACTAACATGAAAAATGACTTAAAAAACCCCATGAACATGACAAAATATAAAACAAATGAAAGAGTAAAAAAGAAAACTCACAAATAAAAGTTAAGTACACTATTAATAAACATATTAAATTAACATAGAAAATTACTTAAAGAACCAAATGAACATGACAATATAAAATAAATAAAAAGGTAAAAAAGTAAGCTCACAATTCAAACTCATATATTTATAATAGTAATATATATATATATATGTGTGTGTGTGTGAGTGTGTGTGTTCGGATAGAAGAAAATATTATTGACTTGTGAGACCGTCTCACGAGAGTTTTTGTGTATATGTAAACTCCTATGTGTCCTCCAAGTACGATTTTCTCGTAACAATCTAGCGGATAACGGTGCCACGAAATATATATCAGTTTTGATATCCTGCACACCTACCGTGCACACCTTTGTGAGCACCGATGAGGTGTCACTCGTCCATTGGATGCGCAATTTTTCTATATTTCATCACATCCAATGGGCGAGTGACACTTCATCGGTGCTCACAAAGGTGTGCACGGTAGGTGTGTAAGATATCAAAACTATTCAACACAATATGATTAATCACTTATTCGTTAAAGTTATTTTCATAAATGGATGAAGGCTTTAATTATCTCAGCCTCCAAACATTGATTTGCCTTATATGTAACAATATAGAAAATAAATGTATTTGAGGCACAACATATATGTGAATGCGGAGTAGGTCTCTTGTGACGGGTCAACTCTACTCATATTTATAATAAAAAGTAATATTTCACCGATAACTCGTATAAAAGATCTGTCTCACAAAATTGACTCATAAAACCATCTTACAAGCGTTGTTTTAATGAATGTGACCACCTTCACCAACAACATTGAATTCCCAACAGCCCCGATAAGGAAAGCAGGGAAGCCTGTCTAATGTCTTCCTTCATTGTCACTAAACAATTCATTATTTGCAATATTATATATCCATCATAACCAAATAAAATTCGAGTATTCATATGAAAGGAAGAAGCTTGAATGAATTTATCGAATTACACAATAAATTTTTATGTAAAATATAATTTTTTCCCTATAATATTTTAGATATATTAATTAAGTGGAGATGACAAATTAAAGGTTCAATAATTTTAAAAAAAATGTTTTGGAGTAAGTGACAAAATGTTGAATATGTCACAAGTAGATCAAAGTAAGTTTTATCAAAGGCAAAGCTAGAGGTCCCCGGAATGAGAATGTTCTTGCGGGACAACCTTCTTTAATGGTTTGGGGTAAAATTAATCGTGTTACAATTCTTGGACCACTTTGTTTAATGACAAAATAATTTTTTTTTAAAAAAATATATCCTAAAATATGATATTTGAAATATATTTAAGATATTTCACATGTTATTTAATTAGTTTGTCTTATTGTCACTTCTCAAAAAATGTCCCGTCGTTGTAATGAATATCATCCCCATTCTAGATTTTAAAATATCGTGCACAAATTATGTGATGGTCGTAAACAAATAATGCATTTTCATATATATATATATATATGTATATATATATATATGTGAGATGGGTAAATCCTATCTATATTCACAATAAAAAGTAACACTCTTAGCATAAAAGACAATATTTTTTCATAGAAGACCCAAATGAAAGATTTGTCTCACAAAATACTACTCGTGAGACCGTCTCACAGTAGGTTTTTGCCTATGAAAAATTACGTTCAATTATTAGCTTTCCTTTTGAGAGTAAATTTTCTGATCGGCCCAAACAAAAAGGGAGGTATCAAAGAAAAAAAAAAGAAAATTTAATCGAGCTCCCTCACTGGACCGGCTACTCGCGAGCCTAATATTTAGCTGGATTTTAGGGCTCTGTGGGCCTCGTTCAAAGTTGGGTTATGGCCTTGCTACTGAATTCTAATAGTCCGGAATTATGAAGGGCTTTTTTTATATATAATAAAAAAGAAGGTTATATTGCTAATAAATACGCTCATTTGAAATTCTTCTCCTAATTTTTTTTCTCAAATCGATATCTTTCTATTCAAATGCAACTTTAGAGTACAGTCGAGGATATAAATTTGAAATTTATGGACTTCAATTTTTGTTATATTGTTAACAACTAAATAAAATATCAGATGTTAAATTCATACCCTACTTATTTAAACATTAATTACACAAAATATAATGAATTTCAAATGACATCGATATTGTGTGAATATGAATCTATCATATTTAACATGAAATATTATATAAACATGCAAGAATTGGATTTAAAATTTATGATGATGTTTATCTAAAACAAAAAAAATTATATTTAAAATTAATGAATTTGAAATACATCAATTCAACCACAACTTTATATTAAATCATGTAGATGTATTTGTTAAATAAAAATCCACTTCTAGTGACAATAATAAAATTTCTTATATTTTTATAAAGAAACATTGCAGGATCATGGGGTATAAAATACAAACTTATCCATCTAGTGTGTAATTCAAACCATTTAACTAACGAATAGTTATATAGTGAGACAGTCTCAAATATTTATATCAATGAGATGGGTCGATCCGATCTATATTTGTAGTGAAAATTAATACTTTTGGAGACAGTCTCAAATATTTATATCAATGAGATGGGTCGATCCGATCTATATTTGTAGTGGAAAATTAATATTTTTGACATCAAAAATATTAATTTTTCATAAGTCGGGTTGGGTCCGAGTCCACTTACATTCCATTTGTTGAATTAAAGTATAGTCCGTTATGAAATTCATTCTTCAAGTACACCCAACTTGCTATTCAAAAAATCCATTACTGTCGAATATCATTGGCAATGCATATATAACTTATAGAGATGAACTCGATCCTACATATATAACCGAAGTCTGATTTTCAAGATTATCCGACTCGACGAACCAATGACATATCGATATCGTTTATCATATATCGAACGCGATAATATATATCAAAGATTTGAATGTCCTTTGGCATACTTATATGTGATTTTTATTATAAATAATTAATGTATGTGGATGATAGATAGTACAATAACAATCTTGATGATTTTAATACATGAAAAAAACATAATATAAAAAATAAAACAATGTTTGAGCTGTCATCTTCACGAAAAGAGGGGCAAAGCTAGTGGTCTCAAAAGGAGCAGCATTGTCTACAGATCCACTAAAGCCATCACATGGGAACAGAAACTGATCTATTTTGGTTACATGTATGTCTAACTCCAATCTTTTGAATTTCTTTGTTGCTGTGTCTATATATATATATATACACACACAGTACGTCTTCTTCTCGTGAGATGGATGAGATCTGTTAGACAGGTCAACCCTACTCATATTTACAATAATAAGTAATATTTTTGACATAAAAAATATTACTTTTTCATAAATAACCCAAGTATATACATACATATATATATATATATATTATATAATTATATATATGGAATTATAAATTTGTTGAATGAGAGGAATATAACTGAGTGAAAAGTGCTGTATATAGATACATTTCATTCACTTGACACGTATATTTAATATAACATGTGCCGGTCAACATTCCTGATCAGTCTCGTTAATTAATTTATCCAGCTTCAAGTTAGCAGTTACTGATAACAAAGTTTGTTGTTTATGATCTATAAATTCTGACCAGTTGGGTGACTATATATTTTCATTATCTATCTACATGAATATGAGAGACTCCAGGAATTTTGGGAAAAACAAATACAAAGAAATAATAATCATGCAAAGTCGTATTTTTTGGTATTGTATGATTGTCTCGGTAAGATTTTGTTTTTTTTAATGTTGTCAAATTTCAATCTTAAACTATTATTTTTTGTTACGACAATTTATTCTTTTTTTAACATGACTCTGATATATCTACGATAGTTTTATCCATGCATATGTGAAAGAATCAGACAATCGGCGGGTTAGCTAACAACGATGGAAAATAATGAAATTTCGTGGGACCCCTCATTTAACTATTTCGAATTTAAGAGTACAGTGGTATTAACAAAGTTTTATAACATAAAAAAACGGATTAATTAATTAATACATGTTCATTGAAGTCGTTCGGCGTAACATCGACCACAAGTTGATTCTATGCTATTCAATTGGTATAGCTGTGACTTTTCAATTGGTATAGGCTCTCACAACACACAAATGAGCGGTAGATACGTCGACCTGATGAATTTCACCTGGTATGACATCTCCTTTTTCAATGTTACACTCTAATATAGACTTAGTTTCGATAATTATATATATATAACTTTAATAAAAGTTATAGTTGGTGGTAAAAGTACAAGTCAAAAATATTTTAAACCGTACAACAACTGAATCGACATGATTCGATCGCTTTATCTAACAGAAATGATTATTGCACATCAACAATCTCTCTCACAGTAATTACACTCATTGCAATTAACGAGAATCGAAATCATTACCTTGACTCTGCTACCAACTGTAGGACTTAACGTTTGCTGCTTTATCAAATACTATAGATTGTGGTAATAATACAACTCAAATTTTTTAAATCATACAATGGCACAAACAATATGGTTCGATCACTTTACTCAATAGAGATAATGATTGTACCTCAATAATATATATAAGATATATCTACGTAGGTATAATGAGCACCAACAAACATTTATATATATATATATGTGTGTGTGTGTGTATAATGAACACCGACAAACATTTCTGCACCGCTTTACTTGAGATCCTTATAATTTTTTTTATCAAATTCATAATTATTTATGTGCTAGAACTCCTCTATATGTTACAGCAGAGATGTTTTATTTTCCATACACACAGTTCTTGTACGGGACTCTGTTTTTCAATGTCCCATCACTATGATTTTTATTTAAATGTATTGTGGCTACTATTATATATATGTGTGTGTGTGTGTAATAACGAATGAATAAAATATACGACATTACCTGCCATTCTAAATTCCAATTGGTAGATGCATATATGCCAGTCTAGCAGCCATACCATTTTAATCCTAAATCTCAACAAAAGACATGTCCAGTTAAATTAAATATGTTGGCTGATCCAACCAAATTTTTTAAAAAAAAATTGATCAAAACTCGATTTCAATAATATCGAGACGTCCATTATGATTTAATTTTAAAATCCTATTAAATATTTTTAAAAAAAACCATTGGCCTCGGTCGAATTGTACTTACAACCAATCATACTATTTGAAAATCCAAAAGAACGCAATTCAAAATCTGAAAATCGTAAATCATCCAACCAAATCTAAAACTAGTATTTTTCAAAATAAAGCATAAACTCTTAAATATCTCAAAACCACTCAAAGCATCATAAGTCATAAAATCTTTAAAGTAAACTTCAATCATAAACGTAATTTTGCGGAAAAATAGCGACGGTCCTCGGGTTGTGTGCACCTTCTGTCCAGCTAGTTCAACCATTAAATCTTCCATCAATATCATGCTCACCTGCATCGATCACATCTGGTGAGTCTATTGACTCAGCAAACCTTAATCATGATAGCAAGTATTACATATACATTCACAAGCAACAGTGAAAATACTTTTAATAAAATAGCTTTTCATGAACGTAACTTTAAACATTTTTCTTTTCATCATATGCTTTTTCTTTTCATCATATACGCATATGTTTCCCTTGTTATTGAATTCAGATCCTCAATTGTGACTTTCGTATTAGCTGTAGGTCGATGGATCCATCTACATATTATCACTGTACCGGGCGACGGGGACATCAACGACACTCTCACCTGTCAACTGAGCATTGACTTTACATATCATCATATCATTTCGATGAAAATACGATCGTCGGGTTCTCTCTGGGGCCTTCTCCCGTAAACAGGCTCCCTCTGGGGCCTTTTCCCTCACGATATCCCCAATCATATAATCGTATCATCGTATTAGTTACAATCAATTCAACTCCTTCAAATTTTCATATTTTCATCATTTATAAAAATTCATTCATATATAACTCATTTTCATTTGAACCAAGCATACAACATATCTTTTAGCATTAACGTTTCATCATAAAATTTCAAAAACATTTAAAATAAACATTTTAACATTTATTACAACATTCAGGACACTGCCAGGATGTCTAACATTTTTCAGGTGTAAAATGATCATTTTGCCCATGAAACCCTAACTTTCTCAATTTATATCCTTAGATCTTAAACGACAACCCAAATCCATCTAAACTTAACATAATACTTTAAAATTAGCCCATAAATATTTTTAGACTTAAACATAAGCTCCTTGACCAATTTCTCAATTCGTTTTAAAATTTAAATCTATGTCTCGATTTTAACCTGATTCGACTCGAAACTTAATCAAAACTTACCAAATTTGTCCCATAGCTTAACAACACCTAACCATACCTTATAAAACTGAATTAAAGCCATTTATAACCCTTGAACAACCCTACCAGCCTACTGGATTTTTTTGCACCAATTTATCGAACCCTAGCCCTAACCAACCCTCATGTCATTTGATCCTAGACCCTAACTATCATGTCCAGACCCTAACCAACCCTCTTAGGACCATGACTGACCCATAGAGACCTTGCTAGACTGAGCTTAAATGACCTATAACCCATAGCTCCTCAAACCCGACCCTAGAAGCCTTGGGCGCCCATGCCTCACGCTACAGCCCCTTTCTCTTCGTACCAGCATTCCCTGAAGCCATCTAGGACCATGACTAGACCTTATTAGGACCCCTGGACATGCCCCAATAGCAGCTCATAGCCGTGCCCTTCTAGAACTCCAATTCAAAAACCCTAGTTCCTTAAAATCCAAATTTTCGTTCAATATTTTTGACCTACCTGTACAGCCTTAAACATGCACCTAAAGACCCTTAAACATATTGAAAATTGTCCCTTTCCATTGCTCTACCATGACAACCTCTTTGTGCATCATAAACAAGAGTTAAAAAAGATGAAAAATCTAGTTTTGTTCATGTTATGCCATAAAAACGAAAATAAAATAAGTATATCATGTTTTTCATGCAAATATGTATCAAAACATATAATATGGTATGAAAGATGAGTGAAGGAAGATTAAGGCGTGCCTTAGCGTATTTCACGCACGAAAAACAACTTGCGATGCGAGGGACGTTGACGAGGGGAAGACCTTGCTGAAATTTCAAGCTTTCGCGTGATTTCTCCTTCAAAAACTTTCATGTGTGCGTGTGTCTAGGCCGATGAAGAGTCATTGTGTGTGTTTGTGTGATGTGTGCGTGAGTTATGAAGGTTTGATGAGGGTTTGATGGCTTTATATTTTAATTAAAATACATGGTGCAAGCTTAGTCCCGTTAACCTAGTATATTAGGCCCATTAAGTCCATCATATAATATTTAAATTATTTTATTTAGGAAAGTTTGTGAAAATATTAGTCGAGTTCTCAAAAAGTACCTATTTTTATCGAAAATCGATTACCAGTTTAAAATATGACTTGGCGTATAAAAACACCTCATTTTCGAAAATACCTATTAAAATATATCATATATTAAATAATTAAAAATTATCATTTAATAAAAATATTTTTCCCTTATATGATCCCCGATATTCGTTCCTCGATTGCGTCTCGAATAACGTTTAAAAAACATATTTTTATGTATTCTAGTAGAAAACTACATTTTAAACATGTAAACATGCCTACCACAATCAATTCATGCAATTAAAACAATTTATTTAAAATACATAAGAAATTTGATAACTTACATGCACGTGGTTCACGTGTATTTTCAAATTTTCGGGACGTTACAAATATAAATGACCAAAATTATAAATATATAAATTTTGACGTAACAAAATTTTCATGGTGTTGAACTATTAAGTGCACATAAAAACAAGGTTTGATAAATACGTTTGGAGACATTATCTATATGGAGAAAACATGAAATACTAATTTTTTCAAATGAGAAGATTCATTCATACGTATTATTTAAATTATAATGGTTCTCTTGTAAATTGAATAATGGTTAATTGCTAAGAGCAATGATTAAGAATGTAAAGGCAACAAAAAGAATGCTTAGTTATTGATTATAAATAAATGATTAAGGCTAAACAAATGACCAAAAAGCAAAGGAAACCATTACTACTTGAATGGAGGAGGCCACCATTTCTCAATCCCCTTATCAACAAAAACATCTTTTTTTTCTATATTTCTTTTGGGGAAAAAAAAATCAATGTCTGAAATTTTATCTTTCACATCGATTATTTGTAGTATAAGCAGTAATCATATCACCCTATGCACACTATATTTCAACTTTATATAATTACTTCTATTAATAATTACTATAATATTAAGAATTTTGTACTTCTAAATTGAAGATATAATATTTAATATATTTCACAACGTAAGACTAGGAAATTTACTCGATTATATCTACCTATCATTATATATTTTACCTCGTACGACATTTGCTCACTAGGATTTCAGCACGCGATCTATTTGATGGATTAAAGGAAAAAAATTAATTGGTATACATGCTTCATATTTGTAGTAGTACTAAACTAAATAAAAGATATATCCTTTTAAATTACAGTGGAAATAAACTTCATTGTACATAATTCCGAAAATGGATTTAAAAATTCGATAAAACTTTAAAATCTGATTTATTATTTTCAGACATATTACAATAACAAACAACCCAAGTCAAATCGCAACAGAAGATAATAAGGAAAAAACTTGTATGAGACGGTCTCACGGATCGTATTTTGTGATACATATATCTTATTTGAGTAATCAATGAAAAACTATTATTTATTATGCTAAGAGTGTTACTTTTTATTGTGAATATTGGTAGGATTGACCCGTCTCACAGATAAAGATTCGTGAGACCGTCTCACAGATAAAGATTCGTGAGACCGTCTCACAAGAGACCTATACTCAGATATAATAAATAATATTTGTGTCAAAACGATTATATTCTTTCGTCTCTTGTATTATGCATGATATAGAAGTCATACATATAAATTGAAGAACCGAATTGTTAGCATTAATTAAGTTATGGATTAAAACAGGTGTATCTTCATTAATAACGATGATCACGTCGAAAACTTATCTTTCATATTTTAATGTAAATTGACATTAAGTATTGATGATCCAAACGTGGAGAACAGTCGAGACGTAGAATCGAAAAATCCATGATAATGGATGCATTAATAAATTATCTAGCTAGTATCATGACTACACTTATAACATTTTTATTAATTAATTTGTGAACATCATATGTAAGTACTGAGTGAGAGTGTCTATATGTATGTATGTATGTATGTATATATAAATATTAAATTACTAATTTGAGGTCACTCCTCCATTAATTTGACTTGGGGAAGGGTCCCACATTGGACACCATTGTCTTTGTGGATTGAATGATAAAAAGAGCACCTCACGTGGAGTCTGAACCAAAGGCCTCTGTCCAAACCACAATAAAAAAAGAAAAAAAAACAATCATCCCACATAATTCCCTTAAATTAAATAATATATATTAATTTAACTAGAAGAATCATCACAAATTTTCTTTATCATCTTTTTAGTGCTTTGCAACAAAGGGATTTTTGTCAAAAAGATATGAAAAAGAAAGGGGGGAAAGAGAAGTTGAGAGAATCCAATCAATGCAAAACCTATATTCCACAAGCTACAAAATTGAAATTATAATATTCATATGCAACATTTTAAAAACCATACAATTAAAATAAAAAAATATTATATTTTTCCACATCTCACTGGCACATATAGAACCCAACAAAAGCATTTGTTTTTTGTTTTTTTTTATTATTATTTATATATAAAAAATTTAGCTTTTTAAAGCTCACCCCATATAATTCCCACTCATTATCTTTGTTTGCTTAAAGCTTCTTCTCCTTTTGCCTTATCCTCTATCTTCCTCTCTCTTTGTTGAACCAAAAACACACAGATTGTGATAGAAATTCCAGACACAGAGAAATTTTACAGAGGGAAACTACATATAATTCTCCTTCCCCATTTTATGATTTTTTGTTTCAGAAATTAATATATACTTATATTAATTGATTTAAAGGTATATTTCCATATATAATATAGGAGAGATCTTGCTTTTAATAAAGGATAGGGGATAAAGATTAGATTTTTGAAGCAGTGGGGTTTGATTTTCTTGGAGTTATAGCTCTAATGCGATCATGGAGGGAGGCGATGATCATCTACACCACCACCACCACAGCCGCCACAACTTCCCTTTTCAGTTACTTGAGAAGAAAGAAGATGACAACGCCGCCGGCTGCTCAACCAGCTCCGCCTATCCTTCCCTTGCCATCTCCACCGATGTCATCTCAAACCCTAGCTCCACCACTCCACGATCAGCAACACCATCCTCAAGCCTCCAAATCGCCGCAGCGGAACCGTCCAAGAAGCCACCCCCCAAAAGAACGTCGACCAAAGATCGCCACACCAAAGTCGACGGCCGTGGGCGGCGCATCCGGATGCCGGCTCTATGTGCTGCTAGGGTTTTCCAGCTCACTCGAGAGCTGGGCCACAAGTCCGACGGTGAAACCATTGAGTGGCTGCTACAACAGGCGGAGCCGGCAGTCATCGCAGCCACGGGGACCGGCACGATTCCCGCGAACTTTACTTCGCTTAATATCTCTCTACGTAGCTCGGGTTCAAGCATGTCTGTGCCTTCTCAATTGAGATCTGCGTATCTTAACCAGAATTACAATCTTCAGCAACGCCGTGGGATATTTCCAGGCATTGGGTTGTCGCCGGAGAGTTCTTCCACGACTCTGATGAATTTTCAATCGGGGAACATAAACCCTAGTTTGATGCAGACGAAGCAAGAAATGCGTGAGAGCAATTCCGTGGATTTAACAGCGGAGACAGCGGAGGAAGGTCTACGGGCGCGGAAGCGAAGGGCGGAGCACGAATTATTGCAGAATCAACAACAACACCAGATTGGAAACTATTTGTTGCAGTCAAGTACAGGGACGATTCCGGCAAGCCACTCTTCAATGGCGGCGAACTTTTGGATGAGTGGAGATCCAATTTGGACGTTTCCACCGGTTAACATCAATAACAGCGCTGCCGCGGCGGCTGCTTTGTACAGAGGAAATATGTCTAGTGGGCTACATTTCATGAATTTCACAACGCCGGTGGCGCTGACGCCTAGCCAGCAGTTAGGAGGAGGTGGTGGTGGTAATGGTTTGGGTAATTGTTTGGGTGATGGTCAATTAGGTGGCCTTCTTGCTGGGCTTAATCCCTATCGAAGTGGCGGCGGATCAGGGGTGTCGGAATCTCCTTCATCTCACGGCGGTGGCAATGATCGGCACGACGGAACGAGCCACCATTCTTGAATGATTACAAATCTGCCGCCAACTCGGTGTTGTTCAATTTGTTGTGTAAAGCACACACGTGAGGCTTGATTATGTAGTTTAAAATTTTTTTTTCTTGTTTTTATTTTATATATATTTTTCCTATTCTTTATGAGCTCCTAATTTTTGTGTGATTAATGTGATGAATTTAGAGTTGGAATTTTTTTTTCGACATTGGAATTTTGGATGTTGGTTTTGTGATAGGCCAAATTTGATTTTCTCTTTTTTAATTTATATTGTCACACGATATTTGATCAATGCAATTATTGTTTTCAGATAACTCTTTGTTATGATTCTTGGTTATATTTTACCTATCTTTTTTTTTTTGCATGATATTTGAGCATATTATAAAATGGTCATTTCTTCTCTTCTAATTGAATGTTCTTTTTTTTTCAAATTTGTTTTTCTAAACCGTGAGGCATTTCAAGCTCTTGACTATTGGATGGGAATAAAAGTCCATGTAAGTTTGTGATGGATATAGATTCTTATTGCATAAGAGGGATTTCGTATTTTGTATGTCATTTGATTCCACCAAATTCTATCTTTTTACTCATATATCTTGAAGAGTTAGTTTTGTGATGTCGATCTCGATCTGCTCTCATCCAATTCATGAAAAAATATTATTTTTTATACAAAAAATAGATCAGATTAATCAGTCTCACAGATATAGATATGGGATAGAACTAAACCAAAAAGATATTGATTCAACGGGTTTGAAGTGCCAATGATTTCAACATATATGGTATATTGATTTCACTTTGTGAACCATGTAACTTCTTGTGATAAAAAAATATAAGTGACCCACCCTTATATTTTACTACTGTGGGAAATAAATAAAACCATATCTATAATAACGTGAGTTAAGGGGGAATTGTTAAATATTTATGATACTCTCTCTACCCAATGAAAACATGGGCAAGTGTCCTTGAATGGGGTGGGCCGGGTGATTGGGCTTTGTGGGGGCCCATATCTGAACAGATGCAGGCGTTCTCAGGTGGTGAGGCCCACATGCTGGAGATTGGCTTAACCATTCAGTACAATTCATCAATGAGCAACAGATGGATTAATTATGTACATCAGAAGTAGGCATCGCTGGCGCCATGAGGATCGGTGGTGGGTTTAGACTGGCCCACGGATGTATCTAATCTGGGTCGTTGGAGTTATGTGGGCCCGATATTTAATGGGCTCACTGAATGATTAGTTCTTTGGCTTTTTTTTTTTTTAAAAAAAAAAATGTGTAGAATTTGATATTTAAAAAAAAAGATGTAGAATCTTCAATAGTTTTGACAACTTGTGAGGTTACCTTGATCCCACTTCACTATCAACTGCTAACTTCTTAGGGTTTTAAAATTCAGATACTTATTAATGATAGTGATCATTAGCAAAGAATTCGATGATAGGATTATCGTTAATATAATGGTATTCATTTATATATATATATATATAATAAGCTAAGATTGTGTTTTTACACGTTGTAGAATCCCAATTGTTATTTTGTTTAAGAAACAAAATACTTCATTAAACATCTTTATACTAAAATCGTGAAGAGCTAACGTGTGAGATACTACATGAGTAGGTCTCTTGTGAGACGGTCTCACGAATCTTTAAGTGTGAGACGAGTCAACCCTACCGATATTCACAGTAAAAAGTAATAGTCTTAGCATAAAAAGTAATACTTTTTTAATGGATACCCAAATAAAATATCAGTCTCACAAAATACGACCCGTGAGACCGTCTCACACAAGTATTTGTCATACTACATTAGCAGAACGCGTACAATGTTGAGTTTGGAATCTTGAAAGACTTTGATCCAAGATGTCCAATAGAGGTCGCTTAAGATTATGAGATGTGAAGGATATATTAGATTTTGAATATTCAATTTTCCTTGTTTTTGTTTCTTCTTTACAGAATTGTTTTGTATTGAACCATTCTTCTTTTATTTTTTATTTTTCCCGAGTACTAATGACATATTTTTACACCAAAATTTCCAACTGGTGTGGGGGTGTCAAAATTTAGGTTCGATAATAAAATTGCGCACCAAATCTCGTAAAAATGGTCGCATAGCATAGTAGAGGCAATTGATACCCACACGTGGCCAACAATTTCTCATTAAAAATTCCCATTTGATTTTCCAAAATTAGCAACCTATTAAAAAAACTCAAAAACTCATAGTTATTTTCCTCTCAAGTTAACAATTATACAACCAAGTATTTAATTAGTTTTTGACAGTAAAACCTTGTAAAATTTATTAAGAATGAGTGAGATCGTCGATTACAAGATTAATCAACCAAAACAGAAAGTTCTTGACTTTCATACTAAGGAGATAGAAAAGAAATAACAAAAGATGCAAGTGAGTGAGCAATAACATTCACCGATCTACTTTTGTAGTTAAGGTGTATGCTTTGAGTGTATCCAATAAAGTTTCGAACTTCAGTGGCAATTGGCCCAATGTAGCTGAAGTCCATTTCTGGGTTGGCGACTAGCACCGCCAGAAGAGAATATGTGTTTACTACTATTTGATATATACACACATATGTGCATGTATATGTGTGTGAGATGTATGTATACTTTTTGTGTTAGTGGAATGTCAAACATAAAAAGACACAAATGTGTACATATAACCAACCTTAGTCGTGGTTGTGCAAGATCATTGGTTTATGAGTGGACCATTGGTGTCTTGCCATCAAAATATTCACACTAAATTTGTCATTCGGTAGCAAGAAAATGCTCATTGATTGAAACCAATTCACACAACAAATCGGTCCTAATGAATGAAATACTCTGAGCTTAACATAGCATGAATTGTATCCTTCAACAGGCTAAATAGCACCCGATCTCGAAATTTGTAATCTAAAGAAGGGTTAATCCACGAGACCATAGAGATTCCTATGTAAACTACTTCTCTATCCATATTTTACGCTAATGCGAGATTTACTAATTGATAGCAGTGTTTAAATGGTTCTGTAGGGTATGAGATGTATCTTGTTTAATAACAAAATAAGTAAGATCGTATGTAAACTAGTAAAATCATATATAATCGGTAAATTTGTGTTTATCAGAATTAAATGTTGTGTGAAATGTTACATTTTCGACAACATGCAGCGGAATTTAAAAGTTTATGACACAAATTGACGTTAAGTAGATGGAACCGAATAAATTTTGCATAAGTATAATACGTGTGCGGTGTCTCAGGGCAAAAATAATCACTAGAAAACGAACGAGTTTACACGAAAACCAACACTAGTGATTTTAATGAAAATTAATTTTCTCAAAGCGTTGAGAAAATAAAACGTTTACTAAAACAATCAACAACACAAAAACACAATTAAGAAAGCAAAAATGTGATGTCAAAAACTGAAGCAACAGAAACAAATCTTCAGTCAACTCTTTCGCAGATGTTGTCTGCAGATGTCTCCAACAATCATGGCAACACGTGAAACACCACTCTTCAAAACAACGTCTTTGTAGAATGTTTTTCTCTGAAATCCACAACGTGCAAAGTGCACACGATATACAGCCACGAAAACTTCCAAGTGAAGAGTGAAAGACAAAACGGTTTTGAGAGCACTATAATTAAAGCATCTAAAGGAAAGACCACACTATTTACTTAATGTCCTTCCTTTATTTATAGTTGTCTCATCTTCTAGGATTCATCTTCAAAAAAATCTACAAGATATGAAAATCAAGAATTCTATTAGAAACAATCTCTTTCTAAATCAATAATATCATATTTTAAAAATCATTAGCATAAATATCATATCTAAAAAGACTAAATCATTAATTCAATATATCATGAAATTTTATATACAAAGAAGTTAAATTTAAAAATTATTTCAAGGGATGAATTATATCTTGTAATCCAAGATAACTTTTCCTTTCAGGTTCGACGGCGAGTTAATCATACCTATATGACAAATTTGAGCAGTTTGCAGCTTATAATGTGTGAGCAAATCTTCCCCCAAGTTCAGCAAATCTTCCCCCAAGTAGTGAACATAAACAAGATTTGCTCAATTTTGGGTTTAAAAGTGTCCACTTATATAAGTTCGATGCTTTTGGCTATGATTAATGTTTATTTCACTCAAAAGGCCCACCGCTGATATTGACGTCTCTCCAGCTACGTCCAATTATTGTACTAGAATATGAAATTTATTGGGAGAGTTGAACTTGCCTTTTATTTTGGAAATTTACATTAAATTAATACAAGCTTAATGTCCAGTGTACGACATGCATTATATTGTGTCACAGCTAGCTTTGATGGCATTTGGGCAGAAGGAGAGGAAGGAAAATGGGAATTTGAAAAACATTTTTTTTTAATTTTTAACAAATCGAAAAAAAAAATTATTGGTTTCATCTTTGATCTTGAGGTGAGGTCGATCAAGTCTAATAAATTAGGCTAGTCGATTTTGGCCCAAGAAGCCAATGCTCGAAAACGTCATCTAGTATGGAGGCCCGTAGACTGAAAATGAAGGACGTGATCATATGGGTCGAAGGTAAGGAGGAAAAGCAACATATGTCCTAAACAAGTGCTCGATAGTCCAAGGGCTGATATCCTTTAAGGAGATCGGGTGTATGTCTCAAGTCAACAAAAGATCTTACGAAAAACGGCGAGTGTCAATTTGGGAAAGAGATCCAATGTACTTCCTATGCTTGTTAGATAAATGGGATCTCGATTGATCTGTGACTATGGAAATTGTTTGAATCATGTGAGGGTTACGTCAATTTTCGACGCGAATGGTTCTTAAAAAAACTTGTCCATGGGTTTCGAGATTGGCTATTTGGCCGAATCCAAGGCGTGCTATCGCCGAAGACAGAATGAATAAATGTTTTTGTGTAGGGATATCTTTCACGGCGCTTACACGAATTAACGAGGGCTTAGTTCCCAATCTAGCGCGTTGACCCCAAATTTGACCATGATTAGTATCAAGCTCCCCTTTTTTAAATACCAAGTTTGGTTTATGGTTTAAGGGTAACGTATCTCATATTAATATTCACTATATATTTTTTAGTATTTGTCTCGGAGTGTCGGAGGAGATACATCGAAACACACCTCAATCCCCTTGTTAATGCTCATTCTTTGATTTGAGGGAGCTAAGTCGTCAAAATATCCAAATTTGGGGCATCTGGTTCGATACCATGGGTTATTCGAAGATATTAATCCATATTTTCCCGAGCATCGATCTTTCTCGTTGATCGATCAGACCCAGATAAGTAAGAAAGCAAATTCAAGTAACGGGTTTAATGGATTTTCTGACCAGAATTTTAAGAAATGGTTGGATTTTAAGATTTTTTTCCTTAATTTAATCGAAATATTTACACCTACATTTTAAAATCTATGTTAATTGATCTGAATGTAATATAATTTTTTAAAGTTAAAATGTAATATAAATTTTACTTCAGCGTTTAAAATGAAATTTGGGCTGATAGTAAGCATATCGTTAGGAACATAAAACATTTGAAAATATATGGTAAAAAGTACTAATAAATGCGACCCGGATATTAGCGTAAAAGTTTATTTAACTTGCCTATACAGCAACATAATTATCTGAAATTGATTAATTTTTTTAAAAAAACTGAAAAATAACATTAATCTAATAAAAAGGATTTTAACCAAAAAAAATATTAACTGGAAAAAACATTAATCTAATAAAACAGTTTGTAGCATATTCTTACTGGAACAGGCGAGTAACAAACTATAGAGAATTTTTTAATCATTTTTCGAAAATGAATTTATTAGAGGCATTTTGAAGAGAGAAAAAAAATATGATTTCTTCACCGAACTTCGTTTTTCTGGTATCATAATTGAAGAACTGTGTTCTTATAATTAGAATTTTTCTTTCCAGAAATTTTAGGAATAACCTTGTTCAAACTAATTTCTTTGAAAAATAACTCTCTCAAAGATTATTCTCGTGAGTAGTCTCTTGTGAAACGGTCTCACGAATCTTTATATCAACCCTACCAATATTTACAATAAAAAGTAATACTCTTAGCATAAAAACTAATATTTTTTCAATGAATGACTCAAATAAGAAATTCGTCTCACAAAATACGACCCATGAAACCGTCACATACAAGTTTTTGCCTATTCTCGTATGCTTGTGTTACCCCGAACCTTTTTTAAGTTAGAATTCCCATTCTTGGGATTCTTGAAGTTACCCAAAAACTCACTCCGCCGGTACTACTTTTGCACAAAGAATGTGAAAGCACAACATAATTATGGCAACGACAAACCCAACTTTCAATTTTCGTTAGGACAAAACATGCACATACATTAGATTATCAAACACAAGGATTTTAGAAAAGAGAAATTCCAGCCAACCACAACATAAGAAAACTGGAGTGTCTAGAAAACACAAGATCGACATGGTCCGATGCTACCAGGCCATGTTTCACTAGGTAACCATATACAAGACAAGTAGAACACTGAAACTCAACCACGATCAGTACCTGTAGTTGTCGTCGGTGTAATGTCTGCTCTTAGACGTAGTTTCTCTATTAGCCTGTATAAAACAAATATAGATCAAACTTAAATCAAAGAAGACTCGTGCAAAGAAAAAACATAGAGCTACTCATAGCTTGGGGAAATTTTCACATGTACCCGATGGATCATCTTCTCAAATGCGTCAGGACCATTTTCCTCGATATATTTCTCTGCTGCGGTGAGAATGTCGTCTGGCTTGCTAAACACATCCTTCTTTCGAGGAACATACCATATGTTAACACTCTTTTGCCCGGTAACCAAGTAAGGCCTGACAAAATGCTCGTAGACATATGCGGCTCCACTGAAGTATGGCATAACTAACCAGCAGGTGAATATTAGCTTCGTATAATGCCACAAAGGAATCCTAGGGCACAATGAAATTTGAGACCAAAGTTACATACTTCACATCTGGCAACAGTAAACTAAGAATGTAAAGCTTTGTATGAAGAATGAACCTCAAAGGAAATACTTCGCAAGATACTCCATGTTAGTTGACCCAGGACCATTCAGATCTATCACATCTTTCCTTACAGAAAAAAAAAACACAAACATCTGATTTTTCTTTTACATTCACATTCATGCATCCATGCGACTCGAACCCAATACATTTGCCTTGAAAAGCAATAACTCCACCAAAAAAATGGTATTCCAAACGCGCAATAAGATGGTTAAAGAGTTATCAGAAATTTAAGGATGATATATGTAGCAACAAATCTCCTCCAAATTACTTGAATCCATAATAATTGAGGCATGGTGATAATTGGTGTGATTCATCAGCCATACAGACACTAGTCAGGCAAAAAAATAAAAAATTAAACAAAATTCTTTCATGATTTGACGATGAATTTTGAGTGCCAGAAATTGAATTAGTCGATTTTAAATTATTACTGCCTTTGAAGATAGCTCAAATTCCCAACTATTATAATGGCCAAACATACATGATGAACTTGAAAGATAGACTTTAAATCCATGAAGCTAAAATCCACCAATCCAAACAAAACATTAGTTCCTCCTCCCTCATCGCTATTTGCTTCTAAACCTTACATAGATAAAATCTCCCAGTTAGACTCGTACAAAACATACTTGTTTCTAACCAAAACCCTGTAGTTGGTATTTTTACATCACATGTACATTGCCTATAAGATGTTTAACAAATGAATGAAAAAACAAAATCCACCCAAAGCCTACCAAGTAGTACCTACTTAAGATAAGAATATGGCCTTTCTTCGATCTCATAACCAATCACTGTTTGACTTCAGTATCCAACGTTTACAACTAGTTCACAATTGTGATTGACATTATGTAACTTTCTTGTATTTATCCATAAATCTAAATCGTATTAATCATGAAGATGAGATTACAGGTACACTAGACATACCCAAGCGAACAAAAAAACGAGTATCTAACCGTTCATGCAGTGACATAAATCACATTATATAACTTCCATCAATGGATCAATAATCTCGATAAACTAACAATTACCAGATCGACTATCCATTAATTTCCTTAGAACTGGAAAAAATTTAGAAAAATACGTCCTGCCATAATAACATGCGGTGACTATATCCATCTAGAAGTTAATCCCAACCTCATTACTCTAAATATCCTAGTTCATTCACCAGAAACATGATTCGTGTATTCAGAGAACTAGTGATAAAAATGTACATACTGGAATTTTATGCAGCCAAGGTAGTTTAGTCTATAACTCCATATTGAAGAGGACATCCCAAGTTAAGAAAATGTTAATATTAAACATATACCTAAAAAGTGAATCGATAACTTTTCCATATCAATAAAACAGGCTATGATTAATTTTCGAGTCTTGCCTAAATCTCATCTCTCATTTCCATGTGAATATTCTCATTAAGCTTACACTCAAAACACAAATTATACTCTTGTTAAGCTTAACCCAAAAAAAAAGGTAAGGATATTCAAAAAAACATAAATCCCGTCCAAACACACCTATCCTACGCAGTTCTTTTGAATGTTGGTGGGCTACTTATCCAAGCAAGTACTCCATGTAAAATGTAACCCAAAAACACAAAATTGCGACAAATTCCACCTGCTCAAAAAAAGGAACACAAACCGTACCATTCAATAAGCTTTGCGAAAGTAAGCTCAAAAAGTGTAATCATGGAGTAAAGCACCCAATAAGTAAGCCACTGCTGATCATCAACAGGCGATTTCGTCTCAATTGCCCTGATTGATGCATATCTGCACACGAACTCAAAAGTAAACATCCATTAACCCAAAACATTCACAATAGAATACACACAAATTAAAAACTTTCCAAACACAAATCAAATATCTTTTTGATAGCAGCATATAGTTGGAAGTTGGAACAAGAGGTCACTACCATTCAAATAATCCAACTTACAGAGGATAAACCAGACTAACGACAGGCCTGCAACATAAATAAACAAAAATTTAATAAGAAACCAAATCCCCGATATAAATTTTTCGAAAGACATAAGCTTTGTCATCAAATCATACCCATCTCCTGTCTTAAGTCCTGTACACCACTTTCTTCTAACTTAACATTATCAAAAACCATAACATATCAGGAATCAATTAATGTAAACCCACAGCCACGACATTAATTATAAAACAAAAGAAACACTAGCCACATTAAATCAATAGCCCATGAACAGCTCAAAACCCAAATTATGATAGAGAGAAAACCAAGATTGAGTGCGGAATTACCCAGCTAGAACGTCGAAATTGCTGGCCAGAACTTTCAGCAAGGTTCCGGCTCCGGATCCCCCCATATGCGAGTAAAAAAAAAAATCCTTCTTTGGTTTAGATTTTCTCGATCTGGTGGTGGAGTATGCTCAGGGTGTTTCCAGAAATCAAGAAATTGAAAGGGATTTCTTTAACTTAGACGAGTCGGTCCGAGAGTATAATACTCCGAAGGCAAAAGAGTAAAGTACAAACAGTGTGAAAGGAGCGAACCCTGTAATAAAATAATGACAAAAATTTGTGTGAGACGTCTCACGTATGGTATTTTGTGAGACAAATATTTTATTTTGGTCATCCATGAAAAAGTATTATTTTTATGCTAAGAGTATTACTTTTTATTGTGAAAAATCGGTAGGATTGCACATCTCACAGATAAAGATTCGTGAGATCGTTTTACAAGAAACTTACTCTGAAATAATAATAATAATAATAATAATAATAAATACTTTTGGCTTAGATCTCCAACTTAATTAATATTTGGTCATTGATCAAAATTCGATTTTTTATAATAAAAAAATTAACGATTTCAATTAACGTAAAAAAAAATGACAAAAAGGATCGCACGTCATTAGAAAAAATAATAAATAATGCAGTTCTTGTTCTTTCCTTTTAAATTTTTTTAATTCGAAACTTTTTTCGAAAAAAAATATTTATCATTGATCCATTTTTGTAAGGCAAAAGTTTGTGTGAGACGATCTCACGGGTCGTATTTTGTGAGACGGATCTCTTATTTGGGTCATCCATTAAAAAATATTACTTTTTATGCTAAAATTATTACTTTTATTGTGAATATCGGTAGGATTGACCCGTCTCACAGATAAAAATTCGTGAGATCGTTTCACAATAGATCTACTCTTCTTGTAATAGTAATTTATTCTATACATATTTTTATTAGGTTCGACGCTGACAATAACATGCCCAAGTATATCACTTGAGAATTGCTTTTGCTAGATAAAATAACAATGATATCATATATTTCAATTTCATTCTCATGTTCAGAACCGAAACTAACTAGTTAATTTTGAAATATAAAATAGAAATATATATTTTTAAAAATTAATTTCAAAATGGAAGTAAAAATACCATTTTTAAATATTTAATAATAATAAAAAAATGGTTTTAGTTTTAGGGGAGATGGGTTTTGATTTTGATTCCCGGTTCAAATGGAGCTCGATCGGGTGTAAAATTAATCGAAATTGAGTAAATTGTAGGGATGTAAATGAGTCGAGCCGAATGTTCGAGCTCCGCTTGTTTAAGATATACATAGACTTGAGCTCGATTCAAGCTTTTATAATTAGTCTCGAGCTCATCGGATCGTTTGAAAATTACAAAGCTCGCGAATATCTCGAGTTCGATTCGTTAATAGCTCGTTTATAATGTTTAATGAGTTTGACTTGTTAAACAGATTCGTTTTCGAGCTCATTAAACAAACTCATTTTTTAGTTTTTTGAGCATTCTTAGTCAAAATGTCAACTAATAGACAAAAACTTGTGTGAAACAGTTTCACATGTCATATTTTATGAGACGAATATCTTATTTGGGTCATCCATGAAAAAATATTACTTTTTATGCTAAGAATATTATTTTTATTGTGAATATCGATAGGGTTGGCATGTCTCACATATAAAGATTTGTGAAACCATCTCACAAAAGACATATCATTTTATTACATTCGCTATCATCTCTCACTAAAACTTAACGTTGGATACAAATAAACAATGCATGTTGCTAAATTCGCGGCTCAATAAATCACTCAAGCTTGAGTTCGAGGTCGAACTAGCGAACAAGCTCGCAAGTTTACGAGCCAAATACCATTAAATTCGAGCTCGACTCAACTCGATAAAATAGTTGAATTCAAAATCAAGCTCGAGTTCTATTCGATAAGTTTAATGAACAATCTCAAATGAGTACTTTGTCGAACCGAACTTCGAGCAGCTCATAAACGACTTGATTCATTTATATGACTTTATAAATTGTGATCAAAATTCAAGAACTCGAGGAAAAAGCACCACAAATTTGAAATATATATAATGAAGGGACTAGTGTGCATATCTTCACCTGCTCTTCTCGGCCTCCTCGCAGCAAATTTACAGCACCAAAACGCCCCAAATTCCGAACGACCCACTATGGTAATTCCCGTTGAGTATAATCAATTTCCCTTTTCATCTATGATTTTGAATTTTAGTAAATTGTACTGTTAAAGCTCTGAATTTGTTCTTGGACAGGAGAAATTATACGATCATAGATTTCAGCGTACCGATCAATGGATGCCAGTCTATTCTTGGCTAGAGTTACTGGACACTGATGAGGTAATTAAGTCAGCGGACGTATCCGATTGGCTGAATGCTAACCCAGAAATTAGAGATCATCTGTATGCAAGGCATTCGCGCTACCATTTGATGCATTACATAAAGAAGTGCCATGTAAAGATTTTGAAGCGAAAGGAAAAGCAGGTATTTTTTATTGTTCGCGGGAGAGGACATTGATTTACCTTTTTTGGGGTTGGAAAATCGAACATAAAAAATTAGATTTCTTTTGGAGTTTTTTCAAGTTGATTTGCTCTCTACTTGTTTGCTTAAATGATTACCTTATCATTACGGAAATTGGAGTTCTTTGTGCTTATTGCTTCTTGTGTTTCACTAATTCCATCTAGCATTTTTCTAAGAAATTAACTATAATAAGTGAGGGGAAAAGGTTTTTAGGTACTATGGCGGCGACAGAAAAAAATTAATGTTCACAATTCTTGTACACCCTGTTTTCGAAATTCACTGCTCTGAATGTCATTGATAGCAGCGAATCAGTCATCCTCCACTGCCGTACTCACCTCACCAGCTACAACCTCCAGCATCTTTGCTTCCCTGGAGATACATCATCATAACATGTGCCATATTAGTCTCAGTAATGCCACTACACCCTTGCGAAACCACCCTCCCCTCAAAAGCAGCTCTGCCCAGTATCATATATCCACCGAGCCACTCCAAATCCTCTGTGCGGAAATTATGATGCCACCTTGCCCTCACTCCTCCACCAGTTTGTAACTGCTGCCCACCACGAGTTGTTCTCCTATCTGCTACCCCTTTCACATTCGCAATCCAAGGCACCACAAATTTTTCTTATGCCGCATTCATTTTCTCCCCATCCTCCATCGTCATCATGTCAAGCAACAAAACTTAGGGAAGGAATAGGATTTGATGAAACTCACTGCCATCATCTTCAAGCCAATAACACCTTAAAAACACTCTTCGACAATCGAATTTTTGGTTTGGAGCATGATATGGCACCACTCCAATCAACATGGGCCCAGCGGTAATGGATCAACAATTACAAGATGGGCTTCGGATCTTTCTGTTCTTGGTCTGTTTCATTCACAATTATCCAATGATAGTGATGAACACAATTCGAGTTTGTGCTAACTCCTTGAACAAGAAAAAACAATCTCAAATTTCTGGATATCTCTCGTTTCCCCTCCATTTACAATTTATACTTCCTCTGATTTACGGAAAAACAAGAAAAAAAATAGCACAACAAATTGTAACTAACTAAAAGGATGGAAATGATGCCCCGCCGTTCACACGACGTGATCCTTCATCCATGTGGGTTTTCGGTGCCTTCTAGAACGATGATGCTCGATGCTTTCACTCTCTCCTTCTGCACATGTATTTGTGTCATGATTGGGCTTCTGATCTTTCTGTTCTTGGTCCGCTTCAGTCACAATTATCCCTTGGTTGGCCCAATCTTGTAACTGTTGGTCCGTTATCGCTGGGCCCATGTGAGTGGAATGGCCTTATCACTCCCTTCCTCATAAAAAACAACCTTGTCCTCAAGGTTAAAGTGAGACTATGACGAACAAAACTTCTTGAAGTCCTCCCAGGTAGCATCCTCCGGGAAACTATTAGATCATTGGACTAATATTTGCTTGTTTTGTTGCTGCCCTTTGGTTATCACTCTTGCAGCCGAGATACCCACGAGCAGTAATAGAGGCAGAAGTAACTTGGGGTCCCTGAACTGGGAGCCAGTAATTGAATAACATGAAGTGATGAAATGCTGGCGAAAAGTGGTGTACAGCTGATAATAAGAGATAGGTTCTTTCCTTGCCAGTTTGTTGCCTTCTAAACAAATGTGTTAACCATTAAAAGAGAATTCCATGGTCAAGGCTTCATGATCATGAAAACACGACCCCAATTTGCGCAACCATTGCATGCCCAAGACAACGTCCAAACCCCAAATAGGTGAAGAAAAAGAGATCTATAAAGAACTCATGGCCTTGTAATAAGAAAGAAACTCGAGGACAAATTTTATCACACCATAGATGCTGACCATTCCCCATATACACACGAAACCTTTTAGCATTGATGCAATTCAATCCCAACTTTTCAGGTAGCCCTTCTTGAATGAAATTATTATGGCTTCCAGTATTTTCACAGGAACATTGCAGTGTGTGGCCGTAATACGGAAAAGTCTAGGATTCGATGCGTTATTAAGTATGTGTAAACTAACCTCAAGGTCCTCACCTGAGTCCGAGGCTGCCTGGAGTCTATCATTTGCCCCTTGCTCTCTTGTCCTGAATCTCTGCTGGAGTTAATTTCTTGAATGAAACGCTGGATGGTGTAGGAGGAAGAACACCCTGTGGTTTGTTGGACATGTACAAAGTAGTGGTCTGGCCTGCCGGAGAAGACAAAGTAGCTGGTGAATGTTTCACTGGCAGCAAAACAAAATGGCTAAAATTGGCCTCCAATTGGCGCCTGGCTTCAGCTATGTCTTTGTTCCTCTCAATGAGAGCACCGATGACAGTGATGAACACAATTCGAGTTTGTGCTCACTCCTTGAACGAGAAAAAACGATCTTAACTTTCTGGAAATCTCGCTTTTCCCCTAAATTTACAATTTTTACTTCCTCTAATTTATGGAAAAACAAGATAAAAAACAGCATGACAAATTTGCAACTAACTAAAAGGATGGAAATGATGTTTTGCCATTCACATGACGTAATCTTTCACCCATGTGGGTTTTTGTTGCCTTCTAGAACGATGACGTGTATTTATGTCATGATTGGGCTTCAGATCTTTCTGTTCCTGGTGTGCTTCATTCGCAATTATCATCACCGCTTGGTCAACATTGAGTGGAATGGCCGTATCAGAGAACCTAAAAAACGAAATCAACTGAAAACTAATATTTATGATACTTGATGATCCTGTCCCATCATTGATCTCTCAGCAAAAGTACTTGTTCAGAGAGTGGTGTTATATAATTGTGGCCATGGGCAAGTTACTATCATTTCTTTTTCCAAAAACAATAATGAGAATAATTTTGCCATTCACTTGTAAACTGTTTAAAATGTTTTGAAATTTCCATAGTTCCCGGTGAGCATCGTTTTTTAATTTAGCCATAGTTGCAATAGCCTATTGCCTCTTTCAACGAACACACTGGTGAAAATGCAATTGAGCCTTTGGATTAGCCTTTTGGATAATTAATCTTTGGTGTAGGATAAGACCCTTGGCTAAATTTCATGCTAATCCTCTTTTATTTCCTTTATTTTAAGATATACAGCTGCCATTTAGTTTTTTTTTATTTTAAACATTTTATAGTTTTATACGTGAGATAGACTCTTAACTCTCAATCTGTTTCCAAATTAATCAGGGATTGATTGTTGCTAAGTTGCCTCCTCCCACTAGGGTTCATCAGACTGTTCAAGTAAAAGCTACTGAGTCTCCTCATTCTACTGGTAATTCCTCAAAGTAGAAATTTGTAGCTGGATTTAGTTGTCAAACATGTATCATTGGGAACTGATGCATTATTATCGTTGAGAAAACTGTTGAATTGGTTGTGTAACAGATAGCCACACCTGCGTCAGTGGTTACTACATGTACTTTTGGACGTTGTTGTGCATAGTTTTGCATATGAAGAAGTTCTAATGGCTTATCGATTATTGCAGGCAATGATCCTAGCACCATACCCAAAGGCAGCGAGATGTATAGAGCGAAACATAGTGAAGCTTCGCGGAAATATGAAATGTAAGTAATGAATATATCCTTCTTTTGCTCTGAATCTGTAAAAGTTGATCGGTTTATTCCAATTTCGCACGCATGATCTATTATCCGGTTGTTCCAGATTAGTAGAGTTGGAGAAACAACTCATACCTCTCTTTGGAAAGCCATCATGAGCGATTTTGCTGTCGTCGGCTATGGATATCGAGTTACATGCATGCGAAAGTCGATCCTACGACCAAAGAGGTGGTAGTTAGTGTTATTTAGAATTTTAAAAAACTATCAGTTCAGTGTAAGGATGAGAAAAAACTTTGTATTGTTGATAGCAAGCCATTTTAATCTTTACCATCTCTTTCCAGTATTTCAAAATTGAATAGTTTCAGATTTTACAAGCAATATTTTTTTCTTGAATCATTATTCCAACATGCGAATGGATTATTGATAGTTTCTCGATGAATTTCTCGGTGTCAGTTAAATAAAATTGAAAAATACTCTATATTAATCACCTTTCTCCTTTCTTTTATTTTTTTTCCTTTTGATATTAATTTTGATTCTACAGAGTGTTTGTAATCTTTAGAAAGAAATAATATTAGATTTTATAGGAAGAAAGAAGAGAAAATAAATATATATTTATTAATATGGATTATTATAATTAAATAAACCGAATGTCCTTGTTTAAGAAGCCGCCGAAATTTTTTTTCACTGCTTCTACCGTCTGAACGACGTTATAATAAAAATTTTCTGAAAACAAAAAAGTTTCTGAAAAAATATATATCAATCCAAATGTAACCATAGATATTACAGTAAGGTCTTTTATAGAACTGTTTAGAATCTCGAAGTTATTAAACGAGTTACGTAATTATAGAGTACCTATATTTGAAATCTATGAATTTGAAATCCATCTGTCCTAAATACATTCACATATAACACAGTAGAATATTTTATAAAACTGTTTAGAATCTCGAAGTGATTAAACGAGTTACGTAATTATAGAGCACAAGCATCTTATAAGCTTTTCAAAGATTTCTTCACTTTTAATTTAGTAGTGTATAGTCTAAATTTGAACCATAGTTTTGGATCAATACAATAACATCTTCTTAGTCTTTCCTCTATATATTCACCATAATTTTATCGTTGATATTCAATTATAATAATATAGTACCAATCGAATTTCCACCCAATTTCCGAATTGGATCCTCATCTCCCCATGTGTAAATGAAAAATCATGTACAAAAATTAAAATCATCCCTCTTATATATTTGTTTTCTTGTGAAAATTGCAATAAATATTGGTCAAATTATTATTATATATTCGAAAAAAAGTACCATATGGAGTCATCCCATGTTAATACGCCAACTTCGAGTTCAGAAGTATTCCTTTTGCCTTTTTTGACTGATCAAAATTATAAGATTCCCTCCGGAGAAAAATAAAATGTAATAGGAAAGGAAATATAATTTTCATATTAAATTTATTTCTCAAGATATATTTTTTTTTGTTGATATGATATTTAACATTTAATTATGGTTTTTCCTTTTTAGATAATTATGTTAATATTTTATTGTGATATAATATCTTCCTTAAATTTAATTTCTTTCTTGATAAGATTGTGTGGAATATTAAGTTTTGCATATTATTTATGATAATGATTTACATGATATGATATTATTGATTTTGTTTCTAATATAATTCTTGTATAACATATCTTATAGATTTCCGTCAAGATAAATCATAGAAGATGAAACATTTATAAATAAGAGATGAAGATTCAAAAGCATTGGAAAGAAAAATTCAGAGAGTTCACGTGTAGGATTTTTCGTGGAAGAGTTTTTCTTGGAGGAGAGATTTTTCGTGGAGCTTCTTCGATTTATTGCTCTCGTGTTTTTCACTCTTTGCTTGAAAGTTTTCATGGTAACGTCGTGAATCTCAGAGAAAAATATACTACGAGGACGTTGTTGTTTTAAAGAGTGTTGTTGCTCGTGCTGCCGTAATTGTTAGAGACATTTCAGACAACACGCGTGCAAGTGTTGGCTTAAGATCGGGTTTTGTTGCTCCAAGCTTTTGACATCACGTTTCTACTTTCTTACCCTTGTTTTAGTATTTGGAGTTGTTTTTAGAAAGCTATTTATTTTCTCAATGTGTTGGGGAAATTGATTTTAGTCATAATCACTAGTGATTGGTTTTTGTAAATGCTTTGGTTTTCTAGTGATTAATTTTTTCCCCAAGGCACCGCGCAAGTATTTATACTTGTGCATATTTAATCTTGCACATCTATTTATTTAAAGTCAATTTGTGTTACAAACTTTAATATTCCGCTGCATGTTGTCTTAAATATTGTAACATTTGACACAACACTTCATCATGATATAACACAAATTCATAACTTTACATTATTATATAACGTTATATATGTCAAGCAATATTCTTTACATAATATAATAATATAATATGCAGCTTTAATTATTAGAATTGAGGTGTATCTGTTTTCTATATGCCCTCAAAGTGACTAGTCGTAGAAATGAATATATGATATAAATTTTGATTTTTTGCTCTGAGCATTTATGTGAAAGTTTAATGACAAAATAATGTTAGATTACAGTATTTGAAGGTTCGTGAAGATGCAAATGCTATCCTTTTCCCCATGCATGTACTGTTGGATTGAATGCTGCGTGCTAATATTTTTTTTTTTGTCGATTTTTGCATTCAGTGCAAGGCCAGCATCTGGTGTGAGTAAGAGCGTGAGTGTTCTTGACATATCTGGGAACGAAAAATCTGCCAGAACACCCCAGCGATTCTCTATTCCTTCCAAGTCAAGTGCCTGCCCTGCTGCAAAATCTTTTGGCAATATAACCCCAATATATGAGGCTAGAGGAAGGAGGTCTGACAGCAATAACCGGAAAAGTGATACTCCAGTTTCTGATGTTTCTAGGTCATCTAGCCGGAAGAAATTCAGTGTTGTATCATCAGCATCTTATTGGTTGTCTCAGATTAAGCTCTCTGAGTCTGCTAATAAGCATTCGGTGTCACTCGGTTTCTTCAAACTTGCTTTAGAAACTGGATGTGAGGTATGATGATATTTTGTAGCTTGATCATTTGTATTCACTGCCTTGAATGCTTATTTTTATTCTTTTAAAATGAAAAATTATATTCTTTGTTTGGAATTTTGAATCAAATGTTAATTAGTGATGGTTTTTGTGTTTCTCAAGTTTGTCCTTGTATAAGTGTAACTATGAATTCCGTCATTTTTTAACTTTAGATTTGTTTTCCATTCTTTCTATATGAATGATGCATGTTAATCGGAAGCATCAACTTAATCTTATTTCCATTTCTGTGTATTTGTAGCCTATGCAGTGGATGAAAGACGAGTTCAAAGCATATGTACTGCAGCCCCACAACATGTCTGAATTTGGTGAATCTATGAAAGAATTAATCGAGAGCTATAAGATTTTAGAAGGCTTTGAACAGTTACAAATCTCTGGAACCTCTTCTGAAGCAAAAACTTGTGTGAGACGGTCTCACGGTTCGTCTTTTGTGAGACAAATATCTTACTTGGTCATCCATGAAAAAGTATTACTTTTTATGCTAAAAGTATTACTTTTTAATGTGAATATCGGTGTGAGACCGTCTCACAAGAGACATACTCTTCTACCACAGTCGATGCTGAGAAGTTTTATTATCGAAGTTTTTACTGACGCAAATACATAAAAAAAATTACAAATGGAAAAAAAAAACTTTTAATGAATACAACGACGAATTCATTAATTATTATTATTTTTCAAAAAAATAAATATTTTAAAAATTCCTCGGATTATAAAAAGAATTCAATTATTTTAAATATAATATGGGATCCCTAAGGAGAACGATCTACAAGAAAAGAATTGCAACTTGCATGTATTGATCATTGAATATTTGACAACTCAATCGTGCTTTCACACAATATATTTTCTCAATAAAAAATATATACATATTTTTGTTAATTTTAATCCCCACACACATATATATGATTTACCCTAAAAAATCGTACGTACAATTGAATTCAAGATTTTAATAAATTATATATATATGTAACATTTGATCAAAATCATGTATCAATTAAGTCGAGGTGAAAAAATCCACAATTTTCATCCTTACTTGGACTGTCAAACCACATAACTACTGCATGGCCTTGCCCAACCCTAAACCCTATTATCTATCGCACATACTAATGTTACCCAAAAATATAGGTCAAATGATCAAATGTTTGTCTGATTTAATAATAATAAGTTTTGGCTGTGAAAATATTTGAATCGCTTTATAAAGTATTGTAATTGTGCACTTACAACAATTACAAAAACTTTCGTAAGAAGGTCTCACGAGTCAATTTTTTGAAAATGATATTTTATTTTGTGACAACCATAGAAAAACATTATTCTTTATGTCAAAAATATTACTTATTATTGTAAATATGAGCATGATATATGGACCGTCTCATGGATAAAGATTTGTGAAACTATATCACAATAGAGCTGCTAACAATAATATATACCATATTCCTCACATCCACCGAGAATCTAGATGTCTGACATAGACTCGATCGATGATTTTCTTTCAAACCTCTCGAATCGACAAAATCATCACTAGAGCAATCTTGCAATATAACACACAAAATTAAAATGTGTATGACTGTTTAAGTTTGAACCATTTTGTTGAAAATTTAGAACATGTTGATATCATAGTACTATTGTGTTAACGTGATTTGCAAAGTGTCGTGTTAGTTCAATGGTTTATTCAGTACACACCAAAATTTCTGAGAGCGTAAATAAAAAATTATCTATTACTCTTTTTTAAAACTTTAAACTAATATCTTTAAATTTTTTTTCCCATTTTGAGGGGTGAAATGTATGTCATATGTAATAATATACTAATCACGTAAAACAAGTACTTTTGTGCAAAAAAATAAAAGTTTTCAGATGTCGATGGATATATATAGATCTATATATATATATATGTATATATATTCTCGTCCCCCGGAGCAGTCGGGTGGGGGGCTTAAAGAAGAAGAAGAAAAGACTATATAATACAACGACTTAATTAACAAAAATTTGTATATTTTTCCGAAATATACAGTCAATTCAAACTGTTTAAAAAATAAATTAATATCTTTTCAACCCTTGAAAATTTAATTTATTCACAAACTTAGATGGTATTACAGTACTATTGAGATAAGTTTCCAAAAAAAAAAAAAAAAAAAGGGAAAACTTGTCAACAATTCTATTTCGCACACGTCTCTTGAGATAGCCTCTCTTGTAAATTATTGCAAGGAATACGATATAATTAAGTAATCAATAAGTCCAATATCAAGATAACTGATTATTCAGGTAGTTGGTTTTTCATCGAATTGCGCGGAATGCTAACGTGTATTATTATTACGGAATAATAGTCAAAATTATCTTTTAAGTTTGGTTATTTTGTTTTTTAACTAATCCCGTAAAGTAATAAAATTTGAGCTTTGGTCTAGTAAGTTAGATTGTGTTTTGGTGTTTAGTAATTTAATGATGGAGCGATAAAGTGACAACGAACATTATATCAATATTTTCTGATATCACATCAGTATTTTCTGACGTCATATCTGAACTCCGGAGAAAATTGATCAAAAGCCAAAACACAAATAACTTGCATGGCTAAAATACAAAATAGACAAACTTAGTAGACGATTTAGATATTTTCCCTTATTATTACAGTTTACGTTTGATGTTAGATTTTATGTTTATGTAATTAGATCTTAATAGCTTGAGCAGAACGGTACAACTACAAATTGGAACTTGGCAACCATGACAATTTTGAGTATTATTTCAAAGTTCTTGATTGATTTTATTCTGAGAATTATTTCGAAGTTATTGATTAATTTTTTTCCTTGAAAGTGAGATCTTCATTACTTTAATTGTTAATAATGAATTTACATTTTTAGTCATATAACTTGAATTGTTTTCGTTTTTGACTTATGTTGACCGGAGTCTATCGTTTTTGTCGGTAGGGGTATCAAAATCGGACCCGATCCACAACCCCGACAATGTAAAATCCGCATTTCCAAACCCTGTATTATTTTGTACTAAAAAATTTGTACCATGATATCAAAGATTACCAAGATTATCTAAAGTTATGCATGATAATTAAATTTTTATGTGCAAGTACCTAAAGTGTTCAAAATTTAAGATGATAATATGCCTATATTTTCATGTTTGGGATATATGATCTAAGAATTTAAATAAAGAGATATTGGATATATACAATTATGTATATATATTTTGAAATTTTGAGTGTATAATTTCGAAATTTCTAAATATCAAGATGAAAAATAAATGCCAACACGATAAGAAGATACATGCATATTTCAAAACATGCCTAGCAAAAAATCAAGAATTCCTAACCAAGAAGATCAAAAAAAATTAAGATTTACTTATCAAGATATGATTGGTAATCCAATGTATGATAAGTTATAGCCCTGAAATGATGGAATTGTAACCATTATATGGCATCGTCCCCTTAAAAGAATAAAAATTATGGACTGATATCTGTAAAACATGGAAAGTAGATGAATCTTTGTGCGTAAGGCCAAATATGTTTATGTTCATGCTGATGATATGTTATGCGAATTATTTTATACATGATATGATATGTCATTTCGTAAATCATGTGTATTTGTTATGTATGGGCTCGAACAACCTCACTTGTTGAATGACGATCATATCACTCACCCTGCTCTAGCCTCCTCAGATAAGTCAGAAGAGGAAATCGAGGAACATGAACAAGTCAACTTTTGGGTCTGGTAGTGGACAATGAAGAAGTTTAATTAAAAATATTTTCTTTTAAGTTTTTAATTCAAGTTGTAAACGCTTTCGCATATTTTTATAGTTTTTAAAATTTATGTTGTGAAAACGATTCTATTTGATAATATTTGTGATATAAACTGGTTTTGATTTATATTGTACTACAATGTTTGTTGTTTTACGATTATGTGATTGTTGAACAACGCTGATGTCGACTAATTCGAGGCTCGTGACGTGACATTTAAGTGGTATCAGAGCCAATAGGTTCATAATCCAGTTGACATTTAAGTGGTATCAGTCCACTTTGGAACGACCCAACGAGTAATATATTCACAACATAATTGTGAGACATGGTTCGAAAACTTGAAATTAATTCATTTAGGCCTCTGAAATCGCGTTTTTGTCTTTTTAGAAAAGTTTCGTAAATCCTATAATTTAAAATAGAAAATTTCAAATTCGATTCCGTCAACTGTTCTGAAATCCTCTCAACAAATTTCTTCAATTCATATGTTTATCTCAAAACTTTCTATTTTTGAAAAATATCTCAAAATATCATTTTTAACACGTTTCTTGTTATACTAGTCGGATTTTTACGAAATTATTTACGAAAACAATTATTATTGTTCTATATTATTGAGATTATATATGTCAGAAATAATTTGAATTAAGATGAAATATTCGGCTCGATGACAATAAATTATTTGTGAAAAACTTGTATGTGAAAATCTAATATAAGAATTATATAATAAATTTTTGAGTATTTAAATATAAGTTGGTTTTTTTAAGACGATAGTTAATATAAGACGAACTGATACTCTTAATTAGCTAGCCCTGGCGAAATGGACTATTTGCATTAAATAGACTGTACATATATCTATAATTATATATGTATGTATTTTTGTTGTTTGTGAGTTTTCTTTGCGATGTTTATGCCTTATTTCCTTTTTGAACATAAACAAAATTTGACTATTAATTATTTAATTGATCGAATGTCATAAATTCCATAGTACTTAATATCTTCTAACGCTGCCTCTAATTACGATCGATATAATATTTTAAAATTTTTAGACTCACTCCGGACATAAAATTTTTTAGAGTGGTACAATGAAATATAAATTGTCACAATATTGATATCACTCCATATATATATTTTGAATCAAAGATACACTTGGAGAGATCAATTTGAAATACATAGATTTTGATTATATTTACATAAAATAAAATGAATTTCAAGTGACATTGTTACGGAGTGAAATTGAAATTCGTCATAATTAACATGAAATAATATATAAACATGAAAGATGTAAATTTGAAGTTTATGATTTTACTTCTCTAAACAACAAAATACATTTAAAATCCTTAGATCGAAACACAATCAAAGGGCTTGACTTTATCTTAGTTCAAATAAATTAATTAAAAATTAAAGAAACAGAAAAAAACTTTCTTGCTAGATTTACCGACCACCTGGCTAAAATAGTGGATTTTTAAATATAAACACGAATAAAACAATGTGAGATACGTAAAAGATCACGTGGAACTCAATAATTGAATGGTATAATATAATATAATATAATATAATATAACATAATATAATATAAATAAACAATAATAAAATCACTGATAAATGGTAAAATGTTCAACAAAATACAACCCGATAATGCATATTATTTCTCTCCAAACAAATCATACAATCCGACATCATGTGACACCACGTATGATCAATCTATAAATATATATAAATAACATCACTCTGTTTAAATTTGTGACACGTTTTACGAATAAAAATTTGTAAAATCGTCTCACAAAAAACTGGAAATAGCTATATATAGCTTTTTACATAAAAAAACTTGACAGGCACCAAGGGATCAGTCACCCGATTTCGAAGATATACGAAAATATGACCGACCATATATTGTAATATAAAATTTAACCATGCATTAGTTTTGATAAGACTATTGCGGTATATTTAACATAAATTACGAACTAAATCTCGTTTGATAATTTATAACACGACGACGACTGAGGTTGGATGTGTCTCAGATACATTCGCCCCAAATTAAACGAGTCTAAGTCAAAAATGACTGATCATGGAATTGTTTCTTAATTTTACAGCCACCAGATAAGACTATACTTTAAAATATCAATTTTCTGTCCAAACTTGTCCAAAAAAATTACTTCAATTTTATTTTAGTCAAATAATATATAATCAAATATAAATTAACTAATCCTATAATCAACTAAAGGCAACAGCAGATGACCAATGCTACCTGGAGTGGACCATGCTTTTTTTGTTTGTTTAAATTTAAATAAATAATAAAAAAATTCTTGTATGTGTGTACCATGCAGGCCAAAGACTCAAGAAAATTAAAAAAAAATTACAAGTTTTAATGAAAATATATAAGGTCTTTTCGAAAGTTCAATGAGTTAAAATTGATCTTTTATTGACCAATATTGATCATTGCGTATTTTTCAAAATTTCTCTTTTTAAATCCGCGTAACTTATTTTACTTTTATTTTGTACAATAGTTGTGTTGCTTATGTTATCAAATATCTTCTGAGAAAATCAAAGGATATGAAGAGAGAAAATTCGTAGAAATTTGAATTTTACTTTAGTTACTGCACAAGTTTAAAATATAAAGATACATCGATTTCAAGAGAGTTTAATTAAAGTGCGATTTTGAAATTCATCGCTTCGTTTTGCAGGATACTTAGTTATTTAGATTTGGTCAATCTTTAAAAAAAATTACCTTCCAGAGTGTATAAAAATATGCTACCTAGGAAGTCTAAATAATTAAATGTCCTTATATTATGCTTGGATTATATTGATGAATTCGATTCAGAAAAAGTTTTGATTTGATTTCAAGTAGGCAAAAACTTGTGTGAGACGATCCCACGGGTCGTATTTTATGAGACGAATATTTTATTTTGGTCATCCATGAACAAATTTTATTTTTTATGCTAAGAGTATTACTTTTTATTGTGAATATCGGTATGGTTGACTCGTCTCACAGATAAAGATTCGTGAGACCGTCTCACAACCTACTCTTTCAAGTAACAGTCATCTCAGGTGTATCTGAAATCCGCCACAATTACGATTGAAATTGTTTAATTCGATCAGATTTTTACTGAAAAAGGTTAATAAATTTTAATTTTATTTTGATCCCTCTATGCTCTATGGGGAGTTTATTATTAATGTATCAGTATATATTAGTGGGAGCATGGGGCTAGTCAATGATATTATTAATACACTACAAGTATTCAGAGAATTATTAGAACTTAATGACTTCAAGTCAGGTGTGGCGTGAATTTGAGCTTAAAGCATAGGTGTTTACTTGTATAAATACCAATTCAAGTTCCATTCTGTATCGCTCACACTTTGGCAATACACCAAAGCACACAGAAACACATATTAAAGTGTGTCAAAAGTTGTCGTTTAAATCCATGGCAGGAGTTGCTTATAAGCACTGTATTTCACGTTCCTCGGACATCGATTCGAGGAAAATATCCTCATCTTCGTCGTCGCCGACTATATTCGCAAGACATTCAGTTCATTTCTCGAATAATGTAAGAACTAAATGATGGTTTTTTTTTTTTTGTAAAAGAAGAAAATGCAATATGCATGTCTGTTTTCATTTCATGCATACAAACCTCTGATTATTTATTTCTTTTAATGAATGCATACAGAAATATAAGGAGTTATCTTCACTATCTATGAATGGTTGCCAAGTTGACGATCCAAGAGCTCCTATCGGCACCATTGAAACTAAAACATTTCCAATGGCTCCTACCCCCGATTTAGCTGCTGATCGCCTCAACTCGGCAATCTACGACTTAAAATCGAACCCTTCACAACTTGGATCGGGGATAGTCCGACTTGAGGTACGTACATGCTTATTAATTTCTACGTGTCAAAGAAACTCCTTTTCTTGGTCTATTATTTTTTAAAAACTACCATTTGTTCTGAGTTAAAAAATTGTGATGGTTTTGTGTAGGTGCCCATTCAACAACACATAGAAGCACTAGACTGGCTTCGTTCTCAAAACAACCCTCTTCTTCCTCGTACCTACTTCTCCGGTCGAGAATCTAACGTCATCTCTTCCTACGACCATCAAGAAAATCTAGTCAGTGTTGCTGGCTTTGGTTCTGCAGTTTCATTCCGCCATCTCAATGCATTCTCTTTGAATGATTGGCATTCCATCAAAAGGTATCATAATTATTTTTCTTGTTTCTCTCGTATTATCTGACCTAGCTAGCATCTAACTACTTCTTAATTAAGTTTGTTCGAGTTTATAATTTGTTGAAACCGTGTTTGTGTTTAAACTCAGGTTCGTATCGAAAACGTCTCCTTTGATCCGTGCTTATGGAGGGATGCGTTTTGATGCCAGGGCTAATATTTCCCCCGAATGGAAAGATTTTGGTTCCTTCTATTTCATGGTTCCTCAAGTAAGAACATTTTTAAGACCCTTTACGTGCTTTCACAATCTCACAAGAATACAATTTCTGATTCGATATAAATATATGATGAATACAGGTTGAATTCGATGAGTTTGAAGGATGCTCAATGCTTGCAGCAACCGTTGCTTGGGATAATCACCTCTCGACGACATACGAACAAGCCGTTGCTGCACTTGAGGCTACAATGTTGCAGGTAGCCTAGCCACTTCGTTTTAGAAACCACTTATCCTATTACCTCTAAGTTCTTTAATTAGAACAGCGGGGGCAGATAGCAGTTTGTACGTTAATTAACTTGTCCTCTTACACATAAGTCCGACACCAAAAGCAACCAGGTGGCCACGCTGTACACTTGGGAATTCGACGTTGGATGTTAATAATAAAGGCCAAGAAATAAGCATACCAAGATGAACTTAATGAAATATAAAGGAGCAGGGTATTTAGGGTTTCAAAATTATATTATACGCACCGACTTCATGTTGCATACCACATTTATCAAAAGTTGAGCTTGAGAGTCGAACCTACGGTAGTTTTATACCTGAATACTTCATTTCGACAGTAATTAAATAATTTTTATTTGCATATGTGTTTCATGTTATTAACTCAATCTGTTTATCAACGTTTTGCTGCAGCTTTCCCCAGTTATCAACCTAAATAATAACGCGACTCCAGCCGTTTTGCTCGATCAAACACACGTTCCCAACCAAATATCTTGGGATTCAGCTGTGAATCAAGCTTTAAGTATGATCAGGAGCAAAGATTCGGCATTGAATAAGGTCGTACTCGCACGTGGCAGCCGAGTGCTAGCGAACATAGAAATCGACCCCTTAATATGGTTGGAGTCCTTACAGGCTGAAGGGAAAAATTCGTATCAATTTTGCCTTCAACCTCCCGAAGCACCTGCATTCATTGGAAACACTGTGAGTAGTTCATATATTTTTTTCATTATTATGAAATTCTTTGTATACCATTTAATACATGAAAATTTAATACATGAAATTTGTTGTGAAGATATAGTGTAACATATATTTTTTTAAAATTTTAATAGCCTGAACGACTGTTTTCTCGAGATGGGATTCTCGTTAGCAGCGACGCGCTGGCTGCCACACGAGCTAGAGGTGCAACCGAAGCTCTAGACTTACAAATGGGACAGGATTTGCTTTCCAGGTTATTTTTCTATTCTCAATCTCGACTAAATATATTGCCAGCTTCTTGAAGCATTCGAAATAAATTATTTCCATTTGAACCCTTCGCAGCCCCAAAGATCACCATGAGTTCGCTGTAGTACGAGAAAGTATAAGAAGAAAACTCGAGGTAAGTCGAGATTTCAATAAGTAGAGAAACGATTTTTCCTTTTCATATTTAAATTAGTTTAACTAAAACATCGTCTGATTTTCAAATTCTTGAATTTTCAGGCTATATGTTCCAGCACAGTGGTCGAACCAAACAAAGCTCTACGAAAACTTCCACGAGTACAACATCTTTATGCTAAATTGACAGGCACACTTCACATAGAGGATGATGAGGTATTTACATATAACTAATTGTTCCAATATCTCTTAGATATAATTACACGACACCTTTTTTTTTTTACGAATCTTCATTTTTAATTTTTTTGGGACGTTCATAAATCCTATAATTGTGAATATAAATTTTCAGTTCAAGATTCTGTCTTCTCTCCATCCAACACCCGCTGTATGCGGCCAACCCATGGAAGAAGCACGACTTTTTATAACCGAAACAGGTTAGGATCGATACATGCACTTAGCTCTTATATTGTTTTCAGTTCAAAAACGCAAGATTGTATTCGATTTATAATTCGGATAATTCTTGCAGAATCCTTCGACCGAGGCATGTATGCTGGTCCTGTCGGATGGTTTGGTGGTGCAGAGAGTGAATTTGCTGTTGGAATAAGATCAGCCTTGGTCGGCAAGGTGAGCATACGATACGGTTGCATAAAAATGATAATTTATAACAAAAGTAGTCGTGCATGATCGATGCTAATTACGATCTTGGTTCGATTTGTTAGGATATCGGTGCTATACTCTACGCCGGAACTGGGATAGTAGAAGGAAGTAAATCGGCCATGGAATGGAAGGAACTGGAGCTCAAAACCTCGCAGGTTTGTAATAATATTTCAACATCAAATTCGATCGAGTGCAAGATTTTTGTCGGACCCTTAATTCTCTGAGATTAATAAAATATTAGTTTGTCTTCTTTTGTTAATAATGAACAGTTCACAAAATTGATGAAACGTGAGGAGCCTGTCATGGCAACAAGTAGTGGAGACCATTAAACTAGTGAATTAATCAAGGAAGAAGTTCAGGCAGATGCATTATTTCGGAATACCTGAGCAGATGGAGCTTAATTCAATCAGACAAATAATTGTGATCACACAATTTTTTAATTCCTTGTGTAAAGGCAAATATCAAACAATATTGATATATATATATATATAGTGTACAAATAAATTAATTTATGTTCTCTATATATTATTTTCTTTGATCCATCACTTTGTTGATCAAATGAATAAGCATTTTTTCTGTCAAATACTTATTAGATTTTTCATCAAAACATAATTCCACGAGAAAAAAGTACATTTTTTATATCGTAACTTGCATTTGTTTTCATTCCTGATCTTTTTTTAGCAGAGTCCAGCTTGTTGGCCGGAAATTGCTTATCCGGTGGCCACGGATGCTTACATGAACTTTTTGGAAGAAAACTGAAGGAAAATTGCATGTGTCATGATATTCATTTATCAACTAGGCAATAAACTAAAAAAATGAACAAATCTCAAAGGCAACGTGATATTCTTAAAAAACTCATGATAAATGTTTAAGTTTCATTCTAAAAATCTATGTTAGCATTTACAGTCGTCACATCACGTGAGTAATGTCTAGCAGATGCGACGGATTCGGAAAAAAAAACCAAAAACGGAAAAAAAAAATGCAAGTAACGAGACCAAAAATGCTAATTCAATGATAAGACAACTAAAAATAGAGAAAATACAAATTAAATTACCAAAAAATGGTACAAAATAGGGGTGTTCATCGGTCGGTTCGGTTCGGTTTTCGGTTTTTTATTTCGGTTTTTTCGGTTTTTCGGTTTTGAAAATATATAATCCGATATCCGAACTATTTTTCTTCGGTTCGGTTCGGTTTTCTTCCAAAACGATTCGGTTATTTCGGTCGGTTAATTCGATTGGTATAATTATTTAAATTAATAATATAAATATATTGTAAAATATAATATGTTAACTTTTCCTTAGTAAAATATTTAAACATAAGGTCTAAATTAATTAAACAAACAACAATCAATTAAAAATTGTTCAAAATAGTTTTTCATTCACTAAATATCATACCAAAATATATAATATAAATAAAAATATAAAAAATTATTAATCTAATGAAATTTTGGTTCTTTCGGTTTTGACATATTTAATCCGAAACCGAACCAAATAAACTTCGGTTTTAACATTTATATCCGAATTACAAAAGTCGGATTTCGGTTCGGTTCGATGTTCGATTTTTTCGGTTTGGATTTTCGATTTTTTCGGTTTTATCCGAAGTTTGAACACGCCTTTGAGTTTTAATTATCTGGTTTTCATCTCCGTAAAAAAATATTGGCTTCACCGTCACATCAAAGAGTTCTGACGTCAAGAATTTATTGGGTTGATGCATGCTGCACACCACAATTAATCTAAAATATATATGTCGCCTATAATAAATATTTCAAGCTGAAGAGAATTGATTAAATCTTAACATTGCGTAGACCTGGCAACAATTAATTTGGTCAGGTTATGTCCTTAATATTTAATATTTGGCAAATAAATTTTATATAATTTAAATCGTTAAATCCACTTGTATTTTGAACATGTCGTATTATTTTCATCAATGAGTGTTTTTATCTCACAAATTTATTGTTATTAAAATTATTATTATAATAAATTTGATGTTACACACACACACACACACACACACACACATATATATATATACATGTAAAGGTGTGATCAGTTGGTCAATTAAGGCATGAAGTTGGCGGTCAAGCTTTTAAAAAAGTTTGTTAGTTGCTCCCAGTATATATGAGGAAAATTGTATTTTTGATCCACTAATTTATTTATTTATCAGTTTTGATTCACTAAATTATTAAATTTTGGGTTTTGGTTACTATCTTTTAATTTTCGATAATTTTGGTTTAATTGTTGATGTGTCATTGTAGCATGTGGTGCTGGAAAATACCGACTTAGTGTGATACCTTTTGTCTCACACGATAAAATTAAAGATTTAAAATTAATTTATAATAAACTATAATGAATTTTTTTATCAACTTGGATTAATCATTTTAATAAAGCGATGATGGATCTCATTGTGTAGTCAAGCAAACGCGGGCCTGGGGCGTGATACATAGCATCGAAAATTACTAACTTGTCAAATTTAACTACAATTATTGGACTAAAATAGTTGAAAATTAAAAATTATTGTGTCAAAACCAAAATTTGACAAGATAACGGGCAAAAATCCAAACTAGAACAAGTTAATGGACCAAAATAAGTCATTATCCTTGTTTATAAATGTATGATTGTGAGCAATTTGAAGAATAAGACAAACATAATCGTCAAATTTTTAAAATTAACCCAAGATCCACCAAAATGTGGACTTACACCAATTGATGGGTTTGATTTCGTTAATACTACTTCGCCTTTAGCTACCTAATCTAATTATATTATCAATTTATTTAAAAAGATATATTATACCCTTATTCTATCATCCCAAGTGTACTAGCCTAAACGTACAATTATAAATATTGAATGCAATTTTTTTTCTTACAAAATAACTTTAATATGATTTATATTACGTATTGTCAATTAAATTAAAATATATTTAAACACAACTAGGGATCTGTTTCTATACAATTAATTAATTTTATTTAAAATTTGTCAAAATATTTTATAAAATAAATGAAAATTTTATTTAAGCTCCTGGATCAGTTTTGATCACCATATCATGCGCAAATGTGATCCGTAATGGTTGTGCTTGTATCACAGCATGTCACAGAGTTTCTGGTTTCCGGTTCAGGTGATCGTTGTCTGAGGGGTCGGTCACGACATAATATTTTCCTGCTTCACCTCCTGTCGTGTGACGACCAAACCCAAGAACACATTCCACCGACTTCTATCCCAATTCTTGACACATCTCCGACATTGATCAATAGGGTTTGTGGCCATGCATGCACCATCGTACTTTCTCAACCCTCTCCTAGGGCTATTGTCACCTTCCTCAGACCTTTACATATGAAACCAGAACACAAATATCAACATCATAGTATTGGTAAAACAAGAAAATAATATTTTTTATCAGTAACATATATATTCGGGGCGAACCGAGCGATACAAACAACGTACATATGAACCTAGCGATACAAACAAAGTCATATATTTACAGTAGTTACTATTATTATAGATATAGATAATATATATATATCAAACAAAAGTCAATAATCACTTGTTTCAAATATGTACATTACTAACTAAATAATGTGATTTTTCGCATCCCACCAACTCATTCCGTATATACCAATTAATTTTTTTTGAAATCTAGAAATTTCTCTCCTAATATTAATTTTATCGAAGAATCTTTAACATTATATTTAATTTTTTTATTAGAAAACTTGTGTTTCTGTGTTAATATTGAACACTTATTTATTCGAAGATAAGTTAGTATAATTTAATGAAAAAATTACGGTGTATAGGTGCATGTAATCGACATATGTATAGTCAAACATAAAATATTTTTGAAGAAGTATAATAATTTACTGTCTTACGGTTTATTATTGAAAATTGACTTAAGACATATATATTGTGACATAATCATGATAATTATTTTAAACTACAATTTAATTCAAATATAAAATTTCTTCTTTAATAATAAATTAGTTATTTACACAAATACAATTCACTTTTATCTATTTGAAGATACTAATACTTTTATTTTTGTATTCATGAGAATAAAAAAATTTACTTTTATTTTTATATTCACGAGAAAAAAAAATTAGACGAGTCATGAACATACATTTTTAATGTAGACATAAGTAATTAGTGTAGCTTTTTTTAACACAGCAAGAGGTGAAAGAAAATTAAAAAGAACAATTTTAGAGGATTGACAGAAAAAGGGGAAAATTGTGGGTAGGAGTAAAAGTATAAGGGAGAAGATTATAGATCAAAGATTTACTTGAAAATGCACACAAATCGGACAAATATTTTGGAGCTCGAGAGATTATATAAACTAAATGCAGTACTTGTTAATGACACACCCCCAAAATCATCAAAATCACAAGATATTTCAGGTTACTAGGTAAAGACACGTGCGACGCACGTAAAAATACATTTCTATTATCAATAATTGTTGTTAAAGAAATGAGATCAGAAGAGATTAATTTACAAAAAATTATATATTAATGATTTCATGCTATATTAGTCGATAGAAAATTAGTAATGCTACATGTAGAACTAAATTTGTACAATAATTCTTACAATTCAAAAAAAATCAATACAGAAATTTCATTTATCAAAATCTCATGATAAATTAAATATAAAATCTCATTAGATAATAACAAAATCTCACGATATAATTGTTGTAAATATCGCAGTACGATATATTGGTTGTACTTTTAGTATTATCCGTAGAAAATTCAATGTAATATAATTTGTACTACATGTATTATAAAATGAGTGCAAAAGATATTTGTTTAAAAATTTTATGTGTTATAAATCTAAGGTTATTCTTGAATGGAAGGATTTCAATAAATTCAAATGTATTTTTGTTATTTAGAGAAGTAACATCATAAACTTCAAATCCACTCATTTCATATTTATATAGTATCATTTCATGTTAATTATGATATTATTTAAGTCCACCCAATAATAATGTTATTTGAAATTTATTCTACTTTATATAAATAATAATATGTAAATAAGTAATGTGTAGATTCAAGATTTGATATATTGTTTCATTGTTAACAATAAAATTATAATTCTAATCCATAAATTTGAAATCAATTTATCCAAGCGCAATCTAAATAAATTAATAATTGTTGAAAAACACAGTAGTAATAAATATTATAATTTTGTATAAATTAGACATTTGAGAAAATATAATATAAAATTTATATCACAATAGTTATTAAAATTAAATTTGAGAGAAGAAAAAAGTATAATACATAACGTTGACCACTTATTTTACCATGTGTTATTGATTTATGAAAAATAAAAAATAATATAGATAATATATTCTAAACCTTAAATTAAATTATTGTGTCAAATGTTTTCTTCTTTTATATTTTCAATTTATATTGATTTCATGATTTTTTTGTCATCAGTTTTTTCTTCTCTGTGAAAAAAAAATATTCTCGCCATCTTCATTAGCAAATCTTACGAGAAGAAATGTATATTCTTCTCTATTTGATGCCTCTACAAATTTCCACACAAATTAAGTGTTTTGTAGAAAAAAAAGTTTGTTTCATCAAGCAAATAAAACCAAAGAATTTTGTTATTTCAGTATTCTACAAATTATATTTATTTTTTGTACATATTTTAACTTAATATACAAGCAAATAAAATCAATGAATTTTGGTTATTCTATCTTCTAGACAACTGACAAAATATGATTTAATTAATATTTTATTATATTTATAAAAAAAGTGTTCAACTCTTAATGATATAACATATTTATGCAATATGTTATTTAAATACAAAAATTCAAAATTACGATAACATATTTTTTTTTATATTTCATACTATATTATTGGAAGTATTAAATTTGTATATATTAATTTTTTTCTGAGAAACTTCTTGCATATATAACTCATTCAAAAGATTATAGATTTACAAAATAAAACAAATCATATTCAATTTAATATTTGTGAAAAATATATGTTCACTAAGCAAATAAAAACAAATAAATTTGACCTTTCTTATTATCAATTATAACTCATAAGGAGAAATATTGAGCAATAATGAATAATTTTTGTAAATATTTATTCATAATAATTTTAAAAATTTACCTTCAAAGATATGTCATTTCAGATTACATAAATCTATAATTGATTTACTTATATACATTCTTTATAAAAATACATCTTCATCAATTGCAAGATCATCAAATAAGTAATTGTTATAGTTTCTGATCCTTACAAAGGCGAAAAATAGTTAAAATTAGTAAAACTGTATGTATTCAATCATATATTGTTAAATTTTAATAATAAACTAAGGCTTTGAAAAATATTAGTTGGATTTTTTATAAAGAAAAATAGATAGAATAAATACTCACGAAATATTTATAAGATCATCTTGTTGGTCCCACGTGCGGAATTTGAGATAATAAATCCCGAAAATAAATAATAAACTGGACACCGAGATTTACGTGGAAAATCCCTAAAAATTATTATGGTAAAAACCACGGGCAAGATGAAAAGAATTCCACTATAATATTTTACGGTGTACAACTCACTCACTGTGTTTTCAAAGAGAACACACTCTCTTAAGTTGATCATATGAATCTGGTAGACTTTAAACAAGCTCCGCACGTTCATTTTCCCTTATTTTATGCCCCATGGAAGTGAGTTGGGCAAATAGAGTATTTAGTGTGTTGGATATGGTCGGTCATCGATGAGGATTCCGCCATCCGAAGAGTATAAAGCCTTCTCTTTAGGAAAATCATGTTGTGTAGTGACTTGACCTCGTACATCTTTGTCAGAGTATCCCAGATAACTTTGGCTGTTTTTATTTCAGATATACTTGACAAAACTTCGTCAGCTATAGCTAAGTGTAAATTAGCAACAACATTATCATTCATCTCGTTCCACTTTCCATCGTCCGTAATTTCCACCAGTCTATCTCCAATAGCCGTCAAGCAATTCTCCTTTCTTAAAACTGCTTGTATATTTATTTTCTACAGCATAAAATTGCTTCCGTTGAATTTTGCTATCTCGTACCTGCCCGCTATTATGTCTACAACAATTTAGTAGAATGAACAAAATAATCCTGCCTTAATAAAAAAATCTCAAAAAATCTTTTCTGATGTGGAAGATCAGTCTAGGCTTCAACCACAGAGCGTACTCAGAATTTTAAGAAATTTTAAAACAAGGCTTTGATATCACTTGTTGGTCCCACGTATGGAATTTGAGATAATAAATCCCGAAAATAAAGAGTAAACTGGACACCGAGATTTACGTGGAAAATCCATAAAAATTATTGGGGTAAAAACCACGGGCAAGATGAAAAGAATTCCACTATAATATTTTACGGTGTACAACTCACTCACTGTTCTTCCAAAGAGAACACACACTCTCTTAATACAGGAGAACAAACACCTCACAAATATTATAGAACTAATAGGAGAAATAAGAAATCACAAGAAGAAGCTTGTGAATGGGATACATTGAAATGTCGAATGATGCATCTATTTATAGATGCATCATTCCAGTATGAACATCCGCAATTTCTGAAATTCAGTTGCCGAACGAAACGTGTTCAAATCAGATTCAAAGAAGGCTGCAACAAATTCACATTAATGCAAAATAGAGGATATTTAATATCATGTCCTTACACAAATTATGTTTTTTGTGGAAAAAATTCACTATATTTACAACCAAATAAAACAAAAGAATTTTGGTATTTCAATATTGTACAAACTAATTTTTTTGGGAAAAAATTATTTTCGCTTCATCTATAAACAAATAAAACCCATGATTTTTTGTATTTCAATATTCTCAAATTAATATTTTGCGGAAAAAAATATGTTCAATTCATCTACAAGAAAATAAAAACCAAAAAATTTTGGAGTTTCCATCTTTCTGGCAACTTGATCCTTGCCTAGCATACGTAGATTGATAATCTTGACATCATCATAATAATTGATTTTACAAAAACTTTCTCACCAAATTAAAGATAAACTTCTTGCATATATAAAATCATTCAAAAGATTATAAATCTACAAAATAAAATAAATCACATTCAAACAAATATTTTTTGTGAAAAACATTTGTTCACTTCATTTACAAGTAAATAAAAACCAAATAACTTTGACTTTGTCTATGGAGAAGTAGTGAGTATTGCTAATAAATAAATTTTATAAAAATTTATTTATCATAATTTTAAAAATTTACATTCAAAGATATATCTTTTAATGTTACAAAAACTATAACTGATTTGTCAATATATATCTCTCATAAAAATAATCATTCGTTAATTGCAAGAATATCTCATAAAATAATTGTTATAGTTTCTAGCCTTTAAAAAGAGGAAAATATAGTTAAAATTAATACAAATATATTATTCAATCTTATATCGTTAAATTTTCAAAATAAACCAAGGCTTTGAACAATATTAGTTGACTTTCTTTTTGATAAAGAAATATAGATAAAATAAATATCAATGAAATATTTATTAGGATTATCTCTATTTATATCTGAAAATTCTTGTATCATTTTGTAAATGTAATTAAATATCGAACCTTCTTCATGACACCAACCTTGTCAAAACAAAAACAAAATTAGTTTAATTATTTGGCTTCATTAGTTTAATTCTTCATTTTAAAATAATTAATCTTAATGAACGTAAAATAAAAGATATTTAACATCCTATCGTTATACATATTAAGTTTTTGTGGAAAAAATATTTTCACTTTATTTACAAGAAAATAAAACAAAAGAATTTTGTTATTTTAATCTTACAAATTAACTTTTTTGTGAAAAAATCTACAAATTAAGTTTTTTGTGAAAAAATTCTTTTTCACTTCATCTATAAGCAAATAAAACCAATATATTTTGGTATTTCAATATTTTCAAATTAATATTTTTTGTGAAAAAAGTTTGTTCAATTCATCTACAATCAAATAAAAATCAAAGAATTTTAAAGTTTCAGTTTTTTTGGCAACTTGATCATTATCTAATATAAATGTAGTTTGACAATTTTGTTCTTATCATAATAACTGATTTGACGAAAACATCCTCACTAAATTTTTCCTGTATGTACAAACTAAGGACAAAGTTGGCAATACACAATAGAAAAACTTTTGACCTTGATTCACACTTTTATAATATGTATAGATATATATCTGTGTGTAACTTTTTTATTCTATAAAAATGCTTGTTTAAAATTTAAAATGATATTTAATTTTAAGGAAAAGAAATGGTTTAGAAAGTGTTCAAATGCTATCCTTGTATATTTCAGTTGATTAGATGCATATTGTAATTCAACCCTTTAAATGAAAATCTTGATTCTAAGCTGATTGTTTTGTATGGCAGTCTGGCAGAGGTCAGTTGATCTTGTCCAAATATTAATGGGAGAAACAGAAGATCCTAAGAATGACAGTGCAACCAAAGTTGAGAAAGATCAGAAACACGAAAGGAAGGAGAAGGATAAGCACAACGAGGAGAAGGAAAATGGAGAGAAAGACAACATCGACGAGAAAAAGAAAGATAAGGATGGTGCAAAGGATAAGAAGAAGGATAAGAATCCTGAGAATAAAAAAGGACCCCAGCAAATTGAGGGTGAAGCTCGAAAAGATCGAGCAAAAGATGCAAGACATGCAGCTTAAGAAAGACGAAATCTTGAAAATGATTAATGAAGTTGAAAGCAATGCACCTCCGGCAACTGCATGAAGCGTGTGGTGGAGGGAGAAAGATGGCCGGTGGGAGCAGTCATCCCCCTCTTTTTCTCCCCTATCTTTCTAAACTTTTTACCATTTATGGTTCCACTGCTGTCTCGATGCCAATGTCATTTGTTGATATTAATTTACCTTGGATTTTAGTTATCTCCGCAACAGGAGTCGGCGGAATTTGTTTTATAGTAATAGATTCTTTTGCAGTAGTGGAATGTAATTTGTTTAGTTCAAAACAACTGTTGATTTCAAACGTATGTGCGTGTCAACACCTGCTGATGATACACATCTAACCTGTGATTTCTCAGGTCCACTTATGCAGGAATATTGAAGTACAGCTTTGTGGTTTTCTAAGAAACAGAGAATTTTAGCTGGCTATTTGGTTAGAAACATTTGAACTGTTTGGTAGCATACAATCGGTCCTATAATTGATAACACGTTCAGCCCTATATACTTCGATACTGTCTTGAAAATATACAAAATTATTCGCTCAATTCGATGATCGCTACATAAATCATATCTTGATACAATTCACAGATAAAGAAGACAATACGATGCTTTAACACAAACAATTTTGCCATCCAAGACTTCTGCAGTAGCACATATAAAAAACATGATAATAAACCACAAATGTATCCAAGAAACACCTGATACATAAAATCAAACAAATAAAACTATACGTAACATGAGATGCAAGACCGAGATATTCAACACACCGGAGATATTACAACAAATCAGGGTGAGAAACCTGAAGAAGCCCATCACGAATCTGAGTCGCCACATCACGAACCGCACCAGGTCCATGAGGAATAAATACAGCTGAAGACTTAGCATGAGCTCCGATTTCTTTCATTGTATCAAAGTACTGAGTAACAAGAACCATGTCCATGACATCTTTCGCAGTAGTCCCGGGAACATTAACCGAGAAACCAAGCACACTATCTCTTAATCCATCCACAATTGCCTGACGCTGGCGTGCAATACCCAAACCAGAGAGAAACTTGGCCTCAGCTTCACCTTCGGCTCTCTTGATTTGCAGAATCTTTTCAGCCTCAGCTTTTTCATTAGCAGCAACTCTCAGCCTAGCAGCTGTTAAATTGAAAATGGGTCGAGAATAAATGAGCAACATGGCAACCAAAAGAACAGGTGGACTGAGGAGTATTTGAGAAAGTTTTGGATCGAATTTGGCCTTGTGCGGTACTTTATATTTTTACCTGCATTGATTTCATTCATAGCTCTTTTAACATGTTCATCTGGTTCAATATCGACAATTAGCGTCTGAACAATTTCATACCCATAAGCACACATTGCCTGCAAACAAACAACCATCACAAAACCAATGTCAAAAAGTTAAGAATCGGGTTCGAGTCTGTCCGCATGATCAGTTAGCATTGTTCAATACTTTACCTTTTCAAGTTCATCTTCCACAGCCTTAGCAATTTCATTTTTCTGCTCAAATGTGTCATCGAGATTGAGTTTTGGAACGCTTGCTCTTATCACTGAATGATCAAATAACAAAAACGTTCTAGGTATGACGATGTTGCATTTTAGTAAACGGGGGCAGTCAACATAAATAAATATATACATTATGCACAGCGACTATTGAGTACAAGGTCAAGAATGTACCATCGAACACGTAGGCCTGAATTTGACTTCTCGTGTTGCTGAGCTTGTAGAAGGCATCATTCGCTTTATCTGCAAGGGCACGGTACTGTATTGATGCCACGACGTTGACAAATACATTGTCCTGAATGACAATCAACAAAAATTCAATTTGTAAACTATATACTGACTGAAGCATATCAAAGATTTAAGAATAAATATTCATGTATCATGAAATTAACATTTTTGTGGTTGTGAGCTAGTTTTGAAGCATGTGGTTTTGTACTATGATCAAGGTTATCTAAAAGAGACCTTTGTCTTGGTCTCACACCGGACATCTAATTGTTGCAGCCGGAGGGTGAGGTGGCCGGCCAATCTGCTTCCAAGAAACCAAGGCACGCAGTGGCAGCCTGGCTGAAGGACGTCGGCATATTTTCCAAATGTTTCCTTGATAGCAACCGTCGATTGATCAACTTGAACACAACATAACAAATTTCCCATGTCCTGCAAAGATTAGAAGGATTGAAGGAAAAGTGACAATAGCTGATATCCAAAGGAAAAAAAATGACCCACAATTCGCCCGTGGAGTGGTATTTGGTTTCTTGAAAATACGTCGGCAAAATTTTCGATGAGGCGCCATAAAGAACACTGGACTATAATCTATAGTCTGAATATTTAAAGACAATTTAATCTCATGTAATCCAATACAAATTTGACTAACTATCAATTAACAATAGAACAAGTTCATTAATCGATATAAAATTCATTATCCGCATTCTTGAATCTACTATTTCTTCGATGGGTTGCACTCCGGGCTCAAGTTCTGAGCTCAGTTGCACTCATTATGGGTTTTTGTCACTACGGACGCTATGAAATTTTTTAGAGATAAACCCATAAAGAGTGGAGAGGGAAAAAAAATCAATTAAATCCCTCTATCGATCCCCGCACGAAATTCCAGGTCTCGATAAATCTCGGCAGTAAAAATAGCAACTTTATAAATTAGCAAGCAAGTGAGCAAAACACAGACAATCAAACAAAAAATTGATCCCCCGCTATAAGTCAAATCTCAAGAATTCAATTTTCAACAGATTTTCAGAATCTGAAGCAAACCCACAAACATTTCAAATATAATTCAGACAAGAATACAGATCCATCATACACTAAAAACTCTGAGCGCTCGCAAAACCAAAAAGAAAAGGCGAGAGAGAGAGAGAGTACAGCTTGCCACTGGAGACGAAGACCTCGAGAGGAAGACTTGTAGTTCGTGAGCAAGAATGGTTGGAGATTTCGGAAAATCTGTTATTTATATAGAGTAGCACGCCATAGGAATAGACACTAATTTACCTTTTAAACCCCGATAAATTTTTTTATATATTATCTAATATTACTTATTTTTATTTACATACTAGATTAATAATGGAACTTACATATATAATTAAATTTGAAAATTAATAAATACGACTATGTTTACTCGTGAAGCATTGATGCAAACTAGATTTTCAATGTTAATAGGTTATTAGGGAAAAAATATGACAAAAAATGTACAATTAAATTTATCTATTTTATATTATTTTGTGACATATCCAAAGAATTCAGATAGTTAGTATATATTGAACAAAAGTTTGGAACATATAATTTCAGGTAATTTAGAGCTGCGATGCAACGTGATGGGATGTCCCAATTGGACCTGACATGTCATCAGTTTGCCTTAATTCTTTGTAATTTGCAATGAAATCCAATTTAACACAAAAATTCTTCTGAAATGATATTATGGATCAATTCTATGAGTTATATATTCTATTACGTCATTCAAAAAAAAATATTATTTTTTATGTCAAAAATATTAATTTTTATTGTAAATATAAACAAAATTGATTTATCTCGTATACAGATAAATATATATATGATAGTACAAGTTTTGATTATCGACAGTGGAAAGAAGTATACAATGATTCGTTGGTTTGATATCTTAATTAAATTAGTGGATATTTCGATATGTTTGATCTTTTAAATTTGGGATTATCTTGTGGTTAATTTTGATTTAAAAAAATATTAAATATGTCTGGTTGTGAGATATTTCTTTAGATTTGATGTTGTTAATCTTAATTGTCATATCTCATATATATATATATATATATATATATATATATATATAATATTGTTTAATACGATCTTTGAATAAATAACGAAAAAGTGTTTAGGCTCATTATTGCTGATATTCTAAATTCTATAATTGATCAAGATAAATCGCAGATGATATTAGGTGAATAATCTGCACATTTGATTAATACATAGTTGAAGAGGAGTGATACTTTTCAAGTGAAGTCTGGTGAACTTGGCCATCAAAATGTGTAATTAGAAAATAGGGTGTCTTTTAGTTTGATTATAATATTTTCTTGAAATTTAGCGAATTTGCTTGATATTTGAGTGTAACTCTCTGATGTAGGCGTGTTGATCAAACCATATTAAAATTAGAGCAGTCAAATTAGGTCGACCTGCAACACGTCATTTGGCTGGGTGAGATGGGTTCGAAAATCGGCAACCCAACGCACCAATTTGGCAAGACAGGGTGGGCCGGCCTGCCAATTTTTTGTTATATTTCGTGGATTTGGGTGGAGCTGAAAAAATGTCAAATCAATCTAGCTACTTAGCGGGACGGGACGGGCCGATCGAACAGAACGACTCTAGTTAAAATCCATGTGTCATCGTATTCTTTATTTTAGTATATATTAACATAGCAAACAACGATAAAAAAATAAGTCACTAATATTACAAGATAATACAATTACAATATTAATAATATTTTTTTCTTGTGTGTAAAATATTTTCATTTTCAAATCGACATGTATTTTATATATATAAATATATACTTTTGTCAATGTATGCATTAGTCAATGCTAGTAAAAGACATGAGAATTAAATTAGGAAGGAAAGAACCATAGCATTTATCTTGTGCCTCACATTCAAGATAAATATTTATTATTATTATTATTATTATTGCGACTTTTTCATATTAGGCTAGATCAATTTCATACTTTATCTCCAAAGTTTTTGTCTCCATCACGCGTTCATATATTCTTATAAGTTTCAATTTAAGCATATAAAATTGTGAAAACTATGACAATATTCCATGGAATCGGAAATAAGTTTTCAAATTTATCGGTGATCGAAAAGTCTCGTACAAATTCAAATCCGTGCAAAATCGAAAAACTCTTCGACAACTCCTCATATATTAATTGAATATGAAATGAAATAAGATTGTGTCACAAAAAATACGATGTGAAATATACGATAACGACGATAACGATTAGGGTTACATTATCATAAAAAAATCTAAAATAATAAAAGAACTCATTAAAAACTTTTGGGACGTTCAAAACTCAAACAATATTCAGAAATATTCCAGCCAATAAGATTAGAGTTGACTAACTTCCATCTCTACTATGGTGAGGTTCAATGACCCTTTTGGAAGTTTGATCATGTTGGTTTCCAGTTTCCACATGCTTTCATAATCACTTCCATGTATTTTTAACAAATTATTCATTCACAACGGGAGAGTAAATCGATAATATTATATTTAACATGATTTTTAAAGTATATTTCCTAAAAAAATATATAATTTTATTGAAATTATATTATATTAGTATAGGCAATAATACAAAAAAAATTTAATTATCATATGAGTAGGTCTATTGTGAGACGGTCTCACGAATTTCTATCTGTGAGACGGGTCAACCATACACAATAAAAAGTAATACTCTTAGCATAAAAAATAATACTTTTTCATGGATGATCCAAATAAGAGATTTGTCTCACAAAATACGACACGTGAGACCGTATAACACAAATTTTTGCCTTATTATAATGGATATCTTAATCTAGAGACTCAATTATATTTTATATTTGATCATAATTTTTATAGCATCTGAAATTTAGTGGAGAAATGGTAGCGCCCATACACGCATGCGTGTGTGAACTCCAATGTCAAAAAAAAAAAAAAAAATTGTTTAAAAAAATTATTGTAGATTTTTTCGAATTTTGTAAAGAAAAAATTGGCAATTATTTTTCTAAAACATTTGCAAACACTACTTAAATATCTTCGAATACGCAACCAAAGCTCATCACTAGGCCCGGGGAATAAAGATATACTCATGTTATATAATCTTATCCAGAGGAGTGAACCTATGCATATTATCAAAGTTGACCAAAGATTTTGCCACAGTCAAAAACGAGAAATTTTAAACTGTACATTGTACATTATTTTTTTTTTTTTGGATTTTACCTCTTATAGCTTTTTTTTCCCTTAGTTGATTATATTACATATTTGATGAAGAAACATAAATATCTCATTAATTACTTGAAGTTTTAAGAAATAATATGGCACTACCGTGGGAGCCGCCACCCTCGTCGTTTGCTTGTTGTATGATTGGGTTGCCTCATGACTTCTTTACAAATTTAGAAATATTGGTACATTTTTTATTCATCCAACCCTAAAGATGGAAGACAAAAGTCCAACCAGAGGGAAATCAAAATAAAAAAAGGAAAATAGTCAGTTGAGTTCTTTACGTTATTATTTTTTTCTTTATTAGTCCTATAATCTATCAAAGTTATGTTTTAAAATCCCCCTTCCTATTTCGGTTCACAGATAACACACACGCAAGTATTTGATTAACTAAAGAGTATTGGTGTCCTGGGTATAGCTGAGTTGGTAAGATTTGCAGTGACGTGAGAAGTTATTTTCCGACATCACATGATCGATCTTCGTGTGAAACATATTTATCACTAAAATATTGTTAGGATATGTTATGTGGTCGATGTTTGCTGTCATCTCCCTTATATCCTTGCGTACTCATACACATCTCTAGATTTATTATTCTATGTGGGTCAAGTAGTCTCTTATCCATATAAAGGGGTTTCTCATTCATGGTAAATATATATTTAAAAAAAAAAAAATCAATATCATTGGGCTTTAATGAAAAGGCCCATCCAAACACTTGTACAAAGAAGCCCAGTTTCTCGGCCAACAGAAATCCGGTCCTCGCCCACCACCACCCGACCACCCACCTCTACAATTACGTCAACGACTAATACTATCTAGAATAGCACTATCGACCGCCGCCATCACAGTCGTTACTGCTACCACTATCACTGCCATACCATTATCACTATCGTTGGAATCAGACCCTAAATTTTGCAGTGAATATCAACTATAACGACGACGACGACATCTATTACTATTATCACTGTACTACAAATGCCATTACTATCGATACTAATATTCTTCTTGTCGGGGTGTGAAGAATAGAATCATGTAATGTCGGTTGTTTTATGAATCATCGGGGATACACTGGACCTGGCTTCTTGGTCGTTTCTAGATTTGACACTTTGTCCACTAGCCACGTGTGCATGGCCAATTAAATAACATTCGTTCCATTTATTTATTCACCTCGATCAAATTTATTTCATGTTATCGGAATAAAAAAGAAAATTTTATATTATACAAATAGGTTCTACAATGCGTTATTAATTAATTAAATTAAATTGACAGATGATTGGCCATGAGTTGCAACGGCAATGTCAACAAAATATATATTATTAATTAATATAGTGGACAGATATGTCTATGTGTGGTTTGTAAATTACTATGTATATACAAATTTTGTTCGATGTATCTCTGAAAGAAGAATGGTTGTGAGTGCTGGAAATTGAAATTAAAATTTAATTTTGAATCAAAATCATGCGTGCGAATTTGAGATTGTCTTTTAGTTTTTCATATTTTTGAGTTAATTATGGCTCATGATTGTGGAAGTATTTTTTGACTTTCCACGTTCTGACTTTCAACGTTTCGTACATGTCTTAATTAAGAAAAAATAGGTAAATAGAACAGAGGATTCAAGAGGCCCGCTTATTGATTTCTTATTATTTTACATACTCGATATTTATACTTCTAGTTTCATATTGCTTTTATTTAGTGATACGTGTATGTCGTCTATATACGATCATATTTTCGTTTATCGTTTTATAGTTGTTGTTTTCATACTTTGAATTTTAACATTTTGACGAACATAGTTTATTGTTGCAAAATAATATTGTTTTGTTTTTTAAAAAAAATTAAGGGGTAAATATTTTCAAATTTATAAATAATTAGATTAAATTTGTCTCTATGTGATTCGAAGGCCAACCAAAAGTCTTGTCCACAGCAATTGGTTGTTTTAGAGTAAGTTGTTGGGGAAAATTTATAAACCGCATAATTCATCGTGCTAAAACATTAAGAATTTGATTGAAAACTTAAGCGGAAGCATTGCTGAAGCCATATTTCTGAATTCTTTAGAACGTGTATTGATCTTCCAGATCTATGCGCTATTTCCTTGAGAGAATCATTTAGTTTATCTTCAGAATTATTTTCTTAATAGGGGAGAAATTAGAAAACGTAACAACGTGAGATCTGAAAACCATGACCCATATATATAATGTTTGTCATTATCTTCTAATATTTCTCTTTTAGCTCATCATAAAAACAAAAATTACACTTGTGCATCTACATATTAAAAGCACACAACCTAGTAGATACATTAAAACCAAATAACACGAAACCTTAGTTGATCACTTTATTTTGTGTTTAACTTAATAGACAACACATAACACATAATTATTCACATATAAGCTCATATAAATAAAATTGATCCAACATAGGTCTCTTGTGAGACGGTCTCACGAATCTTTATATGTGAGACGGGTCAACTTTACCGATATTCATAATAAAAAGTAATACTCTTAGCATAAGAAATAATATTTTTTCATGGATGATTCAAATAAGAGATCCGTCTCACAAAATACGACATGTGATATCGTCTCACACAAGTTTTTATCATTAGTTTAATAAGCCAACTATGATGCTATAATTAGTACAACATATATCGTCAAAATAAAATAATTTCGTACGATTAGCATATGGCTATGAAAGACAAAATGGTGGTGCAACAAGGGTCTAACAGCTCATCACTTCTAATTTAAAGGAAAGAAATTTCAATGCTATAGTTTTAAAAAAATGGAACATTAATTTTTTTAGAATTGTTTCATAGATTAAAGATTGAGTAGAGCTTATAAATCTTTATCCAAGATATATGTTAAACTCGGTATATATTTACAATAAAAAGTGATATTTCTGATTTAAGAGATATGTTAAACTCTGTACATATTTACAATAAAAATTGATATTTTTTATATAAAAAATATTAATTTTTATGAGACACTCAAATAAAATATATGTATCTTAAAATTGTCTCATAATAGTTTTTGTTTTAAAGATTTAAATTATCTAGTTTTACAATCTTTGTTTATATAATTTGAGAGAAAATACTTTGGATAAGGAAAATCAAATATATATAATATTGGCTTCATAATATTTTTAACCCAAGTTGTCTCTTTCAATTATATAGATTTTCGTTTATTTTTCGTACTCAAATAAATATATTTTCTGATTGTGATTCATCTATTAAATGAGTACAACTATTTAAAAAATAAAATAAAAATAAAATAAGAAATCCTTTTTTGCTAAATATATATTTAGAAATCATTTGACTCGTTATCAAACTGCCTTCCACTGTTCTCCTTCTACAAGTGGTACCAAGAATAGATTCACAGAACCACAGAAATTGATCTCTCGCTGCTACCGATTCCGGCTAACGCTTCTCTCCACATTCTTCACAGACAACGCATATTGTTTGTTCCTTAATTTCTTCGAAAATATTAGCAGTGGAAAGATGAAAGAAATGATGGGAGTGATGAGCAGCAGGTGTTCTCACACTTCTCACGTCACAGAGATCATTATCACAAGCTTTTTCCGTCACAAAATTTGCATCTCCTGCTAGTTTGGCCAATCCTCAAGCCTAGCGCCGGTGAAGGGCCTGCGAATTTTTTTCTTCCCACGGTAGAATTAAGTAAAATCAGCGGAACCGATTGCAAAAGTGGCAGATTCTTGAAATTTTCATACTTGTTCTGTGATGTTGCTGTTCTGTGTAAAAAAAAATTATATCTACATATAGAAATGATGATGGGTAGGGGGACGATATGTGGTGGTGATGGCGGCCATGCTCCGAATCAGAAGCAGAAAGTCAAGATTTCTTCTCTTGATCAGCCGCCTTTTGGTTCAATCTTTACGTCTGCTTCTTCAAATCCTTTTACCGGTACGTGTTTATTGATTTTTGGTAGCAAAATAACTTCGTTGACTTTTGTTGAAGCCACTTGTCCAAAGGTGGAGCTAATGAATTTTATGCTTTTTAACAACTTATACGTGGTGATTGATATGATATGATTTTTTTTTTTGTTGGAAAAATGAAGTGAAATATTGAACCTTCAAAGGGATTGAGTCACCCCCTAGTCCCAATGTCAGGATCCGCAGCCTACTCTGAAAGTATTGCATAAGATGCTAACAATCTTCTTTTTTCTCCCTTGAGCTTGCTTTGATTTTACTTCATTTTTATTGTTGAAATTGTTTTAGTTGAGATGTGATTCTTGGAGCAGCAAGAGCGACCAATAGAGGCTATGCTAGGAAAAATAATGTTGCCAGTTGGTGAAATTCGTATTTTTTATGAACATAATGAAATTTGAGGATAACTTTCTTTTGAGCCTCCGTTTTATTCACACCCCGTAGTCATTGTTGTTGCTGTTGTTTTCTTGATACGGCCATACGGGTCAATATATATTGCATTGCTGATTGAGTTCTGTTTCAGGCTCAGGTGCCATGGTTAATTTTGGAGCTTTTAGTGTAAACATGTCTGGAAACTTGTGTTGTCGATCTTTCGAACGAGAAGAGATTAGTGGAGATGAGTATTTGGATGAGTATTTCAATAATCCTGAGAAGAAGAGGCGTCTTACGGTCGACCAAGTTCAGTTTCTTGAGAAGAGTTTTGAGGCTGAAAATAAACTCGAACCAGAAAGAAAGAACCAGCTCGCTGTAGAGCTCGGTTTACAGCCTCGACAGATTGCAATATGGTTCCAAAATCGCAGGGCTCGGTCGAAGACAAAGAAATTAGAAACTGATTATGAGTCATTAAGCGAGAAATATAATTGCCTGAAAACCAATTACGATAACCTTCTCAAGGAGAATGAGAAACTCAATCTAGAGGTGATGATGCTCGATCAATTCTAAGCGTTCTTTATTTAAATGAGAAACGAAGAAGCTGAATTTCTGAGTAATTTATGCTCAAACATTGTTGTATTCCTTGTGTGTTGACTAGTTTGTCGTGCAGGTTTTTCACCTCAAAGAAAATCTTGATGCTAAAGAAAAGGAGAAGGAAAACTCGCAACCGTGCATCCTGAAAGGACCATCTGAATCATGGATGGAAAAACCCATATCTGCTGCGGTCTCTAAAGACGAAGGATACACAGTGTTGGCAGTGGCATGCCTAAATGAAGATCAAAGTGAAGCCAGAAGTGATTCAAGTACCGGTACAGATAGTCTATGTTACAATAATGAGAGACACTCTTCGCTTTTTGAAACAGGTGATTCTTCTCAAGTGTTTGAACCTGATCGGACGGATTTTTCAGATGAATCTTTGAAACAAGCTTACGTCTCTCCAAAGAGCAAAGAAGGCTACTGCCACGGCCCCCCTGCAAACTCATGGTTTCCGATCGAAGACCATGGCTTTAGCTTCTGGTCATATTGAGTTCCGCCTGGTGTATATGTTTTGTTTTCTTCAAGTTTTTTTATTGCAGTGTATGAAAGTACTTGTTCGTTTTCTGGCTATGTTTGACATAGCTACTACCCCGTATTGTATTCTTGTTTTGGCACAATGTTTGTGGATTGGACTCCCTTAGAATCTGATTTTGATGAGAAATGAGAGAACAAATTCATGTCAAACATTCGGTCATGTCAGGTGTTGGAACATTAATATGTTCTTTGTTCTTCAAATTTTTTTGCGCTATGAATCTCTTGGAGGAAGTGACTATATGCTGCACCGTCGACCCGAAAGCTCATAGAAGCGTAAGACAAGATCAAGAATTAGAAGACAGTGTGTTTAGATGTTGGAAGATGCCGCATATGTTGCGGGAGCACAAAGTTTTGTATTTTGTAAATATGAAAAAGTACCTTTCAGTTATTCTTTAAAAATTTTACTTGGAGAATAATTTTTTAAAAAACAATTTCATAAACTTTTTACAAAAATTTTGTCCGAACACCTCCAAGATCCTAACCCCATTCAAGCCCAAAAGATAGAACTTTCAGTTTCAGTTGAGATACTGCTCTGGTGGAGACTTTATATGAGTAAGAACATATTGGGGAAAGGCACCATCAAATGTGGCATGTGACTTGGATGGCAACATATTGGTCTTTATTTTATTCCATATCGATATATGATATTCATAGGATTTCATTAATGTTGGGTGAATAGTGATCCAACTCAAACATAAACTAAATCTTTTTTGTCGTCCTTTCACCTCGTCTCACCTTTATTTTCTCAAATATTTGAATGTAGATGGATTTAAATCATACGAAGAACCATCTACAATGCACAATATAATGATGTGCAGTGTAGAGTCGTTGGATCCACGTATGGTCTACTTGATCTAAAACCGAATTATATCTTGTTCATGTACTTATTTCTCTTAAATTCAAATTGTATATGTAAAACGACATTTTGCTACAAAAGAAATATCTGGACACAGCTTTAATCTGAATCAATGTTAGGACCTATAGTAATCAAATCAAGGTTGCACTTGGATATGGGGCGAAGAGTTTGATTGGAGAAAACATTTCAAATGACGCCATTTTGGTATATTTCAAATACAAAACAATTATTATTAAAATTACTTAATTTATAATATTTGAATGTTGGCAATACAAGCAAGTCAAAGAATTTATGATACATCGTCTCAGATTCATCAATCCAAGCGCAAGCAACGAGAACTATCTTAAATATTTTTTAAAAAAATTATTCACTAGCTCACAAAATCGCGAAACAATTAATTTTCAAGGTCAAGAAGCTCATGCTCGAACTAATTCATATTGTTCGCAATCCTAACATTGAACATAGTCCTTTCAGTAAGATCATAATGATACAAATAATATTAGCATGACGACGGGGCGTGAACCTTGTCCCGGATTCAACTAATTGAAAGTGCTAGCTCAACTTTCGGATATGATGCTTATCTTCATCAGAACAACTTCAATGGAGAATATTCGGTATTATTTTCAAATTTGAAGCTACACTTTGTGCATACATACAGTTGGGTAAGCAAACCATTGTCATGCCTTTTTGACACTTCAAACTGGATATATATTTTATGAATGGAAGATGAAGCCTGCACAACTCCAAGAATCAAAATCTGAAATTGTCCTTCAAGTAACATACCATTTCTTGCTGCACCAATCAGATTATATTCAGTCATATCTGGGGTTTTTAACAGTATTTTATCTACTCTAACATATATCTCCGAAATAAATATAAAACAATTTAAGAAATGCGAGCAACACAGACTGAAATCCCGAGTAGAGATGTCCATTGTCGGGTATATAAAAAGGAAACAACCCCAGGTTTGGTCCAACAGCAGGAATCCATCAGGTCTATGCGTGGCGGAGCCACAAATGTGATAATGTATGATTAGATTCCATATAAGATATCGGTTGAAACCACATTTTCCAAAAACTTGATTTTGGGAGAGTTGACATGATGAATAGTTTTATACTTTATTATTCAATACATACATGTTGAGGATCGGAAAATCAAATTAATATTAAACATTTACACGTATAAGTTGGTGCACCAACCAAGGCCAACTTAATGAAATATATGGGGATTGTGTTCCATGTGGAAACTACTCTGTTCGAAAGTTATGGCACAAACAACAATTTTATGCTTTGACGATAACTGTGAATCCCATAGATCACACTCTTTCCACTGATAGAGGAGAGAGAAGGAAAACTAAATCAAACGCTACCTTTTCAACTACAGCTTGAGTTAAGCAAGATGAAAACATTCAAGCATTATAAGAGTTAGGAATTTTAAAGAAACTTACAATCAGACACAAGAGGATGCATCCAGTTGCACCAGGGAACAAAGCATACCAAAAGTTCAGATGATGAAGCTTAATTCCATCGATGAAAAGTAATGGCAAGCTCGCAGCTGAAAACCAATAGAAAAAACTCATTCTTAGCAGTTCAAGAACTCGTAAATGTAAGAGAAACGTCATTGTTTTCAGGAAAAAATGCGACTAGGATAGTTTAATCATAAAAATATTGCCTGGTGGATGTATTGAACGAGTGCAAATCATGAAGGCTAAGGCAGCAGCAACAGCAGTGCTCCGAGCTAGCCAACCTTGACCGAAAACTGAGAATGCCAAAACACCTATTGCTGCACAACCAATTTGAGCGACAAAAACATTGTATTTCTGCAAGAGGAGGCCAAATATTGTACGAAATAACTACCACGATTCAAGGAAACTAGAGTTTTGTAAAGCAGGGAATTTCTAGTTATATAGATTTTGATGTCAAAATCGATTTGAGATTCATAAAACCCTTTTAATGACTATGTACTCTAGGTTCCCATTTAGTGCCGGAGTCAGAATCTCACACAGGAAGGGCGAAACTAAAACTCAAAACATTTAGAGGGACAAAATCGTATTTTTATTTACAGATGATATACAGAAATATATAAACCTATAGGAAAGGTTAGGAGGGAAAGGGAGCAATCGTCATTGCCACCCCCTTAGCTCTACAACCGTTTGTGTGGACGTTTTCTTAACTTTTTGGATATGCAATGGTTGAAATTAAAAACTCAACTGAAGCAGCATAGACAAGACTCTGAAAGCTACAATATGGAAAAAAAGTAAATATACTTAGTATTGGTATTACCACCGAAATGATTTTTCCACGTTCTTTTATTATATCAGTGCCACAAGATAAAAAGGGGTTTCAGCCGGAGTTTTAGGCTATTGAATGGAAAGAAAAGAAATCAAAAGCTGCATACCCTGGCACCAGGAGAAGAAGGGGTGGCAAAGAGAACCGCACAAACCGCTCCCACTGGCGCAATTGTGATCGAAATGCCTTTGGGTGCAAGCATTTGATCCACCTTTCCCAATATGGCCATGGCTGCAAATGCCCCTGTCCAGAATAAACCACCACCAAATCATAAATTTTTAACTTTAGAACACTCGAGCAGCTCAAAAAGCTCTAAGTCAGTAGTTCATACTCGCTTAGCAATTGGGTAAGACCAAATTTGAACGCATAACTTTTGTTAAACACAAACTGCACATTTATCAAGGTTAGACAGTACTCTACCCAGTATAAAATATCATACAAACTAAAAAATTGCTGTGGTTGACGAACCAAGAGTTTGACTTCGAGGAGTGGGATTAACAGCTAATACTCGATAAAATAAAAATCAGAGAGTTTAAGCAATATACTATAAGTCACATAAATGATTGTTTTGATCAATTAAATTAGCAATTTTCCCCCATCCCGAAGCTCCTTCCATAAACTTTTATATAGAGCTTGCTGCAAACAATTTCGTCCGACGTTTATGCAAAAGAAAAGAGAGAAGAACCCATATTTACACACAATACCAGCAAAAAACAAGCTCCTGAATAAGCAAATGGAACACAACTTGTACCTGCAGAAGGCCAAACTATATCACTGAGGGAAGGAGCTTTGGAGCTCTTCTCGGGAGTCCAGCCATCCCACATTGGCGCGGCCACATTGCTCGATGATGAAGTTACACACAGCCCTCCTCTTTTCAGCCCTTTTGCGGTTGGAAAACCATAAAGATTCTTGATTTCTCTGCCTTTGCCGCATTTCGCGGTGGTTGAATTACGAGAAAAAAACAATTTGTGGGGCGTGGGCAGCAAAGTTTTGGACAACATCAGATGCTTAACAGGGGTATGAATTTGCATACCCATCATCATCGTTTATTTATTGGTTAAATTTCCAATATTGATTTTATTGCAGAATTTTCGGATTACATAAAAGTAAGGGGGGACGTTTGGAGAAGACGAAAGGGTAATGGCCCAAATCCCAATGGACGACCAGCTCAGTTGCCAGCGTCAAAAGATGCAAATTTTTTTTTTCCGTCTTGTCTGGTTCGTCGAACCAGTACAAGAAGAACAAACTAATTATTTACTTAATAATTAATTTTAAATTCCATGGTTATGAAACTTATATATTCATTCTTGTACAGTTATACATGTTAAATAAAAAAGACTAATTTAAAAATGTTGTGAAAAAGTAAAAATTTATGGTAAAAAGTAAAAATCTCAAACTCTCAAAATTTACCAAACTACACACTTTATAATATTTTTCTCTCTACTCAATTGTGTTTTTCTTCACAAATGAGAGATCTATTTATAGGAAATCTTTACAAATAATCCAAAAATAAAATACATCATTACCTACATCATCACACACTAATTTTCAATATTTACAACTCTTATTTTCAACATTCAAATATTCAACATTCAAATATTCAATACTCACATTTTAAATATATTTTTCAACACTCCCCCTTGTGATGATGATCATAATGATTGTCTTCATTACGTGTTTTTATACTGCCTCGTTAAAAACCTTACTAGGAAAAACCCATTTGGGATAAAAACCATAGTAAGGGAAAAAGAGTGCAGTCACGTAAACTCCCCCTCATGTTGACACGAACAATTCTTCACAAATTTCGTAGATTGCGCATCCCAATATTATATATGTGCTTTCTGAATATTGACGTAGGAAGTGCCTTTGTGAAGAGATCTGATGAGTTTTCACTTGATTGAATGTGACGAACATCAATATATTTATTCTTCTCTAGCTCCTTAGTGAATGCGAAGAACTTAGGAGGAATATGTTTAGTTCTGTCGCTTTTTATGTATCCTTCTTTCATTTGAGCAACACATGCAGCATTATCTTCATATAGTATCACAGGCTTCTCATCAGATGATAATCCGCATGAAATTTGGATATGTTGGGTCATTGATTTTAACCACACACATTCACGACTTGCTTCATGTAGTGCAATAATCTCGGCATGATTTGATGAAGTTGTTACGAGCGTTTGTTTCTGAGAACGCCAAGATATTGCAGTGCCTCCCCGAGTAAATACATATCCAGTTTGGGAACGTGCCTTGTGTGGATCGGATAAGTATCCAGCATCAGCATAACCAATTATACTTGGATTAGCATCTTTTGAATACAAAAGTCCCAAGTCTGTCGTTCCTCGTAGATAACGGAATATATGTTTAATTCCATTCCAGTGTCTCTTTGTTGGATATGTGCTAAATCTTGCCAACAGATTCACGGCAAAAGATATATCAGGCCTTGTACAATTTGTAAGGTACATAAGGGCACCGATGGCACTTAGATATGGTACTTCTGGACCAAGAATATCTTCATCATCTTCACATGACGGAATGGATCCTTTTCTATGTTTAATGATCTAACAACCATTGGAGTACTTAAAGGATTTGCTTTATCCATATTAAAACGTTTAAGGATCTTCTCTGTATAATTTGTCTGGTAAACAAACATTCCACATTCTTTTTGTTCAATTTGTAAACCCAGACAATACTTGGTTTTTCCAAGATCCTTCATTTCAAATTCTTCCTTCAAGTATGACACAACTTCTTGAATTTCTTTATTCGTTCCAATGATGTTTAAATCATCAACATATACAGCAATAATTACGCATCCGGATGTTGTTTTCTTAATGAAAACACAAGGGCATATTGAATTATTTACATATCCCTTTTTCATCAAGTGATCACTTAGTCGATTATACCACATTCGACCTGATTGCTTTAACCCATATAATGATCTTTGTAATTTCACAGAATAACATTCCCTGGGTTTTGAACTTTGTGCTTCAGGCATCTTAAATCCTTCAGGGATTTTCATATATATATTACTATCAAGTGATCCATATAAGTAAGCTGTAACAACATCCATAAGACGCATTTCTAAATTTTCAGATACCGCCAAGCTAATCAAATACCGAAACGTAATTGCATCCATCACAGGAGAATACGTTTCTTCATAATCAATTCCAGGCCTTTGAGAAAAACCTTGTGCAACAAGTCGAGCTTTATATCTTACTATTTCATTTTTCTCATTTCGCTTTCGAATAAAAACCCATTTGTATCCAACAGGTTTTACACCTTCAGGTGTAAGGACTATAGGTCCAAAAACATTACGTTTATTTAGCGAATTTAATTCAACCTGGATGGCATCTTTCCATTTTATCCAATCCTGCCGATTTTTACATTCACCAAAAGATTTTGGTTCATGATCTTCGTTATCATTTATGATGTCGATTGCCACATTATAAGAAAATATATCATCAATTTCATCTATATCTTTTCGGTTCCATATTTTTCCAGTATTAATATAATTGATAGAGATTTCATGATTCTCGTCAGTTTGTGGTTCTGACAGAACATTTTCATCATCATGTGTTTCTTCAGGAACACCATTCTCTATTTTGTGATCATCATGTGTTTCTTCAGAAACGTCATTCTTTATTTTGTGATCATCATGTTTCTCTATGAATTTTCTTTTTCGAGGATTTTTATCCTTGGAACCGACTGGCCTTCCACGCTTCAGGCGTTTAATGACATCATGAGTATCTTCCATTTGTTTCTTTGGAATTTCAATTCGAGCAGGGGCATTTGCAGCATGTATATATGATTTAGTTACCCCTTTTGTGTCTGCAAATGCATCTGGTATTTGATTTGCTATTCTTTGCAAGTGTACAATTTGTTGTACATCTTTTTCACATTGTTTTGTTCTTGGATCCAGATGTAACAATGATGATACATACCATGTAATTTCTTTTTCGGTATGTTTCTGTTCTCCCCCTAACATTGGGAAGATTTCCTCATTAAAATGACAATCAGCAAAACGTGCTGTGAACACGTCGCCTGTCTGAGGTTCAATATATCGAATGATTGATGGACTATCATAACCGATATAAATTCCAACCTTTCTTTGAGGTCCCATTTTCTTTCGTTGCGGTGGTGCAATAGGCACATACACCATACATCCAAAAATTCTCAGATGAGAAATGTCTGGTTCTTTACCAAATGCAAGCTGCAATGGGGAGTATTTATGATATGCACTTGGTCTGATGCGAATTAATGAAGCAGCGTGTAAAATTGCATGTCCCCATATAGAAATAGGGAGCTTTGTTTTCATTATCATTGGTCTAGCAATCATTTGCAGACGTTTAATCAATGATTCAGCCAATCCATTCTGTGTATGTACATGAGCAACAGGATGCTCAACAATGATTCCCATAGACATACAATAATCATTGAAAGTTTGGGAAGTAAATTCACCAGCATTATCAAGTCTAATTTTCTTGATTGTATGATCGGGAAATTGATTCCTCAATTTTATTATTTGAGCAAGTAATCTTGCAAATGCAACATTTCGAGTTGATAATAAACATACATGTGACCATCTGCTGGAGGCATCAATCAATACCATAAAGTATCTGAATGGTCCACATGGTGGATGGATTGGTCCACAAATATCACCCTGAATACGTTCAAAAAACATTGGTGATTCAGTTTGGATTTTGACTGGTGATGGTCTTATAATAAGTTTTCCAAGAGAACATGCTTTACATTGAAACTTATTATTCTGAAAGATCTTCTGGTCTTTCAGTGGATGACCATGTGTATTTTCTATAATTCTTCGCATCATTGTTGAACCAGGATGTCCCAATCGATCATGCCAATTGGTTAATATCGAAGAATTATCAACTACCATGTTTGATTCAATGGGACTTATATGTGTATAATGCAATCCAGTAGGGAGCATTGGTAGTTTTTCAATCACATATTTCTTTCCTGATTTATATGTGATAAGACACATATATTTCTCATTCCCTTCATTCATTGTTTGAGTATCATACCCATGGGAATATATATCATTAAAACTCAACAAATTTCTTTTCGATTGTGGTGAATATAAAGCATCATTGATCAAAAATTTTGTACCATTAGGTAACAAAAATTGTGCTTTACCACATCCTTTAATCAAGTCTACAGGACCTGATATTGTATTCACCGTTGTTTTTGTTGGTTTTAGTTCCAAGAAATATCTTTTATCTCGGAGGATAGTGTGCGTTGTACCACTATCGGGTATGCAAACTTCAGCTTTGCTCATAGCATTTTCCATATTTGAACTTCAAAAAAATATGCAATGAAATAAATTACTTGCAATATATATTTAAATATAACACAAATCATAATTATACAATAAAACATTATTCTATGAATACATGAAAAATAGATTATTGTACATTTATATTCTACCATTATATTGTTCATTTTCAGAGAAATCGTTGAGAAAATCTGCAGCATCAATATTGTTCATTTCTATCCCACCAACATATTGATCATTTCCAGAGAAATCATTCATAAAATCACCAGCATCAAAATGAGTTGCATCACTCAAACGGTCACTGCGTTCAGTGAAGTTGGTCTCCTTTTCTTTCCCCTTTAATGATTCTTTATAAAGTTTACAAAGGTGCTCAGGGGCTCGACAAACTTTGGACCAATGTCCTGGAGTACCACATCTGTAACAAGAACTTTCATATCTTTTTGAGTGCTTCTCATTAACACTTGTATTCTCATGATGCCTTTTCTGTGGATGGTTTGGGACGTTCTTTTGAGATGAGTTATAAAAATAACTATCTCGATTATTTTCAAAACCACGGCCTTGACCACGACCACGGCCAATTCCACGTCCACGACCTCGACCTCGACCTCGACCAAAACCTTGTCTTTGAATTTGATTTTGGTTTCCAGGTTTAAATTCATTTTTACTTACAGCATTTACTTCTGGAAATGCTGTTGATCCAGTGGGTCGGGACTGATGATTTCTCATTAATAGCTCGTTGTTTTTTTCCGCCACAAGAAGACAGGCGATGAGTTCAGAATATCTCGCGAATCCACGTACTCTATATTGTTGCTGTAGAGTAATATTTGATGCATGAAACGTGGAAAATGTTTTTTCAAGCATCTCAGATTCTGTGACCTCATGTCCACAAAATTTTAATTGCGAGATTATTCTATACATCGCCGAATTGTAATCACTGACTTTTTTAAAGTCTTGGAATCTCAATGTATTCCATTCATCCCGGACGGGTCGGAAGTATAACTTCTCTTATATGTTCGAATCTTTCTTTTAATCCCTTCCACAAAGCCATGGGATTTTTTTCAGTCAGATATTCACATTTCAATCCATCGTCGAGATGTCGACGCAAAAATATCATGGCTCTTGCCTTTTCTTGTGACGTGCATATGCCATTTTCTTTAATGGTCTCGCTTAGACCCAATGACTCAAGATGCATTTCTACATCTAGAGTCCATGGCATATAATTCTTTCCCGTGATGTCGAGCGCAACAAATTCGAGCTTTGTTAAATTTGACATGGTGGTACTAAAAAATTACGATGCATTTTATTAGTTAATAATTATTGCAATACAAAGTAACGGATAAACAACAAGTACAAGTATTTGTAAAAATAAAGAAAACACACGAGGAGGATATTCTCCGATAAATAAAAGACTCGTGAGTATGATAACCAAAATAATTAAAAATAACCTTGAGAAAGCCATCTTCTTTTTTCTTCGAAAAATTTGATGATGAATAATTTTTAGAGAAGAAGAGAAAGTTGGAGTGATGGAATGTGTTTGTGAGATCATATTTATAGGGCAAAAATAGCCGTTGTTTACCATTTATGACCGTTGGGGTACAAAAAAAATAAAGGTATGTATTTGTATAATTTTATGATAATAATATGATATATAATATTAGACATGTTTAAATAATTATGTATATCATATCATAATATTATAATGAGTGTCATAATTTATTTTGTTTAAAAACCTTATAGGCTTTTATACTTGTCGTATCCCTTACCGGGAGTGTGGGATGTCGTCTTAACATCCTCCCAGGATTTATAACAAGTTTATGAAAAATTTATTTTTATTATTTCTAATAATAACATTATATTGTATATTAAATAAATACACAATAAATAAATAACAGTAAAATAAATATAATTATTTTTGTTACCTTTTTCTTCTGTTTGGAGCTTGGAAAAGTATGTAGGACTTTTAGAGCTTCGTGCTGATAACGTGTTGTGAAAAAGTAAAAATTTATGGTAAAAAGTAAAAATCTCAAACTCTCAAAATTTACCAAACTACACACTTTATAATATTTTTCTCTCTACTCAATTGTGTTTTTCTTCACAAATGGGAGATCTATTTATAGGAAATCTTTACAAATAATCCAAAAATAAAATACATCATTACCTACATCATCACACACTAATTTTCAATATTTACAACTCTTATTTTCAACATTCAAATATTCAACATTCAAATATTCAATACTCACATTTTAAATATATTTTTCAACAAAAAATAAATTTTTTGAAGAGTAAAAAAAATAAAGTACGTACATAACTTTTTCCCATATTGGTCCACAAAATAATAGCCTTCGGCCTTCCTCTAATCAACATTTCTCCACTAAAGAAATACAGTGAGGTGGACAAAAGTAAAAAATCCATTGATATAAAAGGTCAACAGAAGATCCCAACCAAAGAACATTTACATAAGTTGAACAATCATATTTCAGATTTCACATATTCCTAACCAACAATTTTCAACTAAGAAATGAATCAAATACAAATGGATACCAGAAACCAAAGAATACATAATCCTACACATTCTACAAACAAAAACAAGATTACACGATCATCCGCGAAATCCCATTCCGTACTATATCTTACAACCTGAAGAATGCCAGAGTAAGCCAAATATTTTCTTGCATCTTTACCTTTTTCCGAAACTTCCAATGTCAATAAGTATTAGGTATTGGATTCAAAAAGACCAAGTGTATTTCAGATGAAGACGCAAAGAGAAAATATCATATTTTTGAAATGTTTCAGACAACCACAGATTGACCGGTAAGCTCATCCCGAAGTTGCAGAGACCCATCTTTCATCAGATTAACACTTAAAGCTCTTGAATCTTTCTCTTGAATACTGTCTGGATGCCTTTCTCCAGTCTGTTCCGGTTTTCATCATCACAACAAATTCCACATAATTAATTTGTCCATCCTGTGAAACACAACCAGCTGGGTTGTCAACAGAATCCTTCAATCAGGACAAGATGCCGTGTTAAAAAAAATTTCTAGTTTTGGTTGTTCAGCAGGTATTTTGGAAATAAAATGCAAAAATGGTTTTGACAAAAGAAAAATGTATCAACTCAAAGCTTTTTGGCGTGAGGTATTTTGATTGATTAGAGAAAGTATGGTAAGATTCAGTATAGGCTTCTCGTACTTCATCTAGTTCAATATAGCCACTACCATCTTTATCAAAGAACATAAAAGCTCGGCGGAAATGCTCATCGTTTTCCATCCTCTATAAGTGAACGGTAACTGCAACAAATTCCCCATAGTCTAACACTCCATTTCCGTCAACATCAGCCTGACCAAAGGGACCTTATCACCAGACAAGTATCTACTAGCCGTAGCTAAATGCTCTTTTCCTTCTCTGTGCTATGCTTACCGAGAAATACACACTGAGCATCTTGATTCTTGTTGAATCACATAGATTATATTTGATTCAATGGCAATCGATACATTATTTGATTCAATGGCAATCGATACATCCAATGCTCTCATCAAAGACACCACTTCAATTTTTTTTTACAAAAACAGCTTTCGAAGTATTTGAGTCTGATATAACTGAAATCAGGCCAGACATCACCAATTCCCTGTATCACCAAGTAATTCGAAATTTTAAGTATAAAGATACTTACCACATCCATTAGCAACTTGATCTCAGGCTCAGCAAGTTGAGAGCCCACTTTCCGCAGACCGGCTTTAAGTTCTTCATATGTAACCCTCCCATCATTGTCGGTATCCATCAATGCAAACATATCCATCATTACTTCTACTTCTTCCACGGATAAGTGTTCCACAATAACCTATAAAGTTAATAATAGAGATATACAGAATAATCAGAATTGAATAATTGGCCTGCTCTCGACAAAAAATATCATCAAGCAAAGTGCATCATACAATATGTAGCAAGAAAGCCACTCCTCGTCAATGATTACCAAGCAACATAATAATCTTCCATGTTGAAATTAATTCCTCAAGTACCCTCAATGCTTTCTTCTTGAATCTATTCAGCCCAGAAAACTGTCTGAGCCTCGCCCTCACAACATCTCCCAATGGAACATTGCGGGCCTTTTTCGCATGTTGTATCCAGGGGTGGTCTGAACAAAACAATTAAAGAAACAACTTTAACAAACAAACATGTTTCGAAGGACAAACTCGCTCTCAATTTACATGATTTCGAAAATATGTTAACCGAGCTGTCTCTCATACTAACCATCTATGTTTCAACTATGCCATTATCACTTCTTAGTTTCCAGTAAATAACAGGCCTAATTGCCAGACTACTAATTGTAGCCATTGGTATCTTTTAATCACTATTCATCGAAATAGTCCAATGTTCCCCAATCCCCACTCTAAGCCAAAACCATATTTCTGTCCTTCCACACCTTCCTTAGCATGTAATGCACTGAAATCACATGCAAAATAGACAATAAATGACAGAAACGAAGTATAGAACTAACCAACCAAGCACATGCTGGGTAGTCAGACACTTCTTAGGATCCGGCTCCAGCATCTGCCTGACAAGGCTTTTGGCACTTTCAGAGACTTGAGGCCATGGTTCCCTTTTGAAATCAATCACTCTTAAAATTAATATTGCCACACCCTGTTCAGTTTCTGCATCAAATAAGGAAATAAAATGCAGATCCATTAATTTAGTGGATGGAGGCGACGAAATTCAGATTCCGAGAGAAAGGAAAAACACACACGCACACACTTGAAAGTAACAAACCTGCCCAAAATGAAGGATCACCGCATAAAATATAAATAATGACTTCAGAACTCCAAACATCAACTTAAGGTCCATAATTTCTCTTCAAAACCTCTGGTGCCATAATATGGATTTCCCACAATTTCAGAGAATCTTTCACCTGGATTGAAACTTTTTGTTTGTTTTTTAATAAATTCATCGTACAGATGCACTACCCCTCAGAACGAAGAGCTTTCTCGTTCAACAGAGCAGATATTTGAGATTCTTTCAAGAAATTAATTGACGCAAGAACAACTCTCACAAATAAGTTATGATGAGTCTATGACAATAGTTTCGTTTCGTCTTAAAATTTTAGGAAAAAAGAAAAAAAAAACTACAAGAGATTTCCAAATTCTTTACAGGAAAAAAGTAAACACCAGCAAAAGAAAGGCAGAACTTGTGGATAAATTTTGGAGAAAGAACAACATGAGCAATTAGCATACTCTATCAAGCAGAACATAGTATCAACATACAGAAGTCTAACAGTTTCCAGAAAAAACCATTTCTTACCGGGCTTGAAAAATACAGACAACCCAAAATCAAATCCGTAAAATATTATTAAATAAGATTGCTTTAAAATTCAAACCACAAGTTTGACTCGTTGAACACATACAACATCACCCTTAACATCACTGTCACCCTTAAAAACCCGAACAGGGTTGGCTTCCGGCACGCCAACAGCAATGCATTCCTTCGATACAGAGGCCATGGCATTAGACAGGCGCTCATCCCCTCGAGAAAAGTCAGTGCCCGAGACTGGGGGGGTTTATTGGTTATAAATTTTTAATGAATTTTATGGAGTTTAAAAGTTTAGAGATATTCAAGTTAGAATTTTAAAAAGTAATGTGATATTCAAATTTGATTTTTAAAAACTCTACAAAAGTCTATAGGTATTCAAAATTTCAATATACTTTTAATGACTCTATGGAATTCTATTAAGTACAAGAATTATAGTCTAAGTTACAACAATAAAATGTCAACAAAAGTTTTTGATTCAACCTAAAGATTTGGATGTACATTTAATTGAAAAATCTCCCAAAATCAATACAAACTTTTATTTTTTTTCTCATCTATTTATTTTTCCTTTTATTTGTATTTTTTAAAGACATAATTAAAATTTAATTTTTTTATTAATTATTATATAACATTTTATTTTTAATTATTTTCTTTAATTTTAGGTAATCTATATATTAAATTATTGTATAAGCAAATTCATATCGATACTATACCAAAATTTTCGGTATACCGAACCAAAAAAACCTTACATTTTAAAATTTTTTTATAATTTATTGTTTTAAAATATTATATATTTTAAAATTTTTGTATATTTTTCCGGTATTTCGGTATATACCAAAATTTTCAAATTGGATATCGTTACCGTACCGAAAAATTTGGTATTGTTACCGTACCGTATCGAAATCTTCGATATACTTAAAATTCGGTAAATTCAATATTTTTTTGTTATGGTAATCTTGGTATGCCGAAAATTCGGTATTTTTTCCCACCCCTAACAGGGTTTGTATTAACATGTGCTATATTACACAATTTTCTTTGAAAGAAGTGTCAATTTGATGAATTTCAAATTGAACTAGATAATGAAGCTCAATTGTCTTCATCAGCACAAGTTCATGAAGGTGACGACTTTGATCAGTTATTTAATACTCAAAAACAACAACGAGCAAATGCTAATGCATTGAGGGATATCATAGTCAATGGAATGTAGAACAATGTTGATCAAATTGTCAGTAATGATTAGATTTTTTTATAAAAGACTACTCATTATTTTGAGTGTTCTTTTAATAAAATTTTATTATGAACTTATAAAAATATTATTCATTAATATGTTGAATTGACATAAAGAATTGAAATTTTGATTTAAATAAATTGGATAGTTCATTTGTCGTTTTTCACAAATTAAATTGATTTAACTTTTAAGTAAGTAAAATTCATTTACATTCATAAATAAAAAATAATAATTTAAAATAGAAGAGGTTATTTATGTCCAATAATTATTTTAAAAAAATTAATAAAAAATAAATCACAATTATAAACTACAAAATTCACATAATTCTATAAAAAAGTTTACAAAAGTCTACAAAAATCTTGAAAAAAAGTCCATAAGAGTCTATGAAATTTGTTTTATAATTCTATGAGATTCCATAAAAGTCAATAAAAATCTATTAACTCCACAAAAGTCCATCATTTAAAAAAAGTCATTAAAAATCTTTGAAAGTATAGAATGAATATACCCCCCTTAAGCAATATGAATACCACACTTACATTATTTACTAATCGCCTCCCTAGCGACCCTGATTTCTATAATCATGCCATCTCCGGCAAGTTAACTTTCCAGACTTACACCAAGCTTAATGGAAAAGCTCGATTGATATTCAATATATTCGTAGTCTACGCAACTTGAGATCTGGTGATCAATGTCGTTACTCAGGCTCTTGCTAGCCAGACGTGTCATTACAAAACTAATTGTAGTTATAGAATGACATATAACTTCATCTCCGATCGTTTCAGTTTTTTTACGCAAATCAACCCATCTCTTCATATCAAAGCCAAATTACTAATCATATATATAAATCGAATTGATCTATATCATATGTATGTATATATATCCCTTGGATAATGAGGGGTTTTTTTAAAAATAATATATTTTTAAAACTTATTTATTAAAATATAATAGATTCTAAAACATTATGAAAATATGACAATCCGGAGTTTGAAGTTCCGGATTCACTGTCCCGGTCAGAATCCGAGATAGACTGACACGGATTCTAAGAATCCGATTTTAATTGTTTGAAAAAAGGAAAATCGGCGACGATTTAACCAAAACCATCGCTGATAGCGACGGTTTTTTAAACCGTCGCTATTTGCGACAGTTTAACCAAAAACCGGCGCTACGGCATGAATTTTCTGCCATTCTAACCGGAACGCGTGACATATTCATTTGAATCCGTGACACAATTTCATGCCTATAAATTGCACCGAGTATTTGGCGAATTCATCACATCCTTCAGCTCAACTTTTCAGGTTTCGGCATTCTTCTTGAGCAGTTTTTTTTTTCTTCGGTCCGTGTCTTTTTTTTTTGTTATAAAAATTCAGTGATTCTCTTTCCCTTATAAATTGCGTCGATCGTGTGCTTAACGGAATTCTTAATTTGATTCGATAGTTTTCTGTCGCATAACAGAATTTGAGAGAATTGCGCCGAGTCTCAGTAATTCGAAATTTGATTTTTGAGAATTGTGTTGAGTATCAGAAATTTGGGAGAATTGCGCCGAGTCTAATTCGATTCTCTGTTTTTTCTTTCTATATTGAATTGTTTTTTGTATATTATTTCTGATAATGTTTGTAATATGAATAACTACAAATATTTTGATTATACTAATACTCCAAATATTAATCTCAATATAAACGATTAGTTAAATAATTAATATCATAATATATTTATATTCTCTGTTGAATTAAAAATTTGTTTAAACATGGATGCAAAAATTAGTACACAATTAATATTATTATTATCTAAATTTAATTACTATAAATAAATATATTTAAATTACTGTCATTAGTATAAATAATGTAATTGTTTAAATTTACCGTAACTTAACACTGAAATGTTTAAAAAATGTTAAAAAAATTGTAAATTATTTTCTAGCTATAAATAATTGTTTTCATATTTTAAGAGGAACATGAAAATCTTAATGTGTTTAATTCCAACAATGTTAAAAAAAATTACCGCAACTTCTAAATCCCAAAACAATTAAGATTCCCAAACAATAATAAATTCTTTGATTCAATAGTATGAAATATTGTTTGGGAAATAACGTTATTTTATTATTGTTTAGGAAAGAACATTTCTTAATTTTTTTTTAAAATTTTGGGAATTAACGATGGTTTTTGGTTAAAGCGTCGCAAATAGCGACGTTAAAAAAAGTTACCGCAACTTTTAAATTCCAAAACAATTAAGATTCCCAAACAATAATAAATTTTTTGATTCAATAGTATGAAATATTGTTTGAGAAATAAAGTTATTTTAATATTGTTTAGGAAAGAACATTTCTTAAATTTTTTTTTAAAATTTTGGGAATTAACGACGGTTTTTGGTAAAACCTTGATAAACTGTCGCGAATAGTGATGGTTTTGGTTAAACCGTCGTCGATTTCCCATTTTTTAAAAAAAAATTAAAATCGGATTCTTAGAATCCGTGTCAGTCTGTCCCGGATTTTGATCGGGACAGTGAATCCGGAACTTCAAACTCCGAATTGTCATATTTTCATAATGTTTTAGAATATGTTATATTTTAATAAATAAGTTTTAAAAATATATTATTTTTAAAAAAAACCCGGATAATGAGACCATATAAAATATGTAAGTGACAAACAACTGTAAGCTGACAGTGTCGGTAAATATTGTGGGGGCACAAATGTAATAATAAACCAATTCAAGGGAGGGATCGGTCAAAATAATCCAGTCAAGTGCCCTCCCCTCTCTACTTCGTTTTTAAATTACTGTCACTATCCTGTGTAACATTCTCTTCATCAAATTTTCCACACAAATAAATTCACAGGAGCGCCACAACCGACAAGTTTAGGCATCCAATTTTTTATTTTATAGTTTTTTCTTCTTCCTTTTTTGGGTTCATAATTTAGCCTTATTTTTAAAAAATCAATCCGAGGCATTGTTTTCGAGGGCCAACTTTATTTTGGCAATTTGTTGACCTTTTTTTGGGCTTATTTTTTGGTTAAGCTTCTAATTTTGAGCTATTGAATGTTTTTGCTGTGGTTGATAGACTGCCCAACCGCTGATTTGTCCTGGTTTTGTCATTAAGACGAAAAGGGTGTCTGTTTCAAATCGATGAATTTAGGAGGAAAAAGTTATTTAGCTTTTGCAGATTCTGATGGAGAGCAGCGGAGGAGGCGATGATCAAGGCTCTGGATGGATGCAAGTTAAAAAGGTGATAAAGATGAAATTTTTATTTAATATCTTGAATTTAAAATACATTTTCCCGACACTTTCTTGTGAGATATGTTTTTGTGATCAGATTTTTTTGTGTTAAAAAATGTGGTTGTGTTCCTCAAAATACGCTTCTTTTTGTGTCAAGTCTTGTTTAGTACTCTTGAGTGTTTTTGCGAGTGGATAAGCTGCACTCAGTTGGGAATTTGGGACGAACATATCATTATTGTGAAGATAAAGGATGCTGCTGCACACCCTGATATTCATGGGAAGAAGTATTTGATTCCTTATGTCTTGAAAATATTCATATTGGAAGTTTTAAAACAATGATTTTGGACTGTAATACATACCATGTAATTTCAGCATCTAGATTTATATTTTCTCAAATGCGTCTACTCGTAATGAAATGGATGTGCCAGTAGCTTGTTTAAAAACCATAGTTTTTACTTGGTTCTACACAAATGAGTTGAAGCTGATTTTCTCAGTATCATGAACCAATGTGTAGGCTTTTTATTGTAGATGTATTACTTGATGGATGTAATGCAGCCCTCTATTTCTCTTTATCCTTCCTACCATTAGACTTTCTTTTGCTGCATTACTAATTGGTCCTTTCTATCTGTGTGCTGTTTCTTTTGGCCTCTCACATGAAGTTCGTCTTTTTTATTCTATTGCTATCTCTATGATAAGAATGTGAGGTTCCACTTTCTTGTTTTGACTTATTTTCAGAAACACAGAAGCAGTTCCAAGCTCATACAGAGTTCTGGAGGACTCACGGGAAAACAGAGTTTTTGCAATTCTAGCAATCGGCTTTTTTTGTGTGAAAGATTTGAGAATAACTATAATATTACCCAGCATTCCAATAGAAGTAAAGATTATGTTGTGCATGATGTCAGCAAAGCTTTGAATTATTCTTCAGTCGTTGCTAAGGACGAAGCAGTTGATCTGTACCTTGATAAACGTGTTGTTAATCAAGATAATGAAGTTTTAGATTCGTCTAATTTGGCAGCTGCAGATTTTCAACAAGCTAGTTACAAATTAGTAGTAAATCAGGATCATATTTCTAAAAATGGTGTCCTTTCTATAATTAAGTGGGGTGACCTGGATGAGGGAACTCTAGTAAATTATGGGAAAGCTTCTGGATCTGGAATTGAGTTCGGGGGAGTTGAAAATCACAATCTGGCTTCCGTGAAGGCTGGGGGTTCTGGTGAATCTCTTTCATATGTTGGATCACATGATCCTGAGGAGAGCAAATTCATCCGAGCAGCAACCGACGAAATTCAGGATCCTCCAAAGTCCCCACTCATTGTTTCCAAGGTCTATATCCATCGAAGAGAACTGTAAAGAGCTGAGTGAAATGACTTCAGAAGAAGTGAAAGAGCAAATTACTTGTGAGAAAATAGTTTGTCCAAGTACACCTATTTCATTCGTTGACATAGAATCTAAACAACTTGAGCAGGAGAATGATGACACGTGCTATCCACCGGATAACGATATTTTACATTCTGCCAGTGAAGAAGTTGAGATGAGAGAAACTGCTAATGATATATTGAAAACTGGCCGTTCTCTCGTTTTTTCTTCTTTAGGCATTGGGGAAACTACCCCTACTTCCGAGGTACTGGTAAGTGAGATTATTGAAACTGGGAGTCCAGGACAATCGACACTGAGAGCTTCAGTTGAGGAGTCCAGAGAACAAAAACAGCAAGAAAATGGCGAGGATTTACTGGATACCCAGAATGCAGGCGTCACAGGTGAGAGCAAAGAAAGATTCAGAGAACGCCTTTGGGGATTTCTCTTTGAAAACCTCAATAGGGCTGTGGATGAACTCTATCTTCTCTGTGAACTAGAGTGTGATCTTGATCAAATGAAAGAGGCTGGTCTTGTTCTTGATGAAGCTGCATTAGATTTTAGAGAACTTAAGTTTAGAGTTGAAAAGTTCGAGAAATTAAAAAGGTCATCATGTCCTGGAACTGATGGGGCACCATCTATATTGCAGTCTGATCATCGCAGACCACATGCTCTTTCATGGGAGGTTAGATTCTTACTCTTTTTAATTTCAAATGCATGATGAAGAGTTAAATGGTTGGGCACATATTCTACTTCCTTCAGATGGTGCATTGACTCTGTACACTCTATGCTTTCTTGTTACAGATATTTTGAGTAAATTAAGGAAAATATTTTGTCAATTTCTTTGTTTCTTTTGCATTGTTAAGTCTTAGCTCCGGTGGTTGATGAAATCCTTGTCGCTTGTTTATAATGGTTTCTCATAACATAAATTGTTGATTTCTGAAACAATTTACTCATTTCGTAATGAGATAATGGTCATGTTCAGTATTTTTCTCTCTCTTAATGATTTCTTGAACATGATTCTGTTCTATATTGAGGCAGGTCCGTCGAATGACAACTTCGCCACGGAGAGCAGAAATCCTTTCATCATCTCTTGAGGCTTTTAGGAAAATTCAACAAGATCGAGCAAGTGAAAGAGGTAACAATGGCAAGAAACTAGGGCCTGATGGTCATGGTCGCAACTTGAGATCCAGCAATATTTTGGAGAAGCGTGCTCAGAAAGAGAAGCGTGCTCAGAAAGGTGATTCTAAAGGATTCGCTGTGAAAGCAAGCACTGGAGATCCAGTAATCTCACAGGCCTCAACCAAGGAAAAAAGAAATCTTGACTCTGGTAAACCAGGTTATGCTACTGGCATCAAAGGTAAAAGCAATCGCGAACCACACGAGCATACCAGTGAGAAGAAACCTAGATCAGCGAATATCCCTAGAGGAGATACTCATACAGAAAAAGATGGGAACAAGAGAAGTGGGTACTCAGGAAAATCCTTGGATGCTTGGAAAGAGAAGAGGAATTGGGAGGACTTACTTTCATATCCACATTGTGTATCTTCTCGTTTCTCTTATTCACCAGGCATGGGAAGGAAAAGTGCCGAGCGAGTGCGTGTTTTACACGATAAACTTATGTCCCCGGAGAAGAAAAAAAAATCTGCCCTTGATCTTAAAAAAGAAGCAGAAGAAAAACATGCTCGAGCCACAAGAATCAGAACTCAACTTGAGAACGAGAGAGTTCAAAAGCTTCAACGAACCTCAGAGAAATTGAATCGTGTAAATGAATGGCAAACTGTTCGAATGCAATAAATTACGAGAGTCGATGTTTGCTCGTCATCAGCGCACTGAATCCAGACATGAAGCTTATTTAGCCCAGGTTGTTAGAAGAGCTGGTGATGAAAGCAGTAAAGTTAATGAGGTACGCTTCATCACCTCGCTGAACGAAGAGAATAAAAAGCATATATTATGGAAAAAGCTTCAGGATTCTGAGTTGAGGAGAGCAGAGAAAGTTCAAGTAATGAAAACTAAGCAGAAAGAGGACATGGCCAGGGAAGAAGCTGTTTTGGAACGTAGGAGGCTCATTGAAGCCGAGAAGTTGCAGCGCCTTGCGGAGACTCAGCACAGAAAGGAAGAGGCACTGGTGAGAAGGGAAGAAGAACGGAAAGCTTCAAGTGCTGCTCGTGAAGCCAAGGCTATGGAACAGATGAGGAGAAAGGAGGTTCGAGCCAAAGCCCAACAGGAAGAAACTGAACTCCTGGCTCAGAAATTAGCTGAAAGACTTAGCGAAAGTGAGCAGCGACGAAAGTGTTATCTAGAACAAATACGGGAAAGGGCATCAATGGATTTTAGGGATCAATCTTCACCTTTATTGCGGCGCTTTACAGGTAAAGAAGGCCAAGCCCTAGGTAGATCAATTCCACTTGGTAATGGAGAAGATAATCAGGAAAACAATAGTGGCCGTGCTGCAGACTCTTGTACTTTGATTAATGAGGCTTCACAACATTCACTGAAGCGAAGAATCAGAAGAATACGGCAAAGACTCGTGTCAATGAAACATGAATTTCCAGAGCCTTCATTTGGACTTGAAAGTTCTGGAAGTGCACATCGAACTGCCATAGGAACTGCAAGGTTAAAAATTGGTAAGTGGCTTCAGGATTTTCAAAAACTTCGCGAAGCAAGAAAAGACGGTGCTTCTAGTTTTGGACTGATAACTTCTGAAATGATCAAGGTACTGGACTTTGTCTTTAGTTTTTCAGTTATCCTTTTCCTCTTTCTTATATCTATATTTCTTGTTTTATCTTGTTTTGTAGAGTTATTTATATCTTTGACATTCATTTGTTCGCTCATTTAGTTCTTGGAGGGGAGGGATCTTGAGTTGCAGGCTTCTCGCCAAGCTGGTCTGCTTGATGTTATTGCTTCAGCACTACCAGCTTCTCACACATCAAAACCTGAACCCTGCTGGGTGATGATTTTCCTATTACGGCTTCTTAGGGTAGTCTTGGCAACGCCTGCAAACAAATGTTATTTTCTTGTGCAAAATCTGTTGCCTCCAATTATCCCAATGTTGGCAGCAGCTCTTGAGAGCTATATCAAGATGGCAGCATCATTAATTATTCCTGGTTCAACTAATTTTGTCTCGAGTAAAACGTCAATTGGAAATATGGAGTTGATTTCTGAAGTCACCGACGGTTTTCTATGGACTGTTGCTGCCATTATTGGTTTCACCAGTAGAAATGAGCTCCAAGTTCAGATGCAGAATGGTTTGGTAGAACTTGTTATTGCGTACCAAATTATTCACCGGCTACGAGACCTTTTTGCACTTTATGACAGGCCACAGGTGGAAGGTTCTCCTTTTCCCTCGTCTATTCTCCTTAGCATAAATTTATTGACAGTGCTGACTTCCAAATTCAGAGAAACATCTTCAATAGACTGGGAATCTTTTCCTAGTGATGTGATGGACGGGCATAAAATTGGACAGATAAAAATTCCTGAACGTGCTGATTTAGGATTCAATTTACCACAATTTAGTGTAGATAACGTACCCCTTTTGAGGTCAAGTAAAACCACATGTATTTTGCCAGATTTTCCAAAGGGCAAGCCATTAGATGAAACTTCCACTTTCAAAGGAACAGCTGTTACTATACTTGTTGACAATAATGATTCACACAATGTCAGGCATATTTCTTCTAAAATCGAGAGTTCAGGTGTCATGAATGAGCCATTGAAAATTCCAACAAATGTTACATGCGAGTGTGCAGTTGATCAGAAGTATGGGAATAACTCGGCAAGTAGTAGTAAAGACAAAAACAATTTGAGTGGTTCAGATTCAAAACATCCTGCAATATTTCTTCTTTCAGCAATTTCTGAGACTGGCTTAGTGTGTCTTCCTTCCATGCTGACTGCTGTGCTATTGCAAGCCAATAACCGGTTGTCTGCTGAACAGGTAACTGCTCGGCCCTTGACATATATGAGTGCCATTGTATGTCCATATAATGGTCTGCAGAACAATATAATATGTTCCTTGTTTTCTTTTCTTAGTGACTTCAATACTATCTTGAGTCAGTGCTGTTGTAGCTGTTTGTGTGAAAAGTATCGCGACGGTGTTAAGTTCGCTTGAATCCTCGATGTTATGATTGTTTTTTTAACCATATATTTTCAGAGCTCATATGTTCTTCCATCTAATTTCGAGGAAGTGGCGACTGGTATTCTGAAGGTGTTGAACAATCTGGCTTTGATAGATGTAAGGTTCATCCAGAAAATGCTGGTAAGTCATTGCTGGGCTCTCATTCTGTGATTTTTGTGATGGTAAATAGTTATTACATAATTTTTTAAAATATATCATATGATTCAAGACCTTAACTATATGATAAGGCATTAAATATTGAAGGGGCTTAGCAATCACAATTTGGTGAAGAGTTTCTTGTGCACAAAATAGCAGAAGAAGACATTCATTGAAGGAAAAGGTTATGGAGATATTTTGTATCACTGATTGCAGGAAATGGCTGAAAGAAAATGGCCAAAATGATAATTTAAAGGTCATAAATTATTTTAGGTGTGAATTACGTAGTTTACTAGTTTTATGCGTATTAAATTACCCCTGGGAATGGACTCTAATTAGTTCTGTGGTTAGGATATATATGTTCTCAAAAAAGTGTTCAATACAATTTTAGCTCGCTATGTCATTCACACACTTTATTTACATTATGTATTTCCTTTTCCTTTTGATCTAAAATTAGTTACTTTTATTCTCCTCAATCAAGTGCAGGCACGCCCAGACCTGAAAATGGAGTTCTTCCACTTGATGAGTTTTTTTCTTGCTCATTGCACAAACAACTGGAGAGCAGCAACCGATAAGGTAACGTAGTACTACTTATCTATGTCAAGATGAACATATAAAGTGGACATACTGGTAAATTACAAATTCAACAGTGCTTAAGAGAAATATATGTTTCTCACTTACTCCGGCAGCAATTCGGCATCAATAACTCACATGTTTAGATTTACATTCATCTCTAAGCCATTGGTCACAACAGTTGACGTCCTTGTTCCCATCATCGTATTATGATGTTCCTATTGTTTTTTCTATTTCACATTGGAGTGACATACATTGGGTGCTTTGATCGGTTGGATCATGCAAGTCTCACTGGATTCTTCATGTAGGTCCCACATGGTATAATGTTTATCGATGCATTCAATTCACGTCACCAGGCAGGGCATAGCATGAAAAGACCTATTTTCTTCTCTCTCTCTCAAAAAAAGTTTCTAAAGTGAAAGCATGAAACTGACGTTGAGCTTGTTTCTGCTTTGGCTCAAAAAAGTGAAAAGGGGTTGGAATGGGAATAATTTTTCCTTTTGCATATACTCCACTACTGTCGGAATGAATTACCAGTAACATATCCTCTGGTCTGAGAATCTGTGGTTCCAGATATTCATTATGCTGTTAGCATGATTGACGGTATGAGGGGTAAGAAAATCTTATGATTGCTGCACTTTTCACAGATTGGTTCTCTCTTGATGGAATCTTTGTCACTTCTTGGCTACTTTGCACTTTTTCACCCCGAGAATCAAGCTGTGCTTCGCTGGGGAAAGAGCCCTACTATCCTTCACAAGGTAAGTAAATATGTTTGCATACCTATTATTTTGCGTTTCAAGTTCTGCTCCACTTGACCGGTATTATGTGCTTACATAGAATGAAAGCCACAACTGGGCAAAACATTCACTCAGTATAGTAGAGAATGTATTTTGAATGTGGGATAATGGAATCTAACTGCAGACTTAAAAAACAGGTGTGCGATCTTCCTTTTGTGTTCTTCAGCGATCCTGAGTTGATGCCTGTTTTAGCTGGCACGTTAGTGGCTGCCTCATACGGATGTGAGCAAAACAAGGGTGTCATTCAACAAGAACTCAGCATGGATATGCTCCTCCCATTGCTGGAATCGTGCAGAACCAATTCGACCACAGTTTCTTTCCAGAACAATGACAAGTCTCGTGAATTGAGTCGTACAGGTTCTGAAACAAAAGATGCTCATCAAAAATCAAACAAAAACCATCTAAAAAACACCCGTGTCCTTCCTCAGAGAGGCAGTGCTGGTAGCATGTCAAGAATTGTTCATGGGCGAAACCAAAGAGACAATAAAGTGATTAAGCTTAGTGAAGAATTGCAGCATAGGGCAAATGGTCAGTCTACTAGTGATGCGTCCACTTTGATGCTGCACTGTAGATTTCCTGTAAGCTTTATTAACAAAGCAGAACAGTTTTTCACGACGGAGATTACAAGTAGTGGTGAATTGGTCTAGTTCAAGGACTTTTCCAGGAGAAATATATAACGATCACATACAACAGCAAAAATGAGATTTTTTTGTTTTTTGTTTTTAGATTACAACTCACGCGGAGAGGGGGAATGAATCCGAGAAACCGACTAATCGGGGTGAGACTATTGGGCTATAAGCCCGTGACCACATGGGCAGAACTAAATGAATTTAATATGTAACTCGTTTCATCCCAATTATACAATTCACCCTTTTTTTCGTTCTTCATATAAACATGTACTCTGGCTTCCACATTTAATAAACTCTTTTACTAATATACCGATATTTAATGTCTATAATTTTATTATATTTGTTTTCTTAAGATCATTAAATAAGATTGTATTAGGAAAATTGCATATATAACTTGTTTTCTCAATAATATTCTTGATCCGTGTAAAAAACAAAGTGAATTATATAATTGAGATGGAGAGTATTTTTTTTCTTTTTTTGTTACATTTTTCGAGTATATTATTTTTTATTTTATTTTGGGAACTTATATGCGTTATTTAAGGATGTAATCGAGTCGAGCCGAGCCGAACTATTGAATGTTTGAGCTTGATTCGTTTATAATCGAGCCGAGCTCGAGCTTTATTTAACGAATATATGCATGGCTCACGAGCTTATTCAAGCCTTTATCGAGCCTAAACAAGCTTAATAAATAAGAATTATACATTTAAATTTTCATTTAATTAATTAAAAAGTAAATTATATATTTAAAGAAAAATATATTATTCTTATTAAAATTTGATTTTCCTATATATTTCATAAATAATATGCAAAATCAATAAATCAAATATCAAAACTATTATTTTTTCATTTAAAAGATTACTCATGAACTTACCAACGAACATGTTCACGAGCTAACGAACCGAATACTGTAAAGCTTGAGTTTGGTTTGTTTATCTTAACGAGCCTCATTAAACAAGCTTTTATCGAATCGAGCTTCGAATAGCTCACAAACGGTTTGGTTCGTTTACATCCCTAGCATTATTTTTGGTACGCTCTGAGTAAACCGAAAAAATCAACGTAATAGTTGCAAACTAAGCTGACCAGATAAATCATAATGGACAAGCCATGCGTGACATGCACAAAGCTGAGATGACATAAGCAGAGGAAAATTGAACTTTTAACTTTTTGGTACAGACTCATCATACCCTACCATCTAAGTTATCCTTTGGAACATTTTTATTCCATTCTTGGTTCATGAGCTGATAATTAAACTACCAAAAATGTTACTGTCCAATATGATGATGATGTATACCAATACAAAAAATATGTGTATTAACGAATTCAATACTTTTTTTTATGCTCGTAGGTTAATCTTAATTTATTTTTAATTTTTTTAGAAACATTATATGTAAACATGTAGTGAGATTACATCAGTTTTAATGATAGCGGACAAAAACAAAGGAATGGAATCCCGGAATTCGACACTAATTTCCGAGGAAAGTAACCTTTACGGCTTTACGTATACAATATAAATAAAAATTAATTTTTTAGAGGATGGGTGTATAAAATAAAGTACGGAGTGATCAGACACTCATCCGCATGAGACCATTAAATAGTAAATATGTACAACTATATGGTTGAAAATTATATAAAAATACACCAAAAATCTTACAAGAAAAATAACACATTAAAACCACGTCTGACTTTTAAAACACATAAATTCTTATGAATCGTCTATTTTTTATTTTATGAAATAAATCTTCTATCCGACCATACATCGTGACATTAGTCATAGTTCTCATTTGCTGTTTTTCATAGCTAACTGACACAAAAAGATCAGAAAAGACAACCCTCGGGTATGATGAAGTCTAAATCAATATGTAATTTACTATTATTTAAAAAAATACTAAAAAATAATTTGGTATATTATTAATTAGATGAAATAAATATTTTAGAAAATTAGAAGAAGAAAAAAATTAATATCGATGGTCGTTTATCTATATCGTGATCTTCCTTGATAACATATAAGGGGTATTTTAGAATTAACACAAAAAATACCAATAAAGCAAAATAATTACTATGTCGTGATCTTCCATGATATATTCAATGATAAATAAATGAACGAAAATGTAAAAACAACTTGGGAATAATAGAACTCAAAGTGAATAGCTTATTTGACACCGGTCTTGATATTACCAAAATCAAAATCATCGTCGCAGACAACGAGATAAAGCACAAATACAATATTAAACGCAAATACTACAAAGATATAAGAGGGATTGTATTGAAACTATCAGAACATGGTAAAGGAGAGACTAAGGTCTTTTGGTGGACAAGACAAGTTGCAAAATTCAAACATCACAAGTATCAAAGTTCCTAACTTTTAGTGCTCGAGCGGGGTCCCAACCCCATGTAATTTGTCACCAGCCCCATGATACCAAACCTGGTGTCCACAAAAATAAATTGATTAAAAGATGTCAGGCTTAAAAATGACATTTATATTCATCAAACAAAGCAGCAGATCAAATATGTATTGCACCAACGGTAATATAGATCAGATGCAACATTTTCTTCACTATTTGTTTCCCTGTATCATAATTGCTAACAATAAGGTGCTCGAGCACTATGAGAAATCACCTCCTCCTTCATATTTTCCATACCATTAAACTGGCACAGCATATATTCTGACAAAGTCTTACTCAGCTTCAATCTCGTCTACTTGAAGGTTTCCCTCCATATTCAAACCTCTTCTTGACTTCATTTGTCAATTTAGACCATGATTCAAAGTCCGTAACCATATCATATTCCCAAGATAAATTTTTTCTGTTATTAATCGATGCAAAAAGACTTGAACTAAATGTAAAATCTTGGTGTAGCACAACAACGATAGAAATCTTTTGTACTACTTCTATAGTCATTGTGTTAGTTACAATACTATCACACATCTGTTATTCAACTTTATATCCTGACATAAACTCCTCCTTTCTGTTAAATGCACCATAATACTTCTCTTGAGATACCATTTTATGTATTTTCTAAATAAACACCACATGTAACACTTAATTTCCTTCTCTGCATCTTTCTGTCATCATTCTTACGATGTAACTATCTTTTAGATTAGATCTTCATGATATAAAGCTGGACAGAGGTTATACTATAGCAAAATAACATTGAAGAACTCATCTATCAATTATATATATAGAAAAATTCTAGTCGATAAAAGATTAATAATTATTGGTATCTGTCTCATTGTTAATTACACTTTTTCCTACAATAATGTTCTCATAATCTGTGGCTTTTATTTAAAAGCAGACTCCTACATGGTACCAAAAGTGCCTGAAAATATTCCAAGTGAACAAATCTCTTTACCAAAAGTTTCTTTTAACCATCTCATAAATTTGCTCACAGATAGTGACCAAAATACATCACTTTGTTCATTTTTTCTCGCTCATAATAATATTCGACACAAGTTATAGGAGAAATGCACAAGATGAAGGACAGGAAGAGTGATAAAGCTAACACTTGCTGGTTATAGAAAGTTAGCCGTGAACAGAAACGAAACAATTGCCACCATCTACTATATATTTTCCAATCAGTCTTTCCCTATTAAATTTGTGTAATTTGTTTGTTAATTTGTGTGTGACATTTCACCAGCCCCTCTTTAAATGATTCTAACAAAAAACATCAAGCTATAATCAAGAAAACTATAAGCCATTAAGTCCACACAACAATATACTAAATCACAATAGTGCACAAAATTTTATTCAGTGGATCACTTCTACCTCCCTTTAAACAGGGGCGGACTGCATGGGCAGACATGGGTGACATTGTCCCCATCAAATGAAAAACCTTTTTCATGTGTAATTTTTCCCAAATACTAATTCTATTTATTAATCCTCATCTGATCACATCACCTCAACTGATATCCTGGTCCAGAGCCAGGCCTAAGTACCTTCAACTTACACAAACCTCCATCTAAACACTAATGATTATGTTTATTTGTGTTACCAATTGCAAAACACATGATGTTCCAATTCCCGCCGCTCAAGCAGGACGTATTTTATTTCTCTCTTAATTATGAAGGATGGCAAGGAACTCCAGTTTTTTAGGCACTTTCTCTGAGAAACATATAGTTCCTATTTTTCAATGACTTTTCTATATAAAAAGGCGAACACATATTAGGAATATCCCCAATAAACCAAAACAGTTGAAGCTTTAATACTGTATGGGTACAAGTAGAAATAATCAGCGTAAAAACTACTTACATCATGGCCATGGATATTTGCTTGAGATCATTCTCCATATTTCTCATGTTAGCCAGCGATTGTGCGCAGAATATAATAGCGAGCCACGAACAAACCTTGTACTGTGGCAAACCAAACGGAAAACGTTTAATTAATCAACACCTAACGCTAACCCTTCTTCATTGGACAAATTCAAACTGGATAAAAAGTGATATAATCTAATCTATCAACTACAGTGGTGAATCGAGTCGAAAATATAGATCGAACATAGTTAGAGAGAGAGAGAAAAAATGCACCCGAAACATTGCACCAAGTACGCCGAAAATGACGGCGATAAAACCAGAGTAATCGATTGGAAGCTCCTGTGGAGCCACTGGTTGCGGCTTGTACGGTCGCGTCGCCGATGGCTGCCGAGGATCGTTCGAGGCTAGGAAGTAGGCATTGGAGCGATCTTGCGACGCCATCTCTTTCGTATCTTTTCCTCTCCCTCAATCAGCAAGCATTAATTATATTGTTGGACCTTTTCGCGTGGTTACGAGTATTTGTCTATTTTACTCTTAAATAATTCAATTTTTTTTCGAATGAAATTACTTCTGCTAAATTAGATAAAAAAAAATATTACAATTATAACTATATCGGGTATCCCCAAACTAACACAAAGACATAGTTCTCAACGTCATTTTACATATTACACAATATCTATTGATACCTCATGGATGGGCCTAGCCCAGATGGAAGACATGGATGAACCCACTACTCTTGGCTCATCCCTAACCCAAATGGAAGACAAGGGCCCAGGTATCCTCCTATAAATATCAGGTTTGATTGTTCAGTTAAACTATTCACTATATTGTTTTCAGCAGCGCCCTTAGCTGCTCCCCCCATATATCCCCAGTCTCTGACTTGAGCGTCGGAGGGGCTACGCCAGGACACCCTCCTGGCCCCCTTCTAACGGTCTTATTTGTGATTTCAGGCCCAGGGTAATTTTTAAACCCGTGTCTGGATTAGTGACGCTTGCGTGGATCAGACCCTAAATTTCCCGTGAGTATCACTTGGCGCCGTCTGTGGGAAACACTTGAGTTGAGACGTAGAGATGGTAGGCAGGAGAGGAAGTAGAAGAGCTACCTCAGCATCATTGCGTCCTCAGAGGGGACCCGAACAGTCTCATGTTGAGACAAGACAGGAACAACCGCGTCTGGAGACGAGACAGGAACAACCTCGTCAAGAGACAAGAGCTGAGCAGCCCCGTCACGAGACGAGGGTTGAGCAAACCCGTCCTAATGAGAACGTGAGAAACTTGACCCTGGAACAGTTGGGCCAATTCATCACTCGTACAGTGGATGAGGCCATGAGGAGGAACCAAGAGTCCATGGGTGCTGGGGAACATGCCCCTCGTCAGGAGCATGAGGAAAATGTTGAAGTCCACCAGAGTAGGGTGGAGAAGACGCAACCCATACAAAGTGGAGAGATTAGTGAGATGGGGGAGATGTGGAAGGAGATACGGAGGTTGAGGGAGCAGGTAGGGAGTAGGGCGCCGGTACCCAAGAGAGGAAGCCCTTTTTCACTAGCCATATTGGAGGAAGGGCTTCCTCCGAATTTCCGACAGTCAAACGTTGGAGAGTACGACGGACATACGGACCCCGAGGAACACTTGGGGAGATTTGAAAATGCGGCGTTGTTGCATCAATACTCAGATGGAGTCAGGTGCAGGGTGTTTCTGAGCACGTTGGTGGGGTCAGCCCAGCAATGGTTTAATACCCTGCAGCCCAACTCCATACAGTCTTTCGAGGATTTTGCTACAGCTTTCTTGCGCCGATTTGCCAGCAGCAAGAGGCACAAGAAAAATTATCTGAGCCTGTTTGTGATGAAGCAGCAGGAGGCTGAAACTTTGCGAGAATTTGTCCAGCGCTTCAACAGTGCAGCGCTGAAGATACCGGCGGCTACCCCCGACATCATGATAAGTGCCTTTACACAAGGACTGAGGGGAGGGAAGTTTTTCAAGTCGCTGGTCAAAAAGCCTCCGTCGAGCTATGATGATCTGTTGGCTCGAGCTGAGAAATATGTAAACTTGGAAGATGCCCAACGGTACAGAAGGATGGAGAATCGGCCGGGAGGAAGTAGAGCGGAGGGAGCAGAGAGAGGGGGAAGGAAGAGGGGTACGGGGGAGAGAGAGGAGGACAGAACTAAAAGTAGAGGACAATTCTCATCACATGTTCCTCTGAATAGGAGTCGGGATAAGGTGATGGAGGTGAGGGAGTCAGGGGAGAGGGGGGAGAAGTCACAGAGGGTTGAAAGCAGTGCTCGGCCTCCGTCGAGGGGTAGACAAGAAGGGTCCTCGTCTGGGATTGAACTGAGATCTCGCCCATCCTCTAGGCGGGGTCGAGGCCCTTCGTGGATAAATCAAAGGATCGAGGAGCCAAGGAGAGAAGGTCGAGGTCAGGATACCCCTCGGGAGCCCGTGGAACCCAGGAGAGGAGCGAATGAAGATAACCACCCGACGAGAGGAATGATTCATATGATCTCGGGGGGTGATACTGATGGGGATTCCGGGCGGGCGCGGAAGGCGCATGGGAGGAGGTTGGAGAATTTTGAAATATCCAGGAATGCAGGCTTACCCCAGGATCCTGTCATCAGTTTTGGACCAGATGACCTCCGAGGCATTGTGGCTCCTCATAACGATGCCTTGGTGGTGACGGCCACCGTTGCCAATTACGATGTGGCACGAATCTTTATTGATAATGGGAGCTCTGTTAATATCCTGTTCAAGAGCACTTTGGATCAGATGAAGGTGGAAGGATTTGAGTTTGAGCCAATCTCCACTCCTCTGTATGGATTCGCAGGACATGCCATCCCTCCGCTTGGTCAGATTGTCCTTCCTCTATCCTTGGGACATGAGCCTCGACGGGTAATAAAGATGACAACCTTTACTGTGGTGGACACCCCATCCGCTTACAATGGAATTCTGGGGCGACCACCCCTAAAGGATTTCAGAGCTGTAGCGTCCACCTATCATCAGAAGTTAAAGTTTCCTGTGGGAAAGGAGGTTGGAGTCTTGTGTGGAGACCAGAAAGTTGCGCGACGATGTTATGAAGGAATAGTGAAAGGAGAGGGGAAGAGGGCGCGTGTGGAGGTCAATATGATTAGAAGAGGGCGAAGCGGGTTGCCCATGGTAAGGAGAGAGGTTCAGGAGGTGATGGATGAAAAACCGGAGATCGTGACATTGGGGCCCGATAAGAAAATGCTCAGAATAGCTTCTGATCTGGACCCAGAGGTCAGGGAAAAACTCATTACTTGTTTACAGGCTAATCTCAGCGGGTTCGCTTGGTCAGCCCAAGAGCTCACAGGGACGAGTCAAGATGTAGCAGAACACCGATTAAACATCTTACCAAATTCTCGTCCCGTGAAGCAGAATAAAAGACACTTCGGGCCCGAGAAAGATATGGTTATAAAGAAGGAGGTGGGAGAGTTGCTCAGTGCTGGGCACATTCGGGAGGTACAGTTTCCTACTTGACTCTCGAATTTCATTCTTGTTCCGAAGAGTTCGGGGAAATGGAGGATGTGTGTGGACTTCAGAGATCTCAACAAGGCATGTCCTAAAGATTGTTATCCTCTGCCCCGGATAGATCAGTTGGTGGACTCCACGGCCGGACACCAATATTTGTGCATGCTGGACGCTTATCAGGGGTACCATCAAATCCCCTTGGCTGTGGAGGACCAAGATAAAGTGAGTTTCATCACCTCTGAAGGAACTTTCTGTTACGTGGTCATGCCCTTCGGACTCAAAAACGCCGGAGCCACGTATCAGCGATTGATGGATAAAGTCTTTTCTAAACAGGTGGGGAGGAATGTCGAGGTGTATGTGGATGACATCATGGTGAAGTCTAAGGATTCAGCCCAGCTCATACCGGATTTGTTGGAAACCTTTGCTACCCTCAGATCCTACGGTCTGAAGTTGAATCCTCAAAAGTGTATCTTCGGGGTGAGGAGTGGGAAGTTTCTGGGTTATATGGTAACAGAGAGGGGGATTGAGGCTAACCCCGAGAAAGTTCAAGCTATCCGAGATATGGTCTCTCCCTAGGGGCCCAGAGATGTTCAGCAGTTAAAAGGGAGGATTGCCGCGCTGGCACGTTTTATCTCGAGGTCCGCCCACAGGAGCTTACCCTTCTTCCGGACCTTACGAAAGGCGAAAATATTTGAGTGGGGTCCGGATTGCGAAAAGGCTTTCGCAGAATTGAAGGAGTACCTTGCCGAGCTTCCTGTCCTGGCCAAACCGGCAATGGGTGAGCCTTTGTGGGTATATTTATCCGCCACCGAAGGGGCCGCGAGTTCAGTCCTTGTCAAGCTAGATGGATCAGTTCAACAGCCGGTGTACTATGTTTCGCATGCACTCAAAGGGGCAGAGATCCGATATTCCGGGTTGGAAAAATTGGCTTTGGCTCTGGTGATGACAGCAAGACGCTTGAGGCCCTACTTCCTATCTCATCCGATTGTGGTGCTCACCAACAGTCCATTGGGCAGAATCCTAACTCATTCGGATATGTCTGGCCGTTTGATCAAGTGGACTACCGAGCTAGGGGAGTATGACATCCAGTATGAGTCGAGAACATCTATTAAAGCACAAGCCTTAGCCGATTTTCTGGCTGAGACCGTGCATCTTGAAAATGAAGATCCTTGGAAAGTATATGTTGATGGTTCATCTTCTAAGGATGGAAGTGGGGTGGGGGTAGTATTGATTTCGCCGGCTGGGGAGGAGGTGAAGTTGGCAGTTAGATTGGATTTTCGAGCATCTAACAATGAAGCAGAATATGAGGCTGTGTTGGCAGGACTGCGAGCAGCCAGAAACGTGGGAGCTACTCGGGTATTTGTTTTTTCTGACTCACAGTTGGTAGCACAGCAGATGAAGGGAATGTATGATGTGAAAGACGAGAAACTTATTGAATATGCTCAAGAAGTAGACAGAGTCATAGAGAAATTCACGGATATTACATTTGAACAGATTCCCAGGAAAGAAAATGAGAAGGCAGACACTCTAGCCAAAATGGCTGGGACAATGGGGAGTTGGAAGACTAGAGATGTGGTCTTTCAGGTCGAACTCACACCTCACATAAGTTCTCCTGTAGTTGAGCAAGAAGAAGGGGATTGGAGAACCGCTATAACCGAATATTTGAAAGAGGGAAAGCTTCCTGATAACCCTCGCGAAGCTCGTAAGTTGAAGATGAAATGCTCGCGTTATGTAATGATTGGGGAAGTGTTGTTTAGAACATCTTTTGCAGGGCCGCTTCTTCGGTGTTTGAGTTACCAAGAGGCTGATTATGTGCTCCGAGAAGTTCATGAGGGATGTTGTGGAAATCACTTGGGGGCATATGCATTGGCGAGGAAGGTGCTGCTCGCCGGTTATTCTTGGCCCTCAGTGCTGCATAATGCTCAAGAGTTCGTGATGTCTTGTGATAGTTGTCAACGTCATGCGTGTTTGAATCACCGGCCGGCCGCGATGATGAAAGCTGTCACGGCCGCATGTCCTTTTGACCAGTGGGGAATGGATATTGTGGGACCGTTTCCTATAGCTCCAGCTCAAAAAAAATTCCTACTGGTAACAGTTAATTATTTTTCAAAGTGGGTGGAAGCAGAGCCTTTGGCCAGAATCACTGAGAACGACGTCCTGAAATTCTTGTGGAAGAGTATAGTATGCAGGTACGGGGTACCTAGGAGGCTGATATCCGATAATGAGATACAGTTCCAAGGGGCCAAAATCGAAGCTTGGTGTAAAGAGATGAAGATCCAACAAGTCTTTACCTCTGTAGCTTACCCGCAGAGTAATGGCCAGGCGGAGGTGACTAATCGGACGCTGGTACATGGTCTGAAAGTTCGACTGTGCAAAGCCAAAGGCAATTGGGTGGATGAGCTACCAAGTGTCATATGGGCATACCGAACCACTCCGAGAGAGGGAACCAAAGAAACTCCTTTCAGTTTGGTCTACGGTAATGAAGCAGTGCTCCCGGCTGAGATCGGGTTGGAATCGGCAATGGTGATGTTTTATGACGAGAACAATGGTGCGAGACGCGCTACTGACCTTGATCTTTTGGAAGGAAAGAGGGAGGCTGCCAGCATTCAATTGGAAGCTTATAAGAACCGCATTGCACAGTCTTATAATCGAAGAGTCGTGCAGAGGAACTTTCAGGTGGGTGACTTGGTTCTGAGGAAGGTGCAAGAAGAGCAGAGAGGAAAACTGTACCCAAATTGGGAGGGTCCCTTCAAAGTGATCGAGAGGCTGAGCTCTGAAGCCTATTACTTAGAGAATGCGCAAGGCAAAGCTTTGAAGAGGCCTAGGAATGCTTATCACCTTATGAAGTATTATTCTTGATTCTGTCGTCGATGCATTTTACTTTCTAAACTTTCTTATGTAATCCATTGGAATTCAATAAATCAAGTTCTTCTTTTCGAATTTATGAATGTTGTTATATTATGATGGTGTTGATTTTTATTTTCCTACTATGACATCGCCTAGTAGAGGAGCAGTGGGCAGGAGAAAATTTTATTTTCCTACTAAGGCATCGCCTAGTAGAGGAGCAGAGGGCCAGAGAAGATTTTTATTTTCCTACTAAGGCATCGCCTAGTAGAGGAGCATAGGGCAGGGGAAAATTTTATTTTCCTACTAAGGCATCGCCTAGTAGAGGAGCAGAGGGCCGGAGAAGATTTTTATTTTCCTACTAAGGCATCGCCTAGTAGAGGAGCAGAGGGCAGGGGAAAATTTTATTTTCCTACTAAAGCATCGCCTAGTAGAGGAGCAGAGGGTAGGGGAACATTTTATTTTCCTACTATGACATCGCCTAGTAGAGGAGCAGAGGGCAGGAGCAAATTTTATTTTCCTGCTAAGGTGTCACCTAGCAGAGGAGTTAGAGGAGAGAGGTGGTGAATTTCTATTTTCCTTCTAAGGTATGACCTAGCAGAGGAGTTAGAGGGTGATGTTGTTGATTTTTATTTTCCTGCTAAGGTTAGGCCTAGCAGAGGAGTTAGAGGGTGATGATGTTGATTTTCCTGCTAAGGTGTCACCTAGCAGAGGAGTTAGAGGGAGGAGGTGGTGAATTTCTATTTTCCTGCTAAGGTGTCAACTAGAAGAGGAGTTAGAGGGGGGAGGGGGTGAATTTCTATTTTCCTGCTAAGGTATCACCTAGCAGAAGAGTTAGAGGGTGATGGTGTTGATTTTTATTTTCCTGCTAAGGTTAGGCCTAGCAGAGGAGTTAGAGGGTGATGATGTTGATTTTCCTGCTAAGGTGTCACCTAGCAGAGGAGTTAGAGGGAGGAGGTGGTGAATTTCTATTTTCCTGCTAAGGTGTCACCTAGCAGAGGAGTTAGAGGGGGGAGGTGGTGAATTTCTATTTTCCTGCTAAGGTATCACCTAGCAGAGGAGTTAGAGGGGGGAGGTGGTGAATTTCTATTTTCCTGCTAAGATATCACCTAGCAGAAGAGTTAGAGGGTGATGATGTTGATTTTCCTGCTAAGGTGTCACCTAGCAGAGGAGTTAGAGGAGGGAGGTGGTGAATTTCTATTTTCCTTCTAAGGTATGACCTAGCAGAGGAGTTAGAGGGTGATGGTGTTGATTTTTATTTTCCTGCTAAGGTTAGGCCTAGCAGAGGAGTTAGAGGGTGATGATGTTGATTTTCCTGCTAAGGTGTCACCTAGCAGAGGAGTTAGAGGGAGAAGGTGGTGAATTTCTATTTTCCTGCTAAGGTGTCACCTAGAAGAGGAGTTAGAGGGGGGAGGGGGTGAATTTCTATTTTCCTGCTAAGATATCACCTAGAAGAAGAGTTAGAGGGTGATGGTGTTGATTTTTATTTTCCTGCTAAGGTATGGCCTAGCAGAGGAGTTAGAGGGTGATGATGTTGATTTTCCTGCTAAGGTGTCACCTAGCAGAGGAGTTAGAAGGGAGGAGGTGGTGAATTTCTATTTTCCTGCTAAGGTATCACCTAGCAGAGGAGTTAGAGGGGGGAGGTGGTGAATTTCTATTTTCCTGCTAAGGTATCGCCTAGCAGAAGAGTTAGAGGGTGATGATTTTATTTGCCCTAGCAGGTTAATAATATCAGAGACAAACTCGTGAGAAGCAGTAAATTCAAATGCAAAATACTCAAGGTTGCATAATAAAACGAGTTCGTACATGTCAAAAGTGCGCATGAGGAAATAACCAAATGTAAACAGTGCAAAAGTCGCATAATCCTATGGAAAGTAAAGCAATGCAGAAAATAACATAAATAAAGGAGCTCAATCTAAGAATCAGGGGGGAGACTCGATATGAAGCCCTCAAGGTCCATGAAGTCAGTAGGGGCGCCTGGCAGAGGATAGTCCTGAGCCTTGAAGAGGCCGACTGCACCCTCGAAACCCACCCTCAGGTAGTGAAAAGCTTTCGGGCCACAGATCTCGACAAATTCTTCGGATTTGAGAAATTCCTCTTTGAAGGAGGAGGCTTCTGCAACATGTCGTGCCTTGGCGTCTTTAAGCTCAGCCTGTGAATTCTTTAATTCTTTCTTCAGCTTCTGGATCTCTTTAGCTTGATCCTCTATCAGCCGCTGAGACTCCTGCTTCTGTTTTGAGAGCTCGCCGCACTGGATCTGGGACTCCGACAATTGAGCTTGGGACTCCGAAAGCTCCTCAGCATGCGACACTTTCATCTCATCAATAGTAGCCTGGAGCTGTTCGCGGAGAGCCTGACCCTCGCGTAATTCTTGACAAGAGTCGGATCGAGCAGCGTTAGCGCGCTCAGCCAAATCCCCGACGTACATCATGCCCTGCATAAGTAGACAAGGGTGAAAAGACGACAAGAAGATCAAATGTATATTAAACATCAATCTAAAGGTTATAAGGAGAAGTATACCTCGGTGACACTGCTGCATGTCCGGCGGAGGAGGTCTGACCACCCCAGTAAACTCATGAACGCTGCATCGGCGTCGGAAGGAAGCTGATACATTATCTTCTGAGCCAGATGAGTAGGACCCCGCCCCACGATGGCCGAATCCGAAGTGTATAGAGGATGCACCGCCGATTCGAGGGGAGGCCCCTCATCGGGCTTGGACCCCTTTGGAGAAGAGACCGATACGACAGAAATCTCAGAAATCTTGCGCTTGCCATGCTGAGGGGCTGACGGGCTAAGATCAGTGGATGCCTTTTGCTTACTAGACGAAGGAGGGGACTTGGCGCGAGGAGGTGGCGAGGAGGCTCGCTTTGAGGCGGAGGAGGAGGAGCCTGCCTTCTTCTTCTTCGCAGCAGTAGGGGAGCTAGGGGAGCTAGCAGGCTTCTTCGCGGTAGTAGAACAGGAACCTGTTTTCTTTTTCTCAGCAGCAGAACAATCTCCCTTTGGGCCCATCGTGACTGCCGGGGTAACGGACTTCTGGGGTGCTGATGAGGAACCCCCGGCCTTCGTCTTGGAAAGTTCACGGAGAAATAGGGCATTCATGACTCTAGTACCTGCAAGCAGAGACAAGGAACCAAATAAGAATGTTATCAAGTAACATAATAAACAAAAGAAAAACAAGAAGTATGGAAAGATGAGAATATCTACCAGCATTCTCCTTCAGCTTAATTTTAGCGGGACTTAACCCGGCATGACATAGGAGATCCTCATATAGAAGTTTGGGAATGTTAAAGCATCGATGTCCTAGTACACTCATTATCTGCAGGTACTCCTCATCTTTCTTATAACTCTTGGAAAGTTTGGGTTTAGTGAAGACAGGGTATCAATTGGTAAAGCAAGTCAATTCTTTGGGTGGCTGTACAAAGAAGAAGTATTTTTTCCAGTCCTTCACATGACTGGGGGCCCCATCGAACAGTTTGTGACTAGACCGGGAGGTTACATAGAAAGGTCCATCTTTTGACCTGGACAAAACTAAGAAGTAGGAAAAGGTGGTGCAATTTAAAGGGAGGTCTAAGGCCCTGAGTAACACAGCGAAACAACTTATTAAACGGAAAGCATTGGGCGTGAGTAAACCTAAATGCACCTGGTAGTACTTGCTTAATTCTTGAAAGAAATCGCACAAAGGGAAACGGAGACCGGCATCAAAATGATGCTGAAAGAAGGTATAGTAGCCCTTAGGGGCTAAATAGGGCCGGTCCTTTGGGCCAGGAATGATGATCTGGTGAGAGGAATGAATGTGCCACAGAGTCCTAAGTTGTGACTCGCAGGAGGGATGTGGGATGACAAGTGATCGTACCATAGTTTATCTGCTTCAGATATATTCATTTGTTGGATCACGTGACGAACTTCCTTACCCGGATGACTATGAGTGGTGACTTCCTCCTCAGGAGGATCAATGGTAAAATCAGGATCGGCTAGGGAAGTCCTACTCTGGCTAGACTCGCTAGACCCGCTAGATCTCTCAGAGCAACTCGAGTAACTAAACTCGGAATCGGAAGAAGACATGAGTATTAAGGATAATCAAACAGGTAAAGGAGAGAACTGACCCGGGTAAGGCGCGGAAAAATACTCGAAAGATTGGACCGCAAGAATGAACAAGTGTTGAGCTCGTGGCAGGGGCGAGCGTGGCACGGCAGGGCGAGCTCGTGGCAGGGGCGAGCGTGCGGCCGGGCGAGATCGTGGCAGGGGCGAGCGTGGCACGGCGGGGCGAGCTCGTGGCAGGGGCGAGGAGCACACCGAGCGAGCTCGTGGCAGGGGCGAGCGTGTGGTTTGGCGAGCTCGTGGCAGAGGCGAGCGTGCGGTCGGGCGAGCTCGTGGCAGGGGCGAGCGTGGCACGGCGAGCTCGTGGCAGGGGCGAGCGTGCGGCTGGGCGAGCTCGTGGCAATGTATGTGCGTGGAAGGGGCGAGGCGCTCGGGCGAGCGTGCTGCTGGACGAGTATGCGCGCGGGGGCGAGCGGCTCGGTGGGCGAGCACGCAGCGGCGAGGGGCGAGCGTGCACTCGTGCGGGGCGAGGAGCGCACCGGGCGAGCGGCTCGGCGAGCGAGGGTGCGCCCTGGGCGAGCGTCTCGGCGGCGAGCTTACGATGTGGGCGAGCGTGCACCTGTGCGTTCGGGCGAGGGCGGGCTGGATGCTCGGGCTAGGGCGAGCTTGGAGCTGGCAGGGGCGAGCGGCGAGCGGCGAGCGTGGAGCGTGTAGGGGCGAGGGCGTGCGCGCGGCAGGGGCGAGCGTGCGCGCGGCAGGGGCGAGCGTGGCGCTCGTGCAGCGGCGCTCGGCGGGCTCGGCGAGGGGCGAGCTCGTGGCTTGGGCTTGTGCGAGGCGTGCGCTGGCTAAGACGAGGCGTGCGATGGCTCGGGCGAGAGTGGGACGGCGCGCAGTGGTGGCCGGGGCGGCGAATTAAATTGACGGTGGAGTGGTTGTGAGGCGGCGCTAGGGTTAACACGCAGGTAAAGCGTGGGCAAGGAGGAGCTAGTGAATGAATTTCAGCGGAAATTTTTGTGGGAGAAGTAAGAATGAAATGAGAAGGTGGCCTCTATTTATAGGGGAGCTCAGCCCATACCTTACCATTTAGGAGGAGATTGTGATTTGATTTGATATCTTTCCCTCCATATTAAGATTGCGATTTGATTTGTTTCCAAATCTTGGGAGACTTGAGAACCGCAGGAAAAATGCACGGCCTCACCCTTGCGAGTGCTTATTTCTGAAAAAATTATGGGGGCGTTGCCCCCACACCCCCACGACCTGACCTGGCAGGTCGATCCCCGTAATTTTCACAGCGGCAAACATCGTTCGTTAACGACAAACGAAATAAATTTTTCTATTACGGTACGTCCTCGTCGCCGATAAATCAAGGACAACACAACTAATCGAACTTTGAACCTACGATTCAGTTCGACTCGGGAGGGGGAGACTGGTGATACCCCATGGATGGGCCTAGCCCAGATGGAAGACATGGATGGGCCCACTACTCTTGGCTCATCCCTAGCCCAAATGGAAGACAAGCCCATCAAGGGCCCAGGTATCCTCCTATAAATACCTGGTTTGATTGTTCAGTTAAGCTATTCACTATATTGTTTTCAGCAGCGCCCTTAGCTGCTCCCCCCATATATCATCCTCAGTCTCTGACTTGAGCGTCGGAGGGGCTACGCCAGGACACCCTCCTGGCCCCCTCCTAACGGTCTTATTTGTGATTTCAGGCCCAGGGTAATTTTTAAACCCGTGTCTGGATTAGTGACGCTTGCGTGGATCGGACCCTAAATTTCTCGTGAGTATCATCTATGATATATATCGTACTCGGAATACAACGATAAATTAAAATCTTAATTTTCTTAATAATAACGTCAGCATCCGCCTTTTCGTTTTCAAAAATCGCCATATTCCTCTAGTTCCAAACACGGTATATCATTTTCTTGTTTCCTCGCTCAACTTCTCATCATGCATCCAACGACATTAATCGAATTCTACAACACATCAGCAAAAGTTCCGGAAGTAAATCCAACTTCTCCGACGATTTATCGACGACATTTTAAACAAAAATTGGCCAAGTAATAAGCGCCATCAGTTTTTCTAGTGTTTTATTGTACGATTTCTGTGTGGATGGGTTTTTGTTCGATTTATGTGTTTTCTATTTAATTAAGAGATCTAAAAATTGGGTTGGTGACGATTGTCCAATGCTTAACCGGTGGTTTTTAGAACACTGTGAGTAAATGTACACACAGATGGATGAGAATTGATTTGTCTGATTACAAAATTGCAACTACACTTTACAAAAATAAAATTTTACTTTATATAAAATTTAATTAATAGAAAACGGGAACGGTGCATGAAGCAAGACTTTATTTTGATTTGGTTCATGAAAACGAACTTGTAATCAACAGCTATTCCCTTCACGAATCTGCGGTCTGCAGCCCTCCCTTCTGAGAACGCCCTATTTCACACACACGAAGCACAGAGAAACACTCTCGAATTCGTATAACAATGGTGGGCGAAGAGAAGCGGCATCAGATGATGCAAAACCTGTTCGGTGACCAGTCAGAAGAAGAGGAAGAAGAGGAGGAGATCGAATCCGAGCACGAATCTAATCGACAGCCTGATTATGCTTCCGTGAGGATTTTATTGTATTTTTTTTTTGTCTAATTTACTCAATTGTTTTCTTTTCTTTGCTGTTAAACTGAAAAAAAGTTTCAATTTTACAATAATTAAAACGCGAAAGTGTCTTTGGCTGATGAAATTACTTTATTTTACTGAAATTGTTTTGTCAATGCTATTATGGGATGCGAGAATCGGCCTTCCTCGTGTATGGGGGTCTGAAAGTTTAAACCTAATTCCCTATTTATTTACGGCGAACCGATACCTGGATGCCGACTACTGTCTGCTTGTTGCCGCACAGGGTGGGCCTAACACTGGAAGGTAGGGCAGTAGACCTGTATGGTAAAACTCAAGGCGTAAATAATGAAAACACAAGTTTTTCCTGCAAAAGTTCCATAGTTTGTGATTTTATGATAAAAATTGCATATTGTAGCCTAGTTTTGCCTTTCACTATTATTTTAGTTCTGGCCCTGCTTGCAAGAGTGTCCATTTTTTGGTGTGGAATGATTATTCTTTTCGAAAATCCACTTGCGAACATTTATGTAACTTTTCTGCATCTTTTATATCAGCTGTTGATTCAAAAGATGTTAGTTTTGGATGTACATGTATGAGATTAAGCATGTACGATTTGTAATGTTATGGTTGAATTTCAGGTGAGTTTTTCTAACATATATATTGAGGATGCTATTCATGCAAGAATCTAAGTTATATTTTTGCTAATCAAATTCAATCTACAGTTTCCTTTTTTTCCATCTCCAAAATTCTGCTCCCACTCTGTCCATGTCCTGATTAAACCTTATGCAAATCTGTTACAACTCCATATAAGAAATCGTGCATAGATAGTTATCTTTATTTTACTCTCTGTTGGTCTGTGTTAATTGAGATTTCCTTGAATATAGAATTTCTTTAACATTTTTAATCCATAAATTGATGACACAAATGTATGTTGCTATTTCCCATATGTAAATGAGTTTTCTAATCTGACTGCATTGGAAGATGTGTAAATAATTGAACTTCAATGTTTGTTCTTTTTAAAAATTATTGTAGTAAATGTTTGGGGCCATTAATAAAGAACTCTCGAAGAAGATCTCAGAATTATGTCTGTTTCATAATTGATTAATATAATTTATGAAATATAATATTATTTATCAATTTCTATTTCTCAGTATATCATATTACTTTAATAGTCACAACATAACATACTGTTTGATAATTCTATCATACATACCACACAACCATATACCATTACTTGTAATGGTCAAAAGGTAAAATTATAATTCATCTTGTACTTGTAATTTTAATCCAAATCTGAATTTGTCAAATCAAACATATTATTCCATCAGTTATTATTTCATATCCGATCTAGTTATTTCAATAGTCCCAGAATACTTTATTCTTATATAGTCGTATCTCTTGAACCGAATGCAACATATTGTGATATTAGTTTAATTTTTAGGATGAAGTAGACGGAAGACCTAAAGGCGGAGGTGAAGGCCAGGGGGAAGCAGAAATTGAGAGTGAGGGTGAACCTCAAGATCTTGATCGTTTACATACAGAAAGTGAGGGCGAGAGAGACCAGAGCTCTCAAGAAGTTGAACCAGGCAATCAAAGGGAAGAAAGTGAAGATCGGTATTCGGAGAGCGATGAAAAGGAGCAATATGGCCAACGAGGTGTAACAAGCAGAAGACGTGATGCAGTTGACAGTGGATCAGAAAGATCTGCAGAGAATCATTTTGCTGCTAATGAGGACGATGAAGAGAATATGGCCCAGAGTCCCAGGTCTCTTGCTCATTGTCTACAAGCTCACTACTTTACAATTTTTTGTCGTTTATTATTTGGTTTTCCTTTCTGCATAAACTGGATTATAAACAATGCATTTCCTCTCATCTGCTTTGAGTGTTTCGAAACTGAGTTATCGTATCATTTCTTCAGTGCGATATTTTATATGGATGTATTCAAGGGTCTGAATTTAATGGCTTGGTGCAGATCACTTGGTGACGAGAAAAGTGATCAATTTTTACACTCTGCACCAGAGATACGGGATGTTTTTGGGGACTCTGAAGACGAAGAACAAGCAGAATATGAAGTTCGGAATCAGATTGAAGAAGGAAATGTTAGTATGAGAACTCATTTTGAAACTGTATTCTTTGTTCATATATAAAAAGGCACTTTAATTATAAATAATATACAGATGAAATGATTCATGCACTTTCCCTTGATATAGCTATCACCTGTGGACGAAGAGGAAAATTATGAGGGAGAGCTTAGGCCGGAGGATATGATACCTGATGAAGATGCACCATATGATTCTGAAGAGGATCATACCGATGCTAAACCTAAGGAAAAACCGGTTGGCCCCGCACTGGAGTTGGAGATTCCTCTACGCCATCCTCCAGCTGAGTCAGACAAGGTTTACTTATTGTTTTCTTTCCACTGGAAGCTGCTACAATTTGGAATCAACCAAATTATTTTTAGAAATCATGATTGGGATCTAATATTATTGACGTTACACTTACGGAGTCCAGTATTTCTGTCTGTCCGCATTACCAGTTGGTTTATATATTGATAGTTCGAATCATTTCATGGGGCATCTACTTCTTCGAGAACAACCAAAGACATTTTGGTGAATTTGTGTTGAAAAAGATGTGATGAGTCATATAGATTCTTCTGAAGCATTTACTCGAGCTATAGGATTCAATCAGCGTGTAAATTATTCAATTTGTGCATTCTTTCATAACTTAGGCTGGATGTCTCCTTGAAGTTATGTAGAACTTAACGAAGACATTGATGTAACTGAAATGACATATCGAGAACTGTGGAACTTTTGATACTAGTATGAAGGTAGGAAAGATAAATCCCTTTCAGCACTGCTATGATTTATGTCAAGTCCTCAAGATATGATCTGCTGAAAGTTGGCTTTTCTCCCGGTCTTCCCAATAATGAAGAACCTAAACTTGTTCACATTGCCCCCATGCAAACCCAAACTATATTTTGGTACTTGGTGGTTCATTGTACGTTTTGGTCTATTTGGCTAGAAAGAAATAACAGAATCTTCAAAGATGAGTACGAGAATGGTGAGCAGGTGTGGGAGAAGATCAGGTTCAGGGTGGCTATTTGGACGACCAATATTAAAGAATTCAGTCATTTGTCTGTTTCAGATTTGATTAGGGACTGAAATTTTGTTTTTGCATGAGATTAATATTGTGATGTTTTTCATCGGGTTGATAAACCCATTGTGCGGAATTCTCATCCGCTTATTATGTAAAACTACTTCTATCAATAAATAAAAGTTTCTTCTCAAAAAAAAAAAAAGTTTTGAATTAAGTATATTGTCTCTTTTCATTAGAAATTGGATAGCATTCTCATACAAAATTTATGGTTATGTTGGTTTCACTTTGATTTTTATTTCTGTAATTACTGATCTGGAGGTGATGTTGGTTCTAGTTTACCTGGACAATAGTAATAAACTCGAGGTATTAAATACATAGTTGCAGAAATAGTAATGAGTCTAATGACGATTCTACTATTGCAGATGAATATGATCAAAGTTTCAAATATTATGGGCATAGATTATAAACCTTTTGATCCCAAAACATTTGTTGAAGAAGATTTTTATGAGACTGATGAATCAGGATCGAGAAAGAGGATACGTTTGGAAAATAATGTTGTTCGTTGGAGGAAGTTCAAAAAACCTGATGGCTCCTTATCTGTAAGTAAATCCTTCAACGCTTTTTAGTTGTTCCCATTTGAAACATGTGCACATTGAATTGATGTTGTCAATGGTCGATACTCAAATATAAGTTCATCTGAGGAAAAAAAATAGTAACTCTGAATCCTATGAAATTGAAATTCCTTTTCTTTCTTTTAAACTTGCTTATAAATCAGTATAATTGATTTTAAATTCTTGCTAGATGAAAGCATTTGAGATTCATCTATCAAATTAGAACACTTATCAAAACACAACCTGACTATATCCACTCATTTTATTTATTTTATGGTAGTTTCGGGCAATGCATCACTGTTTACTTGGCTTTTGTAAATGAGACTCATACTACGATTGAATATGTCCACTGTTTTTTTTAGATTTACATTGACTTTATAGCTTCTAATTTAGTCCCCTATAATTGAAGTGTATATAGAAAGAGAACATTGTTGCAGATGATGTGTAAATCTTTTGCATGAATACTACAAGACACAAAATTGATTGCTTAGGTGCATGATGGTCATATGATCATGGAATGAATAGCAGACAACAAATTGGGATGCAAATTTAATTCAAATATATCCCACTAAAATTCATATTTTCATCGAGAGAGCCATTTTATACCATTCTGATATGCCATTATAAAGTTGTGATGGGATTGAATATTTGAATGTTGGTTAAAAGTCCTTATAATTATTGGAGAACAATACAAAAGTAACAAGTACAAAAATTAGTGAAAAATAAAGGTACCTACTTTTTTTTATGGTTCACATTTTGCCTGATGTAAAGAAGAAACACAAAATGCATAATATTCAAAATACTAAGAGGCTACAAGGCCCGAGCACCTGGCAGTGAAATAAGCATGTTGATAAGAAGTGTAGAAAAAAAACATAGTTTTTCTATTCTGATTAGTAATATCTTCTTTTTAAAAGAAAAAATGTGTACGTGTGTGAGTTCTGTTTTTTATTTCACAATGGAGAATGTACAAATATTTTTCAAGACTTACAAGTTGAAGGCCAAGGAGATTAGTTGGAAGGCAGAGCCTGCAAATTAAAACAAAATATAAATCAAGTAAATCTCCATAGTTTGTTGATTACTTGAATAAATTAGAGTCGGGTGGCTTTATTTTTTAACGTAAGCATAGACTTGTGAATTGGTGATTTAGTAATTGACAAATCTACACAGGATACCTTCACAAATAATTTTGAACAGCAATATTGCAAATATGTGAGCTCTGTTCATTATTTTATCTTGGATATGAATGTTTTTCGTATTTGAATTGCATTAACAATAATGTTGCTATATGTTTGAATTCAGTTTATTGTTGTTATGATTTCATGATAGAGTGATTATCTGTGTAGATGGAAAGCAATGCTAGATTTGTGGAGTGGTCAGATGGCAGCCTACAGTTGCTTATTGGAAATGAAGTGCTCGATATATCTAAGCAGGATGCTCAACACGAACAAGCACATCTTTTCCTTAGGCATGGAAAGGCAAGATTTTCATTTCTCTTGGCTTATTGTGCGTTGTCTCTTTATTATACCAATAATGTAATAATGGCGAAGCTATCGACAAAAACTTTAATAGGTGCACAGGTCCAGATGGATGGTATCTTATTTTCATTAGATATATTAATTTTTTTTAAGCATAATGCTGAGCCTTCTGTTGATTGACAATTCTTTTTCAGGGCATTCTCCAATCCCAGGGGAGTATTTCATCAAAAATGAGGTTTATGCCTTCATCGTTATCCTCTAATTCTCATCGTTTATTGACTGCTCTCGTTGATTCAAGACACAAAAAGGTTTACAAAGTCAAGAACTGCATCACTGATATTGATCCAGAGAGGGAGAAGGAGCAAAAAGAGAAGGTATATTTAAATAAACATCTGATGTACTTAGCTTTCAGCGTCAGATGAATGGCAAATATTAAGTATTACTTTGTTGTGTGGGTCTTTTTAGGCTGTTAGTCAATCAATCAAAGCTAGTGAACTTCTTAACCGGAAGAAGGAGAAGGTGAATCGTAAATATACACAACCTGTCCGCAGGGAACGACAACTTTCACCTGGTTTTCTGGAGGATGCACTGGATGAGGTTAGAATTTAGAGCATCTTTTCTGGACATGAGCTTACTTTTGTTGTTTTGCCATATCATGAATGCCTAATCAAACCTACCTCCCAATCTTATTGTGAAACAATTCTCTTTTCTGAAATTAGTTTCTATATCATTCTTTCCGTCATTAGGAGGATGGACGAGATTATTATGATTCAAGGAAACACCGTCGCTTTGAGGAAGACCTTGAATTGGAAGCACATGCAGAGAAGCGCATTATAAATGCTAAGAAGGTTAGCCAATCTGACATGAGTAATATGAGCAGTCCGGTCCCTTTACCTTTAATCACTCTATTTAATGTTATCATTTAATCTTGATTTTAACACTATTACATTCAGGGCCCAAAAGGTATACCTCATAAGTCGGCATTTCCAGCTGCTAAATCATCTCGACGACCAGTGGATTTCTCTGAAAGTGAGAAGGAGGAGTCTGAGTATGAGACTGAAGGGGAAGAAGATGAAGATTCTCCATTACATAGAAGGGGTGAAGAAGCAGAACAGGATTATGCCAAAGAAGAGGAAGAACATGAACAAGGAGAGGAGGAAGAGACTTACGTTGAATCCGAAGAAGAGGCTGAGGTAAGGGAAAGTTCTTTTCATGATAATTTTTTTTGCTTTAGCCTTCATATGTGGATGCAATATGGCACAAAATTTGAAATAGTTTTTGTTTCTCTTTTAGGGCTCTTCACCAAGTTGGCCCATAGTAAATTTATTTACACGTATGATATCCCGAGGATAAACTCATATCTGTGGTATCTGCTAATTTGTGAGGGTTGCTTCAATATTGATTAGACATACATGCCATCTATAAGTTCGGTCTTTCATATTAATTGTATGGCTGTTTCATCTAGTATTTTTTAAAGAACATAATATAAAGTTCTGTAGTACGATACAAGACTGTCTATTGCTTTCTAGAATTTGACAGTGGAATTCAGGTTCTTAAAAAGTCCGTAATCGGATATATTGTTATTTTCATGAGGCATATCTCATGGGTTTGGAAAATTCATGGAATTTGTAAACCAGCCGACCAATTTCACAGAGGATCCTGACTAAATTTATGGTTAGAGTTGGACCTGTTTGAAAATACTAATGGTGAAGAAACTCCATGTATCAACCGTTAAAATATTCTTTTTCTCGGAGATCTTAGGTGATGCAGTGACAAAGGACTGTTTGGATTTAAAAAACAGGCTATCTGTTTCATGTCGTGAACTATGAGCTAAATTGGTTGAACTTGAATAAAATAATTAATCTTGAGCTGCTAACTAATATATCACCTAAATTTCTTTTAATTCGTAAATAACCAACATGTAGCGGTACAGTGGTACTTCTTCAAAATGGATCAAGCTTGAAATTAAACACTGTTACTCTTAAGTCAGTAATTTATTTCCTAGTTTTTAATATTAAGATACTTGACCCTAATAATTGTTGTAGTTGAAACAGTGTAAATTCTTCATAGTGTGACAATAGCATTCCGTTATACCATTATAAATTTCCATTTGTCATCATGATACACCTTACCCATCCATTGTTACCGCGGTGATACTCATACCTGATATTAGTTGTTGTGAGCCTGATTTTTGAAATTTCCATTTTGTGACTTACATAGTTGTCAAAAGAGCGCCTCAGGAATGAGGTGCATCAGGTGCAGCCCTCTGTGAGTGCATACATCCTACGCGCACTGTCATGACCAGAGGGGTGTGCCAAGGGAAGAGGCGCATGCCTCTGAGAGTAGGCCCAAGGCAAGGCCTGGGTCTGTGAGACTGCTATATTTTTTATTTGGGCTGAAATATTTTATTATTATGATTTATTTATACAATAATATATTTTGGACGTTTACCATATTACTACAACAGATGGCCGGGAATGGCAACTTCAGCTAGTTGTATTTTGCAATCTCTAGGTATTTTAGTTTAATTTGTACTCTTTTATTTCATTCTCTTGTATATGTTAGTAAATGTTTACCATTTACATTTAAATCTAATAGTCCGAAAATTTGTTGTTTTTTAACTACCCTTTTTGCAAATCATTTTGGTTTTATCGGAGATTGATCTTAAGGGTAAAAGTCTTATAGATTATTTTTTTGTGTGAAATATGTAGCTTCTTTGATATATGTAATTTTTATTTTCATTTTTAATCCTGCTGCACCTCACATTTAAAAGGTATGTGCCTTGCTTCATACCTGGAGCTCCAAGACCTTACGGCACCTTGGTGCATGTCGTGCGATTAATAGTTATGGCGACTTATAAATTTGTAGTTTTTCTATTTTAGACAAGTCAAAGTAGATTAGATCTTTACAAAATAAATTTTTTTACACTATTAAAAATATTTTGGTAACCATTTACAGAAAAATTAAGCAGAAAGTTTAACTTTACACCAGAGTTTTACTGTTTGTGGTAGGAGGAAGATGGTGACTAATTGAAGTCGTTTTCTGTTGAATTTTTTTTAAAAAGCTTTTATACGCACTGATACATTGTTTTTGTTGATATCCATGGGATATCGCTTGGTTAAGATTATGCTGCACCTGGTAAGAACCCACTGTTTTGTACTAGGTGCATACGCTTTGCCACATTGCTTACAGTTTTTGATTGGGCCACCCACCCCTGTAGTGATAGGTCATTATCTTTCTTGTTTGACATTATTATTTACCAGGAGGTGGAGCAGGTCAATGGTTCTGGAGGCAGCCTTAAAAGGAAGGACATTGAGTCTGACGAAGACTCTCCTCCAAGGAAGGCTGCAACCCATCGGCGCATGAAAATGGTTTACGACAGCGATGAGGAATAATACGAGTTTAAATTCTGCAAGAAAAGACAACACGGTTAGTTTTTTCTGCTAGACGTGGTCTTACTATTTTAAAAAGGCTTTCTTTAGTGCGACACTTAGATGTTATCTTTTTCATTTCGACGAGTTTCTGGGACCTGCTGATTAGATTTGATTGTGCTCATTCAACAATTTACTATTTATGAATTTTGCAGAAAATATATACAGTGCAATATATAGTTGCATGAGGAAATGCACTCTCAAAACACTTACATATGCTTGAACGCATAATTGATGAGCAATTTTATGCTGGTTTGGTTTTTTCTTTCGAGATGCATCGAAACTATTAATGTGTCTGATATAAACACCACGAAATTAGAAGTTAAACTAGGACACTGGTAGTTATAGATGTCCTACACTTATAACAGATGTTGCCTTCTACTGTAATTTCTAAATTAAGAGTGGATTAGTTCTGAATTTCAATTGTTCTTTAACTTTTTTATTTTATTTTATTTCTACTTTTAGTGCCTTTTTCATGGTCTAAAATTTTCATTCTACTGCAGATAAGACAGTCCTCAATTGTCCCATGGAAAATTGCGTGCCGATGTTCTGTACCACCATCCATGTAATCCTTGATGAATATCAGTAATTATCAAGTTTCTTAAAATTTCTTCAAATTTTGCTTGTAGTTGGGGTAATATGTATATGATCCGCGGCATAAACAGTTCATCATTTTATGAGTTCCCGTTGATAAACATTCTGCAATATGATTCGGATCTGAAAAAAAAAATAGCCTGATGAATCACGTCGCCAAATTTATTTCTGTAGGATCTTAATTTGGATATCATGTCATGACGTAAATGCGCTTCTACGGATTGATTTTGCCTGTGAAGGGAGCGGTGTTCGACACCATTAATTTGAAAATCTTTGTTGATGAGGGAAGTCTGTTCTGGGCTTACCACCTTTGGGATAACTCCAGGTTGAAAATGTATCTACATCACACAATAACTTGGTTGTGTTAAAACTGTGCTACTTTTAAACTCGATAACACCTAGAGTTCAGTTCCTGTTTTCAACCCATGACCAATATGAGAAATGACAAGAGGTAAGGACCATATGGTTGGTAAACAAGTCCGAATATAGAATTGTGTTTCTATACCGTGAGGCACAGCAGAGACCAACGTATATTTTCGTTTTTCTAAAAAAAATCGAGCTAGCCGAAATGTTTTTCGTTAAAATCAAGTAAATATAAGATTAAAATGATTGAAATGAAAATGATCATGATAATTGCTTTAACTCGATAAGAACATACGTGAAAGGCAACTCTCCTAAGTCTGGTCCATTTTATTTTGTTGTGTCCGGTTTATTTATGTTAAAATGACGGTTTGCAAAACAATTAACCGGAACACGTTACCGAGTTGACTTGATTCGGTCAATTGGTTTGGTAGGATCACAAATTTTGATATCAAACATGCTCGACCTCTCAAATGTCATCTTGCTAGTGATAATTGATATGATATTTTTAGGTTGTCTTTAGATTTATGTATTTTGGAACGCACAGGTAGAGATAAATATCACCTTTAAATATTTGTGATATTGTTGTAAAGATATCATGAAATTTGAGTTCAAAAGAAAAATTATCGTGAAATTTTCTAATAACTAGACATAGCTGATAGAGGATCCACGTATGTTAATATCATAAAAAAGACGGAGAGTTGGTCGTGATAACTAGCTCTGCACCTCTGGCTGACATATACTTCTCCCCCAAACAATAGCATATCGACTTTGAAAAATATTTGTTCTATAAATTTTGGAAATCTAAATTAAACCTTTAATCTATCATGTACCATTCACGTTCTATTTGCTATGATTTAATCGATGGAAATCCCCAAGTGTGCAAAAAAGTGAATAGACTAGTAATTATTCTCTCTTTATCGACCTCAACTCAATCTATCACATTTTAGAAAATGTTTTGATCTTGAAACTGAGCTCGAATAATTTGACTTAATAGCCATTTTGATCATAGAAATATTGATTTTATTATATGTTTGATAGAGACGGACATTCAAACCAAACCAAACCAAACCAATCACACTCAAAATTTTGATCTTCAATACATACAAGATAAATTTGAGAAAAAATAGGTCGTCTTTCAAATTGCAAATGGAATTTGGGAATGACAATGATTTTTTCACCTAGTGACAAGAGTGACCTAAAACTAAAAATACTTAGATTTAAATATCACTTTTGTGGATAATATAGACTTTAGATAGGAATTCTCCCACCTCATACATAATTCATTGTATAAAAAAATTGGAATTTGAAAATAGCTTAGAAATGAGAAAACGATTCCATCTGCTTGCACCATACGCCCAAAAATATAACTCATAATTTTGCAAGTCACATGTATGATGGAAAAAGCAGTTGTAAAACGTCCCAACTAGTTTGCATCAGAATAAATATAACACGAGATATTAAAAGAAATGAAATTGCCCAGAACAGAAGTTCACAACAATTCTTCACTGGGCTCTTAAGGAGAATCCCAGCATATGACATCATCATACCTTTCACACCAGTACAAACAAAACGATTCATGACCATCATCCAAGAACACAAAAGGCAAAATATAAACCGTCACCGAACATTCACAAATGCAGAGACGATTGTTGACACAATAATGTCTCAAATATATAATAATACGATATAGAATAGAAATTCCTCACGGGACTAACTTCATGCCTTTTCTTTAGACTGATTTGAATTCAAGTAGATGTTGAGCACATTTTGGTTCAATCTTGAATCCTTCAATCCTGTAAAAAGTCCAGAGTCAAGAATTGCAAGGAAAAATATGACAGAAAAAATGACAGATTTTACTAGTCATGATGGACCAGGTATTCAGGCAACATTCCTCTTTGCACTATAATCAACAATTTGCTATGCAGTAGTTGGACTACTGAAAAATACACCTGTTAAATGAGCAGCATGAGGCAAGAGGAAATTCACAGAAGTGATGAAAGAAAAAGACCAAGGATCAACTAAGTGGACTAGTTTACCTCATGACTGTGACAACTGACAAGGCCAAATTATCAAACTAATGGCAGTTATTGACGATGACATACAGGCATGAATACATGTAAATATTTCCATAAGAATTAAGATCGCCTATGTCACATAAATAAAACAAATACTCTTGTTAGGTTCAGTCCCCTTCTTAAATTTTTAAACAGTACATTTCGATGGTGTATATGATGAACTAGAATGGCTATCTTCTAATTTTGCAAGTTGCAACCCCTTTGGTGAAATGCATGAACTTTCTACCCAGAGGAAGCTAGCAGGTTTATGGCTCCACAATTTCACAGATACAGTATACGTGCACTTTAAACAGGATGATCATTAAAGACATTTAAGAAATATGTAAGGGAATAGAAACGGACGAGACATACAGACAAGTAACTTAAACAGTAAGAGGCAGAAGACATTTTGCAAGGGAAGTTCTGGCGGAATTTGATACGTATCATATCTTGAAAAAAATCAGGTCATATATAACAGAGTATGTGTTTAGGTGCATGTTCCTTTCAATTTAGGGGTGACTTTCAACTATCTATGCACCAACAATGGATAACATTAAGGAATACCCAAAGAACAACACACGAATTTCCTTTCCGGTAAAAAGAATGCAACAAAATTACGTTTTCTGAGTGTTCAAGTTAAAATAACAAACGAGGAACCAAAATCTAATGCAAAGGGACATATATCATGACTGCAGCAGCAGTCACAACCCAGGAAACAGTGAAATGATTTGGTTGTAATGCTCTTAAGAACAAATAACAATTTTAGCCCCTTTGATTGTAATGCAACTCTTGACCCTTTTTTTATTAGAATGTATCATTTAGAACACCTCCAGTCTCCATCAACCACAAATAGCTGCAGCTCATGCAGGCATTGCTCATTGCACACTCAAATATATGATAAAGCCATCCGAACATGTCAGTACAGAACTTGTTGATGTCATATCACATGCATTTAAACTGAAATGTAGAGACCAGTTAATACAAATATAACACTGACCACATCTTATTCCTCACTGCTATCATACACCATTGCCATCTGGCGTCGGGTGGCAATTCTCCTTTTAGGGGATTCCTCGTCTGATTCAATGTACTTTTTTAGGCTACTTCTTGACTTCTTACCTTCTGCCTTTGGCTCCTGACGATACATTAATTTTGACAAGAAAAACACGAATTAAAATCGTAATTAGGTGCAGCAGAGAACTTTAAATTGTTATAACTTTACATGGTCATTGGCATATCAAATCATCAACCAATCAATGTTGGAGACACCAAGAAGCAAAGTTGAGCTCTCGTACATCCAGAAACGTGCTATAAAAATAAAAGATTTGACTTTTACAACCCTGGCTAGTGGGCTTCACAAAATTTAAAAAGAACGATGCTTTTATATCTATCAATTTTCCAAGTCTTGCTGCCAAAGGATGGCCGAAATCTACCCAGGCAAGAACCAAATTCACTAGTTTTGCTGGACAGAATGAGAAATTGCTAACCATCTGTAAGCCTTACATCTCTCACAAGGAGGATCCATTAACAGGCTCCTTGACTCTTTCGTTCGGACTTTCAATTCAGTAACATGCTTTTTAACGAGAACAGTAAGTCTAAATCATTGTCTCTTAAGTTGTCAATCAACTAATGAGAACAGTAAGTCTAAATCATTCACCATCATATGCGGCATAGTAAAATTAGTTGTCATCTCTTAGAAATATTGGAGGTTTGCACTTCTCATCAACTGTGTTTCAAGTTACTACATCTCATCTGTTTTCTTAGAGTCCAATACATGTGTCTTCTTTCACTTCCTCACAAGTGCCTCCAATCGTCTCTGAAAGTATTCAAATCAACGTAATGATCAAGGTTTAATCATATTTTCGATCTCTCAGATCCAAAGCTTTTCCACTAGTGGCCTCATTTGTAACTCAATTTATTATGTGTCATCAAACTTAATTTTGAAACTAAGAGAACTCGAGGAAACTATTTCTTCTACCACATTGATACAACAAGAAACTTATACACGGGTCATTTCCTGAGTTGGAGTAGACCACGATGACTAATAGCAAACAGCACTAACGGGATTTCTATTTAATTAAAAGCCTGGTCCGGGCCTCAAATCTGGTATTTGTAATAGTCCCCAAATAATATTCTGTAATAAAATAGACAATCTTCTCATCGTTATTTTGGAAGCAGGTCCGATAATCAGCCAAAATTCTTGGTATGATCTTTGTCTTCCACGTGCACTTTGAGGTGAGACATAGCACAATATAATGTTTCCATCTTCAATTGTCGAATTTCTGAGATTTAATTTTGGAAGTTAGGGAATGATTTCTCAGGTAAACTCCGGGATTGTGTTGGCTATAATAGGTGATTCAATTAGTTGCTTTATTGGGTTTTAGTTTCATTTACTACATTGACAAATCGCTGGAGGAATATTAGCTGTATTCCTAGATGAAGATCTAATTTTCTGGTTCCTAGTCCTACGTATACTTTAAACATACAATTGAACATAATATATGAAGAAAAAAAACTTCAGTTTCTCATATTTGGAAAAAAAAATTCCCATATTATTCAGAAATAAAAATTCAAAGCATTTTCAATGTGAAGTGCATATGTTTTCAAAACAGGTTAGAAATTCACATCCCGATCTTCCATCTAAAAAATCACATCCTTTCTTAATAATTCACATTGATATTTGGGGACCTTCTTGAATAGAAAATATAGAAGGGAGACATTGGTTCATTTCATTTGTTGATGAGCATACTAGAATCATTAACTTCATTCTCAAGAAGGAAAAATCTGGTGCATGTCAAATCTTTAAAAGCTTCAATGCTGTAATTCAAACCCAACTCAAATGAAAATCCAAGTGTTGGATCAGCTATGTAGCACGGATACCTTAATTTTTTTTTGAAGTATCGGATACGGATACGGATACGACACGCGGATACACGTGTCGGATACCTCAAAATCCGATATCGTTGACTTTGTTTAGGGTTGACCAGCCGGATGCATTTTGGACACGGCGAGGACACGCCATGGATACGGCGTGGATACGTTTTTCGGATACGTTTGGGCAAAATTGCAAATATTTAAAAGTTTTAGGGGTTAATTAAAAAAAAACTAAAATTTCTAGGGACTAAAAGGAAAATAATTTAAAATAAATTGGGCTGAGCTTTTAAATCCCTAAATACATTTGTCCATCTCTTTCATTCCATTTCTGTACAAGCGGCTCTCAACTCAACCGATATAGATGTTTGATTTCTTTTTACTTGCTTAAATGGATTTTGCATTTAATATTTTGTACTTAAGATATTATGATTAATGAAATATTACATCCATCTCTATAATTTTTACTTTTCAATACTAAATTTATATAAATATAAATATAAATAATATTTATATATATTTTAATGATTGTCGTATCCTAGGCGTATCGTGTCTTATATTTTCAAAATTTGACGTGTCGCCGTATCCGTATCATATTCGATACGATACTCGTACCCGTATCCATGCAACATACTTGGATGCTAGGAAAAACATGGTTCAATCCTTAGTTATTACATGTCAAGTCACAGGATTATCCACTAAGCACTTGTGTTTGTTGTCACGTCTCAACAAAACAAGGTGCCTGAAAAAAATAGGAGAGTTATCATGCTCATCACTCATATACCTAAACATTTTTGGGGAAAGTTAACCTTCTACAACATATATTATCAAATAGAATGCCATCTCGAGTACTAAATTTCCGAACACATATAATTAGCATTCTTGAAACATATGCACCTAGAATTTTGTCATACGATCCATTGAAAGAATTTGGGTGTTCTGCTTTTGTCTATGACGTGTGTATCATAGAGGTAAACTTGATCCCAAAGTCATCAAATGCATATTCTTAGGCTGCGTTTGGTTGCCTTGATTAGGTGGGTTTATTTTTTTTAACCTACCTAATCTCATGTTTGGTACGTTTTTTATTTAACCAAGTCAATCCCTCCTATGAATGATTAGGTTGTATTATGTGTGATTAAATAATACCTCTTTCCTCCACAGGATTATTAATCTTTCATCTATCCCTACTCTCTTTCCAATTTTATCCCTTCCTCCTTCACCGTTGTTGAACCACCTTGGCAGTCGGAACGCCGCCGTCGCCGCCGCCGTCGTCATCGTCAGACCGCCGCCGCAACCGGACCTTCGTCGGATCGCCACCGCACCGCCGTCGCCGGACAGTCGACGCCTCCTCGGTTGCCGGATCTACCGCCGGACCATCGCCGTCGCCGCACCGCCACGCGCCGCAGTCGCCGCCACCTCGGCTGCCGGATCTGCCGCCGGAGTGGAAAAAAAAAGGGAAAGGGCAATTTTGTCCTTTCATCAAAAAATTCAAAATTATCCTATACTTAAAAATCTTACCAAACATAATACTATTTTATACCATATATTACATTTCTACGACAATCATTTTCTTTATCATTTACATACTAATCATTAGTTTATTTTATCCTTCAACCAAACGCAGCCTTAAGAGTACTCACTAAACAGAAAGGATACAGATGTTTCTCTCCATCACAAGACATTCTACAATACAATGGATCTCACTTTTCATGAACAATATCTGTAATCCCTAACCTTCCATTTAGAGAGAAAACATAGGCAATGAATACCAGCTCTGGAATATCATTCCCGTTCAGTTACCCTTTTCATTTGAACCTTCAGTGATTCTAACAAATTCTATCTGAAACCATAGCCGTCAAATTCTTGAGAATAAATTAATAGGTGTTTAAAACAGAACCTTGGTTACATCCGTTATTCCACTGAACCGTCACATTCTCAAAATTCACTTGTCCCAAACTATGATCTTCATATTTATCCTAGGAGGAGAAAAAGCCAAGAAATAATGGAAAATCAAGCATAATCCAATCTAGAAGTCCAGGTAAAAAACAAGTAACCCTGAAAATTTTCAAGGTAACATCTTCGAACTTCCTATTAGTGAATTGCCTCTCGATGATTTAAACTTTCGATTACTTGAAGAAATGGTGTAAGATATTGTACAAACCACCCCGTCTAGCTTTTGTTTCCTATAAAAGTCTCTCACCAAGATATAATGCCTTTATTGGTAGCCTTGATCAGATCCAGGCTCCCAACTCCATTCATGAAGTTATTATTATTTTTTTATCGATTTACAAACCAAGATTGTTCTTGAATTATTATGAGATGTTTATTCAGTTCATGACAATCAAATTAACGGTAACATTTCAATTGAACATAAGGATGTTTAGGGTTTGAAATAATAAGTTTCAGTCAACATTGCACAACAAATATTTTTCATATAAACTGAGCTCTACAGAAGATTTCTAACATTTAAAGCCAATCCTTTCAACTTTAGTTAGCACAATGCTTTCATACTTGGACTACCTATTCTTTGGCCAATAACTCTCAAATCTAATAATTTCTCAACAAAACAAATTGATACAAAAGCTAGACATTCTAAGGTTCTAAATCCTTGGTCATCAGCCAAATTCGACAATGTATTAAAATTTTGGTCATTGAAAACTTCTTTGAGCATGAATGCCATCAACTACTTCAAGAAATTTTTTAAAAAATGAATCACCAAACTCCAAAGCCATCAGACGGGGGAACAAATATGGTAGCTTCATAAAAGATCCAAAAGTTCCATATTTCGGTAGTGTTTTAAATATCGTGGTAAAAATATTAAAAACTGGCCAGAGTAAATGTGGAGACATTAAAATTTAACAAATTTATAAACTCCGTGATGAGTTTATATTTAGGTATATTTATTTGAGTTAATTGATTGTGATTTTGTGAATTCAATGATTTGTTATTTATAGTTCCTCATATTAGTTTTTTATTAAATACAAGCTGAAAGTGATGAACTCGAGTTAAAATGGCGGAAAAAGAGACGCATTTGCATTGGTTCGGCATGCCGGAGTCACGCCGAAGAAAAATTACAATATAGAGTTATGGATTAAGCTATAGCCGAGTGGTAAAATGAAATAAAAACAGAGATTATGCTGAAACATGCTGTGAAGAAAACATCATGCAGTGTTAAGTCTTAAAAAGAAGAATTCCTATGCCTGTTATCAAATGCTATTTGAAGAGCCCAAGAAAGAAGAAAGACTTGCCCAGGAGAAAATTAAAAAGAAGAAAGTACCAAGTTTTGGGGCACCAACTTCTAGTCACACTATAGTTTCTTTCTTGGGAGCAAGACTTTCATTTTTTCGGAAAACTTCTTGCACGAAAATCTCTCTTCCCTTAGGTAGCTAGTTGTTTTTTTTATTTTCTTGTTCTTTGCTTTGATATTCATCAGATTAAATTTTTTTTGACAAATTTCATGACCTTGCGTGGCTAAATTTTATTTTCTTGGATGAGAAAGACAAAACCTTAGAAAAAAAAATATAACTTGTGAGATTTGATAATTGCACATAGTTTTGATTGGTTTATATTTTACTATCAATTGTTATTTTGTTTTTCATAATTTAAGATCATTCGTTGGAACCAACTAGTTTTCATTCATATAATCTACTGTTGAATTAGATATTAAAATTCATAATCGTTTGATCCCTCTAATTTGTTTGAATTTATTAACTCATAGGCAAAAAAAATTGACTAAATTAAATACAATTGCTTGTGTTTGTATTATTTAACTTCATCATTCTTGTTAGTTTTTAATGCTAGCGTTGAATTATATCTTTATCCTTTGCATGAGATTATTTAATTGGTAAGGATTAATTAGAGCCCGTATTTCTATTCAACTGATATAAAGGCCAGATATAAATTAAATTTCCAATGGCGATCTAATTAGTTTATTGTTGGAATTCAATTTTTATGAAACCTCATTTATTTTATTTTTATTGTTTCAAATGTTTTGCACATAAAGTTCACACCTCCTCATGGAATCCCTACTCATGCTACTACGTATTAATTAACTTGATTTGATTGGGCTATGTTAGGTGAGACACCTAATCGCTCAACTCCATCAGCTAATACCATTAAACGAGAATTTTTCTTATGTGAAACGATATTATATTAGAATAATAAAAGATAATAGTTACAAGGGAGAGACTAGATATCCGCAGGTACGTCAAAGATAGTTGAAACTCTTATTACATCAACAACATATAAAACTACCAATCCTTAACTAGACCTGATATCAAGAAATTCTTAAATCCTGAATGTTTCTTAATCCAAACTGAAGCCCTGAATCTGATTTTTTCTCAACATTCTTCAGTAGATTCTTCTGTATCATTGAAAATCATGTTGTTTCGCTCCAGCCAGATTGACCAAAAGATACAATGGACTGCCACACTAAAAAAATATTGCCTCTCTTTCCAATACCGCGACCAATGTCTAAAACAAACAATTCACGTCCTGATCTTGGGGCAACCCACACCAGACCCAACTCTTCCAAAGCTTTGGACCAAATAATAGTCGTGAATGGACAATGAATAAGCATATGTAATTCAATAATTGTGAAATATATTCTCAATCACCACCCACAAGGATGATCAAGCATTCTGGAGCCAATCAGAAGATCATGGAATAGCTTGTTCGACACATGACAAACTATCATCCATTAACATGGACGCTAGAATATAAATTCACCTCCAATTAGAGCACTTATTGATGATAAAACATAGTAAATACCTTGTTTCTGCCACTCTCTCATCGTTGACTAGAACATATTAGCCACTCATTAAACATAATTCTGTTTAGTATTAAGATATTTTCCTTTCTAAAACCCATTAGACTAGTTCATTAAACCAAAAAAACATTTCATGGTCCCTAACCAATGTTTTTCAATGATGAAATTTCATCATGGACGTCCAACAAATATGTTCCAATATATCATCATATATAAATAAAGAAATTCACCAACTAATAGCTATTAATTCGCTTAGATTTCCATCAATAATTGCTAAAAAAGCGTTAAGATAAATTTTTATTTAGTATACTAGAATTACTTTTCCTTTTTTAGTATTGCTAAATTTATTGCGCTTTGAATCTATCCAATCATTTTCCATTTCTTGCGGTTTTATTAAGGCTCGATTCATCCAAATTAACCATCTTAAATGTCTCAGAACATTGTGATTGAATTTTCAAATAAGACAAACATTCCTTTGATATTTTTGGGACAAAAGATGTTCTTTCCATTTTCCTGTGCAAAACTAATGCTCATGCGGAATTTTGGCATCCTAAACTTGAGTACGATATGTAGTGTTGCTATACTTGTCAGCATATTTTTCAGAAGGGAACTTTTCCGCAAACTTCCTCGCAACCTCACTTGTGACACTTTTCTCTATGATTTCTCTTAGCTCCAAAATTTCCTTCACGAGCTTCGGGGAATTATCAAAGCCAAAACATTGTCCACTATCTTGCATTTTTTTGGTTCCTAGTAATGTGATCTGGATCTAAAAATAAAATATATATTCATATTCTAGAGTTTATTTTTTCTTTTGGTTTACATTATCGTGTTTCTTTGCCTTGCCTCATGTTTTTATCCTTCCCTTCATTTTTCCACTTTCCTCAGTTGCGTTTAAATAGAAAATGAGGTTGGTTGTTTATCTTTTCTCGCCTTCCTTTTTTTTTAAGAAACGATATTTTATTAATAATATGGTAAGAAGAAATTACATTAGTGGACTAGTGGTCCATTATATCATGAAGTACATAACACGGAAATTTTTAACGATACACAAAAGCCTAATCTCGCAATATATCAAATATCGAGACATTCTTGAAGTCTTCATGAGTGCCGATCCACATAGCTACTGAGATCTTGATTTTTTCCCAACATTGATCTCTAGTTTCTTCCTTGTCATAAAAAATTCTTCTATTTCTTTCCAGTCATTCTATCCAGCATATGCATCGAACCGCGACTAGCCAAAAAGTTCTTCCCCTCTTACCAGTTAGTTGTCCTAAGTCCATAGCAAATAAATCCTTTGTTGACTCCGGCATGACCCAAACCAATCCAACTTTTCATCTTGTTTAAGAGACGGGCAACTTCAAGTTCCATGAATCTGTTCAGAGTCATAATGTTCCGAGCCATCCTCTGGGTCTTGCTTGCTTCATGATCTTATTTTATCTCGGTAATGACTGATTTTTTGGGGTTGATTGATGTGATTAGAATAATATCGGGTATCAATCATACCCCTATATCAACCATTCCAACCTTGAGATGTATTTGTCTCGTGAAGCCATTTGTTGATATATATACACCTTCCAGGCACCTAACTATCGGACAAAGGCAAATATTTTGAAAAAGAGATCGACGGCGATATTTCATAACAAACCAGCTTTAGGGCATTAGACACTTTAATTCTCAGGATTGCTTTCCTTTTCTTTTTTCTTGTAATCACCTTGAAGTTGGGGTATAATTTAATTCTAAATATTCACATTTTCATTTATTGCCGATTTAGGAAAATCATGTAATAATATGTCCCACCTTGATTGTGGATGAAATGATTAAATAACTAAAAGCTAAGACGAAATCCATCCCAAGACATGGAACTAACTAGTTTGGCATTCCATTTATTCTTTCCTTCGTTGTAATCTAAATACTATTGATGATAGATTTGATTTATCAGTTTCTTCAAAATCGATGTCTTCCTAAAGTACAGGCCTGTAAATCCAGAACAAATTTTCTTCATTGAAAATCGATGATATTTATTATTGCTTTCATTGCTCTTTTAACAAAGTAACAGAGCCGTGATGTTCTAAAAACAAAACAAGACAATTGGTGGATAGAGACCTAATTTCTGCCACTCCGGCCCTTATCTATTCATGGAGCATTATTCGATGGCAAAATTTCAATAGGAAGATGGTTTCTACACCCTTCTACGCTTTTGTTAAGACACTAGATTTAGATTTGTGCTTCCCATTTCCATTTATCTTCTTCCCCAACATCCAAACATTACTTATTACAAAAAATTTAGGAAGGAGAGGAAAAATATAAGTTCGTGCTTCATATTTCATTCCACTGTGTATGGATTTCGTGAGGAAGTTGAAAGAGGAGAAATTTAGAAGAGATTTCAATATTTCACAAACTATGGTTTTTTAGCCAACTCTGCCGGATCAAATTCCCTTTTTGTACCATCATAACTCCTTTAATGCTCATGAGTCATTTATTTCTTATTCATTTAGCATACAAGTCAAGATGAGCAGCACGAATCATCAACACGTGATCCTAAAGAGAACTTACTAAAGAAGAAAAGCACCAGTTAGCACTGATCTGTGAAGGAGAGTGGAATGTTTTATGACCAAGTGGCATGGAACACTACTCAACCAATTACAGAATAATGGAAGCCATGCAGAATTTTTGTGCAAGCTTGAAGCATGTGATGCTATAGCTTTAGGGGAAGCGCTTTGAAAATTAGAATTTCGTTCCTAACTAATGGCACTAAATTAGTTCGAGATTTTATTTATGCTTAGTTGAATTATAATTTCGTTCCCGACCAATGCCACTAAATTAGTTTGAGATTGTATTTATGCTTAGTTACAGAATATTATCGATAAAATATTTGATATACTAGTTCCATTTGTTGTAGAATGTCTTCTTAAATTACACGAAGAAAGCCCATGATTCATTCACAATTTCATCAATAAAATAGATGATGTTTATTATTCTTTTGATATTTTCACATGAGCCAATTAGGCTACACCTTAACCGAGAAAGGATAAAGTAAGATGATACAAATGAAGCTTCAGTCGGTGAGATTGGTGGTTAATGGGGGAGATAAGATTAGGTTTTGGGAAGATAGATGGTGGCAGAATTCCTCTTTTCAGAATCTTTACCCGTCTCTATTTCATATTTCGACGGTTCATAATCATCTTATTTCTTTCTTTGCACAATTCAATTCTTCATCCAACCCATCTACTATTTCTTGAAGTTTTTATTTTCCGCGGGATCTCAAAGATGAAGAGGCAATTGAGTTAGGTTCTTTGATCGAATCTTTAAATATGGTTAGATTGATCGAAGGTGCAAAAGACAAGGGGGAGTGGGTTTGGGATTATTCGGGGTTGTTATCAGTAAAATCTTTCTTTTAGTCCTTTTTTTTCAGATTCCAGTTATCCGTTTTTTTCTCTTTATCAAGCAAATTGGAAGGTGTCTATCCATCCAAGGTGTAAGTATTCTCGAGGATTGCAGTGCTTGGGAAATTACCATCGTCTGAGATGTTGCAGAAAATATTTCATTCTTGTTCTCTTTGTCCAAATTGGTGTGTATCATGTAGGCAAGAGGTGAAGACTCAGGATCATTTGATCATACATTGTCCTTTTTCAAGTTGCTTTGGTTTAAACCTTTGGCGGAGTTTGGCTTTGATTTGGGTATTGCTGAGATCAACTTGAGATCTATTCAAGGCGGTCTTGGACTGGGATTTGGGGATGAGGGACATAATTTTTTGGAATATGGTGGTTCACTGTTTGAGTTGGTCTGTGTGAATGGAGAGGATGAGGAGGATCTTTGAAGATAAAAAAGATTCGATTGAGCAGTGCTGGGACAAATTAAATTCAGGGTTTCATGTTGGAGTTCGAAGATTGAAAAGTTCAAATCGTTGTCGGTCTCAGATTTGTATAGGAATTGGGGTCTAGTACTCTGTTAATCTATTTGGACCGTGGATTTCAGTTCGTTTTATGTGGACCTTCGCTTTTTGTAATTCTTTTATTAATCAATATAATACTATTTCTTATCAAAAATTAAAAAAAAAATGAAGCTTCTGTTGTAAAGATGAAAAGTCTGCTACATTGATGTGCCTGCAAATGAAAAGTATTGCCGATAGCATTTCAATTCTTTTGCATCTTGACGTGTAGGATATTAAGTTCCGCATATAGTTTCTCACAGTCATATCCGTCAAGATCCAAGTTAGACATATGTCGTGGATGTGACAGTCTAGCTCATCTCTATGTGTTTCTACTTTTGATAATCCATGGACTCTTTATTTGCAAACACATATGGAAACTTGTCATGGTAATCATACTGGAAGCTAAGAATAAATAAACCCCCATAGTGAATAAAAAACAGAATGCATTTACTTACAAGCAAAGAGTGTACACAGAGACAGAGTAAGAGACAGTAGGCATTATAGAAGAGACTAAAAAGGAAAGTAAATTCATTTACGCAGAAATAGTAAACATTCAAAAAGTGTTCCAAGAATTTCCAGAAAGTTACCAATAAAGAAGCTATCGACCAGCCAATAAATTAATTTATCATCTTGCTGTGTCAATTTCATAGCTTTTACCAAGTTACCAAGTTCCACCATGCTCTATCCGAGGATAATTTCCTTTTTTAGGAGTTTAATAGACCTATTCACCGATAGTGATAACCGATTTGTTTCAGGTGGAGTTTCACATTTGACAACTCCCATGCAATAAAGATGTCAATTCAATACATAGCTACCAAAACCGAAAAAGTTCCACCACAGCAGTAGCAAAGCTTACGGACAATGTGACAATATCAATGTCATATGCTAATATTTCTAATTATTATTTAAATTCCATTTTACAAGCTTTTAAGTTTTAAAATGTATTATTCTTTCTGTTTTTGCTGTATAACCGCGTTCAAAATTTTAAAATGCAAATTTCATGTGTTGGGGAACTATCATACCCATTACTTGACTATTATATACCAACAAAAGTTTGCAACTGCCTGCGTATTCAAGTAACAGCAACAGCAAACTCAATAAAGGCAAGGACACTCCACATGCAAGGAAGCTAGCAATCAACGAGTTAAAAAATAAGGAATATCCGTAAAATAAATACGATGACAATAAACATATCTCGATTCCTGAGTTCTTAAAACCGACAGGTACTACACAGGAGAACTTGCACGAATATTTGTGTACCCATAGATGAGAGAACACTTTTAAAGAGATTCAGTCCTTACCGTAGCATCATCTTCTGAATCTTCAAAGATTTCTTCATGTTCCTCCTGGACTTCTTTGATCATCCAGTGTGGTATGGAACCTTCAGCCATTCCTCCTTTAAGTCCATCTTTTAACTCTGGCATTTCCCTTAAAAGATCATTTGGCCCCTAAATGAAGTTCAGTTAGATAGTATTCATGAAAGTGATCTCAATTTTAAGAACACGGAAGAGTTAGGAGCTATGAAGTAAATGAAATGCCTTTTTTGCAATCAATAGGCGCTTCTCTGCTGCAGCTTCCTTCTCTTGGTCCATCTCAAAATGGTGAAGAGCATCAGAGAGTTCAGGTTCATAATGATTCTGAACAAAAAAACACGGTGAACCAATAAGTATAAAGAGAAAACAAATAATTGAGCTCTATTTTAAATTTGTGCGTAAAACATAAATTTCCCCCCTTTTGCAGCTATGCATGGTAAGGGGCAAGGAAATGCCATGAATAAACACCATTTGAAGAGCTCGTTCGGCTAAAAGAAAATGGGATTTGGATTTGGATTTGGAATTGGAACTGGATTTGGATTTGGAAATCCATTGATTTACAATTCATTTTGTTGTTTGGTAAAATAATAAAATGTTACTTAAAAATTGCATTGACAGTTAAAATATTATTATTTGACATCAACAAAATTCTATATCACTTATTTTTTTAAAATATCTTGTTTGCTAATAAAATTTATGTAATTATACCTATATTATTTATGATGATATAGAAGAAATTTTTATTTTTGAAAAATAACAAGAAAAAACCATATTATTATTAAATAATTTTTTTATAAATTTAAAAATATATATAAAGTTCGCCACGAGGAATCAAGACCAAAATTTGATGAATTAGACTTTTAGTATAAAAATAATTGAGATTTTAAGAGGAATAAATAACTTATGTTGCATTTGGATTGATGGATTTCAAATCCATGAATTTCAAATATATTTTTATAGTTTTAGATAAGCAAAATCATAAATTTCAAATTCACCGATTGCATATTTATTTAGTATTTCATGTTAATTAGGATGAATTTCAAATTGGCATTTGAAATTTATTCAATTTAGTGTAATTAATGTGTAAATAAGTAAAAAATTTAAGAATTTGTTTATTATTAAGATTTTATAATTGAAATTCATAGATTTCAAATTATCTTTCCAAATGTAACCTTATAGAATTTTTCAAGAATAAAAATATTTTCATTTGATTTTAACATAGTTTTCTCAAAATATATAATAAAGAGCATGTGAATTTATTAGAACATATTTTTAGGAATATGATTTTTATAAAGTTCGAAAAATGGACTAAAAGTTTATGAGAAAAATATACAAAGTTAATATTGAAAATAATTTTTATTTTTTCCATAGTTCTAATCCAATGAAATCTCAACAATTTTGTTAGAATTTCATTTATTTTAATCAAATCCGATCAAGTATTCATTTTGAAGCTCCGTCTTCAAATACTTACAATGGTTTTTCTAATTCCAAATTCCAAGGAATTTTATTTGTTTCCATGTTACCTCACATAGGTCAAGGATCTTAGACTCTTTTAGAGTGCATAAGATTTTTCAATTAACAGCACAAAGAGTGACATACACGGGAGAGGGACTCAACTAAACCTCCAAACTGACACAACTACATGAAAGAAAAAGAAAAAGAAAATCAAAAGAACTAGAGGAAAAAAAAAATTGGGATCGAAAACTATGATTTTATTATAATAATAAAGAAGTATACAAGGAAAGCGAATGAGCAATCCGCAAGATACCTCACAATTTAGGGAAGAAACATGACAACTACACTACCGTCAGGAGCAAATAAATTTTCAATCCCTAATAGATCAGAGATGAGCAAGTGATTAAACTCTGGCATCTTTGTCGTCAAAGTCGCAACTCTGAATTTGATCTTTTCCGAAACGTCGTCCACCGACTCTGATTTGTCTGTGAATATTCTATTGTTGCACTCCAACCAAATTGACCAAAAAATGCAATGAACTACAAAGTACCAAAAGCTCATAATTCTTCTTCCGGTAAAAAATCCTGCCTCCATAAGAAACAAGTCATATCACTGTCTTGGAAAAATCCATTCAAAACCCAACTCTTGCAGAACTTTGATCCAAATACCACTCATGAAGGAACAATGCAACAATACATGGTCTTGATTCTCCTCTTGTTTCTGACATAAGCTTCGCCATTGTTGGCATAAGGTGTAGTCAGGCATCACAAGTCGGCAGTTTCCCCAAAGCCACGATCCACGAGAAAACTTGAACCTTATGCGGGATAGGTACTTTCCATATGTTAGAGTAGTACATGAATAAAGAAAAGTTGGAAACCCGACAGAAAGAGACGTAGAAAGAACTAAAAGAAAAATACTGGAAGAATCCCCCAACCATACCCGAACATCCTCTGTGCCCAAACTCAACCTAACTCTATCTAAGAGCCCTAAGAGAGTGCTGAACTCACCCAATTCGACGTCCTTTAACGCTCTTCTGAAACGCACATCCCATTGAATGATGGAATTACCCTGAAGATCGACGAACAGAGAAGAAGTGGCTAATCGGTTTGTTAATAGAAGAGGAAATCTGAAATAAAGATGGAAAACGCTCTTTGATCGACAAAGTCCCCTCCAACTATTCTCCCAAAAACAAATGAGATTCCCCCCTTTAAGCACCGCCATAATCAACTGATGACAAGCCATGTAAGAACGAGAGATAAATTTCCAAGGACTTCTAAAGGTCGAGTTCCTTGCCAGCCCCACATCCCACCCATTATCTTGAAGACCATAAATGCTTACAATTATTTTTTTCCACAAAGAACCTCTTTCTACTGAGCAACTCCACCACCATTTCCCTAGAAGTGCCTTATTCCTCTAAGGAATATTCCCCAAGCCCAGACCTCCCATGTCTTTAGGTTTACAAACTTGTTCCCAAGCAACGACATGGCAATGTGCCTCCCCATCGGCTCCGCCCCACAGAAAATCTGTCACGGCCCAGCCTACTTGTGATATTGTCTGCTTTGGCCCAAGGGCCTCACGGCTTTAAAACGCGTCACATCGTGCGGCGCCACTCACACTGGCTCTGATACCAAATGTCACGGCCCAGCCCACTTGTGATATTGTTCGCTTTGGCCCGAGGCTTCACGGCTTTAAAACGCGTCACAACGTGCGGCTGCCCCAGTGGAATTGGGAGCACATTGCTATGGATTTTGTGACACACCTACCTCGTTCTAATCGTGGTTGTGATGCGATTTGGGTGATTGTTGATAGATTGTCTAAATCAGCCCATTTTATTCCTTATGATCGTACTTGTACTTATAAGAAAATGGCAAAAATGTACATCGATCATGTAGTGAGATTGCATGGTGTGCCTGTAACCATAGTATCAGATCGTGATCCCAGGTTTGCTTCGAAGTTTTGGGGTAGTTTGCAATCAGCACTGGGTTCAAAGTTGGCGATGAGTACTGCATATCACCCACAGACAGATGGTCAGTCTGATAGGACCATTCAGACACTCGAGGACATGTTGCGAGCAGTCGTTATGGATTTTATTGGTGGTTGGCATGAATTATTGTCACTTGTTGAATTCTCTTACAATAACAGCTTCCAAGCAACCATCGGGATGGCACCATTTGAAGCTCTATACGGCAGAAAGTGTAGATCCCCGATATGCTGGGAAGATGTAGGGGAACGACAGATGTCAATACCAGAATTTGTTCAAGAAATGAAAGAAAAGGTTGAAATGATCAGGAAAAGAATGAAAGCAGCGCAAGATCGTCAAGCCAGTTATGCTAATAAAAGGCGCAGGCCTTTAGAATTTCAGGTTGGCGATCAGGTTTTCCTGAAAGTATCACCGTTTCGTGGTACTATGAGATTTGGGCGCAAAGGGAAGCTAGCTCCGCGTTATATTGGTCCATATAGCTTACGTCGAGAGCTTTCCAATCGTATATTCGCTTTCTCTCTCCCCGTAGCCGATCTTCTCCATTCTTCTTCAACATTTCGAAATTTATTTCGTCGATTGTTGCCGCACCGGTGATCGAAAAATTCAAGTAAATATACGATTGGAAAGATCTCGACGTAAGCTTTCCATTGATACCACTCTTGCTAGGTGAAATCGTGATTTCTGAAAACCCGTCTAAAAACGCCGCCGGCTTCGCCGTTGAAATCGTTGTATTCCGCCGCTCAAAACTAAAAATTAATTGAGGGGTTTTGTTCCTTATGTCGTAAGCTTCCTTTTGGTACCACTTTTGCAAATTTTCGAGAACAACCCATCGGCTCCGTTTTTCTGCGTGATTCCGGTCATCTTATCCAGCGAGTTTGCCGCCTGTTGCCGGTGAGCTTCGGTGTAGGCTTGATTTTAGCCACTGTTGTTCGGATTACAAGCTACCTCGGTGCGAATTGTTGCCCACGTGAATTTAATTCAATTTCGACTCAAATAATGTATCATTATTGATTAATTATTGGGTTATTGTCGTAGGTTCCAGAATTGTGCAAGTTGGAGGTATAGTCTGGTGAACCTAGAATTTATCGCAGTCGCTTAAATATTAGTTTAGCGTCATTTAAGGCTAAAAAGAATATTTTGCGACGATAAAATAGAAATAATTGATTTTAGGCATTTTAGTCGAATATTGAAATTTTAGGAATTTAAAATGCCTAAATTGTTGAAATTGGATTTTTGGTGAATTTAAATGATTATGGAATTTTTATATGATGATAAGACCATTTAAATTAATATTCAGGTGATTTATCTGAGTTGACATTTCCAGGACTTTCTTGAGGATTTAATGATATTTTGTGGTAAATTAAAGTCAGTTGAGGTACGTATGAACTCTTTTATTATGACGTCTATATGATGTGAAATGACGTTAAGTACTTTGTAATAAGTTGTGGCGTGCCTTATGTGCTTCTGTGAATACGTGATTGCATTCATGCATTTATTTGAGTTAATATTATTAGTACATAGCATTTCGAGCCTTGACTCCTTTGATTGCTATTGATATTGATATTGATCTATCGAGTTGTTGCGTCATCGATGGAGCGGGTGGGTAGGATTAGCACTCCTGATGACTTGCATGAGGGCTGAGCGGGTAGCTCCCGTACCCTCGATGCTACGTGCATGGATGAGTGGCGACTTGATGTTGCGTTGCTACGTTCCTGGCACGGGTGGCCACTGTTACTGTTGTTGATGCGATTCATTTGGACTCCGTTTGGTATCCGTTATCGATTGTTACCTTTCACGCATTACATTACATTGCATTGCATCGTATTTTACTTGATGTTATTTCATGTCGCCGCACGATGTGACGCGTTTTAAAGCCGTGAGGCCCTTGGGCCAAAGCGGACAATATCACAAGTGGGCTGGGCCGTGACATTTGGTATCAGAGCCAGTGTGAGAGGTAGCCGCACGTTGTGACGCGTTTTAAAGCCGTGAGGCCCTTGGGCCAAAGCGGACAATATCACAAGTGGGCTGGGCCGTGACATTCGCCGCACGATGTGACGCGTTTTAAAGCCGTGAGGCCCTTGGACCAAAGCGGACAATATCACAAGTGGGCTGGGCCGTGACATTTGGTATCAGAGCCAGTGTGAGAGGTAGCCGCGCGATGTGACGCGTTTTAAACACGTGAGGCCTCGGGCCAAAGCGGACAATATCACAAGTGGGCTGGGCCGTGACAAAATCCCTCATCAATTTTTCCATCTGTTTTGCCACCCGGATTGGCACTTTAAAGAGAGACATAAAATATGTTGGCATCGCGCTTAATGCCGACTTTATCAGTGTAAGACGACCACCTCTTAATATGATATGCTGGAATTAGGATAGTCAAGCAGATAGTTGACCACATTTTGAATGATATGTTTTCATATAGACTCACATTTCTGCAGTTCAGGTACTAATTTCTTGGCTAACTTTCGCAAGAATGTGGTTATTTAATGCATGCTATAAATCATGTTAACTATTCAGAAAAAAACGTAGAGGACAGGACTAATAATCCAAAACTGGTTTCCTTTACTTACCCCACAAACATATAAGTTTCTAAAGAGAAGAAAACATGCAAGAACGGATACCTTGTTAATTGTATCCTCCAGATATTCAGGTGCAAGTCCTTTCCCCTTGTGACCCTTAGCTTTGTACTTCTTCGATGTTTTTTTCTTCTTTCCTTTAAGTTGTCTATCAGCTTTCATAATTTGCTTTTCAGCCTGAAAAGTCATGGGAAAAAGGTAAAATCCACTACTATAATAGCAGAACAAAAATTCTAACTTGCATTTACCCTCATTTGTTCTTCTGCTAAAAACTCCGGGTCCACGTCAGTAACATACTGCTTCACTTTACTGCCCTTTTGATTTCGGGAATTAACCATAGCAGTCAAGACTTGATGGGAATTGGATGATAAGGATGAAGGCATAAACCTCATCTTTCTTGTGATTCTCCCCTGAGCCTGGTAAATTCCCTTCATAAAAGTAAAAACAGATAATGACGCGACTCGGCGATAGAAGTACAGGAAGACAATATTTTTTTTTGGACATGAAACGGTCATATCATTAAGGTAAAAAATAGAGCTACAAATACGCTGGCATGCTCAGGAAATCTACAAGGACATTAACCCCTTAAATCAACAACTAATCACCTGACATCTAACATACATAAATAACTCAAAAGCTCATACAATGGTGAACAAAAATCTGTATTTTCCGAAATATGTCATCAAACAAGGAACATCAAGATATGGCAATTACTTGATATCAGTAAGTTAAAAGCCCATGTATGTCACATAATTCATGTGTGAACAGATATGAACCCATGAGGCACCTTTTCATGCTTGAGCTTGACAAAAAGATGTGACTGAATGTCCTCTACAGCCTGCTCAGACACGTCAAAACTTTCATTTCCGATAAGCAACTGTAAACTCCCATCTGACCATGTAACAAAGCGAGCATTGCTTTCAAGCTGCACAAAAAATATATATTGACAGACAGATAAGCCTAATTTCTACGAATGTCATCTAGTGGGTTAATCAATAAATAGACATAACAAATTTTCAAGTTCCGCAAATGCAGAAAGAAAGCCAGATGCTTCAAGGTACTAAATAGACACATATCTTGAAACATAGTTTAAGGACGTACACAAAAAGAGTGCATAATATGTTCCTTTCCTGCCCCTCCCAATCCCCATGCTCTCCATATATGGTATTAAGTTTGATTAAATGTTTGATGACCTGGCCCCTTGAATCGCAATACAAGTTCAATTTTCAAAGAACTCATCCACACTATTGATTTCATAATTTTGAGCTAGGAGATTTGAACATGAGACACCTCAAAACTTATTCCTCGCTAGCTCGAACTGATGTATTACAAATGCATTCTTTAGCATTAAATTTTGAGACAAGATACCACATGATAACTTACAGATATTTTTCCACCAGGACCAGAAACTTGTCTCCATCGGATTATGTTGGCCGAGGGTAGATGCCGTTTAGATCCAGATGTATCAGTCACATAATAGTTCTCTTCAACATATGTACTGGGATCAAATGGTTTGGGGTCAACGCCAATTACATTGGAGATGTTAAATGTTGCCATCTGCAAAAAGTGAACATAACATAATGCAAAAACAAAAGGAGAAAGAAAGAAGAAAAATTGATCAGCAAATATTCTTGGCAGCGTGACATGTTCAAGTGCGGGTTTTTGCCAAACAGTCCTAAAGAATACAATTCATGTTTGGATGAAAGTAGGGATAATATAAAGTAGTCTACAATATGAAATTTCAATTTGGTGAAACTGATTCTCAGGCTCTTTTCTTCTCCAATATGACCAAATTCAGATGGACCAACAGATGAGAGTGTAATAATGTTGCCAGATAATGTGTTTCACCACATTTGAACAGGCACTGATCTTCATAATTTCAGACATGGAATTTTTTCCTTAGAACCGATAGCATTCAAGTAAAGAAGCAACGGGCCAACTTTGACAGGAAGGAAAATTAAACAAATTCTTACATTCTTTTCTACAGGGTAAAATGAAGACATCAGATTTGATTAGATTATGGAAACTCATTATTAAACAAGCATTATATCATATCTATAGAGGTTAATCATAAGAACACAAATTAGATAAGAATTTGAGTAAAGAAACAAATGTCACTGAATTCAATGAGAATAAGACGTAGTATAAACTATAAACCTTATCTGAGGAAGAAGAGTGAGGGCGAGAAGGAATCTCAAACACCAGTGGGAGCTTGTCGGCCGCATCAACATACTCGCCCTTGAAATTAGACACAGCATGTTCTGCTTGACACTTGTATGACGAATTTTCATTACGTGCAACATTGGCATAAAGTTTTTTGTCCACAGGTAATCCCTACATAAGGGAAAAATTTTGGAATATTAAATTTTCAATGTAATCACAGCATCATAGCAAGAAAAACAGAAACTGAAACTATTTTTTAGCATCTTATCTGACATTCTCAATTTTGTCAAACTGATTATGACCTCCATCCTCTGATTTTTCATCACTGCCAGTGTCCCCAAAAACATCACGCATGACTGAAGCTGAAAGCACTGCTGGATCCACATCTTTCTCATTACCAAGAGATCTACATTGGGGAAAAAAATGATACTGATATTATAAGCATCTAAGATGAATATTTACGGGCATACAGGATAAAACAAGCTAGCAAATCTGTAGCATGAGGTTTAGCAGAGAAATACAGGGGAAAAGGTAAAAAGATGAAGAGGATTCGAGTGTTATACAATATGGATAACATCCAAGATATTTCTTTTCAATTCATTGCCCTTACAAATACTAGATGAATATGAGCCCAAACAGTGAGAAGTGCAAAGAAAATACCATGAGCATGAACAGTGAAAAAGATTTCAAGGAAGAAAACAAATGGAAAATATATTTCATAGAGACGAGATGACGGAAAACAATAAAGATTTATGTATTCAAAATTACGATGAGTGAAATGTAATAGATTCCACTAAGATGAAAGTTTACAAATTTTAACACTGACAAAAGCAGGGATAGATATTTAATCAAAGACCTTGAGCTTTTTCCCTTACAATGACCCGAATTCTTTGGCACGCTTTCGCTTGGTAGTTCAGCCTCTCCTTGGCTTTTAGCTTGGTGTTCATTCTCAGGGTTGGGCACCTGGTCCTTTTCATGCTGAAGGAAAAAGTGGTTAATAAAACAACGAACCAAAACTAACAAGAAACATGGAAAATCATGGTCATAGAAGTTTGTTTATTGAAATCATTAAGGCATTGAAACCCAAAAAATTAAAAAAAATGACGACAAAACTGTATATGAGGCAGCAAAAAATTAAAAAATTATATATACGAGTATCACTCGAAGAGAACAAAGTCAATGTGTATATTGTTCACAAAAGGCATGAAAACATCATTTTTTCTAAACATTAATTTATAAATTGTTCATGCACGTCAAGATAACTAATGAAACTAATTCATACACTCCAAAAACTCCATGTACATCATGTGTCAGGGTTCCCAAGTGGGAAATGGGTTTGACATGCTGACTTGATCCTGCATGATATGGATCAAAATGAAACGATCGAGGCTACTACAACTGCTGCTGGGATTTCCTTTTTGGTTCATTCAAATTTTGATCCGCTAACTTTTTTTACGCCAACAATTAAAAAAAATAAATCAAGCCGTTTATTCACAAAAAAATTGCTCACAACAATAGTTTACAGAACTAAGCAAAATTTTTTAACTAATCCATGCATTGAATGAATTCCAAACAGAGAATGAAAGAAAAAATTACAGCATAAAACGACACAAATGCTTCACGAGTGAATTGGAAAGAAAAAATCCATTTAATTTGCAAATGCATGTAAATGATGATGTAGGCCGAAATCTGAAGTTTAATAAAAAACATAAGAGTTTTAAGTTTCATAAAAATAAGTTTTCAACAATATTTGGAACAAATACAACTCAAAGAATGCATGCATGAAATTCCAAAAACAAATTTAGGGATGAACGCCAAATGGATGGCTACAAAAAAAATTCAAACAAATGATGCAATGAACATCAACTGCTTGTAAAAATCATCAAAATAACCAAAAAAAAACTGCATAAAGAATAATAAAGAAAGATAAATTAGGGGATTGGATTTTTGAATAAACAATTATAATTCATTCAACATAGATTATCAATGAAAAATTTAACAAATAGATCCACTGATGCAAAGAGGCACTTCAAAAGAAAAATGAAGTAAACAAGCATTTCCTTTGTTTTTCATTCCAATTCAAAGAATCCCTCGCTCTTTCAGGATTTAAACTTGTAAAAACAAAAATTATTTGATACTTTTGAGTACAACAAAAATTAAAATCAAAATTCATATACAGACATGGCTTGACTGATGTGATTCATGTTCTGACTCAACTTTCTCATCTTCTGATTGGTCACCAAACAAGTTTTGCATGATCTGACGTTTCTCCATTTCTCCTATCATTTTATCTCGAGTAATTGATTCTGTGTAAGTTCGAAGTGACCAAAGGTGCTTCTGCCTTGAGTGTGCGGTTTATGCAAAGGATGTGAAATTTGCAAATCAAGTTGGCACTATTCTTGTAGAAGTGAATGGGAATATGAATGTGTCAGTGCTGTGCTGTATTTTTGGAGTTTTCAAAAAGACTAGGATTGTTGGTGAGTGTGTGCAAAGCTTTATCATAAATAAAACAGTTGAGAAAAAAGAATATTAGTCAGAGGTAATAAATGACAGATTACATTAATATTTTTGAGATTGCAGATTACATCAATTGTTTGTGAATGTAGTGTGGAAAGAACTTTGTGCAAGTCAATTTTGAATTCATATGTTCTAACATAGAGTTACACAACTGAATTGGTGACAACATGCATACACGTCATTTGGAAAACGTCTGCATACGTGACTTCTGATCATAAATTTAATTTTTTTTAAAAAAAAAATGAAAATGAATGCAATGTAAGTGTGTACATATAAGTAAATCTGTAAATGTATTTACAGTAATAAATAATAAATGCTCAGAGATTGCATGGATGCATTTGGGATTACAGCATTTAATTATTTTAATATGAAAACAAATTATGTTCATTATGTGTTGTAATCATGAATGAAACTATTTAAAGAAGTAAATCCAGGGAGGCGATTGCATTGATTTCATTTGAGATTTACTTCACTTGGTACTTTAGTCCTTTTGCCACTGACAAAATTGTATTTAAAGACAGCCCCCATACACTCAGCATCAAATTTCTCATTTATGTGTGAGCACTCTCCACTGAACCCATGCTCAAACCATAGTTTAGGAATGCACGTTTGTGATCAGTATGTGCAATCTAATTATTTGACCATATTCCCTCGCAAACATTGACTGTAAGTTTCTAAAAGGAGAAGTGTGGGAGAAAATCTGTGAAATCAAAGAATACATCGTACCATTTATAAAGCGTACCAAACCAAATAATGCTATCTAATCTAATCAAAATAAGGCCTTTGTTAGAATGTCTGACACTTGTAGTTGAGTAGGTATGTTGCTAAGCTTCACGACACCTTTCTCATCTTTCCCACTTATGAAATGGCGATCAATCTTAATACGCTTGGTTAGATCATGATGAACCGTGTTCTTGGCAATACTTATTGCAGCTTGGTTATCACATTTCAACTCCACTGTTTGATGACCTTCTAATTTCAGTTCCTTTAATAGTATTTGGAGCCATATCCCCTCACAAATGCCATTGGCTAAGGCACGATAATCGGCATCTGCACTGATTCTCGCCACTACTGATTTCTTTTTAGTTCTCCAAGTCACGAGGTTTCCCCATACAAATGTGCAATAACATGATGTGGAGTTTATGTCATTTGTTGAACCTGCCCAGTCTGCATCAGTGTATACTTGGATATTTCCTGAGGAGGCTTTGCAAGATAGTAATCCATTTCCAGATGATCCCTTCAGGTACCTTAGAACTCCATATACGGCATCCATGTGATTCTCAATCGGGTTGTTCATGAAATGACTGATAACGCTTACCACAAAGCCAATATCCCGTCAAGTGTGTGAGATATATTAGTTTCCCCGTCAATCTTTGATATCTTCCTTTATCAACGGGTAGACTATACTCTTTCATTTCAATTTTCACATTTGGATCCATAGGTGTGTCAACCGGCTTGCACCCCAACATTTCAGTTTCATTCAAGAGATCCAACGCATACTTTTTTTGAGAGATAGAGATTCCACAAGTTGATCTTGCCACTTTCATTCCCAGAAATGTTTCGAGTGTCCCAAATCTTTCATCTCGAATTCTTCAGAGATTAGCAATTTTATTCGGTCTCTTTTTTCTCCACGATTGCTAGTGAGCACAATATCATCCACATACATGATAATGACTATGATCTATTCTTCCTTAGAGTGCTTGACAAATAAAATATGGTCTGATTGGCACTAACTGTAACCATCTCCTTTCAGGACATTGCTGAATCTATGAAATCAAGCCCGAGGAGATTATTTCAAACTATAGATTGACTTCTTCAGTATGCACACCTTGTTGACAGTGGCTTCCGACTTAAATACTGGGGAAATATCCGTATAGATCTCTTCCAGTTTTCCATTCAGGAGTGCATTTTTTACTTCAAGTTGGTATAGAGGCCAATCAAGGTTTGTGGCAACTGATAAGAGTATACGAACAGTAGTGAGTCTGGATATAGGAGCAAATGTTTCTTGATAATCAATCACATATGCTTGCGTATACCTTTTGCTATTAGACATGCCTTGAATCGTTCAATGCTCCCATCAGCTTTATACTTGACTGTAAAGATTCACTTACATCCTAATGTTCTCTTTCCATATGGAAGTTAAGTGATTTGCCATGTATTATTTTTCCAAGGGCCCGTATTTTATCAAAGGCAACAGTCTTCTAGCTTGGATCTTGGAGAGCTTCAGAGATATTTGACAGAACTTGAACCTGATCCAAGTTAGATACAAGTGCTCGATATGCAGGTGATAATTTCTTAAGAGATACAAAGTTGCTTATATGGTGTTGGATGCATGATCTGATTTCTTTTCTTAATGCAATGGGCCTATCATCAATCCCGTTTTCATCAATTGTAAATGATGCAAAGTCAATTGTACCTTGGTCATTTTCCTTAAGATCTGGCTGCGAAGAAGAGTTATGACTACCAGATTGTGTCCAGTGTCATGATGATCTGTCAGTTGGAGTGGCCTTCTGCGAGAGTAGACATGATCAAAGAGTAGACATGATCAAAAGGTGGGATATGACTTTGAGGTTTGGAGTTGTCTTGTCGGTTGGTATGCATAGGATCGGATGAAGGATGGGCTTGAGAATCACTTGGTTCAAGATTTTGAGGTTAAAAAATGAGTTCAAGATTTTGAGGTTCATTCGATATCTGCTCCCCCTGAACCCAAGAAGCTGAATAAAAAGGTTTATTCTCAAGGAAGGTGACATCAATAGAGATATAAAATTTCATGTGACCAGAGAATATCATTTGTAGCCCTTCTGAGTTGGAGAGTAACCTAGAAAAAATGCACTTTTGGGAACGTGGATCTAACTTGCTTCGATTATGGGAATGAATGTGGACAAAAGTGGAGCAGCCAAGGACTTTGAGCGGAATATCGGTAAGTAAGTGTCCAGTTGGGTGCAACTTGAGGAGAGACTGGATCGGGGTTTTGAAATTGACGACGTGAGAGGGTATGCGATTGATCGAGAATGTAAGATTTAGTCAAAAAAATCGTAGAGCATTGGATATCATGATTAACATTGCTGACAAACTAAAATTGCAAGTGAGTTCAGGGACGAACAACTCATTGTGTAAAGATAAACAAGAAGATAAATTCACTGAGCCCGAGATTGTAGTGCAAGACCCATTAGCAATACATACTGATTTGGGCACTGAAAACAGGCGGTAAGAACTAAACAGTTCAAAAGTGCCTGTCATAGTGATCCGAGGCACCCGAATCGACAATCCAATACTGTGAGAAATCTGTTTGTGTAAGGAAAACAACAGGAATATCACCTCAAATTGTTGTGGTTTCAGTACCAATTATCGAAGTGGTGGAGGATGATGGCTGCTGGACAAAGAATTTCTGAAGCATATCAAGCTGCTCCTTGGTGAATGGTGGGCTTGGAGAAGGCTCCGATGCAGCAACATGTGCTTGACGCTCAAGAGCTGTCTTCCAATAAACAGGTTTACCATGTATCCTCCAATAGGTATCCAGATTATGGTTGGGCTTATTGAATTTTTTGCGCCAAAGAAGCCAGCCCCTTGTTTTCCCTTCGAAGGATATAAATATGGTGGTCCGCGAGCATCAGGAGCTGTAGGGCGTGAGTCGGAATTAGACAAATGTTGGCACTGAACTGCTAAGGCTGAATTCTCAGTCGGGGTAGGAGCATTCAGTGAAGGGGCCAACATCACCTTTCTGCGGCCTTCAACCTGCCTAACTTCAGAAAATGCAGCGCGGAGGCTTGGCAAAGATTTCGTCCTCAAAATCCATCCCCAGACAACATCCAAAGTGCTGTTGAGCCCGAGAAGGAATTTGAAAACTCGCTTCTTCCCGACAATGGCTCTGTAAATCTGCTAATCATCATGACATTTCCAGGCATGTAAATCAAACATGTCTAATTCTTGCCAGTAACGAGTTAGAGACGTGAAGCAGGTGGTGACAGATTTCTCCTCCTGTAGATCATGAAGGATAGATTCAATGGCAAAGATTTCTGACATGTTTTCTTTGCAGGAATAGGTCTCTCGTGCAGCATCCCAAATGTCTTTGGCAGTGCTATATGGGAGAAAATTTTCGCCAATGTCGGGGTTCATAGAATTAATCAACCACGACATAATCATGCTGTTTTCGGATCTCCATGCCCTGAATTTATGATCGTCGGAGTCCTAGCAGGTCGCCTTGCCCGTGAGATGGTCATCCTTACCGCGTCCGCAGATGAACAACAATATGGATTGTGACCATGGTAGAAAGTTACGGCTATTCAGTTTATGGCACGTGATAGAGAGAGGCGAAGCATTATCGCCCATGGTAGGAGTCGCAGTCGCAAAACCGGAATTTGCACAGGAGGAAGATGTCATACTGTACTTAGTGATCGGCGTGTGCTTACATCTGATACCATGTAAGTTTCTAAAAGGAAAAATATGGGAGAGAAGCATTTTTTAATTAAGAGTTTGATTTATTACATAGAGTTATCTGCTGTACTTTATTCAATCTGTGAAATCAAATACTATATTGTACAATTTATAACGCCTACCAAACCAATGAATGTTATCTAATCTAACCTAATCTATTTAAAATTTAAAAAATAAGGAATAAAGTACAGCAGATAACTCTATGTAATAAATCAAACTCTTAATTATCCAATGTTCAGTTATTCAACATTGACCAATATGGGTAGATGAATCATGTTGATTATTCCGTATTTTATGTCCATAACAGACCATTTGCTTGTATAAGGTTAGATAACGATTAGTTCCAAGAGGTAACACAAAGGTTTATAAGAAAAATATTAGGGCATATATGAATATTATAAGAATGAGATGCTGAAGAATAAAATCCTGAACTCTGGTCACACAAAAGACTTTGAACAATATACGATAATATGAAGAAGTATTTAGTGTTCTAAGTACCAGTTGATAGAAAAGGTATTGTAATTATAAAACAACTCATACAAATGACATAACTATGCACTTTAGCTAGCAGGCACTCTGCTTATCACCAGTGGCAGACACCGTCAACACATAATTTGGAGAAAAAATCCAACCCCTGGTTCAACGCATGGTCCAATTAAAAAAAACAATTAAAACTTGATGCCTTTCTGCTAAAAAAAATATGATTCAATACATACAATAAGCAAAATCCTTGTTTAAGGAAACTCATACCTAACTTCACTGCTTGAAGCGACGGCAGCAGTAATGGAACACACCACTGGAAATAGTAATTTCATAAGTACCCAACTATATTGTTCAGTTATTTTTAAAATTCATCATTTTAAAATTCCAGTTTCTTGAAAATAGTAGGATTCAAAAATCAAGAAGATTCTCATTTTTCAGTGAAAAACAAATTCAAGGTTAATTAGGATGAATGGTCAAGTCAATACCAGTTTAAATTGCACGAAAACTGCATTTGTAGTTAGTTAAGGTTAGATGAAATTCTCTGGACTCTTCCAGAAGCATGGAATCACCTTAAAGAAAATTCAAGGCTGAATCCAATGTTATTCCATGGATAGTATAGGACGGAAATATTGATACCAAAGTATTCCATGTAAACGAAAATATGTTTATGTAATGTACTCCTCTTTGCATAGACTTGTAAGCAGGATACTGAGGCTACACATTTCAGAAGTAAAACGTTTCTCTAAGTTTGCATAAGACATAAAATAATACACAGTCAAGTACATTTGGATTGTCTCATGTTTTCGGTCGCAATCCATCTTCAAAATAATTATGAAAAATCATAACTAAGAAAGACTAGGTAATTTGCTACATCATATCCACAACCCCTGATTACACCCATCCATTGCATGAAATTCTCTATACTATATCAATATTTCTAGTAACAGAACACTTAATTTGAAAGGCAGACCAGCAGGCAGCAGTCCAGCACCGAACAAAACCGTTTTCCTCCACGCACACACACGATCAATATATTTATCGATTTCATGATTTAAATTATATTCCAAACTATTTTGTCCAACACAACTCATACGATTAAAGAAAACCTCATCTCATCACACTTTACAGAGATCCTGTCACGATAATGAAATATGGGATGGAATTTGCAGTACCACGATACAAAATAATAAATACGAACAAAGTAACAGAAAATAAACAAATGGGTCTCCATGAAAACAATTGAAGAGGGCATCATCCATACCTAATGATTGAGAAGGAGAGAAAGTGGAACCGCTTGTAGTAATATCGCGGCACTCGAAGTTATGCCATAACAATTTCGCCATGCTACTGGGAACGAATGCTGCAAAAGGGTAAATTTAAGGTGTGGATAACAGCTGCACTGAAAGCTAATGAAACCGAAACAGATGAAGGAAAGAAGAGAAGACGACGCCGAAGGATAGGAAGATATGACTATTTTCACTTTCACGGGCCATAATGAGGCTCCACGCAGTGTGGCATAGGAGCAGCAGAGACATGACATCATATTTCCGATCAATGAGCTGCAGCATCTGATCTTGATTTACTCTAAACGACCATTAGATTTTGCTGTTTTAATATGAAAACATAATATGTACTACCTACTTGGCACACGAGGTGCATGCGTATACAATTTTTTTTATAATTAATTATAAAAAAAATAAAATTTGACAAATCTTCGAAGGACTAAAGTGCTATTTGAATAGTTATAATTTAAAACAAAAATAAAAAAAATGTTTTTTGAGATTTAAAAAAATAAAAACAAATATATAATTTTGTTATAAAATAAGGGTAAAATTGGGAAATCAAAAAACTTAACAACTTCTTTATCTCTATTAGAGAGATTCTTATAAGAGATGCGTTTCACAAAATACGATCCTGTGAGATCGTCTCACACAATTTTTTCATGTGTATATGTGTTCATATATACATTGATTTTTGCACGCCTTAAAATTAGAAAACAAAGAACACAAACATAGAGAGGAAAAGTTTTGTTGTTATTTACAATATTCATGAATTAAATATTTATTTTGCTTCAAGTTATCTATTTGAAAATTAGTAATATTTTTTTATCATTTATTATATACACGGTTAATTCATGATTTATTTTTTACAGTCTATTGAAAAGAACTACTACTTCAAAATATAAATATTAGAAAGAAATAAAATAAAATTATAAATGATGGATTATTATAATTGATTTGAATAATAAATATTAATATTTACTCTTTTAGAATAGATGGGAAAGTTTAATAATCGAGTATTTTAAAGAGTATGTCTTCTGTGAGACGGTCTCATGGATCTTTATCTATGAGACGGGTCAACCCTACTGATATTTACAATAAAAAATAATACTCTTAGAATAAAAAATAATATTTTTTATGGATTACCTAAATAAGATATCCAGTCTCATGAAATTGATCCTGTGAGATCGTCTCACAAGAGTTTTTTTGTATTTTAAATAAAGCAAAAAAGACTTTACCAAGTGCAACATAACGGTTTTTAACAATATGTGTGTATGAATAAAAATTGATTTGGATTTGGGATTGGATTTTGACTTGAAATTGAGATCTAACGATTTAAAATCCAATTTTTATGTTTGGTATAAAAGTTAAATATGATTTAAGAACTGAATTTTGATAGTTAAAAATAATATTATTTGACATAAAAAATCATACATCACCCATTTTTAAAAGCTTGCATAATTATATTTTTGTAAATATTGATGTACTGTCTATCATGTTATAAAAAGAAAAAACTATAATAAAAATAACAAAAAAATCATATCATTATTAATTAATTTTTAAAAAAAAATCGAAATAAAAACATTCACGAGGGGTTTTGATCAAAATTTAATAAATTAAACTTTTAAAATAAAAAATAATGGAGTTTTTATTAGTTATATGACTTTTTAAGTATAAAATATTTTTATTTGATTTTTATATAAATTTATCAAAATATTATATATGCAAACTATAATAAAACGTGTGAATTATAATACATAATTTTAAGAATATCATATTTTATTAAGTTTAAAAAAATAATATAAAATTTATTTGAGTTAGATATAAAAATTTAATATTTAAAATGATTTTTATGTTGTCCATATCCCATGAAATATCTTTTATTTGGCAAGCATTTCATTTAGTTTAAAAAAATCCCATCGAATATCAATCAAGTTTTGAAATATCATGTTTCTTAACACTTAACCTTGTGTTAACTATTGAAGTGAAGTTAAAATTAATTCATAATCTTTTGACTTATAATTAAATAATATATTGAATAAAAATTTTAAATTTGAAATAAAATAATATTTTTTATTGATCGAATAAATTATTTGTGTAATGCCCGAGATTTTAATTACTGTAATCTGAGATTAATCTAAGATGATTTCTGGGTTAATTAAGGTAAATATGGACGGTATGGATTAGACTGGGAAAGCCGCAAAATATGCGCGAGGTGATAGGTAGCACAAGTAAGAACTCCGGAGAGTTCGGCGCACATGCGCGGCAGAAGGCGCGCATATGCGCGGGTGGTGGAATGCACGAGATAGTAGGTCTCGCGCATATATCGCGCATATGCGCGAGCAGTCCAGCAGCTGATTTCCGGATAGAACTTCCCGCGCATATGCGCGCGGCATGCAAAACAAGAACAAGCCACTTGCCATAACCTGGCAACGTGTGTGTATATATATATATATATATATATATATATATATATATATATATAAGAAATAAGTTTGCATTTCAGAAGAAGGAAAAAGAAATAGGAGTCGAGAAAAGTTTCTGTAAATGCGTTGAAAATCCTTACGCCTTTTGTGAAAGATCCGCCGGTCAGAATTCCAATCCGAATACAGTACTGTGTTCTTATCGACACAAGCTACAATTGGACGTAAGTTTTGTTACGTTTTGACATGCTTTGAAATTATGGCATTATTAGAATTGAATAGGATTCATATATAGTGTTCTTGCGACATCAGACATTGTATAATCGAAATCGGATCGAAGAACAGATACCGTATGAAATTGTTATGATTTTCGGAGTCGATTTGATTAAGAATCGATATCAGATTTGTATTATCGTTGAGATTATGATTTGTATCGATACTGATTATGAGTTCTGGTACTATATCTGTGATGTTGGGACTGACGGGGTTATCGAGATTGTATTATTATGCCGTCGAAACATCCGTAAATTGATATTGAGCAGATTCGGTATTGGTTGAGATTGTATTGTGGTACCATATGTCGATTGGCATTGATTATATTATGTTTTGATTTGAGTATTGATCAGAACAGGTTTTGAACTGAGTTATATACTGAAATTTTATTTATTCGATTGTCATTATCAGATGGGATATGGACAGACTTGAATTCGGGACTTCGTCTTCGTCAGACCGAGAAGATAAAGGTATAAATTAATGTTGAGTTGGGATTGCACAACTCGAGTGAGGTTTGGACTTGAGTTTCCCTAAATCACATACTATTTGTTATTATTTGCATTGACTTGATTTGATATGTTTGTTCTATGGATTTATAGAGAGCATGTGTTAAACGATTCTCGACGAGTAATCTTGGGACAGAAGTGCCTGATAGTGGCGGGATCGCCACGGGCACATTGCACGATGTCACAAGATAGTATAGGAATCTTGGGACAGATGTGCCTGATAGTGGTGGGATCGTCACGGGCACATTGCACGATGTCACAAGATAGTATAGGAATCTTGGGACATATGTGCCTGATAGTGGTGGGATCGCCACGGGCACATTGCACGATGTCACAAGATAGGATATTGGTGATAGGGCCACAGTCCATGACGGTTAGGTCAGGACTCTGGATATTTGGTTATATCGACGTAGATAGAACTGGAGTCTTTTCTATTACTGTTGGTCGATATAGGAATACCCACATCTGGAAACCGGGATCCCTAGACGAGGATTGAGTCTAGTCTGAGTCGTGGAGTCACGAGTACGATTGACAGTTTATATTGATTCATGTCGATTTATGTTCCTGATGATGATATATGTTTACAATATGATTTATTCTTAATATGGATTTATAATCTGATTTGGATACATGTTATGAATGTCGGTTATATGTGTTTATATTGATTATATTATTGCATGTATACATGATTTATACTGAGAATGTAATTATCACCGGAGTTATCCGGCTATTGTCTTGTTTGTATGTGTGCATGGCAACAGGTGAGATAGGATCAGGGTCATGAAGAGAACGAGGCTGGACTAGATAGCGTGGAGATCCGGACTCCAAAGCAACTTAGAATTCAGCACTAATATATAGTTGAACCTAGTTGAGTTCTTGTAGATAATACAAAATTTGTATGTTTATGTTTAATATGTAATTTGAAGTAACTAACATTATGTTTCCGCTTTGTATTTTAAAAAAAAAAAATTAAACCCTGTTTATAATGATTGATTGATTCATTCCTAAGAATGATTAAAATTGGAATTAGCGTCCGAGTCCCTACAATTTGTCTCTCATAAAATTAACCCGAAACAATCTAACAAAAGTTTTCGTGTTAATTTTAATACTATCCTGGCCCCAACCCCAACAGAGAGAGACCTTTTTAGTTTTAAATAAAGCTATAATGATGTTTTTCAAGAATGTCCATCGCTTTTGGAGGAATTTTTCTTATTTCAAGAAATGGTGGAGAGATTTTTTACGCTGCCAGCCACTCTTAACAATTTCAGCGGTTGGTCTTGGAAACTAAATATTAGCGAGTTCGACTACAGCGAGAGATGAGCGGAATAATTTGAATGTATGTAACTTACAATTTCCTTCCTTGTAGAGTAAACAAAACGTAACCCGCCCATGTAAATAGATCAACAAGGCTTGAAGTTTCACCCGCTAGAGATCGTCAGCTGTCTCCACACCAATGTACGGGAGCAACATAAAGTTGACACCGACTCAGGGTGGAAATAAAGTACAGTAGAAAATGAAGGTAATGTTGCTGCAAGATTAAGTTTCGCCTCTGCCAAATGACCATTTTTGTGCTTTGGACCTCCAATCATGCAAAGTTTCAGCTCAACTATCAAGTGCACCAAGGGCTTTCATGTCCTCTAAGAATGCGGTATATGAGTCATCAATACTTTGGGGCTTTGTTGCGGAAGAGGATGTAATGGATTCTTGTTTTTTCGCGGGTGATGCTATAGACCGGTTTGTGGGTAAAACAGCTGATGATTTCGACTTCGGTTTTGGGAGTGCAGACTCTCTCCTCACACGTACAGAGGCAGGAACCTGAAAAAAAAGAGAGAAAAACTTTTAACAAAAAAAGAGCATTGCATGGTTCACAAAGGCAAGATAGGGGAAGAAGCAGTAATCCTCCCACTAGATCATAAAATTTCAAATTTTCGTATATAATATTTTCCCCGAAGTAGAAGTTCTACTCTCCTCCCTCAAGAACACAAGTAAAGATCATTCAAAATTCTTGGGTGCTGTACACATGGCTAGAGATTCTCTATCCCCAATTTTTATGAGCAACGCATATTGGCATTGGACTTCACGCTAATGAATACAAAAACGCTCCACTTTTGTGCATACCCATTTACTCAAAACTCGTCGGTTCACAATTATCCTCAATACTTAATACTGATTACTAAACTGTGAGGACACATTATTCTTATTTGACCTTTTTAAGGAATGCAATATATTTATTTAACTAACAGTGAATCGAAGACAAACTTAAAACACAGAAACGTGAAAGCCCTCTGTGCCTATTAATTTTTACCCCATCACCTGAATATCAATACAGTTAGAGCACGGGTCTGAATTCCATTTTCCTTTAACACAAACCACTCTGTGCTAAAAATTAGTGAGATTCAGATTCAGAACTCAATCTTAATCCTCAAGAAACCAGCTTTGCACATTATTTTAAAGCAATCTATTATAATCATTAGTATCGGTTACTATATGGTACATTTAATTAATCTCTTGCAACCAACAAATACTTTACACTACCAGGAACACTTTAAGTGAAACTGGTACACGATGGGTGGGGGTTGGGGAGTAAGGTAGATTGATTGCATAACGATTGATAACATAATGTGTAAAATTCAGCAACGATTGAGGTCTCTCCAACATTTACTAACCAGGAGTAGACCGAGTGTGAAACCAATTTGATCTATTATTGAGATGCACATATATCATCATTCATGAATCTTGCACCAGCACCAGCACCAGCACCATATTCAAAACTATTTTGAATTGGTAATAGGCAAGGAAAAATTAGTAGAGAAACTCACCATAGCTGTAAGCTCGGGGGTATGCTGTGCCAGAGGCTTCTTTACAACAGTTGAAGCAGCAGATTTAACATAAGATGGCTTCTGAGGAGCAGACATTCTAGCAATAAAACCATCTTGTGCAATGGGAGGTGGGCCAGGTGGAAGTGGGGGTTGCATCATTAGTGGAGGACCAGTAGGAGGTCCAAAAGGTGGCATCGGTAACAGTGGCACCATGACTCCAGGTGGAACAGGTTGTCCGGCCATTCCAGGAGTGGACAGAGGAGGGCGCATATCATTTGGAGGCGGAGGTGGTGGAAAGCGCAAAATTCCTGAAGGTGGTACATCTGGCTGTGGCTGCAAATTTAGGTGCATGGGAGCTCCAGACACTAGTGGTTGTTGCCTTATTGATGGTGGTGGAGGAACCATATTTAGAAAATCTTTGCCCTCGGAACTAGCTTTTATCACAGATTCAGAATACGAGCTTTCCGGTTGATTATTTCCAGACTTCGAAGACAGCCCTGGTAGTGGAGGAGCTGGAGGAAGAACAGTAGGCATCTGAGAGAACCAGAACAAGATAATCATCAACTAAGAAAATTATTTCACAACTCAAGTAATCCACCAATTTTTTTAGATTAAGGCTACGTTTGGCATGGATTAAAAAAGGAATTGGATTTCAAATGAATTTATAATAAATTCCATTTCGGATTTCGTCTAAAACTTTAAATATTATTTAAAAATTACACATGATTAGAAATAAACATTATATGATATTAAAATGGTATCATTTTATGTACGGTATTTTAAATTTCATAGTAAAACACAACTATTACATTATAACAAAAAAATTAACATTAATTTACGTAACTGTGTCTAACAATTTTTAGATATAAATAGATCAATTTAGAATATGATAATTATACGAACGGTGGTATGATATATATTAATATAATCTCATGTAAACAGTAAACTGTATCCATAATAAATAATCATTTACACATCCATAAATATAGATTTAAGAAAATAAAACCAAATCATTCAAAATAATTTGAAAAAAGAATTGATTAATATGAATCAACATGTGGTAAAAAGAAAATATAAAAGGCTCTTGATATTCATGCAGGGGTCATTATTTACCAATGCATATAAGAAAATCACTTCAGAAAATAAGAAGAAATATCATGTTGTTGACTGTTTATTTTTTTTATAAAACAACTTAATCAGGGTGACTTTGAGAAAAAAAATACCAGAATTTGATATATTGAGTCTTTTATTATTAATACAGTAGAATAAGCTTTAAACGAAAAAGGTAACATACAGAAATCTCGGGATATGAAAATATGTTGAATGTGCTATGAAATAATTTTCACGAAAATAGATAATAACGTCTGCATGAATTGACAGTATCTATTTTGATGGGAAAAAATGATATTTTATACGATTGAAGAGTAGACAAAGAGTTTAAAGTGAATTAAGTTAGAAGTATACCTGATTTGAATTCATGGTGGTTGAATCATCTGATTTTGCCGGCTTCTCACTACCAAAAGTACCAGGAGGAGGTGGTTGAAAAGATTGGTGAATAGGTGGGGGAGGAGGAAGAGGAGGACGAACAGCAAGCAGTTCTTTTGGAGGTGGTCCGGGTGGAGGAGGAGGAGGCAAAGGCGGTGGAGGCAATATTGTGGTAACATCTACATTTGCATGCTTTGGAGGCATAGGGGGTGGCGGTGGCAAAGGCAAACCCGCAGGAACAACAGAATCATCTCCAGAATCTAAATTAGAAATGGGCAAAGGGGGAGGTGGAGGTGGAAAAGGCGGGACTGATAACAGAGCATCCTCTGACTCGGGATTTGATGAAGATGTGATATTACTTGCTGAAGCTTCTGGTAAAGGGATCCTGGGTCCTGCAGTTCAAAATAAACATAAGAATCTAACATGTAGAGATTATGGATGAGGTCGCTAGTAGGGAAGAAGAAATATGTTGTGGTACCAAAGAAAAAAATAACAATTAACATACACCTGGATGACATGAACATTGAGTAATATAAAGTAGAAGAACAAAGAATACCTATGGATGACTTGAACATTGGTGGTTTTCCAGGTGGAGGAGCTCCAGAAGGATTTAGAGTTGGGTGATAATACACAGAGTCCTGCGTCAATAAATCTATTTGTGTGGGGTCACAGATCAACAAAAAAGTTTGTAAACCAGGGAAAACTACGATAACTTACTTCAGGTCTAGGATGATTGACTCTTTCTTCCTCTTCTGTAGTCCGCCTTCTAACAGGCCCCAAATGGCTAGAAAAGAGTAGCATAACAGAACTTTGAACTAAGAATTGATATGAATATCCATATGTAAAATAAAAGAATAGTTTTATGAGTAAGACAAGGGAAAACTGACCTGAACATAACAGTTGCTTCACCTTTTTCCTTTGATTTATCTTCGTATTCCTGGTCAACAAAAGGGAAATTATACTATTAATGTCACTTTATACTGTCCTCTAGCTTTATACACAATATACAAATTTTGAAACACAAGAGATATCACTAATGTCCTCTAACTTGATATATAGTATAGATAGATTATTGCACAAAATTTATGCAAAACTCTTAACAAGAATGTATATAATTGAGCAGCAAGAGTAATTTTTCTAGCGAAGCAAGCTAAAATGCCCACAGATATCATAATGGCAGATATGTTTCCAGCGAAAAAAGTTTTCCATAAACGTGTAGGCAAAAAAATGTTCGAGTGTTTGATATTGCATTACATTCTAGCAAGTGAAATATGTGCATGCAGTCATCGCTGAATCAACACCTTGGTATTACTTGGCACATCTTGAGCAGTAAGGTTGGCTGTGTTTTCATGATGAGTAATACAACTTGAAGTTCCAATATAATCTATTTTTCTAAAATCATCAATTGTGGAAAACATGAAACACAAATTCATTGTTTATAATGCTGCAGAATAGATTAATCTCGGAGACTATAATCCTACACGATCGAATTTCTTCCAATGTGCATACAGTTTAGCAATCACCTTTCTCTTCTTGATCACAAGATTCAGTGTATCCTCAAGTTGCCGCTTTTTGTGCTTTCTAGCTTTGTCCAAGGCTCCATCTGCTTCTGCAGAATCAATAGAACACAGATCAGGAGACCATATAAAATCAGATTTTTCTCTTAGGGAAAAACAAAAATTCTAATAGTCTAGAGCATCTCTCTCTTCCCTTTCCTTTCTTTCCTCCAACCCTCTCTCCGTCATCACTCAAACTGATCATGTGTGATACACAGTGATACAAACAAAGTATGCAGAATGTAGACCTATTCCTGGACCAAACATAGAAGTGACAAGTGTTTCATTTAACTAAAACCATGGTTTGAACTCTTCAACTGCAGGACCTAGAAGCAGCAACAACCATATCTTCAGCACACTAGCACTAGCATGTGAACAGACCATTATAATGACAACCACCAGTTCAACAGTATGTCTCAAGAAATTGTGTTCTTATAGAAGAAATAAATGACAAAAAAGGGAAAACAAAAAAGAAATTTAGGCAAAAGAAGATGATATAATTATACTTGCAAAAGAACTGGGCAATCACATCTTCTACCACAAAAATTTCACTGGCTGGTAATTAGTCTAATTATAAATTTTATGGAGATGCCATCACGCTGATTCTAAAATCACGTACACCTGAGTTAACTAGTGCTACAAAAAATTGTGAATAAGGAGGCAGAGTATAGCTTGTTGCTTTAATAGAATCTTTTCCAATAAGATTTACCCAGCTGAAAGACCACTTTTCTCGTGCAACAACAGTGGATTATGCCACAACTTGGCATACTGTGATAGCTAAAGTTACATAGTTAATTATGTGACAGAGTGTAGTACTATACAAAAGCAAAACCTCATGACTTACTCATCGCTTCCAGCTTTTGAATTTGATCTCTCAGCGACTCGGGATCCTTCTTCAAGATTCCAACTTCTCGCACCTTCTTCCGTTCCTTTTTATTCTGTATAACAACGTTCTCATCAACTTCAGTCAGTTGACAGTGCCCAATGAAGATTCATATTAACTACAGTTCGTAAAATCCACCATGGGAGTATCAAGGGAAGTGAAAAGGCAGGCAATCTCCGCGAATAAAAAATTATTAAAATCCTAGTATTTTTTTTTTTTTGAAAAGTAAACGATCACGATAAACTATAATCTTGATTAACAAGAGCTAACCATGGGTCCATAACCAAAAAAAATGAACCACTTCTAAACCATCAATTACAAAAATTTCCTTAAAAAACGAATAATTCTAACTCAATATGCTCGTGCCTAAATTTTCTTACTCAGGTACCCATCAATTCAGCTTCGAAAAATTCCAATTAAGGCCAATTTCGAAATTTAAATAAACAAAAAACTTAACTGAGCAAAAACTAGAATCCTGAAGGAAAAAAAACAGAGAAATAGGGGGCAAAAAAAAAAACCCAACTTATTCCCAATAAATAAGTATGTAAATGAAAGGTAAAAAAACAAAATCACAGCGCGAGATAACCCACCCGCTTCAATTCCTTTTTACGAATCTCTTTCCGATAGGCATCGGTCGGATTCATAGTTTTTCCACCCTTCGTTGTCTTCACCATTGCGACGCTTGTTCGCTGATTGCTTTAATTATCCTTTCTCCACTTGTTTTCCTTTGGTTTCTGGTCTCAGGCGACGTAGTATCCGGCCGAGGCTGGGGAAAGAGGGAAAATGAGTATTTGGCGAGCTGTAAGCGGCGGTTTCGGGTTTTGTTTGTTGAGCTGGTTTCGGGTATCCAAGTTACCATTTGGGGTGGATCCAAACCGTCCAATGGCCCATTTTTTAAAGGCTCCACTCAACTTGGATTTGTTGGACCATCAAGGAAAAAGGGTAAATTGTTTTTAAATATTCAATTTCAAAATTTGGCTTTGGGGTTGAAAGAGATTATTTATTCGCACTCTCATGATCCACCAGAGAACTTTTCTACACTCTCTGCCCCACAAATCTTCTCCGATGTAAAAATTAGGTACAAACAACTATTTCATATATGAATAAAAAAACATGTGTGTTCAGTGTATAAAAATATTTGACCAATATATGTTTTACATTTCATCTTTTTAGAACTAAAGTGTAAATAGTTGATATAATATTTTTGTACCTAAGTTTCTTAAATTAGTATTCAAACATGTATTATAATAAGTGTTGATATTAATAAAATTATTTCAATTTAATACTCAATATCTTATTTTATGTCCCAGATCCGAAAAATTTAGGTACTCAAATTTCATATATTAATAATATATTTCAAATGTTTTGCATTGATTTTCATCAGTGAAATGACACGTGGACGCAGAGAGTGCATAAAAAAACTGTGAAACATATATTGCATAAATATATTTTATCTGAAAGTTTGGATCTGATGATTTAAAAATACTTTATCCCTGCAAAAAACATGCGGGTGATCTTTAATTTATTCAAGAAAATATTGATAAAAATAATATTCCATTCATCATCTTACTCGTGCTACTTTTAATAGATATCTGATTGAAATACTTGTAACAAAGAGCTCCATCTCTCCCTTCCGAAATCATCTCTTTTTCGAGTTTTCTCTTGTCTTATAGCATTTGAGTGCTTAGTTATATAATATTTGTGATGTGTTTGTTCTCCTGTATTAAGAGAGTGTTCTCTTTGAAAATACAGTGAGTGGTTGTACACCGTAAAATATTATAGTGAAATTATTTTCATCTTGCCCGTGGTTTTTACCCTAATAATTTTTAGGGATTTTCAATGTAAATCCCAGTGTCCAGATTATTTTTTATTTTCATATTTATTATCTCGCATTACCGTACGTGCAGGGGCGGACCCAGGATTCAAAATTACCTGGGGCTGGCTCCGTCCCATATGGTATTTAATAAAATAAATAATTAAATAAAAAATTTAAAATAAAAAAAATGTAAACATTGACTTCATGAAAACATAGAACAAGAGTATTTAATATTTAATACCTTCAAAAATATGGAGCTAAAACACTACTGAAGTTGTGCTATTCGATTCTTTTTAGAATAAAACTCATTAATTATTAAATCGTTATCAATTTTTTCAACCAAATCTCGTTCAATGTAGATTATCATAGAATCTTCGAAAAGCTTTGCTTCCATTTTGTTACGAAGAGCTGTTTTAACAAGTTTCATTGCTGAAATTGCTTGTTCCGTTGTTAATCCAATAAACCTCGAACAATTATAATTATTCCAAAACAATTGCGAAGTTAACATTTGACAATCTTAAGGCATAATATATTTAAATATAAAATTTTTACAGCCTTATAAGTTCGAAAATCCTATTTACATAATTCTGAATTTTTCAAAAATGACTACAAAATTCCATAAATTCGCATTGATATTTTCCATAGCATCTAAACATCCAAATAATTAATAATCAACATTAAAAATCGTCAATCTCCAATATAAAATTTGGAAATTCAAAATAATGCTCAAATAAATTCAAAAAAATTATAAATACATCAATCGGCTCAAATATAGTACTTACAATCAACAATTTAATATATATCAATTATCGAAATTCAAAAAAACCAAAATACCCAAATTTCGAAACTACTAAAATCTGAAATTACCTTTAAAATTCGAAATATAACTAAGAACAACAAGAACGAACTAACAGTAAGATTTCCTCATGATTTTCGGTGAAAACGGCGACCGATTAGCTACGGCTGATTTTAAGACGACAAAGAAACTTCGAAATTTTGGTATTAAAAGAAAGCTTATGCCATGAGTTTTCCGAATCTACAATCGATTTTGAAAAATAGGCGATCGATGCTGAAGTTACGACCATTTGAAGTAATGAAAATTATGATAGTTTGAGAGAAAATAATAGAGATGAGGTATGAGACAAAGTGAAAAATGAGAAAAATAGATTGGATTTTGAGGCTAATCAATAAATTTTTTAAAATAAACCATATTTAATTTTTTTTTAAATTAGGTGGGGCTAGAGCCCAACCCAGCCCCTAATATACCTCCGCCCCTGCATACGTGAGACCAACAATCTTTGGTCCGATGGGTTAGCATGCATGAGTGAACTTTATGAGTTAGTATGAACCGTAAAAAATAAGTAAACTTTATATTGATATAATTATTGCTATATAATTATATGCTTATTAGAACAAATAAACATTGCCTAAATTCACATATTTTTACAAGCCTTTCGAAATCTTATTGCTTTTTTCCTACTGTCAGACAATTAATGCATTACGAACTATATCCAACAAATTTGATTGATAAAGTGATTTCGCTAGGCTTATGATAAAATAAGCTTTTGAATAAATAAAGCTTTTTATATTATTCAGACAACGTTGTCTCATAGACTGCGTGGCTGCAGTTTACTCGAACCGAAATAATATATACAAATCATGTCTCACATACTCTGTTCGACAGTAGAAAAAAAAAAACAAAAAATACTAATACGAGCGACTTTTTACTTGATAGATGTTTATATTCACGTTTATTTAATATTTTGACGACATTATTTGATTATATATATTTGTATCATTTAATGTTTTGACTCAAGCTCTACAAAAAGTCAAAAATTTATGTGAGACGGTGTGAGCAGATATCTTATTTAGGTCCTATAAGGAAAATTATTACTTTTTATTGTGAATATCGGTAGGGTTGATTGGTCTCACAGATAAAGATTCGTGAAATCGTCTCACAAAAGACTTACTCTACATAAAATACTTAAGGCAAATCCAAATACTGTAATAAGCACACCTTGTATAAGGTTACTCAGTACGAAGGAAAAGATAGCTTAACTATTCAGGGAAGCGTCCGTATGATCGCAAGCAATCGGATAATCACCAAATATTGGGTTTTGTAAATAAATAATACAAAAATTTATTATATATTATTTGATCTATTACTCAATGAATATAAAAACCAATTATATTTGTCCAAAATATTTAAAAATTATTTTTTATAAGAAAACTCAAAGGGCCTGTTTTGAAATCGCGATACCTTGGAAACTGAAATAAACTGGCAAAGTTGGAGTTTTCAATTTTCAAACCTTACTTGTATAACAAAAATGATTTACTTTTTACTTTTTATTATGGTAGATTTTAATATATATTTTTGTATTTTTTAGATAAAAAAACCCACCAAATATTACATATTAAAAAAATATATTCAGAAAATTCATAAAATAATATGACATCTCCAATACCCTTTTCTTGGAATATTTACACCAATAAATCCGTACGGTCAAAATCCAGTAAATTTTTCTTGATATAACTTTTATCATTTAGTGAAGTGATGGTTGGATTATAATATAAATTCTTAATTTATTCTCAAATTAAAATTCACCGACTCTATAATTTTGTTTTTCAAAAGAAAAAATGGAAAGACTATTTATAAATATAGATAAAAGTTTTCTGAAATCTCAATGTTTATTATTGGATAATGTCCCATTATAAATATTCTAAAAAATCAACTTATTAACGTTATTAATTATCGGAAAGTACTAGAAAAATGTTTATATGTAATAGTTAATATGATATAATAGATTTTTTGAAATTAAATAAAATATTTAATTTTAATAAAATAACATCGTTTCTCTCATGTTGATCCAATGACATATAATGTCTAATTTTTTTTTCTATAAACTTATATGTTGAACAATGTGAAAAAAATCGAATAACGGAATAAATGAGTTTTTTACTTTAACTTTGGGATTTGATGTGCTAATTCGTAATAATATGCAAATCACGCTGAACATTTAAACATACTGAACAGTCCCATATGACACACTCAAAATAATGCAACTAAAACAAAAAAATATCGACTCTCGAGCTCTTGATAAACGCTCGTCCCGATAAAAAAATTAATTATATTTTGACAAAAATTTGTGTGAGACGGTCTCACGGGTCGCATTTTGTGAGACGTATATCTTATTTGTGTCATCCATGAAAAAATATTATTTTTTATGCTAAGAGTATTACTTTTTATTGTAAATATCGGTAGAATTGACACGTCTTATAGATAAAAATTCGTGAAACCGTCTCACAATAGATCTAGTATTTATTTTATCATGCAATCCATTCATTGGCCCAACCGAATAAATATGGGTTTTGACATAAGGGGACATGGTTGTAAGATTGGAGGAAAGGAATATCAAAGATATAGAAAGTGAGTGTGCTCAATTCACGAGGTTTCAGCTCGGTCTCTCGTCTCTCGCTCACGACACAGGTCAGCACTTTTTCTCTCTCTACATTTTTCAAAAATCTCCATGTTTATTGCTTCGAATCAGTTTCACAGAGATTACATTGGCTTTCAATGTTTTTTCGAATAAACCGTTTTAGATCTTTCTGATTGTTGTGATGAAAAAAAGAAAATATCAGTAGCGACATTGCGTAGATTTCTTTTTTGTATTTTAGATCTGAGCTCGTTTTTGTAGATTTTACTGCAACCAATACATCTGATAATTTTATTCTGCTAAAGAAAACAGTTGATTTGGTTGTGAGGTTCTTGGTTTTGTTTATAATTTTGATCTAATTAAAATTATCTTGTGATTTTAGCAGGATTTTTTTTGGGATAATTTGAACCAAACCTAGAATGGGTCGAGGAGTTAGCAGTGGTGGAGGTCAGAGTTCTTTAGGGTACCTTTTTGGAGATGGTGGAGCCCCTGCCCCAAAATCTACCACAAACATCGTGGAAGCTCCTCCTCGGAATCAGGCTCCAGTGGCTGCTCAGGCGATACCAGAGAAGGTTCCTTCTGTTTCTGATAAGCAAATTCCAGCTGGCATCCATGGAAGCCAAACGAACAACTATCTCCGAGCCGATGGCCAAAACACTGGCAACTTCCTCACAGTATGCTTATAATCCGATATCCCGATTGTTATTGTTATGCATTGGTTTTTTACTTAGTCGCGCCGCATGCATGTTTAGTGGGAAAAATGACTCGACAAATTCGTACTTATTAGTGTTACTTCCCAGAGTTGAACAAGATGTAGGCACGCCACATGTGATTCCAGGACTATAAAAGTTAACCAGTAAAATCATCCTATTAAACCTTTTTTATATGCAATAGCACACAAATAAAGAACCAAGGAAAAATCATACTCGAATCGGATCTTTATTCTTTTCTCTTTGATTATTTCTCTTTGATAATTTACACTTTTGAATCGTGATTTTTTTTCCTCTCACTGCAATTTCTAGACACTATTTCAATGCTACTGTCATACCATGAAAATTGACAGGATTTTTGTCAAAACTCATATGAATATGCTAACCATCTTCATTGAATCCATTATATGCTATTAATACTATATATCTAAAATCATTAGGCTTGCATAATATGCTTTATTTTTCCCTGTCCGCTGAAAGTTGTCTCCCCCAATATTTTGCTCTTTCATAAATCTCTTGTTTGGTTATGAAAAACTCTCTTCTTATTCCATCCTCTTTGTACATACTGGTGTTTGCTCTTTAGGATTTAATTGTGTAGATTGTGTCACCATCTCGCTACTCTACTGATCTGGTTAGATTGTTGAAATTCATAATAATTTTTTAACTTTTCTGGTAACAGGACCGACCATCTACTAAAGTCCAGGCTGCCCCAGGTGGTGGATCTTCCCTTGGATACCTTTTTGGAGACGGCTCCAAATAATGCCTTTGTCTCAGCACATTCGAAGTTGAGTTTGTGATTTAGTGTTCGTCTCGTCGTCTCGTTTGATTCGAGTCATTGTCAGTATGTTCATCTTAAATTTCATATCTGACACTGTGAATCGTTATGTAACCTAACTTTGTTGTCCTAAATAGAGGTTGTTCGTGAGCATTTCCTTGCTTCATGGACAGCTGTTTCTTTATTAAAGTTCTTGTCCTTGTTTGTGCCAACTAAAATGTGTGAGTGGTGATATGATTGAATTTCATTACATGCTATTGTTGCTCGTGGATGTCGTTAATAAGGTAGACAAAAATTTGAATGCGCCTCTATACTTAGGACTACTTCAATTAAATTAGTAAATTGTTTTTCATTATAGCTACACATATTTCGGGTGAACTGCCTTCAGGATCTAGTAGTTGTTTAATTTTAATTGAAAAGTTGACATGATATACTTTTCGAATGGAAACCACATTTTATGTACATATAATGTATTTGTATGATAGAATTGCACAAGTTGTTGTATTGTACCCATTTCCTTCGTACACTGATGTGCACCTCATCCGGAAGCCACATAAAATTAACTGTTAATCAAAATCTTTAAAGAAAAAAAAGGTATACGTTTGTGTTTCAAATCTTCACTAAATAGGTGAAGAAGCTATGTTTCTAGGACACTTGCAAACACCAAATATAGCAGAAGTTCAACAATTTCATCAGTTAATCACTAGGAAACTGATCACGATCAAATGCATAGAAAGACCCAAATCATGGAACCTGCAATCTTTAAAAATGTCACGAGATTTTTATGCGCGGAGTGGGTAAAGTGGGGTTGGTATGCATCAGGTTGGGGAAGCTGGCATTCATCGCCATTGAAATATATCTTCCTTGGAAATCCCCAGCCTTGCTTAAATGTAAATGTATCTTTGTCCTTTAAAAGTGCTTGAGTATGAACATATCCCAAGGGTCCGGCCTCCATCAGCAGATCATTATAAAACTTCATCCCATAAAACATGCCTGTATCATCTGCAATCAATAGAGCACCACTCAAATTTGTCAGCAACGAAATGGAGTAGGCATGCCTATTCGAGTATATGCACAATTTCAAAGGGAAATTCGATTAAATCGAGAGCGATCAATTACTAATGCAAGAAATCTCATGCACTAACCTGTTCCCTAGAAAATGCCTCAGCTCCATCAAATGCAAGATATATATGAGGAGTTTTATCCACAGTCGAGCTAAAGATATGGCATTCTTCACTGTAGTGAGACCAGAAACGGCTCCACATCTCTTCGTGTTTCCATCCATGACGCAAGCTTCCATCTCAACAGTGCCGTTGCTGGTCAAAATGTACCCTTTGCCAGCATTAAAATGTGGATTATTTTCAAGTTCACGCACCTGCTTCATTCAACGTATGTAATCAATCTAAATATCCAAAACAACCATCTCCTTATTTGTCCATGACAAATTGATGACTAAAAACTTGCAAGAACCTTGTAAATTTTGAACTCCCAACATCATGCAGTTCATTATTTTTTCACCAAGAATACATCAGAAGCAAAAAAAAAAGAAGACATACACAGAGGATGATAAAAAAATTTGTAAGTACATACAACGAGTTCGACAACGTCCAACGGTGTTTGACCAGCTTTGAGAGCATCGACGCCGATCTGGAGGCAATAGTGAAGGGCAGCTTCTCTGGGCTTCAAGCGTTCCGGCGACATCGAACGAGGGATGCCACCGGCGCCGCCGTGCAGTGCTATTGCCCAACCACCCATCGCCACAATCACCACCTCGCGCGAACTGGAACACCTTGGGAGTGTGTGTTTTTAATGCATTGGTAGGTGGAGTGGAGTGAGTGAATTTGACTTCAGTTCGTCTTTGTTTTTGTATGATTTATCCGTTAGGTAATAATATAGTGTAATTCTCAATCTGATATCAAAGACATGTTACTATTTGACCAGAGTCCAATATTCTATGTCGGACTGATAATCAGATTTTGTATCCTTAAATATCCCACATTTATTAAATTAAATAATTGAAAATTATATATACTAATCTAGATAACTGTTAGATCAATTTTTCATGATTTATTTTGTTGTTGATAACGAAGAAAGTTATTACTGCGAAAATTACATGAATCGACCTGTCCGGTCAGGTCGTGGGGGCCTGGGGGCAATGCCCCCAAAAGCTATTCAGAATCCACACAACCTTTCATAAAGGCTAAGACAACTATTTGGAAACAATATATTGTTTCATGATGCGTTTTCATGAATTGGTGAATTGTTTTATGAAGAGTCGCGTCTATTCTGAATCAATGTTTCATTTATATATATATATATATATATATATGACATCATTAGTTCTAGAAAAGCATTCAGATTCTGATTTGATTTAGTCACATATAAAAGTCATAAAATCTCCATTGTATCCTGAGAGAAATTTTCCGTATCCATGTGACTAAAGCGATGGAGAAAATATTTTTTAAAAGAAAGCGTTGCAAACATGCCTTAGAGTTCATTCACATTTTTCGAAATAATCTCACAACAAATAATTTGTCTTGAGTTAATTTTTGAGTTAAATTAATCTTAACGAAAACTTTTTTTAATCTCTTTTCTGTCGGATCATCTGATTTTGTATACTTAAATATCTCACATTGATTGATTAAATCATTGAGAGTTGTATATATGAATTTAGATAATATATTTTGAGGAAATTAATTTTTTTGAAATTTTTTTTTACTATTTTTTGTCGGATTGTCATATTGATAATCCGATTTTGTATAATTAAATGTCTCATTTCATATTGATCATCCGATTTTTTATAATTAAATGTTTCATACTGATTATATTAAATCATTGATAGTTGTATATATGAATAATTTTTGAGTTAAATCAATTTTAAAGAAAACTATATATATATATATATATAATTCTCCATTTATTTCACAGGGAATCATTTCCTAGGTTCCGTGCTCATCGATCAATCAATGAATTAATATGTTGGGCCTTTCAATGGCGACATTGTCTTGTTACATATATGAGATTTCGTGATGTGACGAACGATTTTGATTTTTTATAAAAAAATATTGTTACAATTGCGCATTGGATATGGAATTTGGTTTGATATAATATAATTAATCGTTCATCCTATATTTGATTGTATGAACTTCAAAGATATTTTCTTCTAATTTTATGAATTCCTCAATTTCTGAAATTATTTCAAAATTTACAACAAAAATATTTTCCACTATCTTATTAAGTGTATATATAGTCGTCTAAAAATTTATTGAATTTATTGTATTCTTTACTTATCCGAATTTAAAACAATTTGATTATTATTTTTAGGCAAAAACTTGTGTGAAACGGTCTCACGGATCGTATTTTATGAGATGAATATCTTATTTGGATAATCCATGAAAAAATATTATTTTTATGCTAAGAGTATTACTTTTTATTGTGAATATCGATAGGGTTTGACCCGTTTCACAGTTAAAGATTCGTGAGATCGTCTCACAAAAGCGCTACTCTATTTTTTTAATATTTCTCAAATTTCTTGCATCCTAAACCTATTTTCACACGTTCCTTTTGTTATTATTCAGCAAAAAATGGGATGGAACTCCACAATGATTTTTGACGCATGAAAACATGCAGTGCATGCATGTAATACACACTTAAATCAAAAATAAAATTTTCTCATATTTTCATATCTTTTTTCCTTAGTGTTTAATTCATATAATTATTTCAAAAACTTCACATCCATCATATCTTTTGATCATCAATAAACTTTTTTCTACTTTGGTTAGGATTTTTTTTAAAAAAATTATCAAAATAGTGAAGCCAACGTTCTCATGGATAGTTACCTTATAAATCTCCACATTTGACTCACATCCCATGTTTACAAAATCATAACCGACTCTATTCTCCACACTAACTCCCTTTCAATGCTTAATTTCATCTCATTTCAAATTCAAATTTTACAAAAGATCTCACCAATTCCCTCTTCATAGCCTAAACTATATCTCATTCATAACTAACAGAGACAAAACCACCTAAAGCAACGAACTACAAGGATCATGAGCTCACCTTGTACAAGGCTCGTTCGATGTCGAGTAAAAGATCTGGCGTCATGTTTTAACACTTGCAGATTTCCCTTGGGTAAGATTTTGCAATTCAAAATCATCAAATTTTCTTGTATGAAAAGGATCATTTTGTTATTGATGTATGTATTGCATGCACGTCTTAGCTTACGCTTATTGGGTTGGTTCAAGTGGTTTGTCAATCTTGATCCTAGCTAGTTCAAACATGGAGTTTTCGCAAGAAACTCATATTATTTGTTTCGTGTATTTAGACGAAGAATCATCTGATACTATCCGTAGCACGTTCCCTCAAATGCAAAACGCAAGCATGAATGCCAACTCGAAATGTTCGAGTAAAACACACGATTCGGGTGTGAAAACTTCGGTTGCAAACAAAATATGCAACGAAGAAGAAAAATATGAGTCAAATGCTCAACGTTTGACAGCAAATAGTACTACTAATGACAATGAAGTCGAAGAGGGAAGCAGAGATCGAAAATGGCCGGAAGAAGATTACATAGTTTTTTGCTTTAGAGAAGATGGAGCTATCCATTTGATCAATGAAAGCAAGCCCTCAAAAACATATGGTGACAACAACAAAAAGGTTAGTTCCTCACAAATATAAACGCAACTCGGAGAATTCGATGCTTCCAAAGTGATTGGCGGATTTTATCTTTATTTCACTCATGTACTGTTTGATGATTAGTGCGAGGAACAACGGAGCAATGAGATGGAAAGTGAATGGCCTGAAGATGAAATCAAAGAGATTGACTCTGCTACCATTGTGGCCAAGGGATGCGAAGAAGACTCTTTCGAGTCTTGTAACTCTAACCAATCTGATACTAGCGCAAACTCCTTCTCCTTCCCAAAGTAAATCTCATCCCACCATTTATTATATGCATGCACATTTATCATTATTGAAATCTTTTGCTCAATTTGGTTTGATCACATTGCAGATTGGGTATCGAATGGACAGGGAGTCCCGTTCACATGCCCAAATCGGCCGAAAAACACGAGGCCGCAAGTGTGCTTCTTCACTGCTGCAGATTCTAAACGAGAGCAGCACCCGATTCAGGTCACGACGCGATAATAAGCTGGCCTGCATGTTATATGTAAATTGTGGGGTGTTTGGTATTCACTACTTCAATGTAATGCAACTAGCTCGTTTCATCTTACTTTCCTTTTGCTTTTGTTTGTAAATCATTTTGTTGGAATGCTTAGACAAATTATCGTGCTTAGAGTCTAGCTAGGGTGCATGAAAATTCAATGCAAAATATGATCTTAAATAAAAAAATCGACTTTTTGGCAATTCTGAATTTCCATAAAATCGAATAATTTCTTTTTCTAAACAGTACTGATGCAATTATCAGATTCATGTTGGCTAGTTGTCTAGATTGGTAGTCTTTGAGACTCGATTAATATGTTGATTAAAACATCTTTGGAAAAAAAATTAAAATGTTGGCAAGCAATTGCTAATTTTATTTTTATTTTTTAAAAAGAACTGACTGAAATATTTTAAAATAAGCTCTTAAAATCATATTAATTTTTCTAAAAATAAAACCATAGTACCAGCTTAACCTAAAATCTATTTTCCCACTATTTTTTAATTTCTCACATACTAAATCTGTTTCTATTTCCTGTTTTTTCTTTTCTTGCTCTCAATGACTTATTTAACTTGATCAAAATAAAATAAAATATAAGAGTATAAAATTTATGTAAACAATTTATCGACTTCATAAACTTATAAATTCTTAACGATAAATTTAGCAAAATAGACTCATCTTTTCTTAAGATGTTAAAAACGTAACAAAGGTGGAAATATGAGTTATATAACCTCACCATTTACCCAAATCCCTCAAATGGCTTTACACCATCAAATGTAAGATATTATATAGGACTATATTACAATCATTTCGACAACTAGACTAAAATACGTAAGTTACGAGCATATGAAGAATTTGGACACCCCATGGAGTTGGTCATTTTTCCCAATATTCATGTTCATTTGAGAACAACCGATTGCAGATGAAATCTAGCTTTGGCAGCAGCAGCAACAGATTCATCGTCTTGTTTTTCTTTTGCTTCTGCCACTGCAGCGATATACGCTTCCCTTGCCGCTTCCAGTTCCTGCATCTCTATCTCAGTCAAAGATTCCTGCCCATTTTGAGGAAACAAGCAGTAAATAGCCATCCACGCATATTCCAAGGCATTAAAAGTTTATGTAGTCCATACTTCCACATTTAACAAGTAGCACAAATGAATTTCACATATACAAAAGGTTTTTTAAGATCTCTCACACATAACTAGTAAGCTATACTTTGATGTCAAATCTTTCAATGCAAATAATACTCACTTAAATGATGCATCAAGCTTATACATAGCAATATATTGTTACATTTCATCTAATATCCCCCTATCCCTACACACCCTTACAATATTTTAAAATTTTAAAATAAAGTAAGAAAAGGAAAAGGATCTGAACAATTATAAAACGGGTGGACAGTAAAAGCATAAAAATTGTGCAAATATAATGCACTTGTGCAGACAACTTTTTTAATTTGAAACATGGAACATAGATTCGAGAACAAAAAAGTGGAAATGGGGGAGGGGTGGTCAGAAGGAGAATCATGCTTATATTTATAAATAACTTACAGACTCAAAATTCTCTTCAAGAGAGTGTGAGACAAATTCATAGTCTCCGTCAGAAAGAGTCAAATCAGTCCTTGCCAAGCCTTCGATTAAGGACATGAAACATGAAATTTCTCCTTCTACATTTGTTAGATCTCCCTGAAGCTTCTCTACTTTTTTGTTGGAAGTCATTGCCTCCCATTGTAGTTTTTCCACAGCAGCTTGTTTGTCTGCTAGCTTAATCTGTAACAATATATATCCCACTGAGAATAGAGAGAGATGATAAAGTAAATACATCACATGTCAATATACGGTATACCTATGGTCAGACAAAAAAAATCACTACATCGGCAATCAAATTTTCAGGTAGGAGATTTACATATGATAGTTTTTTTATCTAACAGCAAGTTTCAGATGCAACATTACCAGTATTAGAATGAAAAATGGAGAACCATGGAGAAGCACACGAGAATAAAGTGTTGAATCACTGTACCTGCTCCCCGATGATTAAGTTTAACATGTGTAGCACAACAACATATTTGTATATCAGCACATCCACAGTTGGCCACATCCATTCAAGTATTACGCAATGACCATGTTCCACTTAACAAGTTTCGCTTAACCTCACTATATTCCAATGTAGTATTCGCATATGCACATTTATTCTCGATTAACAAGACCTAGACGAGCCATAAATGAAGACTAAAAGGATTGATTATTTGGTGTGGCTCGCCTCAAATATTAAATTTTGGGTAGGGTCTTAAATCTTTGGAGACGGTTATGTGTCATCACAAAAGAGGGTCCTTGGTACGGATGATTAACATATATAATTATATAATTACATATAAAAGGCATTAAGCTGTTTGTTTTAAAATTGTTATTAAACATTGTTTAAAATCACCCGTTTGTAGGAGGTCATGGTAATTTTAGCTGCTTAGATCAGGGTGAAGCAGCCGCTGGACAAGTTTTGAGATTATCATATTGTGACAGTTTTGATAGGAAATAGCAAAATAGAGAGAGAGAGACTAATGGAACCATTTTTCGGATATCTTATAAATATTGTCTACAGAAACAAATAAAATAAAATCTCGATTTTACATGGTCCGGTTATGTCTATGCCAAATTTGGCCAACAATTACGCATGCTTGGGAGTTATATTGAATGGGGTGTGGATGAAAATGCGAATGGAAGTCTTCCAAGCAAAGTTAGTGAGAAATGAGCACAGAAGGTAACGTCTAGAACATGAAATGTTTTAGGGAAAACACTTTTTGATAAGGGTACATAGATTCAGAAAAGATAACAAGGTGCTCCGGTACAAAAACTTGACAAAGTAATGAACTTAATACCTTTGCATCAGAGAGCTGTAATTGTGAGGATTTAATCAGCGAGTCCTTTTCTATAACCTCATTTTTTAGATCTGTGAACTTCAAGTGCATTGAAGTCATCTCACTCTCCAAAAGCTCTGCTGATTTCAGAACTTCATCCTTTTCTGATAATTGCCTTTTTAGATCCTCTAGTTGGTCCCGTAATGCCATCAGTTCTTCTCTATCTTTTTCAGATAGTAACGACCTCGAGGAAAAAATCGAGAAGTTGTCATCGCAGCGATCTTGGTTATTGGTTGTATTTTCGTTTGGCTCCTCCCTTTGTTTTTTAGTTTGCAGAGCACTCCTACCTGTTTTCTGCGGCAAATATTATCAAGAGTATGCATTGCAATCCATAAAATTTAACTCACTTGCAGCTACGAAAGGTAAGTCAAATTCATGATGGGAATGCTTCATAACGAGAACTAGCAGACGTTATCAAACATGGAATTTAACAGCCATTTGGAGTTTAAGCATCAAAATCCTTTCTCTATTTATGTTTGTGAGTGAGTGTATGTGAGCATGCAAGGCACAATGAAGACAAGAAGTTTAAAAGACAAAATTATGTGAAAGCCTTCGAGTCTAAATATTGAAAAAAGTTAATATTCTTTGAGGGGTAATTTATCCAAAGTCATAAAGAACATATCACCCAACACCACTGAAGTTGGAAGACTAAATGCCATAAACCACGTGGAATACTTGGAATAGTGAATTACTTGTGCCAACGAGATAGCCAAGAACAACGGAGTAATCACATTATCATCGAACCACTGGAAAAATTTCGCTTTCTCTCGTCTCGTTACTTGATTATTTGATTGCTAGCGTCTCGTTACTTGATTATTTGATTGCTAGCGATTTTCCTAAAGTTGAATAATTGTGCATTGATTTAATCTGAGAAAATTATAGTGAATAAAAAAATTGATCTTGAACCGAGTTCACCTTCTATTCTAAAGTTTATCAGCATTTTTCTGAAGTTGAATACTTGTGCATTGATTCTTTGCCATTATTGATTGCCTCAGCAGCCAAGATTACCGTTGGCAGTGGATGGTTGACAAGCACACTAAGAATAAATCTCATCCACTATTTCCATCATAGTAGCTAAAATTTTCAAACTCTTGGGACCAAAACGAAGTAGATCGTGGGTGTTTTCGGATAGATGTACTTGACAACAAAGCCGTAATAATTTTGAATATCTCGTGTATGGAGTCATTTGATCTTAATATCTCAAACAAATTGCCTTCCACAACCCTTAAAAAATTAACAAATGAATTTACCTTCTTGTAAAGGGATTCTCTAGACGGAGTCTTGGTATAGATCATTGAAGCCTTTCTGGTAAACGAAGAATTCGCTTTCCGGTCCTAGCGTTTCAATTTCAAACAGGAAAAATACAAATATACAGTAAACACATCTCTCCAAGTTTCTCGAAAATAAAATAAAAAGGAAAGAACTGAAACGCAGCGGTTTTCTTACAATTAGAGACTGAACGAGAGGAACCATCTCGACAAGGTCGTTAAACAGAACACGATCTACATTGCCGGTGGCGGAGGCGGTGGCGGCAGCGGCGGACAGAGAGGAGAAGGTGCGACTGAGTGAGGAGTCGTCCACGCCAGATAGCCATGACGCCGAGTCAGGACCGAACCCGGCGGTCTCTTGTAAGTCTACCAAATGCTGCTGCTGAGGTTTATACATATTGCTCTTCAATGGTTACAGCAAAAATAGAGTGAAGTGAAATGCGTATCAATTCTTCGATTCAGAAGTAGATCTGAAAATCGAGGATATATTTATTCCAATTTCCCGAAATTAATTTGAAATTTGTTTTTTTTTTTAATCTAATTTGAAATTATAGAAAAAATTTATATATAAATTTATTTTAATAGGTCAATCATCTTCACATAATTGAAATATTGAGAGAAAGATGCAAATATTTCTTGAATTTTATCAATTTTTTAAACCAACTTTCTAAAACGCAACTCAATTACACGATTTAATGAGTTGTTTGTCTTCTTCATCTTCATTGTACAAGTCAAAGCTATGGGAAGAAACCACCATCGAGTCCGAAGCATGTAGAAATGCAACCATTTAAGGTCTTTGATTTTTCCGTCGTATGGTAGCAACAAAAAGGCTCAAATTAAGGTCGTGATACCCGAAAAGAAAAAATTTAAATGTACGTTGTATTATAGGTGCACGTTGAACAATTGTAAGTTTTTTCGATGATGTAGGCCCGAAACATACTCATTGATACCGAATGGTGGTGAAGACGAATGTTTGGTGATTTCAGAATGGAACGATTACAGCGATTTCAATAATCCTGAAACTCTGTTCAAGTCTCCCAAATATGGCGAAGATAACTCCAAGGGGTAGGAGATTATGCAAGATCCATTTATCATTGGTTATGTGCACGGTTCCTGGGTTGTCTTAGTCTTGATGTTCTTTGTGCTCATTGGCCTTCTTGCTAAGTAGTAGGGTGCTTATGTAATGGGGTTTATCCTCTGTATGAATCAGTGGCGGAGCTAGAAATATGGCTTTGTCCGAGCTGTAATTTTAAACTCTAGAATCTTTTAATATTTTAAATTGATCTACTCGGGCTAATATCATATTGTTCCAAAATTTACATAAACATTTTTTTAAAAAAAATTAGAGCCACTCGAACTAAAGCCTGGGTAAAAGAGCATGTGGCTCCGCCCCCTGTATGAATTGATTATGTACTGGAGTTCTAGTAAGGGTAGAAGTTTGGTGTAGTAATGGAAGAAATGTACTAAAGCATGTATTTGGCTATGAATTATGTTAGATACTATAATGTATTTTGATTATCAAAAAAATTAAGTTTCTCTTCGTTTTGTAGCTAGTAATTTAACCATTCAGATTTATTCCATTAATTTCCCTTCACAACTTTGGCTCTCGAAGAGTTGAACATGCATGCGTGATGCGGCGTCATCTGCAGGATATATATTTTATGCTACTATTTTAATGTATAAACTTGCCTGCAAATATATTAAGAAAATAATTGAAAATTACATACAAATTTTTATTTTATTCTTATCTAATTCATTCAAAAAATGTTTGATCGTATAACAAATGTTTGATCGTATTATAAATCTTAGTTAACAGAAGTATATTAATAAAAAAAATGACACTAAACATACAAAATTGAACCGTATATATGAAACTACGGGAAAAAAATTCTATATAATTGAAACGGAAAGAGTATAGTTTTGAATATTAAAGATCATTAAATTATATTACTAAGAAAAATAATGTTTTATAAAACTGAAGGGTTATTATAATATCAAAAAAATAGTGAGTTCCAAAAATATATACATATCAAGACATCGATATAATATGAAATTTTAAAAGATATATATTTAAAAAGTTAGTGCAGACTCGTACTTCTTTTTTGATTTGGCAATATGTTGTTCGACTGCTTTAGGTAAGGAATCCGATAATGTTTGAATGGGCTGAGAAGACTTGGCCGGATGGTGGTAGTGGAGACATACATACATACATACATACATATACATACAAACATACATACATATATATATATGTTAGCAATCAAGTTGCCCTAGAATTCCTAACATGCATTACATTATATATATATATATATATATATATATATATACCAGCGAAAGCAATCAAGTTGCCCTAGAATTCCTAACATGCATTACATTATATATATATATATATATATATATACCAGCGAAAGCAATCAAGTTGCCCTTTATTTGGTTAAAAAATGTCTTGCACGAGGTACCCAACCATTGTCACTCAACTATAGTTCGAACTTATCATCCACAGCGACAATAATTTTATGATTTACAGCGTTAAACCTGGAACACAATTTTTATAGATTCACCCCAAAAAACCGGCTCAGCTTGCTTTGGATTTCCGAGACAGGATCGATACCCTGGCATGAAAAAAGGGGAAGTTAGAAGGGTAAGGCGATCGAGATGGTCGTACCAACATAGGCAGACCAAGGAATTGACCAAAAGGACAGCGAAACTGGTTACTCTCCCATTTTTAAATTCACCTTAATAATAACCAACCCCTCCAAAATCAACTTTTGATAGCTTCTCGGCATCGTTTCCGTTCCCTAAATACAAAACCCGACCTGCAAGACCAAGATAATCGTAGTTCAGACACATAATCACAACGTAATTCGGAGCAAAAGTCCAGTCCAAGAAAGTAGCAAGAGCGTACTTAGATTATACAACGATCCAACAAATCACAGGTTTGATGAACTAAACTGGGTTTCATTCATAACTAGATGATCAAGAGAAAATGATGTATGGGCATTTTCCATAGAAGTGGAAAATACATAAGGGAACAAACAAGTTCAACTCGAGTCAAGATTCTAACAACGTCTGGCCTCATTCTCAGCAGCTCAGAAAACCTTTGAACTTTAACTCGAGCTAGGTTGTTTACCTATTGATGCTTGACATAGTTTAAACAATAGCACCACACGCTGTATCACGACGCCAAATTGGGCAAGTTATTAATAATGAAGACAATAATTCAAAGGGTAAATATCATTTATAATTTTCAGAACATGTAATTTACATGAGGTCATGAACATCATATTAAAATAATTACATCTCACAAGATTTCAAGGTGGGAACTCTATCTTCAGATTTAGGACCCACAGACTTCACTAGTACATGGATATAATGAAATAACAGTTTACAGGCGGTAAACAATCAATCACATAAGGAACATTAACACAATGAAGCATATGAATTGAAAGTCAGCTTACCGTTTCTTCTTACAGCAATCTCTCGTATTCGCCGAACAAGACCACTTATGGGATCATTGAAGATTTTTGTCTCTAGATTCCCTTCCACATACAAGATAGAACTACGATGGGTAAAACTCAATCAAATACCAGAACTCAAAACAAATATGTAATTTTATGAAATGGGGGGAATTGGAAAGGCTGGATGCAGGGAAAAATAGAGCTGGTGGAAAACAAAGAAAAAAAAAGGGGTTCCTACTTGATTTTCATGAATCATGAGTAAATGCTGTGTGAGCTGAAAGAAAATTACTCCATGCTATGCACAAAGGTGATGTGAGTCGAAAATAAATCAGTTCAACTGTGCATGAGAGATTGACTTCTCCATTGCCACGAAAAGTTGCAGACCAGTTCCTCGATTTAAAACTATTTATAGTTTCACATAGTAATAGAATCAGTACGAATGACATCTGCACACGCAGGCTTAACAATCCCTTGTACCCTAATTAAATTGCATAAACACAAGAATCAATATAAAAAATTCTTGAACAGCTTATTTCAAACTACAAATCACAATCCATCCCCATACTTTTCATTTCTTGGAGCTCTTCTCATAAAATTTCTGATAATTGAAAACAATTAACATTTTCCATTTGCACACAATGCTCAGAGAATGCACCTGTCCACAGACCCAAGTTTTACTAGAAATAGAAAGTTACCCGGGAACAAAATTCTTCACTGCAAGTTCTCCCAATCTCTCGGGATATAATGAAACTCTATGCCACTGCACTGCGCAACGATTTGCATAGTCCTTGGGTTCTTCGTTATCCAAAGGCCTCCTGTTGTTCCGGATGCCCCCAGTTCCAATAGAGAGCAGAGTCACTATCCTCCCACTCTTTAATTTCTTTGGTATAGGAGCCTGTCCCAATTGCCCGATCAATATTGCCTGCTTTTCAAAATCCAAGCCCAGATCAAACATCACAATAGTCAACCTGTATGGACTGACAATTTTGTAGCACAAATAACGTAACAAAATCTTATGCATATAACATTTCTTAACACACTACCACAAGTTATGCTGGTATACAGTCACATTACATTGATATGTCGTCTGTGCTTAATAAATGAGAAGAGACATGCATAATTTTAATGAGAGAGATCAACACTGCCCAAAACCTGATCAAACTAAGCCAGGTCATAATACATAGTAATCCATTCAATTGAGCATTTGACAGAAAGGGACAACTAGTTCAGCTATGCTGAGTCCATAATTAAGTGGCCATTTATCTAAATCAGATTCCAAATCCCAAATCCAACATATGTATCAACTGCATGCGTACAGCCCCGTACAGGCATGAAAACAAGAAAATGATGCGTTGCACCAGAAAGACTTGAAACGGCGTTAATTGAACTCGAAATTGCTGTGCAGGGTGTAGTTTTTTAAAAAAATGATCTTTTCATGTTACACTTGGAAAGGGTCATTTTTAAAAAAATGTACCGACTGAAAATGAAAAACAAGTAACACTATTAAAAAAAATACCTTGTAAATTCCCAAGTCCAAACCGTTTTCGAGGGTTCGCTCAGTATTGCCCGTAAACTGCTGCTGCTTTGATGAGGAAAGATGGGCCGTTTCAAAATCAGAGTCAGAATCTGCCTCTGTCTCTGCAGATAGTAGATTTTTTGTGCAGAAAGAAACGAAAGGGGTGTTCGCTCTTGCGTTGTACCTGGTACAAATTCCACCGCAAAGCTTTCTTGAAAGTGAAGAAGCCATTGATTTGCTGCGTATCCCCTGTCTCCTCTTGAGCTTAAACCCTAGTGCGTGTTGGATGAATCAGCTTTTTTTTTTTTTTGCACATTTTAAAAAATTGTATATATACTTACATTAATCATAATTATATTATTTTTTTAATTTTTGTTCACTGTTTATCTTCAAAATGTATTTAATTTTACAAATTTCTCCGATTATAATATGGAAATATTCAAATTATATATTAGAGGAGATATAATTGGAGTTTACACTGTGGAATTGGTTGGGTTGGACGCAATCGCATTAGTACAAACAAGTCAATTTTATGAAACAAATATTTTATTATAGATATCCATAAAAAATGATTTATTTTTATGTCAAAATATTATTTATTATTGTAAAAATGAATAGAGTTGACTCGTCTCACAAGTAAAGATTCATAAGACCATGATTTACTATAAATATGATGATTTTAATGTCATTTAAGCTATTTTTCAGCCTTCGTCATTCACCTTTGATTTTTTTTAATAGGAGACGTGACTCTTTTGTCGGAGGGATGCTGATCGTGTATTTCATGAAGTTGCACCCAGTTGTTTACTTAAATCTCACAATATTGATGCTATTCACTTATCATTATATACACACACATGTATATATATGTTATTATTTTTTAGAATAAGTCTCTTGTGAGAAGGTCTCACGAATACTTATTTATGAGATAAGTTAATTCTTTTGTCAAGCATATAAATAGAACATTTTCTCATCTAAAGAAAAAGTGATTCATCATTTGATTTTTCAAGAAAATTTTCGAAATAAAATATTATATGGTTTCTCAAAAAAACCACCCTCAACCGAAACATGAAATATTAACATCTTTGGTGATAATTAGAATAAAACAAATCTAGAGCTATGTTTTTTTTTTACTTTTTCTATTCGAAAATGAAGGCGAGATGAATCATATTCGTTTGTTTTTTGTTTTTTGTTTTATCTAAAGATGGCTACCGCTCTAGGGGTGTAAACGAACCGAACACGTTCACGAACTTTTCGAGCCGGTTCGAATAATATTTGGTTCGAATTCGAAATTATCGAATTCGAGCCGAACTCGAACATATTCGAATATTTTTCGAATCGAATTCGAGCTAAAATTATATTGTTCGATTGTTCGCGAACTGTTCGCGAACTTTAGCATTATATTTAAAAAATAAATAAAATATTATTAAGTATATATATATATATATATATATATATAATGTTCGAATATATATATATACATATTATATATAATATATAATATATATAATATTATTCGAGTTCGAATTGAATTCGAACTCGAGTCTCAGTTCGAATCGAAAATAATAAAAGTTCGAGTTTCGAATCGAGCTTCGAATATGTTTATTCGAATTCGAGCTCGAGCTCGAATACTGAAAATTTCATAAAATTCGATTCGATTCGATTCGTTTACGGCCCTATACCGCTCTAATTGGACCATCCAAATGTAAATTTAAACAATCATAAAACTATATACGACAATGATCCGTGTTAAATCTATGTTGAATAATAAATATTTTATCCATAATTTTATGTTATAATCTTTTTAAGATTGAAATAATTTTATTCTATTATGATATATTACATATGAAAATATATAATTATAACTTTTTGTATTGAAAATTAATTAAATATAAAATTGATAGTTTTTAACTTGTGATAAAAAATTTTCTGCTCATGAATAAAGTTGAAAAGTATTTTTAATGGTAATTTGTAATATTTTTAATTTTATATTGAATAAAATTTAAAAATAATATAATTTTTTGTGGGTTCAACGGGTCAAACTCATATTGAACATGCTATACTTATGAGGTGGATATCGGGTTTAGTCAAACTCATCCCTGCACAAATCTTCTATTTGAGTTATTCATAAAAAAATATTATTTTTTATGTCAAAAGAATTACTTATAGTTATAAATATGAGTAGAGTTTACTCGTCTTACTGATAAAGATCTATATACCGTTTCACAATATGTCTACTATAAATAAAGTTAGGATTTTTTTTTGTTCTAACTGGCAGTTACAATATAATTAAAATAACTTAAATGATATATAATATATCAAATAATAGTTTCGATATTTTAACGAAGAATCTAATTTTCAAAATAAAATCGGTATATTAATTTACTGATTATACTTTACAAGACTTAAATAGGAGACCTTGTTTTCGACATTATATGTATATACTTAATAATTTTCAATGGATTAATAATTATTGTCGGTTATCCATACTATCTATACTATCTATACTATATTATTAAGTATGAGACATGATAATAACTACCTAGAGAGTACACCAACTTTTCTTTCAATTTTACCCTTATATGATACTACTATTACACTTTTGTTTTTTGCTTCTTTTTTTTTTCAATTTCAACACACAATCTTCCAATTTTACCCTTATATGATACTAATATTACTATTTGTTTTTTGTTTTTTTTTTTTTCAATTTCAACACACACTATATTTTTATTTTTGTTATTTCAACAATTGAAATATCAATTTAGTCCTTCCATAATTTGTCAAATTTCACTTTAGTCCATCGATAATGATATAAAAAATTGTACACACACGCATCGCGTGTGCAGAGTAACTAGTTCTAATGAAACTATAACTAATCTGAAAAATAATGTATGATAATATATTTTTGATATTTCACGACATGAGTAAATATTAGTATGAGAGTAACACAAAATTTTATCATGTGACATAGACGAAAACTAAGAAACTTTGATAAATGTTATATTTAAGCAAGTTTTTCGTAAGTCGTAATAATATTTTTTTCCATACATAAAATGTAATAGTAATTGTCGAATTAGTTTGTGTTCATGTTTTATTACATAGACAGAATTTTTAGAAAATACGGTTTATACATCACACATATGAGATATTAGTTGTTATATAACAAACACATTGATTACACTAATATATATAATAAGATATATACAACATAAAGTAAATCCAAACAAAGATAATTATATTTATGTTTTATATCGGATAGAGATGACAATGAGTCGGATTTGGGTAAGATTTCATATCGTCCGTCTTCATCCAATTGGGTATGCAATTTCATCAACATTTTCATATCCCGTATGAAGATTGAATATACATATCCTACCCAAATATTCTACACAAAAAGTCTGTAAGATGATCTCATAGATTATTTTTGTGAGACGGATGTCTAACATGACCCGATCAATGAAAAAAATATCATTTTTATGCTAAAACTATAATTGTTCACTTTAAATTTGTATTAGGTTGACTCAGTCAAATAAAAATAGATCAATAAGACCGTTTCGCAAGAAATTACTCAATATTATATTAACAACTATGGAGAAAATGCAAAATAGGGAAACTTCTGTAAATAGTGGACAACATGAGTGGGTATGAACATTCAGCGGGAGAGTTGTATTCCCCGCTGTGCAGAAAAAGAATATGCTATTTTGTAGATGAATAGAAGGCACAATTATACGGATTTATATAGATAATTCAAGACGTATACAAAAATTTATCGATGAAAGCCCTTTATCGAAAAAGCTAGATTTAAGTACTCTACTACTTATTCAAAATTCAAATTCACTAGCTGAAATTCTTTATTTTTGGCTCAAAGTCGTGGTCTCCATTGGACTCCACTTGAATGAAATGATTTGATTTAAGAGTAAGTCTTTAATGAGAAATACAAAATATTTACATTCATGAGACGAGTCGACCCGTTTCATAATTGCCGTGAAAAAAAGTAATATTTTTTCACGAGTAGGTCGAGTCGAAGATGTGTCTCATAAGATAGACAAGTGAGACCATCTCACTTTTGTGTTGGTTTAAATATATAAATATGATAAAGAGAAAATATTTGTTGGGATTAAATGCTTTTATTTTTCAAAAACTTATTTTCTCTTTTTATTTCTATTTACACGAATCAATTGTGGTTCGATCAATGCCTGTAGACCCAATCTTTTTAGAGGTTAAAACTCTATTTTTCGTTCTCTCTTAATTTTTAGGCAGAAAATTTATTCCCATACGCCCGAATCTAGATACAATTATTATCATTTTTATTATTAATCTAAGAACAAAATTTCCTGTTCATAAAGTAAAATATAATCAAATTGGTAAATATTGAAAATTGCCCTTACCACTCAGTTAATGAGCCAAGAATTTACTTTATCTCACTTTGGCTCCACGAAAGTAACATAACACATCCTTTGTCTCCTTAGATTCTCTTTTCTTTTTAAAAAATAAAATAAAATAAAAAATATGTGACTGGTCAAAAGACAGATCTTACAGAAGTGAATTATGATCTTATTTTCCCAATCCCGAGATAGTGGGGGCATCTCTCTTTTTAGCTTTATTTACTCTTTTAATAATTATATAATTAATTATTAAATGTGAAGAAAAGACAGAGAAAATAAAATAGAGTCAGAAAACAAAAGGGACAAATCAGATTTAGTCTCTGATTGGCCTTACCAATCTGAGGTACATTTCAGACATTTTTTTTAAAAAAATTTTTGTTAATGTTTTGAAACATATTTCTTGTATTTCCATAAGTGAAAATTATAGTAAAGAGAATATTGGCATTTGGTATTTCTTCAGCATATATATTTGCAAGGGAGGTAGCTTTTCCAAATGTGAAAAGTTAATTAATAACTTATTATCTGGTGTTTTATTATGAATCCATCATCGTTAAATATTGGTTTGGAATTTTAATAATAATAATAAGTATATATATGTATAGGACTTGGCATCCTCATTAATCTCCACGAGTTCATAGGATAATGAATAACGAGAAAATATCCACCAAGAAGCATTTCCAGTGGACAACAAAGATCAGCAATATTGAAGAGAAAAGTGATAAAAGCAATGTGTCCAGCTTTTTCCTCCAAGAACCACAGAAGATATTGAAATCTTCGTCCAAGAAACATGATCAGAACGATTTCACAGAGGTGGAAGCAGGAAAATCTTGTCGTCCAAGGAGAAAGAAACTGCAAGCTGCATTCGCTGTTTCCAGGCTGCAAGCCGTGCTAAATTCCTTCATAAGAATTCGAGCATCGCGGCGACTAGTTCTGGGAACCCTTTTCGGAAACAAGCGTGGCAATGCGCATCTGGCTTTCCAGAAGGATGCGAAATCAGCCCCGAGTTTGTTGGTTGAACTCGCAACACCAATAACAGGCAAGAACAAACAATATAATATATCATGCATCGTGAATATACATACGTATGTAAGTCCATGTATACATGTAACTCATGTTAGTTTGCCTTATCAATACTTTGCAGTAATTCAGCAAGTAAAGCTCGAGCTCAACTTAAGTGTTGTTCAAAATCTTGCGATCTATATGTTCGGATCTTATGTATGTATACTAAGAACATATTCGTAATTCAGCAAGTAAAGCTCGAGCTCAACTTAAGTGTTGTTCAAAATCTTGCGATCTATATGTTCGGATCTTATATATGTATATTGTATACTAAGAACATATTCCTGGATTTTTTGATAGGGTTGGTCCGAGAGATGGGTCCGGGACTAGTTCGTATTGCCTTCGAGTGTGAGAACAGAGGTCGGACGAGTCAGGCTAGTCTCTTAGACGAGCCGGCGTGGAGGACTTATTGTAACGGGAACAAGCTCGGGTTCGCGACGAGGGTGGAATGTGGGGAGAAGGAGTGGAAGATATTGAAAACCGTGGAGCCAATATCTATGGGAGCTGGTGTTCTAGGAAAAGAAAAAGAAGAAGAAGATGCAGTGATATATATGAGGGCTAAATTCGAAAGAGTTGTGGGAACTGCAAATAATTCTGAGGCTTTCTACATGATCAATCCCGATAACAAGACTGCTCCTGAACTTAGTGTTTACTTTCTCAGAGCGTAGTTGATGTTTTGTTTTTTAAAAAAAGCAGATCTATTAATTTCATTTACATCGCTGATCTTCTAATGTCTTTCATGTAATCTGTTCTGACTCCAACGTTATAAAGAACCTAAGAACAAGTGGAAATTAGGTACTTTAATCATCGTACGCAAAATGTGTGTTCTTTAGATCCCATTTGTTATGTAGTAAATCCCCTTAAAACTCTTGTTGGATCTCAGTAAATAGCTTATATGTTAGTGTCAAAAAGTGTCTGTGTGCCTAAATGCTTAAATCCCAGGTGGATAACAATTAGATATGATACAAATCAAGAACTTAGAATATAAAATACTTCATGTTATCCTGTTTTATCTTTTTGTTCAAAATCATTCATTCTTGAAATCCATAAAAGTAAGTCTTCCAAGGCCTCGGGCCGATCCGTTCATCTGTTATTGAAGCCGAATAGCCAGTCCATGACGGGATCTTGTATGAACCAAGTTCTATTCTGGCAAGTAGAGGTGGAAGGAGAATAGTTGGTGTGTTTCATAAAATCCCACATCGAATGAGGAATCAGATGAAAACATTGCTGATGGTAATATAAATTGAAGGAAAATATAGAAGCTTTATACTTACCTGGACGGGGTCGATGGGCGATCATGAAGGCCCATGGCCTAGGACGGTGACCTTCATTGCACTTGGAAGGGGCACTTGCCTAAGGTCGATCCAAGTGGTCGAACCTACGTCGTAATTTGTGATAGAGTGGGCCTGCGTTCGCGCGGCCCCTGCCAATTTTAGTGTTAAAAATTTATTTGTCAAACTGCTTACACTGAAAGTGCTTTCCATTTTTTTATGTGTTCTATCAACATTTTCTTCCTTATTTAACGAATCTTGATTGTGGGCACACGATTCTTTAATTGTGAATTTATGGGCCAACCACTAACTACTACAACCTATTTTCTTCATCGAGCCGAAGGGTTGGGAATTTAACAGACGGAAACTACGATCCCACATCGGAAGATTATACAAGAAGTTGGTGACTCCATCGTATAAATCAAGCACTGAAGCAACTAACCGACTTTTCACACCTTTTACTAATTACTAATTACTAATTACTAATTACTAATTACTAAAGAAAACCGTGTGTTCCTTGTAATTCAAACAGCGCATACACTACTCTTTGGAGGGTTCTTTTCTTTTGAAAAGTCCCTAGCATGAAAATTATTTATTCTAACGATTGTTCAATCGGCAATAGTTAATATTTTGGTAAATGAAAAATGAAAACCATATTTGTGTAATTGGCACTAATTTCCTCGTAAAATGGGTTTATGGGAGGATAAATATTTTTATAATAATTTCTTAATCCATATTAAAGCTATATTTTTTAAATTAGTCTAAATATTATGTTACATAGTTTTCTATTTTTATTTATCATTTTCACATCCCAATTAACTATTACAACTCAGATGAGATTAATTTTTCAAAAAAATAAATGAAATTTTGTTTCATTATATATGCAAAAGTTAATTGAAATATTATTTTCATCATTTTCGGATTCTGTTACGAATTTACACTATTTTCATTTTTTTTATTTTTACTGATTTTTAATTAGCTATATTTTTTATATTTAAAAAAAAATAAGAAAAAAATGAAGAAAATGAAATAAACTTGTTTCATTATGCACTTTGTTGTTTATTTATTTTAAAACAGACTTCAATTTATCTTTTTATCTGACAATCAATTTTGATAGAAATTACTTATTATATTTTTAGACGTTTATATATACGTACATAGTATGGTTATGTTATCACGAATCTTTATCTATGAGACGGGTCAACTCTACCGATATTCACAATAAAAAGTAATACTTTTAGGATAAAAAATAATATTTTTTCATAAATGATCCAAATAAGAGACCCGTCTCACAGTATATGACCCGTGAGATCGTCTGACACAAATTTTGACATTAATTTATGTCTTAAACACTGTAATAAATGAGGGTTTTAATTAGAAAATATTGTCTAATAAGTTTATTTCCTTTTTTTTTTAACTTTCCCTTGCAATCACTTAATACAATGACACTTTATTGCCACAAATTTCAGGAAAACCATAAATAAGAAGATTGTAGCATCTACAATTAACAACGATTTGATATAAAAACTACCAAGTTTTGTAGCCATGGGAACTAATAAAACTGTTAGTTCCATAAAAACTGTTAGTTCTTCTTTCATGAAAATAATTCAAATGGTGTAGTTCGTACTTCTAATCTTGTCATGGGTGTAAGGAAAGCAGATCGCGTCTGATCAATTGGGACTGATCTTCAATTCATTCAGCTCATGAAAATAATTGATACCGGCTCTTGAGATGTCTCTAACTCTGCAATATTTCGGTAATTTGGCGAGAAAAACCAGGCTAAAAAGTCGTCACGGCACGAGGCACCAGGAAAACGAAAATAATAGTTTAGCAGCAGCTAAAAGCTGTTCAAGATTTGAAGATGAAAAAAAAGAAAGCAATGATTTGAGATATGAAATTCTTGATCATGGAGTACCTGTAGAAGCATAGAAGGGGCTGCAGCACCAGCAAGAAAATGGCTTCGAGTCTTTCGTCCAGTTATTGTAGCGACAGAAGGGCTGTTAGCTGCCGTTATGTCCCAAAAGGTTCTTTTCTTGGCAGTCGGGGCAGGAGACAGAAAGCGATGAGAAGGGCACTTAGAGTCGCCTTTAGTTGGTTCCTTCGCCTTCAATCTTGATCGGGTGATAACCCCTGCCACCCCTTCGCCACCACCCACTCGGCTTAATGCTTCAACTTTCCGTGAAAGCTCGTTAATATAACCATCCTTTTGTTTTATCTGCAATGTGTGATCCTTCTTCAACCTCTCTATTTCTGCCTCCAACGCCTTTACTGTTTTCGAAAGGTCTCTGACAGATTCAGTCCCGACTTTTTTCTTCGATTCAGGTGTGAAGCAGTTGTTCTCCAAGAAAAACGACCTTGGTTTTCGTTTTTCGTTTGGCTGACACGAGGATGGAGCCGGGGATAGGAGAGAAGAGACCGTGGAAGGGGTGGGTGAGGAGTTTAAGGCTAAGTTTTGTGCTTGGATGGTTAGCAGCTTTTGTTGTTGACGAGCCAACTCCACTCGTAATTCTCTGTTTTCTTTCTGTAACTCGAGCAACAACTTGGCTTGATCTGTTTCGGAATCTGGTATTTGCATTTTCTCATTTACTTCAGAAGCCTGCAACCAAATAACAAACTTTGTAAATATTTTGAAAAGTGGCTTTACTTGGTGCTAGGTGTTGTCACTGGAGAAGTTTGTGTAGACATAAAATTGATGAAGAATCAAGACAGAAATAAAAGGGACAAAAATCAAAGAATCGGAGGAGAAGAAAAAGAAAGAATAAGAAGATGTACAATGGACAATTGAAATCATTAAGCTAAAGCAGCTTCTCCAACTACCAACTACATGGAGAAAATTACTTAAAAAACAAAAGTTTCATTAGTTATTTTCCTTCTTGTCTTTTTTTCCCTTTTTTTATGGGGGAGGGGATTAGTAGAACACATGCAAGAAGCTTAATATTTGAAGGCTGACCTTTAAACGGATCTCTTTGGCTCGATCCGCCCAGTGAAGTGTGTTCTGTGTTTCCCCAAATGAAAAGCTACTTGGACCAATATTTGCAATCATCACTGTATTACAAGCTCCACCAAGGGAGTCCTTTAACAGTTGAGTGAGCTTCGAATTACGATATGGGATGTGTTTTTTACCCTCAACGAGGGCATTAATGCAACTGCTCAAGGCAAGAAGTGATTTATTAATATTGGCACCCTCGAGAGATCTAAGGGTTCTCTGATCAGTTGCGATAGCTCTCTCTGAACCTGCTAGATCAATAAGTGAAATCTTTCCTATTCTGTTGACAACATTGTTTAGAGCATCTTTTGTTCGATATTCAACATTGACCTGAAGTTGTATGGCATATAAAAGCAATATTAGCAAGCAGTTTTTGTTATTAAACTCTGCAAAAGGTAAGGATAAGAATCACCTGCAGTATTGCATGTGATCTGGAAGAAGTTTCATTTGCACGAGTTGGTTCTGTTGTACGATTTAAATTCCCTTGCTGAAGTAATGCCATTACCTATAATTTTTTTGGGGAAAAAAATTTCAATAACACATTCCATGAACTTCGGTGAAGAGAAGCCTTTAGTTGATAACGAATCGAGTGAATAAGAAAATAAATACTTCATCTGTGGAAAATGCCCTATATTGAGTAAGACCTGCTGCCAGAATACCCTGAAAAGTTTTGCACAATATTTGGTCAATAAAGAAATTAAATAGTGATATGATTTTTATGTACATTCAAGGATAATGAAGTATTTTTGTCCACTATACTTTTATCTCTGATTCACACCTCCAACAAGAATCTATCTCTGACACTCTTTCCATTGTTTGTAAAACAATGACCAATATCTAGAAGCAGAGAGGCCTTCGGAGCCAGAAAATAAATATGGGAAGGAATTAAATATGATGGCTAAAATATAAAGAAGTAATTTTTCATATTTTCAAAAATCAAACCTGCTTATCTTCTCTGAGAACTAGAGGCCTTCCGGGGGACAGTAAATCTCTTACAGTTTCGTTATAGACCTCGAGGTAAGATAGATTGACTGCATGATGTCCATCAAAACTCCTTTGCCTTATTTTGTTGAAGAGATCCTTAATAGCTAAGACCATCACCCCCGGATTCTCAACCGTACCAAGCATTGTATAAGTTTTTCCTGCTCCTGTGGCACCATAACAGAAGACCGAGCCATTTCTTCCCTGCAAAACAGCTTCAACAAGTTCTTCTGTTCTGAAAAATTAAAATCATATTAACGTAAAACATTTTGTCCATAAAATTCCTATAAGGAAAACGGATATCCAAGACCACAAATTATAATATGAAATAATCATATGACTCAATGTAGGTATCCTTCCAGGAGATAAATGATGAGTACGAAGCATAAATCTAGGATCAAAGAACCATTAACATGAAGCCGTAATGAGGAAGAAGACATTACCACCCCCTGGAGACTGGAGCTACATTGTAGTTACCAAAAAGCATTTCAAATTAGCATGATTTCTTCGGTTCTTCTGGTCGAACAACTAAAAAAAATTATTTACATATCATAAACAAACAGTATTACACTAGGATTACCATTGGAGATTGAGGTCGTTAATTACTCCAAAGTTTCTCAACAACCAAGGAAAAGTAAAAGTACCCTCGGACTATTTGTTTCATGCCATCTGACAGAAGAAATGAGTTTTCTGGATAGATTAAAGTTGGAAAAGATTTGAATAAAAACGTATAGGATTCCCATTCAGTAAAAAGGAACAAGAAAATTGATACAATTCAATAATTAAATAAAGTCCATGTTTAGCAAGAATTGTATGCATTTGTTTTTTTCCCTGTTAAAAACAAATAACAATTTTACTTAAAAGTTCAACAAGTTCATGAAGCACAAGGACTCCAAGGCACCATTCGTGTAAGTCATGTTTCATCAAAGGCAAAGATGAACAAGATGTGTTTTATAATTGGAGGAAATCAGTGAATATCAAGAGGAATATGAACAAGAAAATCGATTGTTATAATGCATGTCAGAAATTAGATACAGTCCGTGTTTAAGCTCGAAATGTACACATTTCTTTCATTATAAAACACAATAATATTACAAAACATCATAAAAAGGTCATTCTCTAATTTCTCAGTTAAAAAAGAATGATTAGCAGCTACTCTGCCTTTAAGCTTCTGACGATCAATAGCACCAAAAGAAATGAAATCAAGCAGTTTCCGACCATGATAATTAACTGAGGTTCATTTCGAAACACAAGAAAAAGGATACTTGAAACTAATTTTGCTGACTCGCAGCAATCTTATGAAAAGATAACGAAATGGATTATAGAAGAGATTATCATAGTTTAAGCGCTCACGTTGTGCAGTAAACTTCCTGTTGGTTAGTAGACTCCGGAAAGGAAGCATCAAACGTGAAGTGTCGTCCACGGACCCTCTTTAGCCTAAGGTAGTCTTTCTCATTCGAGAATTCCGTCAAATAAACATCTCTTCTATTCACGATTCTCACACAACACTTTGATCCAGATTCCTTTTCCTTCTTCGACATTGGCCTCAACCTCACAAACACAAGAATCCGGCTCACCCCGCCTCTCGTCTTCTCAGCAAGATTCCCCATTTCTTGGGTATTTTCCTTCTTAGCTTCTCTTAACTCCACATTAGGCCCCATCGAGAGTTTCCTCACCACTGTACTCGACCTTTTTGTCTCCTTAAAATCATCAATAACTGGGCGTGGTGGCAACTTATACGGCAAATGAGCACTAAATGCGTACTCCCTCATCACATTCTTCAAAATTTTGTTCTCTTTCTCATCTCTCTTGGAAGAACCAACGAGGTCGACACTCGGGTGCGTCAAAAATCGAGGCTCCTTGAGACCCCGTTTCTGCTGCTCGTACAAAAGGGTCAACGCTTTCATCTTCTCTTTGAGGCCATGGTGCGGGTTTACACCCATCTTCTGGGTGTATTCTTGTGGATCTTTCTTTGGCGCTCTGCTTCCTCTCCCTTGATTCCCATCATTCTGTGATTGGCTGCTCGAATTCTGTGATCTTGTCGATACGGGCATCCTACACAGAGTGTTTTCTTGATCAACGCAGCTGGGAAATTAGTAAGTCGTGACAGAGAATCAAGATTGGTTGTGATTTCGGTTCGGGGTTTTGGAATTCGAATTATGAACAGTAGATATGAAAGAGGTTGACGGTTAGGAAAGGAGATGTTTTTGAACTCCAGAGTGCAAGGGGGATCATGCTTGTAACGGTCGGAAAGTATCAGCTGGGTTGGGTCAGTGGCCCATCAATAAATATTAATTTTCTCGGCCCATTTTGCAAAATCCAAAAACACCATAAATTTTTTTATTTTAACAAATATCATATATAATGATATAAGAATATTTTACTAGTGAGATGTGACGATCGACGAATAACAAGATAATAAATTAAAATCTAAGTGTTACACAACTATTTGTAGCTTTAATTAGTGTAGAATTTGAGTTAATATTGAATAATACAAGTATATTAAGTTTTAGAGTAAGTCTTTTGTGAGACGGTCTCACGAATCTTTATCTGTGAGACGGGTCAACCCTACCGATATTCACAATAAAAAGTAATATTCTTTGCATGGATGACCCAAATAAAAGATCCGTCTCACAAAATACGACCCGTGAGAACGTCTCACAAAATTTTTTGCCAAAGTTTTATTCACACCAAATCGTAAAAAAATGATTAATTGATTTAAATTTGATGCGATGGTTAAATGAGATAGATAGTAAAATATTTAAAAGATCAACCTAAAATATACATCAATATTGTTAATTATGTTAAATCAAATGGATAAATTTAAATTTAACCATATTAGACTCTGCAATATTATATATTTATTTTTTCACATTAAAAATATAATTAAAAAAAAAAGATTACACTCAAATTTCTTATTTTATTTAAAAACTGTTTTATGTTTTTCAAAAATTAGTTAATATAAATATATATTAAATAAAAAGGGAAAAAATATTGTTATTCTTATTATATGTTTGGAAATAAATGATATATTCGAGACGAGTGAGTATTAACTTTTACATATTGATTTTTTATTTTTTTTAAATGAATATGTAAAATTTATAGAACAGAAAAAAAGGCGAGCACCCCGAAATCCCAAATCCAGCAAAGATGGGAGAAGAAACTGAGAAGAGATTTGAAGCGATAATGAACAAACTATTTGCTGCTCCTCACAAATCCAAGCTTAACGCTGCTAAGAAGAGGTTAATTTCCGGTTATTTATTTATTTTTGTAAGCGTTTAGCATCATAGACATGCGCATACATTCATTCAGCTCGAATTTTTTTCCTGATAGTTTTTTTTTTTTTGGCTATCCAATTGATTTTGCTTATATATATAGCTGAACGTAAATTGTATCTTATCAATTGGTTTATTTGATCTCCTATTTTTCGTGATCTGGATGCACTGGGCGATGTTTGGGATACATGGGATATTCGGCTTCTTTTTAGTAACAAGGGTATTGAGATATCATTGTAAGATAATCTTGTTTCTATGAGTTCGGTTTGAAAAACAGAGTGTTTTGGCATGTAGTCCACTTGGAAATTCAGCGGGGTCAAATTTCTTGTGTTGCTTGTATTTTGACCAATAAAAAAAGATTCAATTGAAGTTTTTGATTTCATTTATCTCCCTATTGGTATAGAATTCCCCACTAAATTTTTATTTCACAAGTTTCCAAAATAATTTGTTTTTCCATTTTATTCGATTTTCTTAGCAAACAAAATCTTAATGGCATGCTATATTTTTATTGGATACGTGCAGTATACATGGTGTTCAATCACTACGAGGGAAGAAGCGCTGGAGTTCAGCATCTGCGGGTGTGAGTTATGCTGGGAAAGTGGTGGATGAGTCAGAAAGCTCCATTTCAGCTACGGCCGCATCAGCTCAAGCTTCACTGTGCAGGCCTTGGGACAGTGATGATTTGTTTCAGAGGTTGTCAACTTTCAAGTCCATGACATGGTTTGCCAAGCCTAAGGTTTTACTTGCAAGCTCCTTGCCTCTGATGTTTATAAGTTTTCTCACTGTAATTCAGAAATGCATGCTGAATCTGTTTTTACTTTTCCATGTTTCAGCTAAAAAATTTTGGAAGTCTGCTATATACACGATAGGCCATTGCTTTGGATTTGGCCTATGTGGATATCAATTAATTGAAAATATTGCTTACTGCTTGACATGATTTAAATCTTGATTGCCTTCTTAAAATTGGACACTTGTCTGCTATTTTTTTAAAATAGTTTTCTTTGGAATCTATCCCAAAGCCAGTCAGTTGTTTATGGTTTTCTTTGGAATCTATCCCAAAGCCAGTCAGTTGTTTATGCTATACAGATTATTTTTATCATGGAAAAAATTTTAAACATATAAATAAGTTGTTGATGTGATTAGCAGGCACAAGTCTATGCATATGTTTAGTTTGGATTAATGAGGGTGGGTAGTATCTTCTTTCATTTGATAGATCACAGTACCTCATATTTGAGAGAAGATCATTACCGTAACTCATCACGAGTTGAGACGTAAAATAACACCTTTAAAATCGATGTCAATTGTCACACAACAAAGAGATTTAAGTGCAGCATGTTAATTCAATATTTCACTCAAATTGATCCGCAGAGGGTTCTCTCTGTTGTTTTTTTTTTTACCAAAAATGTAGGTTGTTGGTTGTAACTTCTATATCGACTTTGGATATGCTGGCTAAGGTCTCATCCTCTATACATTTCTTGTTATTTGAGAAGTTAAAAGGTCATTTTTAATCACATATACATGCATATGAAAATCAATTTGCTATTTTAATCTCCTTATTTGTCGTGAAGTACAAAATATCAGACCATTACTGGTAAAGATAAGAGATCAAATATTTTAAAGTGTTCTTACACTGTTGAGATGTGATATTTTATTTCATGTGATGTATGTTTTTCTATGATGAATTATATTTCCCATATTCTGTTTCCTTGCGTATTTTATAATGTATTTAAATTCATTTTAAAAGATTATGATGTGCTATTTTAGGCGGTCAGTCCTGTGAATTGTGCTAGGAGAGGCTGGATTAATGTAGACATGGATACCATCGACTGTAAATCATGTGGAGCTCGTCTTCTCTTTTCTACACCAACAGCTTGGTCACTGCAACAAGGCAAGTCATACTTATCTTCCAAATAGCTACTTTACTGTAATATTATCCTTCTCTCTGCTTTTCCTTTTATTTCAAGGAAGAAATTATTCAAGAGGATGTGGAAAAAACAAAACAATGCACTGACTCCTTTGTCTGGTATTTGATGTGCGGACTGTGGACAGTTGAAAAGGCAGCCATGGTATTTAGCTTGAAGCTAGAAAGTGGGCATAAACTATTATGCCCATGGATTAACAATTCCTGCTCTGAGGAACTTGCTCAGTTCCCAACTGTGTCAAGGGATGATTTGATAGAGGATTACAAGAGGCGATATGATGTACTATCACAGTTGACAGCTCTTCCCATCATTTATCCCTTAGCTGTTGATAACATGAGAAACCCAATGTTGGAGAACTTTCTGAGAGAATTTTCTACTTCAGTGCATTTGGTGCCTGACGAAACTTCCGGGAAAGACTATGTTTCGGATGAACCTGATTCAATTTCCTCTGTCTCATTTTATCAGGTTTGCTTCTAACCTGCAAGAAAGTACTAAAACTGGTTATATGATGTCAAAGTATTTCTGAGTTTCAGATAAAAAAAGTTCAATAGAATGTATAATCATTTAACAAATTTCAATGTTTGAAAAGTTTTTCGCTAACAAAATCCAAAAGTTTAGTGTCTTCACTCTCTCTGCTTTCAGAAGACTTCATTCATCATTGCAAGTTACGATTACTACGTTACTTGGTGAAATACAATATCAAAGTTCCACAAAAACTGGTGTAAATCCTGCCTATGTGAATTTTGAAATTCTTGATAGCCGTTGTAAAATTTCACCTTTTTTCATTGGCAGATATTGAGCTGTGTTCATGTGAAGAACTTGGGTGGAAAGAAAGTAGATTGTAGTTATCAAATTTCCCTCAAAATTATGAATTTTTGTTTCTTCTCGGCTGTTGAGTAATCCTGATATATGGGTCACTGGGTAATAACTGCACATGGTAGTTCAGCTATGTTACTGTATGCTGATACCCAACTCCGTTCTTATCTATATGTGCTTGAATAATCATTAAATAATTTGTCTTTTCATGAATAAAGTTATATTATGTGTTGTGAACTTGCATTGAAATTGTTTCATGGAGAGTGATAACTTTTGGAAGTACATGCAGGCGCAGAAGCTCATAAGTTTATGTGGCTGGGAACCTCATATGTTAACTTACATAGTTGATGTCAAGGATGCGGAATATCAATCTATAAGTGATACCAATATCATGGCTAGTAATGGCAAAAGGCAAAAAGTTAGTGTTTGTTCTTTGGTTAGCGGTAATGAGGATGCAAAGGCCTCTACTGAATTTGATCTCAGTTCTGTTGTTTTGAATTGCAATCTATGTGGTGCCGTTGTTGGATTATGGGCTTTCTGTAAAATTCCTCGTCCAGTGGAGTATGTAAGATTAGTTGGATTCACAGAAGTTTCTGGCATAAATGATTCTGCTTCTGGTCAAGTAAGTGCACCAGAAGGTTTTTCAAACCACTTGATTCATGCTGGAAGCAGGGAAGGCATGACAGATGCTATTACCACTGCTTCCACGTCTTTAGGCGTCACGATTGCAGGTGGTCCTCCACCTGCAATGCTGAATTATAATGCGTCCATATCTTTGCCTGTAATTGGCAAGAGTTTGATTGCACGAATCCCAGTGCAAGCTGAGTCTAAGGATCAATTAGGTATTAAGGAGTTGTCAAAATTGGGTAAGGGCCCGTGTATATCAACCGAAAGGGTAAACACTGCTACAGATGGAACTCTTGGAGCCACTGGAGCAGATGCTATTGTCACAAATTCATCAGAAATTCTTCAAATTGCGGCAGAAGATTCTAGTTTAAATGTGAACACGGTGGATAATGAAACTGAAAGAACAAATGTGGTTCAGTGCGTTTCTTCACCTGGAGAGTTTTCTCGGCAAAAGCCGGAGGATGATTTCACTTGTAAAAATGGTGTGGCAAGCAAGGGTAACAAAGAAGATGCGGTTGAGGAGAGAAATTATCAACAAGATAACTATCAGAGTAAGTGCCAAGATTGTGGTGTATCAGGGGCATTTATAAAGTATAATTCTATTACCATTAATAGGTTTATTCATATCTTAGTCTAAGTCTTTTAATTCACAATTCCAAGGTGAATCTTGTGTTGTGTGTCGCTTTCATTATAGCCCTTTATTCAATAGATGAGTTTTTTTTTAAATCTTAAGTAAGCTTTTGGCAGAGATAAAATAAAGTCATACATCATAATGTAAGAATTATTGTTGTCCTGCATTTTATTGATTGAGCTGCCAAGTTTATCTTGTTTATGCTACCAAGCCTTTGATGGACATGGTCTTCCTCAAAATTTAGGACCAAGTATACTTAAAATTTTAGGATTGAAGAGGCTTTGATATTTTACATTTTGTGCTGTAGGTTTATATACATTGTTTTCGCTATGATAAGGTTTCTAATATTGTGCATGCAGGACTAGAGCCAAAACTCCCATCAGTTGACAAAACATTGAAGTTTGATCCAATCAAGCAGCACAGACACTTTTGCCCCTGGATTGAGTCGACTTCTAATTTTTCTCCTGGATGGCTACAAACACTATCTGCTCTTCATGGGAACAAGGAGTTCCCTTTTTCTTCTCTCAGAAACGTGGCTGAATCTGCCGTGATTGAGGTAAAAGAAAGGCAATGTGCGAGTACTAAAAATACAATTGTTAAGATGGTGATGGTCTGATAGCCAAAAGAATTAACCTGTGTAAATGGTTTATCTGCTAAAAAGCAGAAGGTTATCATTCTCACAGGAGATACTTTCTGGAAAATGAATTAAGGATAAATACTACCATTTTTGTTATTATCAGTCAAAGAGTAATTATGAACCCCCTATACTGTCAGGGAAGCATCAATTACCGACTCATTACGCAGGACGAATTTTAGGAGTTTATCTCTTGAGATCTATTAGAAGTTTTTTATGGACAATAAATCTAGAAAGATTTCAAAGGCCAATTTTAGTCAATATCGGAAGCAAATCGAAGAGAAATATATATAGAACTTGGGGAAATCTATGATGGGTTTTGGATGGGTAAGATTCGGTGTGTCTGGGGTGACTTGAAGTTTTCAGGATAACCTCTGTCCAGGGAGTGACGAGTATCAAGATCTTTTCAAAATGAAAAGAGTTGTCTATTGGTGTGTGAAGGATGCTTGGTCACGGAAATTTGTCCCCGTGTATGTGATTGCTTTCCTCAGTTCTGAACTGGCGCGGGACAATTATTGGAATTAGAAATAGATAGGGATTGAAATGGGAGCGAATGAAGGAAGATGGGGATTTGTCATTTAAGATGATTTCTGCTGGTTCAACATCTATCTTTTGATGTGTTTGTTAGGATTTAGTAGAAAATACAAATATTAAGTTCTAATAAACTTACATGAAGTGAAGAAATTAAGAAATCAATAGGACGTTGATTTTTAACAGAATATGATTGAAAAGAGAGACCTATATAGCCAACTCCAATTAGCTCATGACTAACCCTTGGATTATGATGATTTCGATTGATGTTCAAGTGCAAGAAATAGTGCAACATGAGGTGTTTTTATTCCCTTGAAACAGTACCCTTGTAGTGTTGTATTTTCATAGTGAGATGGTATTTTGTCCAACAAACATGGAACTAATGCTGAGAAAACCACCACGCTTGAGGAATTATTCTTTAGTGCCTTTGTTGCAACTTGCGACGTTTGATATAGTCTTTCCCAACAAAGCTCCCTTCTTTTTCTTGTTATTCCTTTCTCTCGAAGATACATTATCCCAACCTCAGATTATTTGAAATTTTGACTGCATAATTTTCAGGGAATGTCGTTATCCCATGAAGTGCGCAAAACTTTTGGTTTATCATTATATGATCTGATTGTTTCTATTGTTATTCCTGTGAAGGTGGATGATCCAGTTGCTTCTGTCAGAAAGCTTTTTACATCTCCGAACGAGAAGAGGACTAACCTTTCCATTGAAAGGTAAAGAATGATATTCTACTTTATCATGATGTGTGGCGTGCAAACATTTGAGTTGAATTTTGGCAGATAACATTGCATCATTTCTTCATTTCTGTACTCCAATTCAAAATGTGGTCACATTTTAAGGTGGCGTTCATTCGATCGGTGCAAATGATTTTGTTTCCCTAAAATTATGAGTTCTTTCATCCCAGTTGAAATGTTCCTTCATTTGGCTTAGCTTTGGTGCATAATGTGCTGTCAAGTTTAAAATCAAGTTGTGCCAGAGCCGGAGACCGGAGCCGGACACCGATTCGAAAAATTTGTCCGTGGTTTACTTTTATAGTTCTGATTCTATTGTGGTACTAATAGCTGGAATAATAACAATCTCGCTATTATTCATAAAATGCAAGCTTACTTGAATGCAACAGACCTAAAATGACCGAATAGAAAATTAACATGGCCTAAGATGAAACATCTAAAAAACAATTTAAATGTCGATTCTCATTTAGGAGTTCGGGGAGAGTCTATGCTACTCTGGGAGCCTATTATTGGCACGTGTTTCAATGTTCATTTTCTTTTTTATTTTTGGCTTTTTTTTTTCTCTTTCATTTTATTCTATTCTTGTTTTAATATTGATGTAATCAATTTTCCTCTTCCTTTACTATTTTTTTAGTATATTATTTACTAATTATTATCTGTTTATTCCTATCAAATTATTTGGTTTGAATGTCTACTTTTAATTATTAATATATATATGTATATAAATAATATAGAAATTTAATTTAGATAGTATTAAAATTGAAAACTCTAAATGATGAAATTTTAAAATTAAAATGAATTTATGATTACTAATAAAAAAAATATTCTAATTCCTTCTAAATGTTATAATTATCCAAAAAAAAAAATGCATTGTTTCTTTCAAATTTTTTGTTAAAATAGTGCAAAAGCATGGACAATGACGTGTCAATGACCTCTTCCCGGAGTTGCATAGACTCTAATTAGTTTCGCAAATTAGAGGCCAAATATTTTTTTATTTTTCAAAACTATAGATTATATGTCTCCTAGCTAACTCCTAAGCATGTTTTAATTTAGTGATTGATATGTATATTTATGTGTTTTTTTTTTAAATATTATATAGGGTATTTTATAGTTTATAATAATCAATTTTTTTAATAAAAAAACTCAATTTTTGCATCCTTGAGAGGAATTAAGAAATTCGAAATAGTTTCATAATTCCTTTGGGGATGATATTCAAATAATAATAATAATAAAGTATTATTATTATTATTCCTTTGGGATGATATTCAAATAATAATAATAATAAAGTATTATTATTATTATTCCTTTTGGGATTAAATAGCGCAAATGAAATAACATTTTGTCTTTTAACAATATCGAATCTTTTGTTATTTTAATATAAATATATTAACAACGATATTTTTTTTAAAAATAAACCATCTACATTAAGAGTAGATATCTTGTGAGACGGTCTTATGAATCTTTATCTGTGAAACATGTCAACTCTACCGATATTCACAATAAAAATCAATAATTTTTCATGGATGACTCAAATAAGAGATCTGTCTAACAAAATACGACCCGTGAGATCGTCTCACACAGTTTTTGTCTTGCATTAGATATGCAGTGGATCCTGTATTATAACTTTGGGCTATAAACAATGGAATCACATGCGAGAAGACAAAGTGCCCATGATTCGGTAAACTCTATCGAGCCAATTTATTCGTCACTTGATTTGCATTTCTTTTACAATGTTGGATCTTCACTTCCTGGAATATGGAGCAGAGGCTACGGATTTGTTCGGCTATTGGTTCTTCTGGAGAGAACTCAGCTTGTTCGATGATGGCTTGGACTACCTGGGTTGTTTATTTATCCTCAACTATGTCAATTCAAAACCTTATTCGAGAAAAAAAAGAGTATATAAGAAAAAATCAGTAATCTCAGTTTACGGACAAATAATTTTAGATTAAAATAATTATTTATTTAATCTCATTTCTTTTTCTTTTTTTTTTTGTCGTAGTTAAAAGAATTCCTTTCAGAGAAAAAAATATAATTAATTTTATATACCTACTCAACAAAATTAAAAAATTGAGGCACTCATCTGCCCCACCTTGGTTCCGTCATTGCTCTCATCGTTTTTTGGATTTCAGGGGAAATACGGAGGAATGCATGCGATCTTATTAAAAAATTTCTTAGAATTTAGTATTTCCCGAGGCTCGTGGAGCGGGAAATAAATTTAATACGAAAATTATATTTTCTTTCACAAAGCCTTAACGAATGACAGTGTGTTGGTCTCTATTTCGGCAAATATCAACCTGGAAGCTTATCTGGAAATTAAAAGTGCCTACAAAAGTAAGAAAAATATTCTCTAGAGACTCTTCGCCTCTTGCTTACCAACAAAGAAAGCTCTTTTGTCTCCAAGGGTGGATGTGGTTTGAGTGGTGTATGCTTTGTCGTCATGAGCCAGATGATGACTACTTCCATGCACTGGTTGCCTGCCCATTTGCAACAAATGTTCAGTGCCTCACGTGTGTAGGTAGTAATATCCAAGTCTCACATACCATAACTGAGTGGTGGAACCAAGTTGTCAATCGACAGAGAGCACAAAGATGTACTTGGCAGAATCGAAATGATGTTGGATGGAATGGTAAGAACAAGCAAGCAACAACTATTTTCCAATCATCACTTCACCTCTATTCGCAATGGCATGTGGTTTCTATGTTTTCTGCTTATCAATATCGACCAACACAACATCTTCAGAATAGAAGTCGGCAGCCTCCAACAGAAAATTTCTTCAAGTGCAATATAGATGCAGCGGTGTTCGATACCGCTGATCATATATGAGAAATTCTCAAGGCTTGGTGATTGATGCGATGCATGGTTCATTGAGGGGAGGCTTCACTTCCACCCTTGCGGAAGCTCTAAGCATTCGAGAGGCCCGCAGTTGGATAAAGAGGGAGCATGTCTCGCATGTCATGGTGGAATCTGACGTTCTGGTAGTTATTGAGGCTGAACAATCTTGAGCCTGATTCCTCTTCTTATTATCAAAGATTGTAAAGTTCAATCCAGGGATATACCATCTTGTCTTGTCTTTTTTTTTTCCCCGAAATCACACGTTCGTCTGCCTTCATTTGCAACGTAAATATCACACACACACACACACACACACACACACACACACACATATATATATACAATGTACGTGCATTGCACGTGAGAAACATATGTTGAAAGCGTGCTGATTTGAGCGAAGAAGTATGTGAACTTTTAGGAGTGCTCGGAGATCTTTTCAAGTACGCAAGCAAGCTGTTATGATTCAAATGTGAGCTGAAAAGAACTGCTTCTGCTTGGCATACTCTTCCGTTAATATAAACGATTTTCTTAACGGTCGGGAAGGACATAGCAATGTTAACCTGAATCTCTGAACAGATGAGTTGATGTCGTATTTATGAGCATTAAATGTTCTTTAATGAACGCATTTACTCTTCCTTTTGCTCAGCACCGTTCTGAAGTGCTTTTCCTGAACAGTTCCTTTTATAGTAACTGTATTAAGCATCAGAAAATGGCGTCTATACTTGGTCTCCTTAATATATTTAATTTTTCTAATTGTTTATATATCTTAACGGGATCATTTGTGTACACTTATCTTGAGAAAAATTCATTGCATTTATAAAGTTTGAACGGTAAATATAAATTTATAGTATATATTTAATTTGGAAACTGAATTCATTGTATGACAAACACTTCTTCCATTTCTATTTTTTTGTGTAACCCAAAAGAGTTAATATTTTTTCTCTTTTATCTTCTCCAACTCACCGTAAAAAGTTAAAAAAATATTTATATCTAAAAAAATATTTTTTTATTGTTTTTCTTGTCTATATATTTCGTTATATGTGAACATATTTTATACTTCATTGTCTTAATTGTCATATATTTTTACTATATAATTTGTGTACATTGAAGATGAATAAGTTCATTTTATAGTTTTTTATTACCTGAACTTAGTTTGATATATTAATATGTGATATACATAGATATAAGAATTTTCAAATTCAATTTATTCACAATGATTTTTCATAACAAATGTCAACTCAAAATAATAAAAATTAGAATTCATAATTATTTTAAATATGATATAAAAATAATATGTAGAAATTTTTTTTGACATTTTAGTTGCAAAATACAGTGATAAATGCTTGTATGTGCACTATTTTATTGTGGCAATTATAAATTTATTTAAATATCTTATTTCTCACTCTATGATCAAAATTTGTTTATTTCTTATTTTGATTATCGACAAATCCAATATTTCATTTAAATATTTTTGTTAATAATATTTACATGAGTTTTATTGTATATATATTTATCCAATTTGAAAGGGATAAATTATAATTCAATATATAATAATATTTGAAAACTGTAGAGTGCTTCTAAATTTAAAAATCGAGTAACATGTAAGGGATCCATTCAAAACTAAAAGTTGGTTCAACCTGTTTTTTCTAGCTTTACAATCGAATAATATAGGATCGAGCGTTTGTCGTTTTATCAAAAACTATAACGTATGGTAACTATGCAAGTCAAATCTTTAAATCACATAACAGCTCAAGTGCCTATCCATCGTGGACAATTATTGTACCAAACAATCTATCTCCTAATAATTGCACCAATTGCAATCAATGAAAATCAAAGTCGCGATCTTGGCTATGATACCAATTGTAAGCTCAAGAGTTTACTATTTTATCAAAACCTATAGATTATTATAACGGTGCAAATCAAATATTTTAAATAGTACAATAGCTCAAGCGCAACATTTCAATTACTCTACCCAACATAATCAATTATTGTACTCAATAAATAAGTTTATGCAAATAACCTTTTACTATATCATATGAATTTATAAGACATTTGAATATAATATATACTTGATATTCTACGTAAGTGGTAGAAAAAAAATTATTTTTCATTAATTTGAAAATTTATATTTAAAAAAAAAAGAAAAATCAGAAGATATATATATATATATATATATATATATATATATATAACATGTTGACAAAATCCCGAAACTCAAATTGAAAGTTGAATTTATACATTCATATTCATTATTAATTCTACTCTTTAATTTTAATAGATTTAACATGTTTATCCACTAAAAATATTGAAAGAATTGTTTATACAATTTAATATAAAAAGTCAAAGTATATCATTTTCTGATTCCGAATAACAATAACATTATTATTACGTTACAATGATAAATTAATTATTATTTTTAGTTTATCATCACAGTCTTTACCTCAATAAACACATTTTCGAATGTAGAATGTTAAATTTAAAATTAACATTGGATAATTATAGTATTAATTCTAACATTCTTTTTTTATTCTTTTAAATACATTACTTTTTCTATCTTCAAATATATTAATCTATTTATTGTCGTATACAAAGTATAATAATTATTTGATTAATTGATCACATTTAAGATTATATGTTTATAAAAAATTCTAATATATCTTTAAAGACTAATAGATGATGAAATTAAATTTGAAATCAAGAGAAAAATTAAGAAAATGTAGAACACTACAGTGCATGAACTTTTGCTTTGTACAATGACAAAACATAAGGTGAGACCAATTGAGATACTTATATATATATATATAAGTCTAATTCAACTTAGCTCATTATAATATTTTTATTAACTCACTTTGTCCTTCGTTTTTACTTCACTAACTTAGTAATGTGACTCATTCAAACATTAATTTTTTATTTTTTTAGTACATAGTGGCCTCCACTCTCACCGAATTCAATCTTTAGAAATCGGTATTAGTAGTTTATAGGTGATAGACAATTATTTAATTTTTATTTTCTGTCTTTGATTAATTGTGTAATTTTTTTATGTTCTACCTAATTCATTTTTAGAATTTTTATTAAAATTTTATAATCATGATTAGAAGTGTTGCACGCATACAATATAAAATTAATATATTTTAAAATGTTAATATTGAAGTGTCGAATAAATGTATTAAATCATTATTTAAAAACTTTTAGAAAAACAATATACATCATAATTAAGATTTAAAGATTAATATACAACTAAAAAATTGTGATGAATATCTTATAAAATAAATGGTGTTAGCCCAAAAATATTAAATATGATTATTGTAAATGAATTTTTCTTAATAAATTAGAAAATTTTCAGCAAATACGCTGAATTAATTAGAATGTTTTCAATATAGTATGTTGATAAATGTTTTTTCATATGAATTAGTGATTGAGTCCTTACGAACATTTTAAAAAATGTGTCTTTAGTTATAGTAACAGTGTCTTATAATTTAAAATATTAAATAAAACAAATTATCAAGATAAAAAATTAATTAGGAAATTCAAGAATATGTGATTACTCAATTAGTTTAATTGACACGCTCTTCATTTTGATTATTTAATAGATGTTAAATCCACAATAATTGAGTTTGATAAGAATTATTGTAAAATAAAATACAATTATAATAAATTACTTGATTGTATTTGTAATAAAATTTTGTATATTTCATATATGTTTGATTTATTTCATTTATAAAGTTGAAATTTCATATATTATGATATAAGATTTGTGATACATCTTAACATCGATAAATTCATTAAAAATTTATATATTAATTTTCACTACCATATAATTCTGGTTTCGCCCCAAACTTTTTGTATTCGTTTGTTTGAATTTATTGTTCTTCATTTTACAAAGATTCATAATATGTCAAACATGAAAGTGAATATTAATTTAAAGATATGATAATATTTATATATTATAATAAATATATTTATCCCTCATGATACTAATAAAACTAACTTAAAAATAATATGTTGACGAACATATTGTCAGGAATCCAAAAATACAACTCAAATGTCAACTTTGACACTCAATTTTGACCGACTGACAAAATGTCTCGACCCACAAGTTTGGACAAGATAGTAACATCACAATTTTAAAATCAAAATGATATTTTCTATTTTATAACAAGAATTCACGATTGAAAATCGATAATATCAGATATTTAGATATTTAATATAAACTTGTGCGAGCTCATTTAGGCTCACCTTTAAATGAGTCGACAGAATTTCAACCCAACTCACTTAAACTCTTTGGCGGTACAGGCCAACCTGACAGACTCAACCCAAATTGACGGTTCAAATCACAATAATCTTTTACCATGTTTTATTTAAACAAATTATAAATATAAACCCCAAAAAAAATTCGGTTGCAAAAAGCTTTAATTTAAACACATAAATTCTAGCAAAATGTCAAATGAGTACATGAAAAAAATTAATAAGACACCAAAGAAAATTCACAATTCGACAATGAGTTATTTCTAAACTTTAATTAATTTAATTTACATAATGAAAAGATAAATACAAAATCTAAATCATTGAATTAAAAATAACATATTATAATGTGAGTATGGATAAAAAAATCAAATACTAAGTATTATAATGAAAAGATATCATTTGATAAAAATGACATATTATAATGTGGGTAAATATAAAAATTAAATACTAATAATCACACATATTTAAAATATGAATAAAGAGAAAGAAAAGACACATTTTTACATAATGAAAAGATAAATACAAAATCTAAATCATTGAATTAGCAATAACATATTATAATGTGGGTATGAATAAAAAAACCAAATACTAATTTATATAATGAAAAGATATCATTGGATAAAAATGACATATTATAATATGGTTAGACATAAAAAATTTAAATACTAATAATCACACATATTTAAAATATGAATAAAGAGAAAGAAAAGACACATTTTTACATAATGAAAAGATAAATACAAAATCTAAATCATTGAATTAAAAATAACATATTATAATGTGGGTGTGCATAAAAATACCAACTACCAATTTATATAATGAAAAGATATCATTGGATAAAAATGACATATTATAATGTGGGTAGACATAAAAAATTAAATACTAATAATCACACATATTTAAAAAATGAATAAGGAGAAAAAAAGACGCATTTAAAATAAACAATTAATGTAAAGTAAGCAATTAATAAGGAGATATAAAGTAAGCAATTAATAAGGAGATACATGTAAATTCACATATAAAGTCACACACACACACACACACACACACACATATATATATATATATATAAAGTAAGCAATTAATAAGGAGATACATGTAAATTCACGTATAAAGTCACACACACACACACACACACACACACACACACACACACACACACACATATATATATATATATATATATATATATATATATATATATATATCAATGAAAATCAAAGTCGCGATCTTGGCCCTGATATCAATTGTAAGCTCAAACGTTTACTATTTTATCAAAACCTATAGATTATTATAACAGTGAAAATCAAATATTTTAAATAGTACAACAGCTCAAGCGTAGCATTTCAATTACTCTACCCAATATGATCAATTATTGTACTCAACAAATAAGTTTATGCAAATAACCTTTTACTATATCATATGAATTTATAAGACATTTGAATATAATATATACTTGACAAAGTCTAATATATTTTTAAAGACATTTAAGATTATATGTTTAGAAAAAAGTCTAATATATCTTTTTTTTTTGACAAAGTCTAATATATCTTTAAAGACCAATAGATGATGAAATTAAATTTGAAATCAAGAGAAAAATTAAGAAAATGTAGAACACTACAGTGCATGAACTTTCGCTTTGTACAGTGACAAAACATAAGGCGAGACCAAGTGAGATATTTATATATATAAGTCTAATTCAACTTAGCCCATTGTAATATTTTTATTAACTCACTTTATCCATGGTTTTTACTTCACTAACTTAGTAATGTGACTCATTCAAGCATTAACTTTTTATTTTTTTAGTACATAGTGGCCTCCACTCTCACCGAATTCAATCTTTAGAAATCGGTATTAGTAGTTTATAGGTAATAGACAATTATTTAATTTTTATTTTCTGTCTTTGATTAATTGTGTAATTTTTTTATGTTCTACCTAATTCATTTTTAGAATTTTTATTAAAATTTTATAATCATGATTAGAAGTATTGCACGCGTACAATATAAAATTAATATATTTTAAAATGTTAATATTGAAATGTTGAATAAATGTATTAAATCATTATTTAAAAACTTTTAGAAAAACAATATACATCATAATTAAGATTTAAAGATTAACATACAACTAAAAAATTGCGATGAATATTTTATAAAATAAATGGTGTTAGCCCAAAAAGATTAAATATGATTATTGTAAATGAATTTGTCTTAATAAATTAGAAAATTTTCAGCAAATGCGCTGAATTAATTAGAATGTTTTCAATATAGTATGTCGATAAATGTTTTTTCATATGAATTAGTGATTGAGTCCTTACGAACATTTTAAAAAATGTGTCTTTAGTTATAGTAACAGTGTCTTATAATTTAAAATATTAAATAAAACAAATTATCAAGATAAAAAATTAATTAGGAAATTCAAGAATATGTGATTACTCAATTAGTTTAATTGACACGCTTTTAAGTTTGATTATTTAATAGATGTTAAATCCACAATAACTGAGTTTGATAAGAATTCTTGTAAAATAAAATACAATTATAATAAATTACTTGATTGTATATGTAATAAAATTTTGTATATTTCATATATGTTTGATTTATTTCATTTATAAAGTTGAAATTTCATATATTATGATATAAGATTTGTGATACATCTTAACATCGATAAATTCATTAAAAATTTATATATTAATTTTCACTACCATATAATTCTGGTTTCGCCCCAAACTTTTTGTATTCGTTTGTTTGAATTTATTGTTCCTCATTTTACAAAGAGTCATAATATGTCAAACATGAAAGTGAATATTAATTTAAAGATATGATAATATTTATATATTATAATAAATATATTTATCCCTCATGATACTGATAAAACTAACTTAAAAATAATATGTTGACGAACATATTGTCAGAAATCCAAAAATACAACTCAAATGTCAACTTTGACACTCAATTTTGACCGACTGCCAAAATGTCTCGACCCACAAGTTTGGACAAGATAGTAACATCACAATTTTAAAATCAAAATGATATTTTCTATTTCATAACGAGAATTCACGATTGAAAATCGATAATATCAGATATTTAGATATTTAATATAAACTTGTGCAAGCTCATTTAGGCTCACCTTTAAATGAGTCGACAGAATTTCAACCCAACTCACTTAAACTCTTTGGCGGCACAGGCCAACCCGACAGACCCAACCCAAATTGACGGCTCAAATCACAACGATCTTTTACCGTGTTTTATTTAAATAAATTATAAATATAAACCGCAAAAAAATTTCGGTTGCAAAAAACTTTAATTTAAACACATAGATTCTAGCAAACTGTCCCATGAGGACATGAAAAAAATTAATAAGACACCAAAGAAAATTCACAATTCGATAATGAGTTATTTCTAAACTTTAATTAATTTAATTTACATAATGAAAAGATAAATACAAAATCTAAATCATTGAATTAAAAATAACATATTATAATGTGGGTATGCATAAAAAAACCAAATACTAATTTATATAATGAAAAGATATAATTGGATAAAAATGACATATTATAATGTTGGTAGACATAAAAAATTAAATACTAATAATCACACATATTTAAAATATGAATAAAGAGAAAGAAAAGACACATTTTTACATAATGAAAAGATAAATACAAAATCTAAATCATTGAATTAAAAATAACATATTATAATGTGGGTATGCATAAAAAACCAAATACTAATTTATATAATGAAAACGATATGATTGGATAAAAATAACATATTATAATGTGGGTAGACATAAAAAATTAAATATTAATAATCACACATATTTAAAATATGAATAAGGAGAAAAAAAAGACAAATTTAAAATAAAAAATTAATGTAAGTAAGCAATTAATAAGGAGATATAAAGTAAGCAATTAATAAGGAAACCAAATACTAATTTATATAATGAAAAGATATAATTGGATAAAAATGACATATTATAATGTGGGTAGACATAAAAATTAAAAACTAATATTCACACATATTTAAAATATGAATAAAGAGAAAGAAAAGATACATTTTTACATAATGAAAAGATAAATACAAAATCTAAATCATTGAATTAAAAATAACATATTATAATGTGGGTATGCATAAAAAAATCAAATACTAATTTATATAATGAAAACGATATCATTGGATAAAAATAACATATTATAATGTGGGTAGACATAAAAAATTAAATATTAATAATCACACATATTTAAAAATGAATAAGGAGAAAAAAAAGACACATTTAAAATAAAAAAATTAATGTAAGTAAGCAATAAATAAGGAGATATAAAGTAAACAATTAATAAGGAGATACATGTAAATTCACATATAAAGTCACATGTTTATATATATATAATAGAATAATAGATATACAGAAACGTTGTAACAACGACACCTATTTCTGAATTTCGATAGAATAATAGATATACAGAAACGTTGTAACAACGACACCTATTTCTGAATTTCGAAAAACATGTTACATTAAATTTTCTCAATATATTTACCCTTTTTCAACTATAAAAAATTTGTTATATTAAATTTTTTAAAGATATTTATGCAATATCTTGTGACGAAGTTTTCAATAAAAATCTTATCAAAATTTTATATACGAATCCCTCTTTATTTATATATATATCGTCATATATTCTATGAATCCAAGTCGTGCGAACCAAACAAGGAAACAGCCATCCCCTGTTTCCTTTTCTTCGTCTTCACTGCAACCTCTGAAGAAATTGGGTGAGTGAAGATGGCTGCTCCTTCGCTAATGGAGTCCCTTTTCCAGAGATCATTGGATGACCTTATCAAATCCATGCGTCTCACCCCGCCTTCCACTCTTCCCGACTTCATTTCCAAATCCATCGATGAAATTCGTCGCGAGATCAAATCAACCGATCCCTTAACCAAATCAACCGCCCTCCAAAAACTTACCTACCTCCACTCCCTACACGGAGTTGACATGTCTTGGGCAGCTTTTCACTCCATCGAGCTTTCCTCCTCACCTGCGCATTCCCACAAACGCATTGCGTACCTCTCTGCTTCGCTCTCCTTCGACCCTTTTACTACGGATGTTATTCTTCTTCTCACCCATCAGCTGCGGAAGGATCTAACCTCATCCAATGTACACGACGTGGGTATTGCTCTTTCCACCCTCTCCTCTATTGCCAACACTGATTTGTCGCGTGATTTAACTCCCGAATTGTTTAATTTGCTTGCTAGTGGTAAGTTTTTAGTTAGGAAGAAAGCTACGGCTTGTGTCTTGAGAGTCTTCGAGCAGTACCCGGATGCGGTTCGGGTTTGTTTTAAACGGGTAGTAGAGAATCTTGAGTGTAATGATGTGGGGGTGTTGTCAGCGACTGTGGGATTGTTCTGTGAGCTCACCGTGAAAGAACCCAGATCATATTTGCCTTTGGCACCTGAGTTTTATAAGGTTTTAGTGGAGTGTAGGAATAATTGGGTTCTCATTAAGATTTTGAAGATATTTTCCCTGTTATGCCCGCTTGAGCCCAGGTTGGGCAGAAGAGTGGTGGAGCCAATTTGCGAGCATTTAGAGAGGAGTGGAGCGAAATCCTTGGTATTTGAGTGTGTCCGGACTATTGTTGCTAGTTTGAGTGGGCATGAATCTGCATTGAAGCTTGCAGTTGGCAAAATACGAGAGTTTTTGTTAGATGATGATTCAAATCTCAAGTATCTTGGACTGCAAGCACTTGCCATTGTTGCTGAGAAGCATTTGTGGGCTGTTATGGAGAATAAGGAGGTTATAGTTAAGGCTTTGAGTGATATTGATGTTAACATTAAACTTGAGGCCTTGAGGCTTGTGATGTCTATTGTCACCGAGGATAATGTTGCGGAAATTTGCAGGATTTTGATTAGTCATGCACTAAAGTCTGACCCAGAGTTTTGCAATGAGATTTTGGGGTTCATATTGTTGACTTCTTCAAGAAATTTCTATGAGATAATTTTCGATTTTGATTGGTACGTGTCATTTCTCGGGGAAATGGCAAGGATTCCACATTGTCAGAAAGGGAAAGAGATTGAGGACCAGCTTGTTGATATTGGCATGAGGGTTAAGGATGCTAGATCTGAGCTTGTTCATGTTGCTCGAGATTTGTTGATTGATCCAGCTTTACTTGGCAATCCATTTATCCACAAGGTTCTATCTGCTGCTGCTTGGGTTTCAGGAGAGTATGTCGAGCTTTCAAGAAGTCCATTTGAGCTTATGGAAGCATTGTTACAACCACGGACTAGTCTCCTGCCACCATCAGTAAGAGTTGTATATGTGCAGTCCACATTTAAAGTGCTGGCATTCTGTTTGCATTCATATCTCTCATTGGACAGAAAAGATACTTCACTATCGACAGAATCAACAGATTACCAGGTTAGTTCTGATGTTGTAGCAAGCTGTTCGTTGCCTAATACCAAAATGGATGGAAAAATTGCGGTTATTGCTCCTGACTTGACTTCTGCAGCTTCGTCAATGGCACGTCATCTAACTCGTAAATCTATGATGGACCTGGTACAGCTTGTTGAATCCAATTTGGGACCCTTGGCTTTTTGTGATGAAGTAGAAGTGCAGGAGAGGGCAAATAATGTTCTTGGTTTAATTAAGTTCGTGAAATCACATTTGTGTGGCTCTTTAGACCAGCTTGAAGGAGATAAAATGAATGGAGAACTTGAAGCTTTGGAAATGATTAAGTTGACTGTTGATACATTTTCAGAGGAGCTTGGTCCAGTTTCAGTTAATGCCCAGGATAGAGTACCTGTACCAGGTGGCCTGCAACTTAAAGAAAACCTCAGTGACTTGGAATCAATTCTCAGTGATTTTAAGTTACCAATATCAACTTCATTTTCTCTTGTAAAACCTTGTTCGACGGCGAAAGATGCCCCTAGCATTCCCGAATGCCAGAATAAGGATGAAACTGAGTCATCAACTGAGTCTACTTCTTTACTTGCGGAGCATCGGAAGCGTCATGGGCTATATTATCTTGGCTCACATGATAAAGAAATGATCACCAGTGACTACCCACCTGCTAATGAACCGACACTAGATGCTACTGATGAAACAGAGGGTCTTCTCAAGCTGGCTGAGCAATCAATTGTCACTAAGAAAAAACCAAACCAATCAAAGCCAAGGCCCGTGGTTGTCAAATTGGATGATGGTGAAGGAACAAATGACACCTCTGAAAGACCGGAGTTGAAGAATGATCGTATCTCTGGTGCGGTGCAAGAAGTGCTTTTAGGCAATGAAGCTGTACCATCAACTTCAAAAAGTAAATCTTCAGACAAAGCAGGTAAGAGACGGGAGAATACTAAGTTTGTTGTTGGAATACCAGGATCAAGAAATATGACGACGAATATTGATGTAACTGAGCCAGTTTTAGCTGGTTCAAGAAGACAAAAAGATCATATTCATGGTGAAGACAGAAAAGATCAAAGTTCCATGAAGGAGAAAGAAAACGATCAGCAAAGCGAGCAGAAAAAAGGTTGTCGACGTGGTAAGCACAAGAGTCGGCAAAGAGCAGAGGTGGAAGTAAATATGGAAGCAAAATCACCTGTAATCCCAGATTTCCTCCTATAGCATGGTTATATGACCTTTACTTCTGAGTTTTAAGGTTAGTTTTGCTGTATAGATGTATCTACACCCATGTGGATTTGGTTGTGTAGATTCTTTTGATTTACTTTTCACGAGAAGAATTTTTTCTTAAAAAAATGAATTTCAAAGGTTTTTTTATTCCTAGATGTGTAGTAAAACATGAATTTGGAAGGAATTGTGTTACGTTGGCCCTGATTTTGGAGATGAATCCTGATTTATACAGTGGACAGATACGAGGTGCCTGTCGCCAGCTTTAGAACATTGTGTGATAACTCGGTTTCTTTTTTCACCTTTATGTTTCTATATTGATATTATTCCCCATGGTCTAGTTTTGAGTTGAGTGATACATAATTAGTTGCGTTGTGTAATCAAGAAAACGAACCCACTTGTGAAATGATTAGGCAGTCATTGTGATAAGCAAGTTTCTCTCTGTGCTTTTAGTATAAAGAGAAACAACATGCTGTAAACTTGAGTCGACAGTGAGATGCTGGTCTTAACTCTGCTAGAAGGCATTGTATAGCAAGGAATTTGCAGAAATACAATCGGGTTCAGTTTGATTCGAGCCGGTTTGATGTTGGCTCATTCAGGATCCAGTCAAGGCTCAATCAAGCCTTCATCTAGCTTCTAGCGTTTGAACATGACATTTGAGTCGATATAGTCGTGAGTTTGGCTCAGCTTGTACCCTCCGATTCTTGATGGCTTTCAGGACTAGAAAAATCATTTAGCCTCAGCCACACACGACGGGATGCGGTGGGTTTACACGAGTCAGTGGCCAAATCGATGAGTTAGATACAATTTTCAAATGAAAAAGGTGAAATATGTTTAATAGAATAGGATGCATGCACGCTAATTGGTTGTTAATATATGAGATGATCAAAAGCTTTTCTGTTTTTGGTTTTGTTTTTTGGTGTTTTATTTGGTAGCCTATTCGAAAGTATAGAAAATAACTATGATTTAATTTCATAAAAACTAAATCAATCCAACCTAAGATAAGATAATCAAGTGAAATTGTCCTTAATTAGGAAGCACATTATTTAATTGATGTGATTTATTAGATAATCAACACACACCTAAATGATAACACTACTAAGTTTGTTATATCTATCTTTCTTTTTTTATCACTCATAATGTTCATATAATTTCATCATCACATGCCATATTGTTGTGTGTAAATGTCCTAATATCAAATGCCGATATTATATAATAATATCTTAATTCTTAAAATTCAATATTTTAGAATGTATTATGTGCGATGATCTTTGTACATATTTCATGAACGCATACGTAATTCACGAATATAGTATAAAGAAAAAATACACCAAAAAAAAAAAAAGAAGAAAAAAAAACATAGAGAAATTAGAAAGCCAATAGTTGACCTGATACGCACACCCACGTCAATAGTGGATACAAACTTGAAATAAAGGCATTTATGTGCGCATGAAAACGGTCTCAACTAAAAATTTGTCCACATGAAATGCCTTCCCTCGAAATAAGGAAACAAAGCAAAGTCTTGGACGTTTGAAATCCACTTGGCACTCTTTTCTCTCACAACTCTCCATCTCCCTTTTTAATCACTTCTCCTCTTAATAAAAACTGTTTTCTTTCATCTTCCAAATCTTACACATATTAAGTAGGTGTATTTTTTGCCTTCCACAAGTCAATGAAAAATGTCTCTTTTTGTGCTTATTCTTTAAGATTACGAGTGATGTAAGCTAAAACTATTACTAGTTTGAGTTTCGGATCTTGGGAAATGGAAAGGTCAAGCTTCTTCTATGCCACAGCATTCTTGAAAACTCTTTTAATTTATGAAATCATTAATGATAAAGGATATATAAGCTTTTGATCAATACCATCAAAAGTTCATTTTTCTTGATTCTTGATTCTTGATCTCCCTCTCCAAGCATTTGGTACGTGTTCATCTCCATTGATCAGAAATGAAGAACAAACATGAAGAAAAGCAACAATTGATCACAGCCGTTAGTCTCCTCAATTCTCAAGGCTACCTTCATAATCTCATTATTTATTTCCTCTTCTTTGGTTCCGGTTTAGTCATTGGAATCATTCTAAGTTCCTAGTCTAAAAGAAATCCCACTTGGCTCGCAACGGAAGCGATTCACCGATGACATCGTCCAGTCTTCTTCATTATCCATATTATCATCGCCACCACCGTCTTATCCTCCTCCTCCTCCTCCTCCTTTGCTACCGCCTCCCCCTCCTCCTCCAACAACCGCGCTGCCTCCTCCGTGTCCACAACCTCTGCCTCCGATCCCAGCAGGAAGAATTGGGCTGAAAGATTATATCAAGCCACCAATTGCCATGCATGACATGAAGGAGGAGGAACTGCTCTGGAGAGCTTCGATGGTGCCCAAGATTCGTGAATTCCCATTCAAACGTACACCGAAAGTCGCTTTCATGTTTCTGGCGAAAGGGAATTTGCCGCTGGCTCCTCTATGGGAGAGATTCTTCAATGGCCATGAAGGGTTGTATTCCATATACGTGCATGCTCAGCCGTCGTTCAATGGGACGATGCCGGAAGATTCGGTGTTCTATGGCCGAAGGATTCCAAGTAAGGTATTAATTCATTTCTTTCTTTCTTTTGTTTTTTTGGCCAAGTTTTGAATCTTCCTAGCTAGGTTACAGCATTTTTGGTTCCAACATTATTGAATATGAGGATGAAGCTCCAACATATTTTATTATTTCGAAATTATAAATTCGAGCTTAAATTATTTTTATATAATTTTTCATAAGTTTTAATGTTTTCATTTGAAAACAAAATTGGACGTCTTCATGAGTTTGATCAAAATATAATTTGAGTCTATGCTTAATAGATCAAAATGATTTATTTTTCGAGTTTCAACCCGAGTCAATACAACAACAATTTCTAATAGAAAATAAAATGTTAATAGTAATGGTTAAGATTGATACTTAGATCTAACTCAACTCCAAAAGTTAGTTCAAAAGAGGACAATGAGGTCAGGCCAAGATTGAATGGAGACACCAATGGGTTATCCAACTATGAACAAGCCTCGGATATCATGTTAACATTGAGACTTGAACTTAATTCAATCTCAAAAACTAGTTCAAGTTGAGAGAATTGTCCAAATCCATGTATACAACTCACATGAATTATATCCAACCGATTGAGTGTAATTTTAAACTATAGATATACTCAGCTAAAAACATTGGTTTTTATTAGATATGACATTATTGATATATTCGGGAGTTAGATGAGTGTATGTGTAGTTTTAAATTTATAAATAGAAAATTATAACTAGATGCATACAAATTTGCAGGAAGTAGAATGGGGAAAATTCAACATGATCGAAGCTGAAAAACGACTTCTAGCCAACGCATTGCTGGATATAGCGAACCAACGGTTCATTCTGTTGTCCGAATCTTGCATTCCATTGTTCAACTTCGAAACAATCTACGACTACCTGGTCTACTCGCACACGACATTTGTCGAATCTTACGACCTGTTGGGTCCGGTGGGTCGGGGGCGATACAACAAGCGAATGATGCCACACGTGACATTGGAACAATGGCGTAAGGGCGCCCAATGGTTCGAGATGGACCGGGAGATGGCCCTAGAGGTGATATCTGACCACAAATACCACTTTTTGTTCAAGAGATACTGCAAGCCGGCTTGCTATTCGGACGAACACTACTTACCCACGATGCTCACGATGAAATTCCCGACGAGGAACGCGAACCGGACTTTGACTTGGGTCGACTGGTCCAAGGGTGGGCCCCACCCGGCGAAATTTCTGCGGCTCGACCTGAACGTGGAGATGCTGAACCAGATGAGGACGGGCACGGAATGCGTGTACAATGGGAAGCCTACCAATGTTTGCTACTTGTTTGCCAGGAAATTCACCGCAAACGCATTGGATCGGTTGCTGAGATTTGCTCCAAAGGTGATGAACTTTTGATTGATATGAAATAGCTATTAATATTAATGAGTACATATCGTTAACGTCCACAAGATTTTTATGTATGATTTATGGTATTTGTTCCTCGATCGATGTAAGAAATTTGGCTGGAAATTTTGAATTATTATTGTAAAAAAAGTAGTCACGAGAAAACAATTTTGCTTGTATAACTAGACTTGCAGGCAAACCTATAAAATATAAATAGTTCACTGCATCATGAAATTATATCTGTAAAACAGGTCTACCCGATTTATATTTGCATTGAAAAGTAATGTTTCAACAGTAAAATATTATTTTCCATATGTCGAAATCTAACAAATTTTATATTTTCGTTTGGTATGGACATTTTTAAAGTTTTTTTTTTCTTTCAAGAAACTAAATAATTATCAATAGACTAATATTGGACAAATAAGTATGAAATATCTATTAATGAAATTTAAGTTTGCACAACTTAATGTGCGAGCATATTATTGCAAATTTAGGGAGTGTTTTTAATAGTTTTATTTGAAAGAAGTGATTAAACTTATAGGTTACAAAGAAGCAAGAAAGAAATCAGAAATGAATAATGTTTGAAAACAAAATTGAAAAATTGAAAATATGAAGTTAGTGATGTTTGATAAATAAGTGATTTTGATAATAGCTTTTTATCATAATCATTTTTGTAAGGCCCGAGATGTTATCAATTTTATGAGACCCCGAAAAGAAAAAATATTATTGATGGCATTTTTGTAATTAAGTGGAAAAATACTTAATTTAAATTTGATGGCAATTTTGTAATTAAGTGGAAAAATACTTGATTTAAATTTGATGTCAATTTCGTAATTATTGAGGGCTGAATTGCAAATAGTGAAGAATTCAGGGGCTAAAGTGCAATATTGGATTGAGTGGGACACTTGTCACCACCATACAACTTGTTATATACATTTGCAATTCCCTTTAAATCTTCAACAAAGGAACCGAGACTTACATGAATGGAAAATTCCTCAAGCTTCATTTTGTCTTAAAAATTTGATTGTACAAGATCCGGTTATCCGAATTTTAATCCGAGCACAGTTTTGGGATCCCCTCGTCAAGAGCTACACAAGGACGTAAGTTTTATTAAGTTTTATCTTGATTCAAAAATATGATGTTGGAGAAATTGTGATTTGATCATTATTAAGTGTTATGAGAATACTAGACATTGCATATTCGAAGTCAGATCGAAGAACAGATTGATTATAGAATTGTTATGAATTTCTGATTATATGGACTGAAAACCGGACAGATTTAGATTATTGATTGATTACAGATTGTATCGGATATGGGTTATGATTTGTAATTGATATTTGTTGATATGGTATTTACGGAGATATTGAGATTGTGCCGTTATGCTGATGATTTGAATTAAATTCAGATTAATCAGATTCAGTATTGAATTGAGAATGGAAGGTTGATATTATTATTCTCGATATGTCATTTCAGATTTACAGAGACAGTCTTGAGTTCAGAACTTCCGTTTCTTCAGATCGAGACTACAAATGAAAGGTTTAAGTCAATGTGATATTGGGAGATCGACTCAAGTATGATATACTTGGGTTTCCCTAAATCACATACTTATTGTTGTTATATGCCTTGATTTGATTTTATATGATGTTCTATTGATTTATATGAAGCATGTATTAGACGAGTATTAGACGAGTGATCTTGTGACAGAAGTGTCCTGAGAGTGGTGGGATCGCCACGGGACACATTGCACGATATCATAAGATAGTGTATTGGCGATAGTGCCACAGTCTGTGACGGATAGGTCAAGACACTGGATGTTTGGTTATATCGACGTGGATAGAATTGGAGTTTCTTCTATTACTGTTGGTCGATATGGAATGCCAACATCTGGAAACCGAGATCCCTGGACTAGGATTGAGTCTAGTCTGAGTCGTGGAGTCACGAGTGTGATGAATAGTTTGATATTAATTTTGTTTCAGACTTTGATATATATCTGATATCTGCTTCATGCTTTATATTGATTATATGATTGCATGTTCATTGATGTATACTGGGATTATATTCTCACCGGAATTATCCGGCTGTTGTCGTGTTCGTATGTGTGCATGACAACAGGTGGGACAGGATCAGGGTCGAGGAGATGACGAGAGATCATGATTAGAGACCACGGACTTTGATGTTGCTATAGATAGGGTTCGGACACGTGATACCTAGTTGTTAAACCCTAGTTTGAATGATTGTATATATAGTACCAGATTTGTACTTTTATACTGATATGTATATGAAGTTGACTCCATTACGTTCCGCATTAAAAAAAAATAGACCCTGTTTATTATAATTGATTAATTAGTCCCAATGATGATTAAGAACATGATTAGCGTCCGGGTCCCCACTAATTTTTGTAGAAATAGAATCAACGAGCTTTTAGATTTCAATTAAACTAATTAGTAGTTTTCATAACTGTGTAATATGAACTAAAACAATATTTTCATAACTGGACTGATGCTCGAACTATTCCATTTTAAAAAAACAGTAGAAACGGTTTAATCGGATGGTCGGACTTGAATATTGTTTTATTATATAAATATTAATATAATATAATGAATAATATATTTTAAATTTTAAAGCCTAAAAGATATATATAAATTGAAAAAAATATACATTTACCAAAAGTTTAAAAACTAAATAACTATATAAATATAATCAAAATAATAATTATAGTTATACATATTTTTAAAACAAAAAATTATTTAAATAAATTGTTACTAAAATAATATTTTTAATGAAGTTCAAATTTCAAATAATCAATTTATATATTTTACCAAATATTAAATTTAATATTTGAAAAATAAAAAAATTAATTTTTTCAAAAAATAAATAAAATCGAAAACTCGGTTCAATACCGATCCTACTGGTCCTATTGGTTGACCGATCAAACGGTTTTTAGGCGATGTTCATATCGGACCCGTGATCGAGTATCAGTCAAACCGACCGGTTCGGCTGTGAAAACAGCTAAAACGTACTCTTCTACTGGATTGGTTGCATGAGTCATATGGACCTCTTAGTTCTTTAAAACAGTGATAATTTCCATGTAATTATCTTGTCAAATATGAGCGACTCTTGGCGATATCTGTACTTATCAACAAATTGGTCTAATTTAATATTGAGTAGATCTCTTGTGAGACAATCTCACAAATCTTTATCTATGAAACATGTCAACCCTACTGATATTCACAATAAAAAGTAATATTTTTAGCATAAAAAGTAATACTTTTTCATAGATTACCCAAATAAGAGATTTGTCTCACAAAATACGACCAGTGAGACCGTCTCACACAAGTTTTTGCGTTTCGTATTAATCTTTCGATGGTTTCGTACAGTAATACTTTCAAATTTTAGTATATTTAAATTATTTTAAAATAAAAAATTGAACGGATTAATTGAAGGATCAAGTAAAAAAGAAAAAAGGACACGGGCTAGAATTATATTTCTTAAAACAATAATATATATGTATATATGTTAAAAACAATTGATTATTGTATATATTAGTTTGGACCTAATAAATTTGTCTCGTCTCGAAATTAAAAATAAATGAAATTTTTTACTAATAAATGGAAAAAATTTGTGTGAAACGGTCTCACAGATCGTATTTGTGATACAGATCTGTTATTTGGGTTATCAATTAAAAAGTATTATTTTTTATGTTAAGAATATTACTTTTTATTGTGAAGATCGGTAAGGTTGATCTGTCTCACAAATAAAAATTCGCGAGATCGTCTAATAAAAAACATACTCCTGATAAATTATGCACACATGTCCTATATATACAAATTATTTATATAATAATATAGATATGTATATACGGTGTCACACGTTTATCAGATCCAGTGTGTTTTGTGTGGGAGTGGACTTGTAAGAGTTGACGTCGAGGTGATTGCGTCACCACCTTCCGACCTGTTCCCAACCCCTCCTTCCGACCTTTTTCCTACGTCGTTCCACGAAATTTCTGACAAATATTATCTCGAATATTATATAAAAACATCACTTTAATTATTTATTTCGTAAGCCTCAAGTCTCTTATTTTTTGTGGGGTCTTGATTACTATTAATTCCAACTCCCTTATATATAAATCTGCATATGGGTTGGTTTCTAAATCAGCTAAGTTATCAAAATCCGATCTAGTTCAGTTGGTAGACACTGTACGTCATATTTTTGACAAATGGCTGCGAAACGGCTTCGTGAAGACGGCTCTGACAATGATCAAGATCAAACGTCGAAACTGAAGAGGATGAGAGCCGGACGATCTTTTGCTTCGTATGTACAAGAAACATTGTTGTTTTTGTTGTTGTTTTTGCTGAGGACTGTTGTTTTATGTAATTTGAGTGATGATGACAGGGTAATACGAGAGGTGGTTATGAAGAATTTCTTTGACAACATGTGCTCAACTTTGGAACCGTTGATTCGCAAAGTGGTGAGTGTGTGTCAGTGTGTATGTATATATATATATATATATATATATAAGCTCATGTTATTTATGACCCATTCTTGATTTAATTACGTTTCTGCAGGTAAGTGAAGAAGTGGAAAATAGACTGAGGACTCGTCGGTTGGATTGGATCCCGAGATGTCCTTCCAGTGCCATAGGAAGACTTGATCAAAATGAGGATTACTGTCGAATACCAATGAACCTCAAATTAAGATTTACAGAAAGGCTTTCGCTCCCGATATTCACCGGCACCAAGATTTTGGACGTCCACAACAACCCTCTTCAAATAATCCTAGATGGCCACGATCATCATCAATATATTCCCCCTTGCTCGTCCATCAGGGTCGAGATCTTGGTCCTCGATGGGGACTTTCTCGGTACTAGTGATAACGATACATGGACTGAACATGAATTTTCTCGGTATATCGTGAGGGAGAGAACGGGGAAACGGCCCTTGATTGCAGGGGAATCGAAGGTTAACTTGTGGAGTGGCATCGGTGTGGTGGGGGACATCGAGTTTACGGATAATTCGAGCTGGATTCGGAGTAGGAGATTCCGGCTTGGGGCTAGGGTGGTGAAAATCCAAGGTGGGAACAGCTCGCAAAATATGAGAATACGTGAAGCCGTGACCGAACCTTTTGTCGTTAAAGACCATCGCGGTGAACGTAAGTATTATTGTGTTAAACTTAATTATTCCTTTTCTTTTTTAATATATATATATATAGACAACCTCTCTCCTATTCATTATTTGTGGGAACCAAATGAAAATATGGGTAATTTGACCGTTGACGGTATATTTTTTGATAAATATAATGTTATAAATAAATCAACTGTGCGCAGTGTACAAGAAACATCATCCACCAGTTTTAGAGGACGAGGTTTGGAGACTGGAGAAGATAGGAAAAGGGGGAGCATTTCATCAGAAACTAGCATCTGAGGGTATTCACACTGTTCAAGATTTCTTGAAGCTTTCCATGGTTGATTCCACAAAACTCAGAACGGTAAAAAAAAAAAAACAACTTTTAATTTATTACAACTTTAATATATATGCCTGCGGCGTCGCGTGAATTGATAAATTTGGACGGTGCAGATAATGGCAGCAATGTCGGACAGAATGTGGGAAGCGACCTTAAAGCATGCTAAGACTTGTGTGATGGGCACCAAGTTGTATAGATGTCATGGGGACAATTACATCTTGACCATCAATCCCATATGCCAACTGGTCGAGATCGAAATCGAAGGTCGAATTTACTCGGAGAGCGACTTCAAAAGAATACAAGGGGTGAGAGTATGTCACATAATCTAATATGGATTCAATTCATGAAAAAAAAAATTACATGAAACACTAAAGTAGCTAGACAGCGTTGTGAAACAATTTTCATGCTTTGAAGCAGGCCTACGTACAACGTTTGGTGAAAGATGCATATACAAAATGGAATTGCTTGGAGGAATTTGATAGCCAAGCCCACAACACAACACAACTAGTACTAACCCACAAAGGTTCCACCTTCTACTCTAGCTTTTAACACACTGTATATACACATACATACATATATATATATATACATACATATATATATATATACATACATATATATATATACATACATATATATATATATATATATATAGGTTATTTCTTGATTGAATGAAGGACGTACAGGTGAAATGGAGGGGGATTCATACAACTGTAGTGAACAAATGGCGATAAGGTGCTACGGAGGGGATGCGTACTTAACGAATGGAACCTGCGAGGTGGACACGATGTCGAACAATGAAGAGGGGGAATGGGCTCTAAATTCAGGGTTCTATATCGGCAATTGAAGTCGTGAAAGCACTTTGCCAACTACTAATTATTTTGTACATACATTATGTTGCATGCATGTTTGTGATATCCGATTATTTTCTTTTGTAATCTTGATTTTCTATTCAATTTCCGTATGTACTCAATGTGTAGGCTACTGAAATTTGATTCGCTAGTTGTTTATAATCTGAATTCGCTATTTAATTTTTCCGCTTATACACAGTGAATTTTGTGCAAGTGAGGCTATGTGGCTCACTTATATGCGATAGACCAACACATGTAGCAAAACAGCCTCGAAATTCCCATGTAAATAAAAGAACAAACAAATATATATGGGGTATGTATTGTGTGAGATGGTCTAACGGATCTATATATGTGGGAGGAGTCGATTTAATTCATATCCGGTGGAAAAATTAATACTTTGGATATAAAAAATATTATTTTTTCATTGTAGGGTAAGAGACTCATTTCACAAAATTGATTCGTGAGACGATTTTGTATGAATTTTTGTGATAAATTTTTTACTTGTATGAGATCGTCTTAGTAGTTCAATTTTGTTATTTTTACTCTATGCATGGATCAGATCCACATATCTACTCCTTTTTTTGGTATCAATAGATTATAAGGTCATCTCCAGCCTGTTACTCTGTTGTACAGTAACTCTCTAAGGTTTCATGATTGGTATATTGAGTGAAATAAAGTAGGAATGAAATCAACTTTAAAATGAAATGATAGGTTTATTTTATTCAAATGATTGGTACCAAAAGAATGAAACAAAAATGGATGAAATTATTTTTATCAGAGTTTGAATAGTATCTATAACTTTTGGCATAGTAATAATCTCTTGATCCTAACAATTTATATCAGAGTGAGGTAATGAGTTCAAATCTTCAAAGAATCAACGTTAGGTTGAGCGTATATGATTGAGAGTAGTACTGAGATGGATGACTTCTTGGAAAGTTCTTGTGCGTCAAACTATCGACGTTGTGCCTCTTGATCTAGATAGCTAGGTGAGCCGTAAAATATTGATGCAAAATCTCAAGTAGGTGCACTCTACGGTGTCACGAGTATAACGAAATAAAATTGCGCTTTGACTAATATCGATAATTTTTTATCTAATGATAAACACTTGATTCTAATAATTATATTTATCAATATAATAAAATATATTTAGTTGTATATATAATTTATTTATTGAAGTGGAATTTTATTAATATATAGTAATATTATATTGATAAATCAAAATAATTTTATTTTCTTAATATTTTTTTTAAAACATATTATATTTAAATATATTTTTTATTTATTGAGATATATTTGTATTTAATAATTCTAACAGTTTAAGATTATATTTATTTACCATAATATAATTTGTAAGAATATCAATATACTCTTTTTTTTAAAAAAAAATTAATCACTAAAATAAATAAAATAATGTTGAAAATAAAAATTTGTATTTAACCGACTTTTTAACAAAAACAAAATTGGGCTTGAAATCAATTTAGGTGAAGAGTAAAATTAAAATAGAATTTTAAGTCGAATCATATTGCAATTAAACTATTTATAATATTGCAAATTGCCTATTGATCAATAGCTCCTGAATTAACATATATATGTCTTTTTGGTAAGAAATAAACTCTCTCTTTTTTTCTTTTTTCTTTGTTCTTTTTTCTTTGACGGTTCTCTTGTACGTATGAGAGTGTTTTGTTGTGTGGCAGTTGGCTGGGAAGAGTTGACCATGATCACTACTTCCATCCCTCCTCCTTACCATATTCTACGAAACTTCTCATGAAATTGATTATCGTATGTATGTATAGCCAGCTTCCAACGGGGGATTATCGTTAATTTTACTTATTCCACGACTAAACACGTCGTAAATACATAATTCCGTTGTTACTATAAAAGTTATAATTCTGTGTTGTTGATAGAAGTTAGGGTTGTGATTAATTTTTTCTGACAATATTTGAAAACGACAAGCATATGTATGAACTAATGAAAATACATATGCAAAATTGTCAATACTTGAAAACTGTCCCTATACTTTACTTGGTTTTTTCTAGATGCGATATTTGCTGCCTATTATGGTCAATATTTCAATGTGAAAGAGTGCTTTTTGTGATAAGAAAAGTGCTTTTGAAATTGGACTGTTCAAACCTAGTGATGGCCAAGATCTGAACTCAAAATTGATATATATTAGGTATGAAGACGAATTCGACGAGAACTCGTGTGAGACGGTTTCACGTGCCATAATTTGTGAGACGGATCTCTTATATTTGGGTAATTTTTTATGCTATGAGTATTACTTTTTATTGTGAATATCGATAGAGTTGACTCGTCTCACAGATAAAAATTCGTGAGATCGTCTCACAAGAGACCTATTCAACACATTTCATATATGCACAACTTCAGGATCGGAATATTAATTCAATTTATTGTTCCAAGTATATAATATTACAACGGTATACACATTTAAAATACGCCATAAATATGTTATATACAAAACCTAATTAATTAATATATAAAACAAAGTAATACATTAAGAATTGTGTAGACGGTATTCTATTCACATTTTTAATAATAAGATAGCAAGTAAATTTCATTAAATTCAGTTTTATATTAGATTAAACAAAATTTTAATTTGTTAATTTTGTTTAAAATTCGGTAATTTTGAATCCTAACTAAATTAGGATTATTTCAATTATTATTTTAAATTATTGAATTGTCAGAAAAAATTTAAACCTATAAGTGTTACTGAGTTTAATAAAAAAAAAACAAAAATTTATGTGAGACGGTCTTACGGGTCGTATTTTGTGAGACAGATCTCTTATTTGGGTCATACATGAAAAATATTATTTTTTATGCTAAGCGTATTAATTTTTATTGTGAATATCGGTAGGGTTGATCGGTCTCACGGATAAAGATTCGTGAGACCGTCTCACAAGATACCTATCATAAAAAATAAAAAAAAAACTTGGATTGAAACAATCATTTTATTTGGTTTGATTTATTTATTTATAAAAATAAATGTAAGAGTTAATAATATTATTTTGACGCAGTCATATCAAACATTAGCTTTTATAAAACTGTTAGTTTATGTATACATAAATAATATCATAAGATACAACATTAGTTTGGAAAATTTTCAGAATAATAATTTATAGCATGGACTCACACAATTTTTTTAATTTTTTTCACTAAAATACTCAATTCTAACATTTTTATATTTGAAATAACTTGATGGTCTTATTAATTGTGTCAATGAAGAATGTAAGTTAATCTTTTAAATTACTAGTCTTTTATTTAGAAATTTTAAATATTTTAAAAGATAAACTTTTATAAATAATAAAAATTTGGAAAATTATTAAAAACTATTAATTTAACCATCAAAAAATTAAATGGAAGATCCACATTAATTTAATTTTATTCATCATTTATTTTCTCGAGGAAGTGGGGAACAAATATTTAAGATTTTTGTGTTTTGGAAAATCCTCAACTTTTAGTTGTTGATTCGTTAAATAAATCCTTTTAGTTGTCGACTATAAACTATAAATATGTTTATATTTTTAATAGATAAATACATCAAATTTTTCTAAATCAAGTTAAGATTATGTACCTTAATTTTATTTATTTTAAATTTTGTAATCGCACATCTAACCACCACCACACAAAATATTTATTTTTAATTTGATAGATAAATAATGGGAAACAGTGTGAATGATTTAGGGTAAAAAAAATCTCATTAATTTTCCATGGAGTAAGTGTTGGATCAATTAAGTTCTCGTGATTTAACAAACTGAGCCAAATTGAACCAAAAATGAGCTAAACTGAAAGGATTGTAAGACAAAATCTTTCTGAAGTCTAACTGATATCAAGGTCTACCGACCTGATAGCTGAACATCAATTGGACTAGAAGATAGTTGTGTAAATGAAGAAACATTCTCTGAAGAATCAGTTAGACTACTCAAAATAGCCGGATTATTGGATAAAATATTTCGTACTAACAGTCTCTAAATTGTCTTATGTGTTTTTTAAACATAGATTTTGACTCAGCTTCTTCTTAATTAATTGAAATCCAGAAACTGGTGGGATGTTGGTCATGCTTATACAAAAATGATTATAGTAACAAATTAGTATTATAATACATTATTTATCGAATACAGCTCACTTCTGATTTTCAGCTTTTCAATTTTGTTTTAAAAAATTACTCACTTCGGATTTTTTTTCACATTTCTTCATAATCTATAAATTTAATCACTGTTTTAATACCATAATCTAGTGCAAACACTCGCCTAATTTGATATTAGCTTATGATTATGTCACTTATGATATGATCTCACGAATCTTTATCTGTGCGACGGATCAACTCTAACGATAAACACCATAAAAAGAAGCATAAAAAGTAATATTTTTTCATGGATGACCCAAATAAGATATCAATCTCACGAAATACAACCATGAGACCGTTTCAGGTAAGTTTTTGACATAGCTTATCACAACCCCCTTCATTAATTTTGTACCATTTAACTTCTTGTGGTAGATTGTATAAATTATTTACTAAGGGCAGGAAAACCATGAGATTACACTGAAAACCACGTGAGGCAGGGAGTTAACACGGGAGAGACCTGTAGGTTTCTTTTCTTTGGCATGCACTAGCATATAAGGAAAATTTCATTATCTTTTACACATTTCGGTTCTATTTGACCTTCCAATGTTACCTTCCTGCCTTTAGGTGCTCGAGCTCGAAGCAAATGAAGCTTCTGGACAAAATGGTGAGATTCTTCCCGAGATACAGGAGTCACCTACATCGTGGCATACAATTATTATTGAGCAGAGGCAGCAGACTATCAAGTTGTGGGATGTTTGCCATGTCTCAATCATTCACAGGACACAATTTTATCTGCTATTCAGTGGGGATCATGCTGATCAGATATACATGGAAGTGGAGCTTAGACGCTTGACATGGCTGCAGCAACACCTAAACAAACTTGGAAGTGCAAGCCCCGCTCGTGTGGGAAACGAACCCACAATCTCTTTATCATCCAGGTTCATCACTGTCTATCCTAAAAACGAGCTTTTTTAATGATGATTATTAAGTTAGAAGCTTCTGATTTCAAATTATCTAATACGTCATTCAGCATCAGAGCGTTGAAGCGTGAAAGAGAGTTTCTTGCAAAACGGCTAATAACACGTTTGACGACCGAGGAAAGAGATGCCCTGTACATGGTATGGGATGTACCATTGGAGGGGAAACAACGAAAAATGCAGTTTATAAACAAGCTCTGGACCAATCCATATGATTTTAAGCATGTGCAAGAGAGTGCTGAGATTGTTGCAAAGCTTGTGGGGTTCCACGAAGGTGGAAATATCTCAAAAGAAATGTTTGAATTGAATTTTGCGGTCCCATCTGATAAAAGACACTGGTTTATGGACTGGAATCAGATATCAGACCTCCTTCACTTGTGAAAAACTTCAATCTCTGTACTCATAATCCCAGTTTAGGTTTTCTGTATACAAATTGAGGCTCCCAATTTTTTTAGTTTCTCTGTGTTTAAATGATGTCTGTTGTACCAACAACCCCCCTCCCTTTTACTTTAATTTAGTGTGCACTAATAGCAACTACAAATATCATTCTCTTAAAAATATATTAAATCCTTGTCAAATATATATATGTATATACTAATCGCTCTTTATCCACTCCTACCATCTCCCAATAATAGTTTCGGGTAGCAGCAAATAAACTACTTAGGAATGTGCACCCTTCTCCTTTTTGCCAAGATCCTGCAATTATTATTATTTATTTTTTGTTTTTGTTTTTTTTTTCCGGGTTAAGAGAGACCACCAAAATTAAGTGATCCGCAATGTCCGTAGCCAGAGAGGGATGGTCACTCCCTTCCTTCAAAGTTTCTCACCCATGTGTATTTTTTTATAGAATCCGTATAGGATTAAATGGTATTTCGCCTCTAACTTTTGGTACTGTCAACGGCTAGAGCAAATGTACCATACAATTAATACATTGGTGAGTTAAAGGCTATCTAGAGCCACACCGGTGCAATATTTTCGAGAAGATTGAAGAATGTAGCAGCTTTAAGCCTGATCCTAGAAAACATGGAAATTACCTGATTCAAGGTACCAAAGTTGTGTCTCTGTTTTGAGATTGACAGTCTTTTGCAAGGGAAAAAAAACGTACAGGAAAAAAAAAAAGGAGGGAAAGAACCAACAGTTTGGAAGTGTGTTTGCATTAATCTCGACTTATGGAACTTTTCAAACAAATTTGAATAAAGAGAACATTTTCCAATAAATTAAAGATTCAGTTTCAAACAACAAGATGGTGTTAAATTTAGGGACAAAGATTCAGAAATCCCATGATCAACGAAAAAAAGTCTATATTGCAGTTCCTGAAATCTGTACAGATTAAACAAAGCAGCGGCAAAATTTATGAGAGCTGCCAGAGTGTGACGGCTTAGATTTGAGAAATGGCCGCAGTTTTACAAATGGGACAAGTTTTTTTCTGCATCAGCCACTGCTTTATGCAATCAATATGGAAGGAGTGTCCACAGTTCAGGTTCCCTGTCTCCTCATCCTTTTTGCATTCCTCCTAGTTTATATATTCATTAACGTAGGTTAGAAAATCAGATAATATTTTCAAAAAACAGATTTAATGTTATTGATATATGTTTTAAATGATCTAATAGTTAGGACAAAATTTATACCATATTTATCCCAATGTCACACCTAAATAAAGAGGCTGACGGAAAGAGAGGTGGTAAAAGTTTTAGCCCTATGAACCTTGTATCAACCATATAGATCGTTGTAGCCTAACCAGTAACCACATAGTTTCTGTGTAGGGATGGAAATGGGGCGGGACGGGGTGGGGCGGGGCGGGGTCATACCCGTCCCGATCCCCGCATTTTCGGGTTCGAGGAATCCCCAAACCAAAAACTTCGGAGATCAACTTCCCATCCACGTCCCCATCTCCGTTTCAAAAATATTAATATGAGAAGACGATGACGGATTCGGAGATTTTCTCAAACCAAAACTTATTATTATCTATCATTATTAGTGATATTATTATTATTATTATTATTATTAATACTTTAAAAATAATAATATTATTATATTATTGATACTAATAATATTATTATTTTATTATTGATATTATTTTCGGGGCGGGTTCGGGGATGGGGATAGTAATCTCATACCCGCCCCGAACTACATCGGGGATTTAAAAAAATCTCCGAACCCGAAAAAATCGGGGATCCCCATGTCTAGTATTTCACTATATTTCTTTTATTTTAAATTTTAAAAATGAGCAATTAAATAAATAAAAGCTGTTGAAAACAAGGAAAACCATGTCTATACATAGTACCAATACCAGAGACCACAAGGCTAACCTGGCATATACTGCATTTCTTTTCCATTTCGGTGGGAAAACGTGAGGTAAAACTGTTCAACATTCCAAGCTTACTACTCCTCAGACAGTGAGTTATCTCATCTTCTCTGAGACCAGTGTTCACATAGCCAATACTGTCACCGAGTTCCAGTAATTCCTGTAGAGTCCTGTGGAAGTTAAAATATCTATTGGGGGCATAACATTCAAATATTGGTAGCGGCTCAACAATATTAAGCAAAGCCAAGTATGGAGCCACACTTACCTCATATGACATGCTATCAATATCTAGCCTCATATCCCGGTGTAGATCGAGCACATCAGGACTCCCTTCTGTCAACAAACTACTTTGGAGCATTACAATCTGCAAACCACACTGATACTTCTTAAATTCACAAAAAAGTCTTTTTTCATCATCTTTTTCAGTTACAACCAGAAATGCTTGATAGGTCAAGTTAGACAAGATTCAAGCCAGAATCACCCAGTTAATTCATGTGTGAAGCAGAACAATAGAAGTGATTTATGGCTTGAACCAGATTTGGTGTCTTGATGGGTTGAACTGGGTTTTCAATTAGAGGATTAAGCAAAACTGGATTCATTCATACCAATTCAGTTCTAGTTAGCTACCAGACTTGATCTGTTTGAGGTGGAAATCAGTATATCCCCAGAACTGGAATGATTCCATTGGATTGGTCTGGATGCCTTGAAAGTTGAAACCCACTTCGAAAACTAGAGGAACCATTACGTGACAGGCCTCTAACTTTAATATTAACTAGCTTTCAACTCCACTGAATGGTATGGACATCAGATTTTTCAGCCAAGAAACACAACTAAACTCTAGTTAGCTATTAAAAAGTGAAGTAAGATGTGAGATATGAGATACCTCTGCGTCAATTTACATATCTCTGGCTTGGCTATTTTCTTATTCTTTCAATCCACTTTACAAACCAACAATCCATACCATTTGGTTGTAGGGGTTGTACTGCTTAATTGTTGAGCTAACAAAATTGTTTTGGTTTAAACTAGATAATTGTTTATGCCACAAAATATTCTACCTGATCACATATACCTCGAGTAATTCTTGTGTGGGTATAACTTTATTTTCATTGATATGCTTCAAAGGTACCAAAATACCAACAATCGCCAATTAAGTTTGTCAACTCAAGCCAGTTAGTCGATCCCATAGTGGGGCATTGCCCTCACTTAGTTCCAATGACTCATGAGGATCCACATACATTTTTTTATGTGGTCCCACATGTGTGACCTACTGTGGATCAATACCATCATTGTAGGTTGAACAAATCTGCTCAAGCCTTGCCTAACACTCTCTTCCCACATGTGGGACCACATAAGAAAATGTATGTGGCCCATTGTGGATCAATACCATCATTGTAGGTTGAACAAATCTGCTCAAGCCTTGCCTAACACTCTTCAGCTGTATGATCGATTTTCTGTAGGCAAACAGGTTGATCAAACATTCTGTTCAGGCTTAAGGATTTGATGCAAGACTATGTCACTATATTTGTTAGGAATTTCCAGCTGCTATATTCATTATATTATGAAAAACAGTTATTTTGAGATATTGACTCTTGCATTTGAATTTTGGCAACTAAATGATGTATTAATAAGATCTCAAGGCTTTTTATCATAGCAGAATGATGCAAAGGCACGGCAGATCCAGCAGTCACAAATCCATTATATGTACTTAGCTCAAAAGCATCCTTTATTTAATTATACATAAAAATTTAAGGTACTCGACAACTCGACACGTGAGTGTATATGTTTTTGAAGCCCTTGGAAAAGATGGTTTACTGATCACAACTAAGCCTATCAAAGTAATTTCAGTCACAACATCCTCGATCTCATAAAATTAGGATGATGCTCAAATTAGACAAACCTCAGCAAGTCCATCTCGGAAACCATTTCTGACACGACGGTTATGTCTAGATCCAGAAACATCAGAACAGAAGCGTGGAATTTCTAAGGCCACATCAGGATCAAAGAAAGGGATATCTTCTGAGCTCACCATTCTCCTCATGGTAAATGATGACCGCTGATAATTCACAAAAACTAAATAAATATCAGTATAAATTCATCTCTAAAGTGACAAGGTGGAGTTCATCATTTAACATCATAAAGCTGTTTTACAGGACAAAATCAAAAGAACCATTCAAAGAAAATCAAAAGAACAAAAAGAAATCCAATTATAAAGGTTCATAAAAAGGTGAAACGAAGCAGGCAGAAAAATTCATTTGAGATATGGGATCCGGTTGATGATCTTCGGGATATAGATTGACCCAAAAGTTATTACCCAGTCTTCAAGTTTAACACAAAACCTTAGAAATGGTAAGGATGCCACGCCAGCAGAATTAGCTTAAGATTTAAGATTACAAAAACATATATCAATCACATGATGTGTCCCAAAATTATCATTTCAGATAAATGCTAGACCTGTGACTATGAGACAATGACTAGTAACTAGTGAGTCCCCATGATATTAGAACTGCAGGCAGCACCCTAATGTCAAGAACAGTACTCAAACAAAGAATAAAAAATCTATCTTGTGAACAAATGCACATAGTCAAGTAGTACTAGATAAAGAACAATGGGGAAATCCCAAAACAGAAACAGAGACACAAGAAAACACCCAAAGAATTCACCTTTAGCTGATATTAAGCAGAAACATTCCCCATTTTTCAGAAATATATGGAACCACAAAAATAAATGTAAAGAAAACGTAGAGCAAAGAAAAAAGCACGAGTACCTCCCTCTGACCAAGAATAATCTTGTCGACCCCATCGATTTTGCCTCTGGTAGACACAGAAGGAGGCCGTCTCGAAACAACACAATCAACAGAAGCAGCATCGGTGGTTAACCCAATCCCAGGACTGCACCAAACATCAGGCGCACTCACACAACTTGAAGATAGTGCCAATGAAAGCGAGGATTGGGACAAAGGGTTAGCATTATTGGTGCCAATATTAGAAACATCAGAAGAGTTGTTACAGAACAGCTTGCTGCCGCCGCTACTTTTCTTGGTCTTGAACACTTTCCTTTTCACTTTCTTGGCTTCCCAGTTGGATGAAGTTCTAATGGCTGCAGGAACCGAGACCTGTGAAGAGGCAGTGCAGCCTAGTCCTCTGAATGTGGAGGAAGTGAAGTTGTTCTTCTTCTTAGAGGTAGAGGCGTCAATTGTGGTGTCGTTGGATAAAAGAATCGAGGAGATGGTGGGTTTATAGCGAAGGGAATTTAGATCTGTCTCTGGGTTTGGGTTTCTTGACCTCCTGTACTTGGGGTAATCGGCCATGGCTGAGTTTTGTACAGACCAAAGCCAGGAGGAGACTACGGAATTTGGGAGAGGAATAGAGTGGCTACGTAATCCCAAGAATATTATATTGCTTTGAAAAAAGAGAAATGTTCTGTGCTTTAAAAAAGAATAAAACAAAGAAAGAAAAATGGTCTACTGTGGTTGAGAGCGAGAGAAAAGCGTTTGCTTTAGGAGCGTGTTCGTACAGTATTTGATTTTCGTGTAATTGACCACCTCTTAAAATAGGATTTAAACAAAAAATTATCAAAATTGATTGACAATAAGTTGTGTGAGATGATCTCAAGGGTCGTATTTTGTGATACAGATCTCTTATTTAGGTCATCTATGAAAAAGTATTACTTTTTATGCTAAAAGTATTATTTTTTTATTGCGAATATCGATAGAGTTGACCGTCTCACACGTAAACATTCTTGGAACCTTACGTACTCTAATTGATTTGACAATTTCGGAAATAATCCATAAAAATAGTAAAATGATAATTAAATAAATAATAAATAAATAAATAAAAGGCCGAGGAACCATTTCTCGGATTCATGTAATCCTTGATTTTACTTTTTTAATAAAAATATTAGACATTGATTTGTTTGATAATAACTTGTATTTCTCGATTTTCTCGTATGTCATGATGCATTATGTTTTGTTTGATAATAACTTGTATTTCTCGATTTTTCTCGTAAGATTTTGGTATTTTATTGTCAGTTCAATTTTATCTTTAATAGTCAATATTTTTTTTATTTCTGTTTAATATTATAAATATAGCTTATTTTTTTAAACAAAACTAGTGTTATATGTGCTTCAAATATTTTTGATAAAAACAAAGGTGACATGGAGGACCCCAATCCATGTGGACAAAAATTTAATATTTAAATGAATTTATAATAAAATATTATAGAGTCTTGTATCAACTTGTTATTTTCAAAAAATAAAAAATATAAACTAATTTTTACATGAACCTACTGAGGACATGGATTCACGACATGTCATTTTGTTAGATTATCAATGCAATTAACTAATTCAAAAAATAAAATAAAATGTTGATATAAAATACGAATCATGATATTGATTTAAACCAAAAAAAATTTAATCACATAAAATTTTAAAAATATTAAGGAGAAAGTCATTTATAGTTGAGATACTGTAGTTTTTAAACTCAAGACTTATATGTGGATATTATTTGTATTATATTTTATGTTATTTTAATTTATTTATAGAATTGATTAATAAAATAAATTATGAATAATATCAATTATATAAAAATCGAATGAGATCCTAGTAGATGATGTCCAGGTAGATCGGTGAGTTGGGTGGGTGGAGCAATCTACCGAGCAGATATGTGTAATTTTTCTGTGAAGATTTTGACATGATGGGATGAGCCCCCGGGTGGTCTGGTCTACCTTGGTAGGATGACCTCGAGTGGTCTGACATGCCTGATGGATGAGCTCAGGTGGTTTGGCCTGCCTTGGTAGGATGACCTCGTGTAGTCTGGCATGCCTTATGGATGAGCCCGGGTGGTCTGATGTAGTCTCCCGATTGGTCTTGCCTGCCTTGGTGGCATGACCTCGGGTAGTCTGACCTGCCTGATAGATGAGCCCGGGTGGTTTGGTCTGACTTGGTGGGATGACCCAAGGTGGTCTGGCCTAGTCTCCTATGTGGTCTGGCTGGCTGGTGGGATTACCTCGAGTAATCTGGCCTATCTTGACAGATGAGCAGCCTGGCCTGTGAGTACCCTTGATGGGGTAAGACGAGCTTGCGTCGGACGAACTGCACACACTCAACAAGAAAATGTCAGGTGGGGCGCTGGAAGAATTTCCGGTATGGTCACTCATACGCTTAAGTCAGTACTAAGGTTCGCTGAGTAGATAGATAATTTATTGAATACAGTAGAATGCAATATATATTTCCCAAATGAGCAAACCTAGGTATTTATAAAGGGAAGATGACCTCGATTATAGTGCATATACACTGTTTTTTATTAGACATATGCCCAAGACATTTCTTCTTACAGCTGCTCGTGCCCTGTCATCTTACAACTGCTCATGCTATGTCCTTGTCAATAGACATGGCAACTCATACTGTTCTGGTCTTGTCATGGACACTGATTATCATGCTAATGATGTGTGGTGACCAATACTAGTTTGGGTGACTTGAACCCTAGTCGGACTAGATGAACCTTGGCCGAACTAGAGAACCATATCCGAGCGAGAGGACCCTGGCTAAATTTTACACATGCTCTACTCCTATGAGCAAATTAAAATCTGGCTCGTTTAAGTTTTTTTTTCCTGTTCGAGTCCAAAATGACTTGTGCCCTTTCCAAGGCATCATATATCATCACTTGTATTCTTATATAAAAGAGAATTGTTATTTATACTCAATTTTGTGTTATATATATATGTTTTATTTAATGTATAAACTTTATGCATATGTGGAATGCAAATAATAAAAAAAATAGTGTAAATAACAATTCCACATGCATGATATAAACTACTATCGAACACAGACATATACATTGACATTTATATAACTTTATATTTTTTTCAGAAAAATAATAATATTGGCCAATTCTCTTGATTCCTCGGAATGTTATACTTTTTAATATTTGTAATTTTGTTATAGTTTATTAATTTCGTGCCCAATAAAGTATATCGTGGTCGCATCCAATTCTTTGTTCTAAAGTCTGTAAAACAGTAAAAATAAATAAAAAAATAAAAAAAAAAAAGAAGAAGAAGAAGAAGAGGAACACAGTATTTTCTTAATTGACGGAAGTGACACCTTTTTAAAAGGCTAGAGTATTATGTTTTATCGGTGAAGACGCAAATGTGACTATAATATAAAATAATGATTATTATATATATAAATCAAGATTATGATAATTAATATATCAAGTTGATTCATTAAAATTTTGTTATAGTTTTAAATTATTATTTTAATAACGATAATATAATTATGTTAAAAATGTAATTTATAGAGATAATATATGGATTTTTTAAATTTTAAAACGGATTATTATACGTATGAAAAATATTAATAATCTAAATAAATAAAATATAATCATAAGAACTAATCAGTGTCACAATAACCACCAAAGACATCAAATTTTATATATTATAATAGATATATAGTTAAATTTCAGGTATTATTATATTTTCAAATAGTATATTGGATGACGTCAGTATTTGATTTTATTACTAATAAATATTTTATCCGTTGTCTTAATAGAATATGTCGGCATAATGATTATAGTGTGCGAGTATTTTGGAGTATATTATGCCATTTTTATTATCATAAAATTAAAATATAAATTATATGCTAACAAGTAATTGAGATATTACTTGGGGATCGGGTTTTACTCTTGTTGTATATTCAATGATCAAATATGTGAAATCTATGCGCAAACTCATTAAAGGAAAAAAAAATTGAGTGAGTATCTTGTTTTAACGATTTCATTGATCTTTATCCGTGAAACGAGTTAACTCGGTTCATCTTTACAATGAAAATTAATATTTCGACATAAAAATTAATAATTTTATGGATAAGATCAGATTTAATATTTATCTCATAAAATTAACCCGTGAAACAATCTCATAAGAATTTTTGTATTTTTTTTTATAATGAGAGAATAAATCTATATCCCAATGTTAGATGAACCAAGTCATAACGAATATTATGCAATGATTATATAAAAAGATAGAAACATCGTTTAAATTGAGATGACTATGATTTTATTTATTAACGTAGGTAGAAAACCTTCTCGAATTTTTTATTTTTTTTTCAATTCAAGAACCATTTTATGGTGATATCTTTCTTTCTTTTTAAAGGACATGTTATTGTTCTAAGATATGCCGTTCATGGTAGGTACCCACCATCAGTGGGGAGTCGGGAATCCGATTTTACCCGGGTTATAATTTTAAACTCTAAAATCCTTTAATATTTTAAATTGATTTACCTAGAATCATATCAAATTTATCCAAAATTACACAAAAATTTACATATAATTTTTTTAAAAAAATTTGGACCAGCCCGGGTGAAAAGTACTATGGCTCTGCCCTGCCCACTATGACCACACATAATCCAATTGAAACAATGCAAAGTGCAAACTACTCACCACAATTTAAAAAAAAAAAATTCTTGTAATATGGTCTTACGAGTCAATTTTGTGAAACGAATCTCAAATTAGAGTCAACCAAGAAAATATATTATATTTTATATCAAAAATATTATTTATTATTATATGTATGAATATGATTGAACCGTCTTCACAAAAAACAGATACATTGTTTCTTTTAAATGTAAACTAAAGACAAGACCCAATTTTCTTGTTATTAATCTTCCATCCTTTTCTGATGTAGTGTACAAGGGTGAATATGAGGTTAGAAAATTAGAGGGGACTAGCTTGTAATGAACAAAAATCTGCGTGGTCCCTAACCACAATACACAACGTGACCAAACAAATCCAACCCATTTTTGTAATGAATCAGGCACGTAACTGAGGTGGGGTCTTCACTTGATTTGTTGAATCATGCTATAGCCGAAGACTTGGATATTCAAATTTTTGATAACGTTCAGTCGAGTTAATTCGGAAATCGGATATGCCAATTATTATAATTTGACAAGTTAAAAATGGTTTACAACTTTCATTACAACACGAAGGCATCGACATCGCACTTGAACATTTAAGCAAGTGGATGAGATAAAGATGTGACAAAATGATGATGAAACTCGCAAACGTTGTTTTTCGGTCAAAATAGCGATTTGTTGTTTGTTAGGAGTAGAAATTGCGACCTAACAACCCAATACATGGTTGGATGGGTAGCAATGTTCCAAGATTCATTAAAAGGCTACACATGATAAACTCATAAGAACTTCTGATTGATTTATTTATTTTTTAAACGAAATAAATTAAAAGTGCGAAGGATTAAGGTATCCGAAAGTACTAATTTTACACAAAAGATGTTCTCACGAATCAATTTTGTGAGACATATATCTTATTCGAGTAATTCATAAAAAAGTATTACTTTTATGCCAAAAATATTATTTATTTTATTATTGTAAATAATGGACATGGTTGACTCGTTTCACAAAAGACTTGCTATTAATTTTAATATTTGGAGACGAATAATTTAATACATCTTGGAGAAGATTGATTAGTTTTAAAAAATAAAAGAAGGCCGTGACCGTGGAATAATTTTTTGATTAAAATCATATATCAAACTTTTATTGGGGCCAACAGAAAATGGATCGCAAGTTTATCAAAGCTTTAAATTGAAAAAGAGTCCCATAAATAATTTGATGGTTTCAAATTATGACTTTTTCTCGAATATTATTACATGTATTGTATTTATTTTATTTATTAGAATGCTAGTATCGATTAATTTTATATGGTGTCATATTCATATTCTGGTACTAACAATGTAACCCATACGAAAATTCGACACTAACCTATCCAATTTCGATTCATTATCATCTCGACTACGAAATGAGGTAGGATCTTCGAAATGAGATAGGGTCAAAAAGGATCCTACCCCGTTGGACTAATTCTTCGATTCCATGAAATTGTAAAGATATATTCCAAGTGACGAACTGTGTTTTTTCAAATTTTCGAAACTGTCCAACGTGAAGAAGCTCCATGTGTCAAGGACATACCCTTTCTTTTAAATTTTAAATATTTTTTTAATCTATCATTAGATATTTGAGAAGTAATTAAGAAATCATTAAATAAATATTTAATCACAGTTATAGTGACTTTGAAACAAATTAATCAGCTAATTATTTTTATTAGGTATTGGTAACTTTCTGAAAATATGCTTTACTTTTGTTTTGATTTGACAGAGTTGTTGGTGCAGTCCTTGTGGACCATGATGGCATGTGTTTGGTGAAATGGAAAAAAAAAAAATTAGAGAAAATTTGTTTTAATATGAGATTTTTGTATTTACCATCCCCACTTTAATATTATTTAATGAATTTGACATTTATCATTATTTTATATTATAAAATAAATGTCAAATAAATTAATATTTTATTATTTTAAATAAATTTTTTTATCCAACAAACATAAATTGAATTAAATAAAAAGTCATTGTGTTGCATCAATGTATGCATCATATTTTTTGAATTAATATAAATAAAAATCATTAAACATATATATTTATAAAAATAAGTAAATTATATTCATTGTTTTTTTATTAATTTAATAATATTCATTGTTTTGTTTTTTTTTTATAAATTTAATAATATTCATTTTATTGAATAATCAAATATAATTGAACTTATAAACAGAACAACAATAAAATAAAACTTCATGAAATACCAAACAATAATGTAATCATATTTTGCTAAAGTTTTCTAGCTATGTTTGTTATTTTATAAAATTATTAATTTATGTTCATTTAAAAACAAAAAAATTGTGTTATTGAAGGGGGTCGTAGTTTTATACACGGGTTTTCCGAATTATCTTATTATTTTATTGAAATTATTAATTTAACACGCTGTTATAAGTCTAGACTGAGTAAAAATTTTATTTTAAAGATATTATTAATTTATCAAATATTAATCTATAGAAATTTTACTATATCACGATAATTGTTTCTTAGAAACAACAATAATTAGAAATATATATTTTTAATTAAAATACTTTTTGACAGTCTTTATTAAAACAAAAGTCGATATATAGATTTACTTAAAAACATCATCTATATATTTTTTTAAAGTTTTATTGAAGACCATTCTAAACATTTACATACTGGTCAAACAGCTACAGATAAAAGGCTCACACATCTTTATTTTTTAAAATCCACTTTTTAGAAAGAAAAGAGGATGAAGAAAATACTGTATCTCATTTTTTCCTCTATTCTGAAAGTGAATTAATGAATATGCAAAGTTTACATTTATGGAATTCATAACTTTACCCTTATGTAATAAACTAATCATAAGGTCTCAAATTAAATAAGAGTGTGTTGAGAAAATAATAATAATAAAATATTGTTAAATATGAATATATGCTTGTGTTATAATAATATAAGTTTTGGTGATTTAACAAAGCTGTTGATCCGACGGATAATTACAGAGTTCAATTAACTGAATTGAAGAATAAAACTGAATATTATTAACAAAATTTTTCCAAGAGTCTGACTGACTATCGAGCTAAACTGATAATGTAAGAGGGATACTGATAGACAAACTGATATAAGGACAACCGATGGAGTCTGACAGTTTATTTCAGTCGACCAGTCAGCTCAAATCCAAACATTTTATGAAGAATATGAGTATACTTAGTGATTAAGAATCATAGCTCAACTGAAATATCAGATAAAGTTTTTCGTATCAACAGTTACTGATTCTCAACAGAATGTCAGAATTCACGCGCACTATTAGAACATAGACAAAAAGATGATGATCTAACAACAGAAACATCTGTTTTTTGAAATAGATATATGATTTACAAATATTACCATCATAGATGAAATCTATAAATATATCAGTTTGACAAGCCTATTAAGCTCACAAACTATCTGGATGTTTTGAAATAACTTTTAAATTTATTTTCGATCATAGCAGATTATATATTTAAGACAAATAAGAAATAAAAGTAGGTTTTTTGTAAAACGGTCTTACGAATCTTTATCTGTGAGACGGGTCAACCATACCGATATTCACAATAAAAAGTAATACTCTTAGCATAAAAGTAATACTTTTTCATGAGACCCAAATAAGATATTCGTCTCACAAAATACGACCCGTGAAACCGTCCCACACGAATTTTTGCCAAAAAAATAAAAAGACTTTTATAATCAGGAAGAGCGAGTATACAACAAGCACAAGATTTCCATAGTCACGGAAAAGCTGACATAGCTTTATACAATAAATAATTATCAAGGAAACTTGCTTTCACTTTCTTTTTTTTTAGACAAACTTGCTTTTACTTTTGTGTATAAAATTAAATAATATTGTGACAATATCATTGACCATGCATCATGACAAGAAACCATAGACTCCATAGCTTTATAAATACTCCATCCACGCATGTTTTACACAATAATTGGTGATGCTGATAAATTATTAATATTAAGTTTTTCAAACAAATAATTTTTTTGTTGAATATTTCTTGTGTTCATATGATATAATTGAGCTTGCACATACACACACATATAGATACAACTGGCTTATAATAAATCAATTGAATATATGGATGAAGATTGTGATTACTTGTTCAAAGCTGTCCTAATCGGAGACTCTGCTGTCGGGAAATCCAATCTGCTCTACAGATTTGCAAAAGATGAATTCTATTTGGACTCGAAACCAACGATTGGAGTCGAATTTGCTTACCGAAGTATTAAGGTTGGTGATAAGATCGTCAAGGCTCAGATATGGGACACCGCCGGCCAAGAAAGGTAGTTTACTAAGCCGTTCGTCGTCTTCTTTTTTTTTTCTTTCTTTATGTTATACATAGATAGATTAATATATGTTTTTGTCTGGCATGAATATCAAGTTTAGCCCGTCATCTTTGTGTTTTTGTAATTTAATCATTTTTCGACGTGACACACAGATATATGTTTGAATATAAATTTGTATGCCATTTTTTCCCCATAGGTTTAGGGCGATCACGAGCTCTTACTACCGAGGAGCCCTTGGTGCCCTACTAGTCTACGATATAACAAGAAAATCCACGTTCGAAAGTTTGAAAAAATGGTTGAAAGAGTTAAGAGAATTCGGCGGCCCGGAGATGGTGGTCGTGCTCGTGGGCAACAAATCGGATCTACTGCATTCAAGAGAGGTGAATCTAGAAGACGGGCAGAGTTTGGCGAAGCTCGAGCAAGTTTCGTTCATGGAAACATCTGCTAAAGAGAATTTGAATGTTGAAGAGGCATTCCTCCACATGATCCATAGGATATATGAAATCACAAGTCACAAAAGCCTTGAAGCCAAGACAAGTAGTCGTGAATCCACAGATTTGAAAACCCTTCAAGGGAACAAGGAGATTATATGCATTGATGAGGTATCCGCCACCAAACAACCTAGTTCTTGTTGTTTGCATTGAGGCAATGTTCTAACTCAATTTGCTTTTAAGGCATGCATGTCCATTTTTTTTTCCTTTTACCAGCTTGCAGCCACATAAATTTTAGAAGATTTGTTTGACCTCATATCTTCATACTATTTTTTTAAAAAAAAATGGCTTGAGAATCTGTAGCCGCTATCATTTGGTATGCATTGAGTAAACTGCAGGTTAACGTAGTAGCTTGCAAACCATGCTAGCTAGATAAACCACATTGGACAAAATCTGTATGACAGGTTTGTCTGAGAAAGTATCGACAAGAGGATCAAATTCATGATGGTAATCAAACACTTGTTTACTTTACCAACTCGAACACCTTCGTACTCTTGATAATACCATATTAGAATGACTTTCATTAAAAACTCGAGGTAATTAAAAGGGTACATATATCACTTATATTTATATTTCAACAAACACAGACAAATGGAATTTGTGAGCACATGATGACAATGCTGATAATCAGTAGAATGTTCATGATGGTGCAATGGAGACTTTTTCAAGCTCTATTACATATTCAAGGGTGGCAAATGGAGGGATCTTCACGGCTTCGCAGAATTCTGCTCCTTCTTCGCCGAATCCTAAGCTTGGCGGGACGATAACTCTCCTCTTCCCACCTGCATTCATGCTTCTCAAGACATATTCTATTCCTTCACATATTCCTTTACTGTAAGGCCTTGATCCCATAACAAGTGCCAATGGTCCCTTCTTCCTCTTTCTGTCATTAATATCATCTCCAAATGTATCCAGAAACACTTGTCCGGTGCTCTGTTCACTCCCCTTCACATTCATCACCACCAAATCTCCCGGTCTTGGACTCGAACCGCCCCCGACTCTAATGTCGTAATACCTTGTAACATCCATCAACTAGTTATTATGATATAATCAGTGGCGACCCAACTGGAAAATAATTGAAATTTTATGACCAAAAAATATATAATCATGTACTCTACTCCCAACATCCCTATCTCTCCCCGTTATCAATACAGGATCATGAAGCAGCTGAAGTAAGGTTCTTCCTTGCCTAGAGCTACCCGGTATTAATAATGCTACGAATTAGTTTACGCATCCTCTTAGCTATTAATTATTCCACCAAGAGTAATGTGTATGTACATACAAAAGACCCATCCAGAACGTAGGATAAATAATTTCCAGTATGTTTGGGAGTATGTTTTATTATTTCCTAAAATATTCATTGTATATAATACAGTAAACTTTAGATTTAAAATTATTAATGCAATGTATATATCGTGATGGTAATTTTTTCATTTTCCATGCCGCTACTATATGTACGATGTTGGACAATAACTTACTTTATGCCATTGGGAAAAACCACCTCTTCTTCCTTGTCCACATCTCTGTGAAAGTAAATGAAACTTGTCATCATAGAGTACATGATCAAGAATCAAACATGTATATATAGGATAATACCTCGTGTTCAGTTGTTGTTGTGAAACTTCGAAGCGAGTCTTGATTTGTTCGGAAACAACACCAACTGCAAGAAAACCAGCCCATGCAAGACCGGCACCAATGCCAAACCTCCTGGTTAAGGTGGAAGCAATCCAGTCAGTTGACTCTGCAGTATTGGTTTTGGTGGCAGCTGCAGGTTTAGGAGACACCACAGCCGCCGGTGGTGGTTGTGGCGGTGGCGGGGCTGCCGTTTGTGGCTGCGAAGATGATGAGTTGGGTGTTGGGGTTTGTGAAGATGAGAAGTAGATATTTGTAGTCTTGGGGTGAGACAGAAAGGGTGGGGATGCAAAGAAGGAGGCCATCGATTCTTGCTTTGTTTCAACGATTTTTCTAATTTTTCTTTTAGAAAAAGTGATGCATATGAAGAGAGAGAGATTTTCTAGAGTACCTTATCCCAAATGCATGGCCATATCTTATCCTTAATATTCTTTCTTTTTTAGGCAGAAAAAGAATTTTTTAAGAGTAGAAAACGGATAACTCATTCAAATTATTGTTGCTCGACCATAAATTTTTTATGAGTGGAAAAAATAAATCACTTTCTTGAAAATTTCTCCACTAAATCTCTATTTTAGTCCTAAATTTAATCTTTACACAAACAAAAACTCTTACGAAACCATCACACAAGTCAATTTTATGAAAAAACATCTCATACCTGATCGACCCATAAAAATATATTATTTTTTATTTCAAAAATATTATTTTTAACTTCAAATATAGACCGACTCAACTTTTGTCGGTGAATTCTATGAGATGCTGCCAAATGTTACTTAAATTTGACAACGTCTTTGAGAAAATATCGCCTCTTATTAAGCTTAGAACTTAAAAATGAATGTGGTAAAGACAACTGAAAATTAGCTATTATATAATCAATAGTCGTATTAGATTAAATTTAAATGTATAAAATGTTGGGAAGTGGTAAACAAATTTCTAAAATAAACTGTTGATCTACACCTACTAAAAGGATGCCTGCCTAGTCCAAATCAGTAAATAAATTTCGGCATATAATACACACAAGTAAATTTAATTTAAATACAAAATATACTTATATATATATAAATTAATTATGCGAAATATAATTATATTAGAATAATGTTCTGTTCTAATTCAATTTAATACCAAAGATATTTTGGGAGAAAATGTGTGATAATAGAGACCAAAAGTATTTAGTATATATAGGGATCTCAAACTATGTAGTATAGTTAAGCAACCAAATATAACCTTGTTCTCTTTTGACTTCTGCTATGTTCCAACCAAAGCAACCAAATACAACCTTATTCCCTTCGGGTCCTACTGTAGTTCTTACCATCGAGGGATACAAGAGACTAAACCTGAAATGCATCATTTTCATATGAACACAAACATACAACCAACTGCACAATTTTGTGGAAGGTGGCATGGCATGGCCAAGAATACAGAAGGGATCTTCAAAAGGGAAAAATATTAAGAAGGGAATAAAACAAGATCAAATGTGTTGTGTTTCTGCCAATATTTTCCTTTTTCTTTTTGGCATCTCCCATTTTGCTCTTCCAACACCGATCATCAAGAGCAATTCACCAAACGCCTTAATTGTGAGGCTTTTGGTTGAGTTTCGTCACTTGGTGCTTCAACTGTAGCTCTTTAAAACAAAAAAGATTGATCATCGAAACGTCGATAAGACTGAGCATTTTCAGGTCCCCTGCTTGCTGGTAATAGTCTTTTGAAGAGGCTTAAGTAAAGCCATGATTTCGGTAAACGATGGTCTTAACTTCGGATCTCTACAATTTTAGAAATGGGATAGTTAGTTTCACTTAATAAACAATTCCAACAGTGCCAAAACTATTAATGTAAAATTGTGATTTCGCTGCTTTAGATGAAGAAGTATCCTTTGCAATGATAACCCCTCACATCTATAGATGGCAATGCATTTTCAAGTAAGAACTACTTCCAACACAGTAAGTAAACGAGGCAAAATTCAGATAACACGAGCAATTTTAAAAAAAAATTTAAAATGTAAACAAATTAAAATTGGCCAAGTCTGGACAAATATATCTTCCAAAGTAGAATTACAAATTTTGACAAGCCCTTGAGCTGACGTATAAAGCATGATTACTTGCAAATTTGGACATACATTAAAACATCAAATGATCATTTGTCATGGATGCAAATCGCTTTGTGAAAAGTGTATACTTCGTTGAGGCTCATACGCCTTAAGTGCAGATTATTACTTCATATTTTCAGTTGCTCTACAAACTTCATTCTATTGGTTTGAACATACGTAAAAGGCTGACAAAGATCCATATTGCTTGGTCATGAAAATAAGGACACTCTACTTTACACATCTATACTAATATGATGTATATATCATATAGTAGTCAATATCCCAGTAGAGATAAGTGGTATGATAATCTTGTATGGTAATCACTATTCCACACCACCAACTGATGTTTTGTGATGCACATCTTAGATATTAAAGTCGCTTAAGAGTATATAAGCTAGTGATAATCAAAATGGAAGTTATGAAGACACCAAGCAAGTCGAAACTGCTCCAACATTAAAATATATAAACACTTTAGCATAAAACTTGATAATGGGTTTAACATTAAGCTTAAGACAAGGAAACGTTAATTCCAATCTTTCTTCACGGCATAGTGATGGTAATCTTTAAGCCTCTGTATTTTCTTCAGAACCTTTATGACTCTAATACCATATGAAAAATAGGAAAAATTGGAGGAAGCACGTGTTATTGATGTTTTCTTGACATGGAAATGGCAATACACAAGCTATTTTGTAGACTAAAATAACTAGATCGACATTTAATCAAATGAATCTGACATGCTAATATAGTAATATAACAGGGAAAAATCCTAGTTACATCTAATGAATCACAATAACTTATTTTTTATATTAGATAATATTCTTCGACAATTCATCATGACCAGTTTTCCCCTTCAAGTTTCTTAATAACGCAGAATACACAAGCTATGTTGTAGATTAAAATAACTATATCTACAGTTAATCAAATGAATCCGACATGCTAACATAACTGGGAGAAATCCTAGTTACATCTAATGAATCACAATAACTTATTTTTTTATATTAGATAATATTCTTCCACAATTCATCATGACCAGTTTTCCCCTTCAAGTTTCTTAATAACGCAGAATTCTAGAGGATTGTTTAGTAGGATTGTGTTTCAAAATTTTCAACTGTCTATTTGTCATTATATTCCACTTTAAGGCAACAGAGCAAGTGCAGTCGCAGTTGTAATGAAAATGTTCTGTGTTTTGTGTGGTTTAAAATCCCAATAGGGTTCATCAAAGAAAGTCTGTTAGAGGCTGAGATATTAGTAATATACCTTTCCAAACAAGGTAGGGAGAGGGGGGTTATCCTTAGTAAAAAGAAAAGCCTGGGTCACAGGTAGGTCCATGTTTGGTCAGCTATTACCATCAGAGTAGTTAACTCTCGAGCAACTCTTAAGGCAAATAATATGAAGCAACCACGACCAATACAGTAATGATGAAATGTAAAAGAAGCAAACTGAAAGAAAAATCACTCACGTTTGCCAGCATTTCCTGATTATATCCGCTACAACTGGATCCATGTTATCTGGTATTTCAAGACGTCGATGCTGAAAACCAACAGCGCCAACAACTTGCATAGGGTTCATTCCTCCCCAAGGTTGCCGCAAAGTGAAAAGCTCCCACAATATGACACCAAAACTATAAACATCGCATCTGCACCGAGTCAACCAACCATCAAATCAAATCGAGATTTATTTAATGATCTGTTATTTTTATGACCACATGACTAACTAAGAGTGGACATACTTCTCATTTGATGGTTCATTTCTTAGAATTTCTGGTGCCATCCATTCTGCCTGAAGAAAGAGGATCACCAGAAGATCATCAGAGCTGTTGCTCACAGTTGCATTTATAGAAACCACCACTAACAATCAAAAGTTGTGAGATGAATTTCTACTTCCAAAGCTGAATCGAGCAAATAGGTAACAGAACAGAGGCATTTTGTGAAAGCAGCGAAATATGTGCTAGAAAGTTCCCTTTAAACCCTTAATTAATTCAATAATGAAGCAACACCAGCACAGCAAGTTTTTTGTATTGAGACAAAGAAAAAAATTCCATTCGAAAAGCCATCCATAGACAAATTTCAGTTTTCTTCTCATAAATAAAGTCAGCATATTATCGTGAGAAGAAAGGAAGTCTAACAGTGGATCTGCTCCAAATAACAAAAAAATTAGAGGATGTCAAGCAGCAGGGAAAAAAATGAACTAAGAATATTTTAACAGATACGGAAAATAAGCTAATATAAATATTCATATGATTTCACACAGGTTTGGTTTCACAAATAAAACACCAAGTAGCCAAACTGATATTATACTCGGAGAAAAGGAATGGATAATGCAAGATGTATGAACCACTGCTATCTTTTATTTCTAAGAGAAACACAAACCTCATAAAATTCAAGATCTTTTGGATGTAGAGTGCAACAATTTAAACAGAGCGAGTGTATACTATCATCTCCTACAACTGATATTGGTAAATTAATTTTGAATGTTTTCTTGAACAAAGTTCCCAGCAAACCACTTTTTCCCAAGGAAAAACTTGCCATCAAAGATCTCCAAAGGCCTGATGGACCAACATCAATGAATTATCTTCCACAAAATGGTGGCTAATCACAAGTAAAAGCACTAGAACAGGAGATGATAATTTTTGATTCATTCATAAAAAAAAATTAAGATACAGACTTATCTATTTATATTGTAGGTTACAAGAGATCAAAAAGGAAAGAATAAAACTAATTAATCACATCCTAAAATATTGCAATCACTCTAACAATTAGCCTAAGATTTCTCTAGACCTAAACTATTGCAATTATTCTAGCCTAAGATTTCTCTAGACCTAAACTATTGCAATTATTCTAACAATTAGCCTAAGATTTCTCTAGACTGCGTCAACACTCCCCCTCAAGCTGGATGGTAAATGTTGTACATCCCAAGCTTGTCAATCAGTCTTTCGAACATAGGCTTGAACAAAGCCTTTGTTAAGATATCAGCAGTTTGTTGCGACGTAGGAATATAGGACACTTCAAGTATCCCCTTATCAATCTTCTCCTTTATGAAATGCCGACGTGTTTGGTACGATCATGTTGAATCGGGTTGTGAGTAATAGCTATGGCAGCTTTGTTGTCGCATAGGATAAGCATAGGGCTCTTTTTCTCTATTCTCAGTTCTTCCAATAACAGTTTGATCCAAAGAGCTTCACAAATTCCAAGAGCCGCTGATCAAAGTTCTGCCTCCGCGCTACTTCGTGCAACAACTGATTGCTTCTTGCTGCGCCAAGTAACCAGATTTCCAAAGACAAAGGAGCAATAACCAGACGTGGAGCGTCGATCATTTGGGCATCCAGCCCAATCGGCATCAACAAAGACTTCAACACACCTCTTTTCTTGCTTTCTGAACATGAGACCACGGCCCGGAGTGCCAAGTACCGTAATATCCTGATTGCAGCATCAAGATGACATTGGTATGGTGAGTGGATAAATTGACTAATGCAACTCACGGGGAAGGAAATATCCGGCCGGGTGTGCGAGAGGTATATCAATCTGCCGACTAACCGTTGAAATCTCCCCCTGTCGACAGGTGTATCATCTGGTTTCGCCTCGAGTTTGATGTTAGGATCCATGGGGGTATCGGCCGGTCTACAACCCATCAATCCGGTATCATTGAGTAAGTTAATGACGTACTGTCGCTGTGAAACACAGATTCCAGCCTTGCTTCTAGCTACCTCCATTCCGAGAAAGTATCTCAAGTGACCGAGGTCTTTCATTTCAAAAGAAGTGGCCAATTTCTTCTTAATTCGCTCTATTTCAGCCACGTCATTCCCGGTGATTATAATATCATCAACATATACAATAAGAATAGCAATCTTATCCTTGACCCGATGATAGAACAATGTATGATCACAATGAGCCTGTTTGTACCCGAGAAGATGAACAGTGGTGGAAAATCTGTCGAACCAAGCTTTCGGAGACTGTTTCAAACCGTAGAGAGCTTTCTTTAGCCGGCAAACCTTGTCGTTACTTCCCTGATTGTGAAAACCGGGTGGTAGATCCATGTACACCTCCTCAACGAGATCGCCGTTGAGAAACGCGTTCTTGACATCGAGTTGGTGAAGTGGCCAATCCAAGTTTGCTGCGAGAGAAAGCAACACTCGGATAGTGTTGATTTTGGCTACTGGTGCAAATGTCTCTAGGTAGTCGATACCATAGGTCTGCGTGTATCCCTTAGCCACAAGTCGCGCTTTATATCTGTCAACGCTCCCATCACTATTGCACTTGATGGTGAACAGCCATCTACAACCAACCGGTTTCTTGCCATCGGGTTTCGGAACAATCTCCCATGTCCCATTTTTTTCGAGGGCTTTGATCTCGGCAAATAATGCTGTACGCCACTTGTCATCGCGAAGGGCGTCATCAATGGTTGAGGGAACGGTGGAATGTGACAGGTTAGTGACCAGGGCTTGTAGCGGCTGCGACAACTTAGAATGCCCCAAAAAATGTGAAATAGGATGTTGAGTACATATCCGAGTACCTTTGCGGTGGGCGATCGGGATATCCAAATTTGCCAATTCGGTGGTATCCGGATCGGGCGCTGGGTTTGACGGGGGCGATGCAGAAGGTGCAGGTTCGATATTCTTGTGCTTGCGTCTGCTGTAAGTTGCTGCAAAGCGGTCAGTGGTTCCACGAGGAGGATGAGTTGGTGTTACAGAAATTTCAGCGGGTGGACTTGAAGGTGGAATTGGATTTGGAGCAGGAGTAGTAGGCGGATTTTGTGGTATACTGGGTGAAGGCTGCGGATTTTCTGGAATTAAATGTGGCTCCAAGGTGGACGGAAATCCCAAAAATAATTATGGCTCTAAGGAAGAGGGAGATTCCTGATTTTGTGGGATTTGAGTGTTAAGTTGGGATGGAGGTGGGATTTGTGACTCTTGTATTGGATTCGGTTCCCATAAATATTCCCAAAAAAAATTTTTGGTTCTAGGCGAGGAAGTAGGATCGGGAGCATAATTATGAGGGGAGATGAGAATTGGATTCGGAGTAGGGGGATAGAACGATTGCGATTCAAGAAATGTGACATCCCGTGAAATAAAATATTTTCTTTTGGATGGAGAATAACATCGATAACCCTTTTGTGTAGAAGAATAACCAACAAACATACATTTGTGGCTACGAGGATCCAACTTAGACCTAGAATTATCATGAATATGAACAAACGCCGAACATCCAAACGTACGTAGAGGAAGATCAGTGAATATTTTGGACTTTGGGAATGATTTTCTGAGGGTATTTAATGGTGTTTGGAATTTTAACACCCGAGACAGAAGTCTGTTGATTAGGTAACATGCGGTTAAAATAGCATCCCCCAATAGATTTTTGGAACATTGTTTGTGAAAAGAAGGGCGCGAGCGACCTCTAAAAGGTGTCGATTTTTCCTTTCGGAAACCCCATTTTGTTGAGGGGTATCAACACATGAACTGTGATGAATAATACCATGTTTTGAAGAAAATTCATTGAGTGATGAATTGAAATACTCGGTGCCATTGTCAGACCGAAGGATTTGTATTTTAAAGTTAAATTGAGTAAGGATCATATTGTAGAACTGTTCAAAAATTTTCAAAACTTCAGATTTGTTAGGAAGGAGAAAAATCCAACAGACACGAGAGTGATCATCAATAAATGTAATAAACCATTTTTTATTAGAAATTGAAGCGACTCGAGACGGACCCCACAAATCACTGTGTATGAGAGAGAATGGCCTAGATTCATGATAAAGATGAATGGGAAAAGGTATGCGAGTATGTTTAGCTATCTGACATACTTCGCATACAAACCTATCACAAGAGTGAAACAACGAAGGAAACAAATGTTTTAAATAAGAAAAACTTGGGTGACCAAGGCGTTGATGAAGTAACATTATTTGTTGGGGACGAGATTGATGTGTAGAATCATGGACCACTTGGCAGCACCGAACAGTAGAATCAGCTCGTAGAAAGTGATATAAACCCGACACCTCAGCAGCACGCCCAATCGTCTTCCCCGAGGCCCGATCCTGAAAAATACACAACTTAGGTGAAAAATTGGCAATACAATCGGAGTCAAGGGTGAGTTTGCTGATCGACAGCAAGTTGTAAGTCAATTGAGGGACAAACAAGACATTCTGTAATATCATACGGGGACTCAACGAAACAGTGCCAATACCAAGAACAGGAGAAATTGAACCATCTGCCAAAGTTACTGATCTAGATCTTTGGCATGGTTGATATGATGAGAAAAGGGTGCGAACTCCGGACATGTGTTCGGATGCACCTGAATCAATAATCCAACACTCACCAGAGTTACCAGGGTCGGTAACAGAGGAAGAAGTACC